>NC_134691.1:156640003-157258753 GCF_050947455.1 Rhinoderma darwinii | reverse complement strand
GAGCTTTGCATGAAATTTGCATGAAAATTCACTGCAAAAGAAACAGTAAGATGTTCATACATACCATTCATGTCTATGTTTACAACTACGTGTGGTAAAGAAACACCAGAACCGCAGGACGGCACTTTTTTTTTCAATGAAAATTAAATGGGGGATTATAAAGAGATATAATTTTCGATCCCCCTATACAAACTGGAAGGTCGTGTTCAGATATCGCGATCAATGCCGCAAAATCGCCCCACTTTTGCTGTAATTTGGCTGCAAGGTGTGTACACATCCTAACCCTAATCAATAATTGCAAATTTCTAAAGCTAATCTAATGCGTTAACTAATACTGTTTTTTTTAATGGAACCAATTGGAAATTATCCTTTATTACGACTGTCAGTGGGTGAAAATATATTTTCTGATGGAAATCTTTTCCATCCATTAGAAATTTATTAGACATTACTCTCTAGTGATAATCGTTATCGCTGTGACTGTAGCGTGTAAGGGGTATTGCTAGAAAAGCGATCAGGAGATTTTACACTAAAGGTCATGAAGTCAATAAACAGCCTAATTAGGTGCCGAGGGGTGATTAGATGAACTACTGCTCATCTTCTCGCTCCTATTCTGGAGGAAAAAAAAGATAATTTCATATTTGACAGTAAGACAGCAAGTGTACTCTCTGACTGAGAAGGTGGTAGGTGATAAAATGAGCAAAAGTTCATGTTACCCCTCCCCTGGGATCATCTACAGTTATAGAGGAACAGGAGGGGGATCACAGATCCTAGACCCTCCTTCTCTCTCTGCATGCTGCCAGCATGTCTTCTGCAGGCCCCCTCTCCCCCATCAAACAGGCTGAAGTGAGAAAATATTTCTCATTTCTATATAGAAATATGGTTGTTTAAAGTAACACGGTCTAAGCCTGAGACCGCACTACTGAAAAATTCTGATGACAACATGACCATTGATTTCTGATAGGTGCAGTGTTGCCATGGAGACTTTGTGTCAGTTCCTGAGCCGGACAAACCATAACCCTCGCTGCCTGTGTGGGTGACTTATACCATGCTTTGTATTCCAATTATTTTTGAAGGGAGAAGTTATAGGCTAGATATCTAAATAATTGCTTTATAGCACATCTCAATTGTACTTAGTAGGAATAAGCAAGTTTGGGGAAATTAGTGCTTAGTCCTTGCCACAAGTGTTTGGTGTTTTGCTAATCACTTTGCACAAAGCCAATAAAAGTGTCCTATCAATAGTCTCAGGAGGCTCAAGGCCCATGTATACTGGGCGATTATCGCCCAAACGATTGTTCCAGATCATTGCCCATTGTAAAGAAGCCCCCCGATCAAATGATCGCTAAACACATCTTTTATGCGGGCGTAAAAATGTAAGTTTGTTGGCAGCACATGCCCTTCTGTAAACAGGCGATGTGCTTCCAACAATAATTTAGCGTGTATGAGAGGGGGATTGTACGGACACCCTCTTGGTCATTGCTACATTATTGTTAAACTACGCATATTACAGCCAGTTTATTTGCTCAAGTAGGGCATGCCCAGACGTGGCGTATTTCTTCCGCAACTGTCCGCATCAATGCCGCACAGAATCTGCGTTGCAGATTCTGTTGCGGCTCTGCCCAAAATGGGCATTAAATTGATGCGGACTAGCCGTTGCGTATTGAGGTGAAAGTACTTCCCTTCTCTCTATCAGTGCAGGATAGAGAGAAGGGACAGCACTTTCCCTAGTGAAAGTAAAAGAATTTCATACTTACCGGCCATTGTCTTGGTGACGCGTCCCTCTTTCGGCATCCAGCCCGACCTCCCTGGATGACGCGGCAGTCCATGTGACCGCTGCAGCCTGTGATTGGCTGCAGCCGTCACTTAGACTGAAACGTCATCCTGGGAAGCCGGACTGGAGGAAGAAGCAGGGAGTTATCGGTAAGTAGGAACTTCTATTTTTTTTACAGGTTGATGTATATTGTGATCGGTAGTCACTGTCCAGGGTGCAGAAACAGTTACTGCCGATCGCTTAACTCTTTCAGCACCCTGGACAGTGACTATTTACTTACGTCGCCTAGCAACGCTCCCGTAATTATGGGTGCGCACACGTAGTCACCCGTAATTATGGGTGCACACACGTAGTCACCCGTAATTACGGGAGCCCCATTGACTTCCTCAGTCTGGCTGTAGACCTAGAAATACATAGGTCCAGCCAGAATGAAGAAATGTCATGGTAGTAAAACCAATATGCTCCGCAGCACACATAACATCTACATAACATCTGCGGACTTCATTGCGGAATTTTGAATCTCCATTGAAGTCAATGGAGAAATTCCGTAATGAGTCCGCAACCAGTCCGTCACACGTCCGCAACAACCATTGTATGCTGCGGACACCAAATTCCGCTCCGCAGCCTATGCTCCGCAGCGGAATTGTCCGCAACGTGCAAATAAACCCTACTAAAAAGCTGTGGAAGGCAATGGAGAAACGGGTCCGCTGCGGATTTCCGCTGCGGAGTGTCCGCAGCGGAATTCCAGAGCAATTCCGCCACGTCTGGCCATGCCCGTAAAAGGACCCTTAATTTATTTATCAAACAGATGAGAAACATTTAAAGGAAAGTTCACATTTAGCTGCAGAATTTTTGTGCGGAAAATCCGCTGCGTATCACAGTAGCAACAAAGTGGATGAGATTTCAACCAATCTCATCCACATACTACAGAAAAACATTTTGCAGAAAAGAAGTGTGGAAATTGACTTGCGGTGCTGATTCTCAATAATGGGTACTTATATGGGAACAACCGCTGTAAATGTAAGGTGCTGGGTGCTAAGTACAGGCTTTCATCGCTTGGCGCCAAGAAGTTGTGCTAGCTGTGAAATTAGAGCTGCTCTAACCCATGGCAATTAGCTTTTATCACGAGGTGTGAAGCCGCTAGTTTACATAAAAACTAAGAAAAAGACTGCAGCATTCAATTCGAAGAAGCTTGTGGGATTTTTCTATTATCATCTACATGCAATGTTTAAGCTAATCATATCCACATGGGCGATAATAATAATGGGCTTCTTTGAATTGGTTGCTGCAGTCTTTTTTCAGAACGTGGTAAATAAGGAGTTAACAACCCTCTGGACTGCTTTGTGCCCAGTGCTGTGGGGTTTTAAAAAACTTTGGCTGCTCATTTTGACTGTAGGGAAATGTAGTATAGCACAGCCCAGACCAGTAGCAGCTCTCTGTTTTTGAGGAAGATAAAATTTGACTTGCTAAAAATAATCATTGCAAGTAGGTTATTGACATCCTGTAATAAGCATGAGCTCTAGCATGAGGCAAAACCTGGGTGACAGCACAGGATAACACTAGAGGCCCTGAGCAATAGAATTTACATACTACATACTGCATATAGTTGGCATCCAGATAATTTTTGAGGATAATTTCTATTCCATAAAAAGTACCCTACCCCGACTATGTTTAGCCATGAAATGGACATCTTTCCTGTACAAAACAAAAATCTAATAATAGTGTAATGGCAGGAAGGAGGTGAAGGGAAAGAGTGAGCCCTAATCTACCCACCGCCCTGTCCCTGCCTACTTGCAACGACCCGCCCTAGGCGACGGGGTACAACTTGGCGGCGGTCCCTACGCTGTCTAAGTGCAAGGGAGTACAAACAGGGAACACGCAAGGGAAGGGGCAGTAGCCCACGGAACGCCGCGAGGAAACGGAGCGGTGAATGAGTCAGTCAGGATCAGGATGTAGTGGAGTATACCAACAAGAGCACGGAGCAGGAAGCAAGCCAGGGGCAAAGCGAAGCAGGATAAGCGGAACTGAAGCAAGGCAGAAGCACGGCAGAAGCAGGCTGGAGCAAGGCAGCAGTGGGCCAGGAATCCAAGAAGAATAACAAGCACTGAGGAAGAGAACACGGCAGGTATAAATGGACAGGGGGCGGAGCTAACTCCGACTGACCAGGCCGCGATAGGCTCTCCCACTCCTGAGCCTGCCACCCTGGTTGGTGGGAGCCGGTGTCAGTCTAAGAGGTCTGGCCTCAGGTGTCGACTGATTAAACACGGGAGTATACACAGACGTAGTACCCGGCAGATCCTTTACAAATAGTGTATTCGCTTGTGGATAAAGATATATTCACTCAACATCTTTTTTTATGCTTATTACAGAATGAAGCTACCATGTTGTTTTTACTGCACGGTGAGATCCGTAAAAAAGGAAAACCAAAAAACAATGGGAGGAATCACAGATTTTTTCCCATTCCACCCCACAGCTTCACAGTACATTACAAGGTACATTAAATGGTGCCATTAAAAACTACAACTTGTCCCACAAAAACAAGCCCTCATACAGATGTCAAAGGAAAAATAAAAAAGTTATGGCTTTTGCAAGAAGGGGAGGAAAAAAACAAAATGAAAAAACAAAAATTGACTGCGTCTCCGAGGGTTTATTATTGTCTAGTAATGCATCATTTGTTCCTTTCCGGTTTAGCATATAGTTTTTGATAAAGTTCTTTAAATGTGTCTGCAATTGCCCTTGTTTCGGTTACCACTTGCCTCTTTTTATTCCTAGTTGCCATTATATATGTGTGGTTACTATTTTTCACCAAGTATACCAACATTTTGTCAATTTGTTTTCAAATCAAGACACAAAATGCATGATGGCGTTCCTTCAGAAGCTCCCATACTCGGTAATACCCTTTATTCCAGTGTATTGCGTGATATGTATTATGGGCTCAGTTTACTAGGTCATATGAATTGTTGATTTTTTACAGGTATTTATTAATTATTAAAATAATGCTGGATATAGTTAGAGCTAAGTTCAAATTGTAGTACAGAAAGGAAGGATTTGATCCAGCGCTGCAGTGATGTTCTTTAAAAAGGAACGTATTCCCACTTTTATTGGTATCAAAAAAAGACTTGTTAAAATGTCAAATAACAGGCTTGGCGTCAAGGCAGTATTCAGTAGGTGTAATGGGCCTACGCGTTTCAAGCACGGCTGGTGCTCTTAGTCATGGCATGACTAAGAGCACCAGCCGTGCTTGAAACGCGTAGGCCCATTACACCTACTGAATACTGCCTTGACGCCAAGCCTGTTATTTGACATTTTAACAAGTCTTTTTTTGATACCAATAAAAGTGGGAATACGTTCCTTTTTAAAGAACATCACTGCAGCGCTGGATCAAATCCTTCCTTTCTGTACTATTACCTACCGTGGACCGTTGCGGAGATCCGGGCGAAGCAGGACTGTCAGGAGGCGAGCTGGTGAGCTGGAGGTTTCCTCCCCCTGTATTAAGTTCAAATTGTAGTTGTATATTAAATAGAGCTATAACCCTTAGTGGAATGGTTCCCATGGTATATTGATCTTTCTTTTGATCCCTAGTGATACGGAAAACCCTTTTTTAAAGGATCTGTAAGTGAGTTCAATCCATTCTAGAATTGCCTTCAACTTTATTTTGGCCTCTTTGAGTTTCCATTTATTAATTTTGGAATAAAGAGGACCTGTCACCTCACCTGACATGTCTGTTTTAGTAAATAATTATATTCCTCATGAAATAACCATTATGGAGCATTTCTTCTTAGAACTCTACATTGTGGCATTCCTCTTTTACTCCTACTAGAAATGTATGAATAAATTGACAACTGGACGTTACCAGTTGAGGGTGTGTGTCTACACACTCTGACATTGTCCAATTAGTGCCAGACTTTGTAGGGACACACCCTACTGACAAAGGGAATGGTAACTCCCAGTTATCATTTATTCAGACATTTCTCGTAAAGAATAATAAAGGAACACAATGCAGAGCTATATATATATTTAAAAAAAAAAGTTTCAGGATTGTTATGTGCTGCCAATATGACAGAAACGTATGGGGACGAGTGATCGTAGTAACGAGAACTCGTCCCCATACATAGCTCCTTGTGAAATTAGCAAGCGATCGCCGATCAACGAGCTGTCTCGTTGATCAGCGCTCATTTAAATGGCCCATGTCGTACAGCGTAAGAGGACCCTTTTTTAACAAATGTGAAAAAAAGTGTAGTACCGTATTAGCCAGAAACAGTATGCAATGTTAAATACTGTTGTGTCAAAAATGACAAAGTACAGTAGGTATGATTCCATTATTGGATAACCATAAAAGTTCTATATGCAAGCTTTCAGAGCACACAGTCTCCTTCTTCAGGCAGGTTTATAAATGATTGACTTAGAAAAAAGCACAACATTTAAGATTTTACACAAAGACAATTCGTACATGAGGCGATACATCATTAAGATAAGCCGGGGCCATAAAACTAAGGTTATAGGGGTGATGACTTAGGAAATAAGGGATCAGGAGTCAGTCTGATGGGGATGTGATCTGTGTCAATGTAGTGGCTCATGAATCCAGATGCTAAATTGAGTCCTTGTGTCAATGACTGGAATTTTATCATCCACTTGAATTCCCAAATTTTTCCCTCTCTGTTGTTCTTAAAATGACCCTTCAGTATTAGGACCTTTAAATCTGCCAAACTGTGGTCTGGCCCAGAGAAGTGTTTTCCCACGGGTGTATCCAGCTGCTTTTTTTTATTGTATGTTTGTGAAGATTCATCCTGGATTGTAATTTTAGTTTTGTTTCTCCAATGTAGATACCTTGACTTAAATAAGTCGAGTCGTGTACCCCCCTTTAATTCCCTTTTATAAAGCAGACACTGAAACAGAATTGGATTTTAATGGCCACAGCAGCCGTTTATTATTATCATAAATAACCATAACTTTTTAAATAACCATATAACATAACTTTTTGAATTCCCCTCTGAGGAATTCCACATAACATACTTAACCATATGACCCTCTCCGGGTCAACAAAAGAATGACAGGGGCAAGTCCTTGAAGCCACCAATAATTTTGTATTTACAGGCCATCTGCCCACCAATACCTTACCCCCAGCCGTAACCCGGCTCGGGGGCACCGATTACCTTTTTGCAGATGACCTCCACCATATATGTCACAGCCTTCAAAAGGGGTAACACCCTAAGAAGCCGATTTCCAACAAAATTGGGGGGTGCATCCCGTGATGAATCCCCCCCACCCCATTTTTCGACCTACTTCAAGGACTCCCCCCCGCAGCTGCAATGACAAAACCAAGATGAACACTTGACTTCTTCACGCCAGTGTCCATCCCACCATATATATAAAACTTTGACTTTCCAGGCTGGAAACCACCAGCCAACAAAACACCATCCAGTGACCACGATGAAACCCTCCAATCCAACATAGGGCGGGCGGGCGGGGACATGTTCCTGCTTCAGCGTCCTGGCGAAGAGAGGGAGAGAAAGCACAGGAAAAGGTACATCCCCTTACTTCCCCCCACCCCTTTTCTTACTAGCCCTCCTACTAGCTTATCCCCCACCCCCATAGGCCAATCCAACTCGTTACCCCTCCCATCTATTTCAGTCATGGAGGCCTCCCCTTATTTTGTTCTTTTGTCTGCAGTACGGCCTCTTCTTTACTGACGCACCTTGTACATAGTATCGTGTACACTACATTGGAGGATGTACATGAGAACGTACCAGTGATTTTATAGTCCTGTTGCGTGTTTGGTATGTGGATGGTGTTTGATGACAAGATGTTGGTACATGTCTTGCATTTACTACTGTTGCAAGGAAAAGTGTCAGTCTCTGATGGTGATGAGAGGGCACTTCTGACCGGGAGATTCCTTAGGTTTGGTGGCTGTTTGTATGCAAGGAGAAGTAAATCAGGGAATATTTCCTTCAGTTTATTGTCTTTGTTGAATATAGGTTGGAGATCAGCAGCAATTTTCCTCAAGACGTTCATTTGGGGGTTGTATATGACCACTAGGGGCACCCTGCTGTTGTCTTCCTTCTTTTTGTACTCCAGAAGATTGCTCCTTGGAATTCTTGTTGTAGTATCCCTGTTGTAAGATTGTATTCCTCAGTGATAACAGGTGTTGTTTTCTGTCTTCGCTGTCTGAAGAGATCCGTATGTACCGCAGAGCCTGGCTGTAGATAATGGATTTCTTTATGTGTCTCGGATGAAAGCTGTTCCATCTCAGATATGCTGGACGGCCTGTAGGTTTTTGGTAGATTGTGGTTTGTATGGTATTGTTTCTCATGTATATGGTCATGTCCAGGAAATGTATTTGAGATGTTGAGTAGTTAAGAGTGAGTTTGATAGTAGGATGGAACTTGTTAAAGTTTTTATGGAAAGAAAGCAGTTCATTTAACAGATGTGAAGAGATAATTAAATCTATGACTCATGGAATCTTTTGCTCAATGACTCATGGAATGGGGAGCTAAATGTATAGTCTTTTTCCCTTATGTCCTATCAGCAGCACAATAATTCTGTCCCTATGAACTGATAGCGCAGATTAAATCAGTAATTAAAGAAATTTAACTAATTATATAAACTCCTTCTGACCCTATAAAGGCTAAGCTAGCCCTTCCCATCTTGTATTTTTTTGTCCTGTGGAACTCAGGTCTTAAGGTGTCTCCTCACTTTGATCCACATTGTTGCAGTCCCATTTTTTGACCTTGTAAAATAGTGTTGTTTCTAAAGATTCTCCTTTATCTGCAGCCTAGAGCTAAATCTACAAACGAAGGCCTATGCAAAAATGAACCAGATCGTCGTGTTCTGACAAGGGGGTGGATAGCTCTAATCCTTTACTCAAGAGCATTCTAGATTTTATGCAGGATAGTCTAGAAAATGTCCTTAATACGTCTACCCTAAGGGTCCTTTTACACCGGCCAATATTGGCTGTAAAAACGAGCGCCGATCAACGAGACAGCTCGTTGATCGGCGATCGTTTGTTCCTTTCACACAGGGGGGCTGAGGGATTGTTACTACAATTGGTCGTCCCCATGCATATTCATCATGTCGGCAGCACATCTCTCTGTTTACACAGGGAGATGTGCTGCCACCAACGATAATATTTTATGCTGTCTAAACGATACGATCAGCCGATAAAAGAGAATTTGCTCATTCATCGGCTGATCATTGCCCTGTTTACACAGGGCAATGATCGGGAACGTGCGTTCATATGAACGCTCATTTGCCTAATCATTGGCCTGTGTAAAAGGGCCTTAAAACATCAGATTATTGCAATATCTGCCTTCTTAGACCTTGCTCACACAGTTCAGAATTGCTGCAGATTTTGCATGTATTTTTTAAGCCAAAACCAATGGAACCTAAATAAAATAAATATATAAAAAAGGCCTTATCGGTCTGCTCTCCTGAAAGCAACTCTGGTTTAGCTTAAAAAATAGATGCAAAATGAACAAGGCCTTAGGCAGATCTTTATCTAAAGAACTTTTAATTAACGGTTCCTAAGGGGATCTGCAAGATAGAGACCTACTTTTCTCAAGTCTATAGCACAGTGAGATTTAGCTATTGTCTTAAATTCCACCCTTTGAGCCTCTGGAAGAAATTAATCATAAATTTATTTTGCTCACACCAGTGCTGTCTCGTTGATCGGCACTCATTTACACGGCCTATGTCGGGCTGTGTAAGAGGACCCTAAGTCCTAAGAGCAGCACAAATTTTCCTTAATAGTTATTTCTTTAAAATAAACACAAGGTGGGAGTTGATAGCTTAGCCTTTACAGGGTAAGGAGGGGATCATTTAATGAAATAGTTTAATTTGTTTAAAGACTCCATCTAGCTTACCAGTTCACAGGGCAGAAATGTCTTCATTATTATACTACTGTCAGGACTAAGGGAAAACTGATTAACATTAGAAGTCAATGCTTCTGTTGAAATTATTAACCTTCAAGCGTTTAATAGACCTGATATCTGATGACATTTCCTAAGATATTCATATCTACTTTCCTGATTTATCGAAGCTAAAATCTGATATTGAAAAAAACTTTCCACTTACTATTTTTACTTTGAATCCTGTTCTTTAGGGTCCAAACAAATAGACTAGAGAAGTATATTCTGTTGAGTTACTGGGAATTTATTTATTTATTATACACACTCACAATTCCCATATCTAACCTCTCTCCATCACAGTTTAAGAAAATAGTTTTCATTATACCTGGTGGCACACACTTGTCTTAGCACCTAATTTGTCTATTGACAGTGCATACCATCCGTGCACTGTCAGGTCTAGCTTAGTGAGTCAAAAATTTACAGTGGTAAAGTTAGGCAGTTGATCTTTTGGCTCCTTTGCTATGTTGCTATACCAAGTGCAGGGTGCTTGATGTGGAGAAGAAGTGAGGTACACCATAAGTGTGCTACTGCTCTTGTACCTCTGTTTTTTCTCAGCGAAAAAAAACCAAGTATCAGTGTATCACGGATCAGTAAGTATCAATTCAAGTTACATGACGAAACGCATTGAGGCGTTATGAGATGATGTTAGTGACACTCTGCTGAGGTTGCTACTAATAGAGACAATGTCAGTAGATCAAGTTTTCAATATTTTAGTGTGCTGATTGAAGGATAAGCAGTGAGGTCTAACTATTTATTGTACTTGTAGACTAGATCTTTGTCTAGTACACCTCCTAATCCCTCTAGGGACAGTTATAAGCCCTTTAGTTAGTGTATTTTTCTCTAAGGCCGACCTCACAGATATAGTGAACTGTTGCTTCATTCATTTATCACCTGTTCTATGAGTTTGAGAATCAATATGGTTTTTAATGCCGACCACATAAAGATTACATCCACAGGGGAGAAAAGAAAGCCTGGACCGCACATCCACTAGCTTTACTTGATCTATTGCGGCTCGGCAAAATAAAATGTACGAACATGAGGTTCTTAGTAAATATTTTTTTCAGACTGTATAATATAGTGAGTCCCTACTCTACCAAGTGTAGTATCCCATGGCAACTAATGCCGCTACAACACAGAACCTGCAGAGGGAGAAATTTAGGAGACAAACATACAGCACCACAGCAACAAAAGACCACCACACAACACCACAAAAAAACTAACAGATGGAAAAAGCTCACCTTTCCATGTAGTCTCAGCGGCCAACTGAGAACAATTAGGTAGGAATTTTTTTTTGCAGTTTCCTGCAAATAAAAACACCTGGGCCAAATGGGGGTGGAGTGCTGGTACCAGAAGAAAAAGACAGACTATGTATATATCCACAAGGGAGAAAAGAAAACCTGGACTGCACATCCACTTGCTATACTTGATCTATTGCGGCTCAGCAAAATAAAATGCACGAACAAGAGGTTCTCAGTAAACGTTTAGATTAAACTGTATAAGCCCACTTGCCACTACACGGCGACTTCTTTCAAGTGAGTCCCTACTCTATTTACGGTAGTAAAAAAAGATTAAATTTTATTATTTTTAAACCTCATTTTTCAGTGATACGTGTTCTCAGCCTAGTGGATATACTTATCTTTTAATTAAAATCGTTTTATTGAAAGTTAACAAGCCCATACACAGATGTCGTGTACATACATAATTGTACAAGTAAGAATGCTGTCATTTTGCTAGTAGTACATCAGTTTAGCATACATATCTCTAGGAATATACAAGAGCAGATATACATATCACATAGTCATGCGTCCGGAAAAAGAAAAGAAAACTATATACAAAAAATGTAATGGTGGTACATACAGTAGAAACAATGTGTGACATATGTGTAAACATTATAACATAATCAGTCAATATCCTGCACTAATAGCGCATCCCTAAGACCTATAAACCTATGTGCAGTGAATAGCGTAGCCGGTGAATCACACCAGGAACCCCATACCTTTGAACACTTTCCCTCACATCCTCTATTTTTAAATACTATCTTGACATATGGCAAAGCAGAGTTTACCAGCAATCTCCATTATGGGATCGTGGGAGGTCGTGGGCCCATCCACCTAATCGCAATGGCCTTACGAGCCAGGAACAGCACCTCCCTTAAGAATATCTTAGTATGGATCGACCACAAGTCATCTGTGACAATACCAAAGAGACAAAATAGAGGTGAAATTGGTACTGGGAGGAGTAGTACAGTAGAAACTAGTGAAATTACTTCTTCCCAAAATGAGTAGATCCATGGGCATAACCTAATCATATGCCAGAAGTCCGACCTACGGGCTTTACAACTATGGCACTCTGTGGTCTGGCATCTATCCATTTTATGAAATCTAACCTCAGTCAGATAGCTTTGGTGGATTATAAATAGTTGAGTCATTCTATTATTAGCTGAAGGCGATACTAATGTATGAGATTTTAGCATATCACTCCAGACTTCAGGTTCAATGCCAGGTATCATCTCCCTCCATCTCGCCTCTACAATCAGAGGTGCTGCTTCCAGTTTGGCCTGAATAAGAAATGTGTATATAGGCAATATCAAACTTCTAGATCCCAATAAGGGTAAAATTAGATATGGATCTTCCCAATGACGGGTACTGAGTATGTAGCGCATGCCTAATTTGTAGAAACTTAAAAAAGGATTCCCTGGGAATGCCAAAATCTGTTTGTATTTGTGTGAAAGTTTAATATTACCATCTGTGTACGTATCTCACATATCGACACATTTTACCCCATGCGATTCCAAGAATTGTGGATCTAGAGTGGTCGTTATGTGGGGTAAGGAAGGAGGAATTGTTCCATAAAGGTGTCTCAACCATTACATCAGTAAAAGAAAGTTGTTTCTTTGTGGCTAGCCATACCTGTGCTGCTATCCTGTGTATTGGGAGTAATTTTCGAGGTACCAAGGTCGTGCCCTCTAGAATCGACCACAGGTGAGGCATGTCTAGATAAAAAGCGAGATGATGCTCTCTGTTAGGAAGAACTTCCAGGCTAGTCCAAGAGGTCAGGTAGCGCAATTGTCCAGATAGGTAATACAGATAGATGTCTGGAAGAGAGGTCCCTCCAAAATATTTAGGTCTTTGCAATGTGGTTAATTTAAGCTTCGATCTATTTGTCCCCCATATAAAAGAAGGAAATAGAGCATGAGCAGTTTTTAAAAAAAGACATGGGTATAGGGACCGCTGCATGCTCCAGTATATATAGGCATTTGTGGGGTATAATCATTTTTATGAGATTAATGTGACCAGAAACGGCTAAAGGTAATGTACTCCAGATTTGAAACTTATTTTTTATGTACTCCAGTAGAGGTAGTACATTGTTACCCATATCAGAGCCATGGACTTTACTCACGATTATACCCATTGGGCACCGAAATGTCCACTGACTATCAGTGCCCAATGTTGTCCCTGTAATGGCATAAAAAAAAGACATCCCAATTTATATGTAAACCGGAGAAGTCCCTGAATTTGTCAATCACGATTATCACCGCAGGCAGGGATTCTTCAGGCCGAGACATGAAAAGAATCATATCATCAGCATAAAGGCCGATTTTTATCTTCCTGTCCCTCATAATGTACCCGTTGGTATGTTGCATCTTGTCGTAGAAGTAAGGCTAAGGGTTCTATCGCTATCGCGAACAGTAATGGGGATAGAGGGCACCCCTGTCTAGTTCTTCTAGCTAATTGAAAATTTTGTGCAAGATTTGTGCCCTAGGGGATTTGTATAGTATGGAGACCCACCTTATAAATTGGGGACCAAATCCGAAACGGCGTAATATTTCTAACAAATATGGCCATTCAATAGAATCGAACGCTTTTGCGGCGTCCAATGAGTCTATCGCCCAATCTTTCTGCAGGGCCATCCCTACGTTATTCATCACCTGTGACCTACGTATGTTATCCGATGTGGATTTCCCAGGCATGAAACCCGATTGATCGGGATGTATAATTGTATGAATTACTGAATTCAACCTGCTTGCCAAGATTTTAGTAAGGACTTTATAATCACTGTTTAAGAGTAATATGGGCTTGTACGAGCCGCAATCTAGAGGATCCTTATCGGGTTTTAATAATACAACAATTGTCGCATCATTTAGCGATTCAGGCAGTGACCCTAATGTATGCAAATGAAGGAACGTATCGTGCAGGGCAGGAGTAACATGTTCAGCATATTTACAGTAAACTTCTAGTGGGAGGCCATCAGGGCCAGACGACTTGCCCTTAGCCAGAACTTTAAGAGCCCTCGAAACCTCATCTAGTGTTATGTCAGTGTCCAGTAGGGATTTGTCAAATTCCGAGAGCATAGGGAAGATTATGTCAGGATATACTTATCTTAGTTTTTCACGGTGCAAAAGCAATGTGATATGTTAGACAATTAACACTGCTATGCATGGGAAAATTAGGCAACACACAGCAGGTACTTTTCTCTGCTGCATTGTGTCGCGATTTGTGCGTAGGGGGGGGGGGTTGTGGTTGGCAATGAGGATGTCAATACCATTCAAGATTAAAGTCCAAACTTGACTTTTATTGCAGTCCAAAAATAAAAGTGCTTAGCCATCATATAGGACGTGCAGCATATAAACAAAGAAAACACCTTGCCTGTCTGGGCATTAACTAAACAGCAGGTGTCCTCATCTATGATAAACTAGGAGTACAGTTTTCTTTGGATCAGTATCGCCACACTATCATTGTGTAGATTTCCAGGCTCTGACACTAGACTGCATTCACTGCAGCCCTGAATAGCCCAGTGAGCAAACGTGTACTGATTTGGTCTAGGGAAAACCCTGTACCGGAGTGGGGAAAGAATGGTAAGTCCCTCTACCAATCCTACCTGCTATTTTATAGAAATCCCGGCCCAGAAAACAGACTAACGCCTCATGCACACGATCGTGTGCGCAGGCCGAGTTCTGTCAGTGATCCGAGGAAAGATAGAGCATGTCCTATCTTTCCTCGGATCGGAGACTCTGATAATTTTTCACGGGCCCGATTCACCCGCTAAAGTGAATGGGTCCGTGAAGACTATCGGGTGCCACTAGATGCCGTCAAAAACGGTTGGTAACATAAGCCTCAGTAATTTAAGTTTTACTAAGAATCTAAACTTTCCTGAATTCCTCATCTCACCCATCTTAACCAGCCAGATGAGAAATACACCCCCTCCAGTACCTCAGCCACAGGCTTAGAATTGCCAAGGTGAAATCCGTGGCAAATGCGGATGAAATCTGCTACAGATGTGCTGAATACCTTTAAATATATGATGATTTTATTTGCAGTGTGTTAATGAGGGTTTGTGATCCATACCCATGCCTCAAAAGAAAGGTTTATATTTTTTCCTCCTCTAACATCTAATCAGGACTAGAATGTGGACCATAAATATGGCTGTGTTACCAATACAGCTTCCACTTGCACATAGGGTATGTTCACACAGAGTTTTTTGCAGGCAGAAAATCTGCCTAAAAACTTTGTTTGGAATTTTGAGGCAGATTTTGATCTGCCTGCACGCCGTTTGCTGCGATTTTTGCCAAAAACGCAGCGAAATATGCTTTCTCTGCCTTCTATTGATGTAAATGGGAGGTCAGAGACGTAAACGCACGAAGATAGGGCATGTCGCTTCTTTTTCCCGCGAGACGGTTTTTACGCTCGCGGGAAAAAAACGGCTCCACCTCAATGGGAGGCATTTTCGGCCGGTTTTTTTCGCGTTTTCCTACGCGGTTTCCGCGTCAAAAAACGTGTAAAAAAACTCTGTGTGATCTAGGCCTTATAGTTAGTCATCGTATATTCTACTGAATTCATAGGGTTTTTTCTGCACCATAAAAATAACGTTTATTGAACAGTTTATGCACAGCACACGTACATGGGCAAAAAATACCTATGTATTTACATCGATGGATGCACATATCCTGTGTTCCATTACAAATAAATGGATTTACACGTTCCCGTAAAACCCCTCTATAAAAATAAAAAAAGGGTAAAAAACCTGTTTGAAAAACTGGTACATTTATTGATTGAATTTACCTACTTACTACCTTTCACTGTATGGTACCGAGAAAATACCAATAAACAGAGTATGTAGGGGGAACACCATCATACAGAGGACTGTCTAATTCTTACAATAGACATCTAGACCTACTGTCTATTGCCTACTGCCTACAAATACAGTACACTATACACTGGCTGGATTCACATATAAAGTACAGTTTTTGGTGCTATTTTTTCAACCAAAGCGAGGGGTGGATAAAAAAAGTAATAAAAGTGTAATTGATAAACAAATTGTTCCTCCCTTTTATATTTACTCCGGTGTTTGGCTGCATCAAAAACGGAACCAGAAACTGTATGTGTTAATTGAGGGACTTAGAAATACCAATGGCTATGATGTTCCACCTTCATTTTCCTTCCAATCAGAACTGGATCAAGGTTCGCAGAGGCCCCTGGACAATAATTTGATGTCATATATTGCATGTATAACATAGGCTGGACATAAACAGTAAAGGGGTTATCTCACCAGATAAATGGCAGATGTCCCACCAGTTGAATGGTGGATGGCTCGATTCTGCCAGAGCAGGAGCTTCTCTTACAGAGGGGCTCTCTGCTCTGGCTCATAGAGTAGGGTCCTGAACAGGGTACCAACCTTTATGACGGCCATTTGCCTTAATAGGGCATATGGCAGGGGTTGGTCTCATGAGACTACCACCTTAATGCTGGGTTCATACATTTATTTTGCAGAATTTCAGCTGCAGAATCTGAACGGAAATTCTGCAACAAAGTACAATACAGGCCTGATGAAGACACCAGACCGGTGTTGAAATGCATTTATGAATTTTATTTGTTTATTCCATTAATAATAAATAACTTTGATCCTAAACCCTCTGGATATCTGCTTTTCTGGAAATCCCCATTTTTCTTTGCTTCCTTGTTGGACTTTATTCTTGATATTAAGCGGAAGTGATCCATCACCGACCAGTCGGGGATAGCAGCAGCTGACAACTTACTTTCCGAACGCATACACTAGTGTTGTACCTAGCATGTATAACCAGACAAGGTGAGTGATTATAATCCTCAAACGCTGACGCATAAACCGGTTTAATTTATTGCACGATGTGGCGTCCTATGTCCCACTTTTTTCTCCTTTAGATACTAATGTTTTAGTGAATGGGGTTCTAACAAATCCACCAAAAAATCTGTTGCAGATTTTTGCTGTGGATTTTACCCATTGCGATGGGGAAATCCACTGCCAAATCCACATCAAAATCTGCATGTAACACTTGGTTTAATCACGGATTTAAATGTTACATTCTCCCCTGGTGTCTCCTGTCAGGACAAACAAGGCTTGGCATGTTGGAATTTAATAAGTCCAAACCTTTGTTAATGAAGGATGCCAGAGGTCTCTGGCAGCTGATTATCCCTCTCTCCTTATGACAATAAACATGCATGCTCAACCATCAGATTTCTTCTAGTTAGCAGTGCGGGAATGAGAAAATAAATCACTGCCTCTTTGTAATAAATATTAGTAAAAGATGTTTAATAATCTCTTCTGCTACATATTAAAATATTTATAGTTGTAGCGGCACATTTTATTTTGTGAAATGCTTTATAAATTAGTGTTCATTTAAATTCTGTCCTTCAGCAGAGAATTAGACTTTGCAAGGTGTTATTACATTTTCATTTTAACACCTGAATAAATAATTTCATTTATTAAATGATTCCAGATATATGTAGCCACAGAAGTGCAGCGGTGGGAAACTCCAAATTCCCGCAATTGACCTCAAAGCCCATCAACAAAGAATCTACTGCTAGTGTAAAAACCTTTTTTTATTGGGCCTTACAGCCACATGGTATGCATTTTTATTTATTTTTTTAATAAGGGGACTTTTGCGTGACGGATGCCACTGTATGGCATCCATCACAGGCCTCCGTTAAACGTATGCGTCGACAAGTGCCAGTGACGTAACTATCCATTTTTGTACAATTATTGCTGGAGATTCGTGACGCAATAAAGACTGCCATGCCCACCTGGTGGCCCTATTCCTGTCGTCCGCAAGACCTCTACAGCAAGAGTCCTGGGCAGCTATATCTGCCTGGGGAATCTTCATCACTGGGGCTTCCCTGGGGTAAATTCTTGCAGTCGTGGGGGATACAGTGCCACTGTGCGGTTGGTGCCCAGTGTCCCCGATCAGAGCGTTACCCAATGCTCTGGCCAGGGACTCTGGGATTATAATGCTCATGATATCACTGTCCATATGGCTTTCCTGGGCACAGCACTTTTTTTTTTTTTCTTACAATCCTTATTTCAATTGTATATATAGCTATTAGCCAAATCTAAACAAAAACACACAACAACATGAGGTCAGGCATTAAACAACAATTGATGTACAAATATGATTACATTTATATACATATACACTCCTCAACATTGAAATTGCAACAGCAAGAAGGGAAGTCGTAAGGTTATGCAAATCGAGGAAGTAGAAGGTGTCGCTAAGATCTGCAAATTATGACATTTTCAAGCAGCTAGCTCCAATCTGTGCCATGTGGAAGGGGGCATAAAAGCCAAATTGAAAGCAAAGTTTTTAGCCACATGAAACCTCAAAATCCGGATCAAGTGGTGTGGGATGATTGTGCGATGCCCCCTGCTCATCGTCGTGCCAGTTATGGCCACTTGTTGCAAACTGAGAGGGACAGTATGCTTGAACTGAAAGACCTTGGTTTATCACTCCAGCCGATTGCTACAAGCCTAGGCCGAGATGTCAGCACTGTTCAACGTTCCGTGTCCCATAGGTTGGGAGAACAACAATGAACAGGAATGGCAGCAAGAGGTGCACGGAGGTGACCTCTCCATGGATGGATCATTTGCTTGGAAGAATGGAGCGTAGTGATCCATTCTGTATTGCAAGTAAAATTGGATGTCACATCCCAAGCCTAGGGAGACAACCAGTGTCGACACAAACTATCAGAAGGCATTTGCATGACATTGGGCTATGAGTCAGATGTCCAGCTACAGGTGTTCCATTGACCACACGCCACCGCTCTCAAAGGCTATCATGGTGCACAGAAACATGGCAATGGAGGCTGCAATGGAGGTCTATCCTCTTCAGCGATGAGTCCCACATTTGTCTCGGACGCAATGATAGCCGGAGATTGGTCTGAAGAGAAGGTGGGCAACGGCATGAAGAGGCCTTCACAAGGGAACGTCACACTGGTCCTACTCCCGAGAATATGGTGTGGCATAATGTATTGTAGCCGGACCACTCTAGTCTTCATTTCAGGTACACTAACGGCTCAATTTAACATTGATTTACTCGTGGCACCATTTCTCCAAATTGTCCCAGAAGCCTTTTTGCAACAGGACACCAGGCCACATTTTGCTCGTGCTACTATGAGCAGACTGCATGGCCTAGACGTGCTACCATGGCCTGATGGCCTGCACCGTCTCCAGGCTTGTCTACCATCGAGCACATCTGGGACGTCATCGGTCGGCAATTGCCAATCTTGATTATTTGCGTGCCAAAGTGCATTCAGTATGGCATAACATTACTCAAACAACCATTAATAACTTCATTGATAGCATGCCAAGGCGTGTAAGGGCGTGTATTTCTAGGCGTGGTATCATACTCGATACTGAATAAATCAAGATGTTTGGAATATTTTGTCTCCATCTTTTTTATCATTTGTATATTATTAACTTGTTTATCGATCCTGTGATTTCCACAATTCCCAAACTTTTCCTTCTTGGTGTTGCAATTTCAATGTTGAGGAGTGTATATAGTCTCGACTCAAAGTAGTGAGGAAAAAACACAAAGAGTTTTTTAAAGACAAAAAAAGGGACAAAAGTAAAGCCCAGCCGCACAGACATATGAGCCCAACTTTCCTAGTAGCAATATAATGAGCCATGGTAGCAACCTAAAGAGCCCCGCAGTAAGATACGATACTCATCAGATTTCTGAAATTCCATCCAAAGATAGCATATTTTATAAAACTGATTGTATTCGGCAGTCAAAGAAGGAGTTAGATTTTCCATTTGCATGATGTCATTAAATTTAGAGACCCATAAAGAAAGCGAAGGAGACAAAGTTTTCTTCCACACTAGTGGAATTCACATTCTCTCTGCCATAATTAAAAAACATAAAAATGATTGTTTATGAGAGATAACTGAAGTCTCAAAATGACACAGGAGGAACAATGCCGGGTTCAGGTCCAATTTACCCCCAATAACTCTACGAATAGTCTCCTTTATAAACTCCCAAAAAATGGGATAATAGGTGGCAAGACCAAAAGGTAAGAAAATTCTCAGTCTCTGCTCAGGGATAAGGGAAATACCAAGATCTGCCTCACACTGCAACATAAATGGTGGTGGTAGTTGCCTGGGAAGGTTCTGGAGGAGGGCATAAGCAAAGGACAATAGATGCCTAATCAAACCCGTTCCCAAATACAACAACTCAAACAAGATTTATCCTGGGGAAAAACGAGGGTTATGCAGGATATGAAAAAGTCGGGCACAGTCAAATTCAGACACGCACTGCACTTGCATGGAGATTCTTTACTGGCGTTATATTCGTATATGGAGTTGGGTTTTATTCATGCCCATGCGGTGCTCATCGACCATGAAAGCACGTTTAACTTCAAAAATAGAAGAAATCGAGGCACTCACTGACTGTAGTAATAAACTTATTTTATTCAAGATGGTTGGTCTGTTTGATGTGGAGCAAGCCCCTGGGTGCTGCGTCTGAATTTGACAGTGCCAGCCTTTTTCCTATCTCCCTTTGAATATCATTATCAGTGTATTTACGGGCTTGAGCATGTCTTCCAATAATCAGCAACAATTGAAAATAATGCTGCTGTATCGGAGAATGATTTGGCATCAATGGATTCGGCTGCTTTGATCGCAAGTCATGTAGATGTGGATGCATTTTTTGCACAATGCAATCTCAAAGATGAGCTGTAGATGATGGGTACAAAAGCCCAGGGGCTTGCTCCACATCAGAGACCAAGATCTTGAATAAAATAAATGTATTGTAAAGGATCTGCCAGGCACAACTTCTGTGTATACGCCCATAGGTAATCAGTCTGCACCTGAGTCTATGTCTCTGAGACTGACTCCATTTTCCACCACTCAGGATGGCAGGCGTATGAGTGGGAGAGCCTATCGCAGCCTGGCCAGACGGAGCTAGCTCCCACCCTCTGTCTATTTATACCTGCCTTTCCTGTTCCTCCTTTGCTTGTGATTCTTCTCGTGTGGTTTCCTGGCCCAGCTACAGCTACTAACTATTTGATCCTGCTCCATACTGACCCTGGCTTACTGACTACTCTCCTGCTCTGCGTTTGGTACCTCGTGCACTCCTGGTTTGACTCGGCTCGTTCACCACTCTTGTTGCTCACGGTGTTGCCGTGGGCAACTGCCCCATTTCCCTTAGCTTTGTGTACCCTTGTCTGTTTGTCTCGTGCACTTACTGAGCGTAGGGACCGCCGCCCAGTTGTACCCCGTCGCCTAGGGCGGGTCGTTGCAAGTAGGCAGGGACAGAGTGGCGGGTAGATTAGGGCTCACTTGTCTGTTTCCCTACCCCCATCATTACATGTATTGCTACGGTTGGTGAGTGCCTCGAATTCTTCTATTTTTAACATTCAATACAATCTCACGCCATCCAGCAGAAATGGTATATATTAAATATATATGTTTTTTAAAATATCAGTCTAAAGGCGACGGATGACTGACGGATTGCATCCAGTAAAAAACGTATATGTAAAACGTATATATTTATGTCAAACGTATACCTTTTTTTTTTAACAGGGGAGTCTATGGGTTATGGATGGGCGACAAATGCCTCTAATGGATCTCGAATTATGTTGGATTCAGAGAGAAAGTAAAGGAGGACACATGGGTACGTTAAACATAGGCAAAAAGCGTTATGTAAAGCCAAATTGTATAGCCAAGTTATTAAAAACAGACACTCCAGTTTATTTGTCTGATATATTATAGCTGCTCTTCAGATGTAAAATATGCTGATTATTTATTCATTACATCTATGTATTATAATTTAATATCTTTTTTTTTTTTTTAGCTAGAATAGTTGAAGTTCTTATTACACTTCAGATCTGAAAAACTGGATGACATTCAAGGATGTTTTCCCATTAACCCAATAAGAAGAGAAAGAGAAAAAGGCTATGATGGTTCAGAGAATGAGAAAGATAGACGATTAGAAAATTTAAATTGGAGTACATGTTCACACTGCATTCCTATGCCCACTGTAATTGAATCAATGGGGCAGATTTACTATTCGTGCAGTATCAGAATTATGGCCTACGTTGCACTTTTTTTTCTGCGCAAATCATTTTAGACAGATTTCTCAATGAAATGCGCTAAAAGAACAGATGCTTGCGATTTGTTCGAATAGGGGGTATTGTTTATTGGGATAGGGGTGTAGATTACTGGGAAAGGGATGTGGCTTAAGATGTGCAAAAAAAAAGTGGTTTAAAGTAAGCCAACCAAAAGGTGTAAAGTTAGACAGAAGTGTCGGAAGATGCACCAAATTTATCATCCAGCATTAGTAATAAATTTTATGCATATAGTCTAATTCTTAGCTATTTGAATTTAAGACAGTATTAGTAAATCTGACCCAATATGTTGTTGGTTGTTGTGAAATCGCAAAAATGTCCCCATTTTTTGAAAATATAACATGAATTATGGAACATGAACAGGTTAGGCAACCACCACCGGACAAAGATTTGTTTTTTGGTTTAACTATGTTTTACTAAACATTCTAAAGTCAAATGAACATATAAATAATCAATCACATTATCACATTTGTACTTGACATTTGTAAACATAGAAAGTTTTTTAGTAAGGTGAATTCAAGCATCTGAGTAATGCATTCTTACACAGGGTGAACACAGCTACTTCAAAGAACCTATTAGTGTATAATATTATTTCAACCATTTAAATCAAAATGTAAACCTGAACTCGGGTAGAGACCCAATCTATTACTTCCATACTATTTGAAACTAAAAGTCAATAAGGTGACTACAATATGACACATGACAAGACAGAAGACACATAAAGGAGGAGGCGAACAAGGGGTCTGCGGTATAGCATTTTATTTTCTTATAGAATATTGTTAGCCTGGTATGAGGGTATGAGTAGAAGTGAACAGAAGAGTAAAAAGGCAATACACAGGGATAGAACATAATGGCCTTGCCAAATCCAGTATGTATCCCACGCCAACCAAACAGAATCAAAAACATGAACTTTATTATTTAATAAGGTTGTATAATACTCCACACTCCTGACACCCTTAATCCGAGTGTATAGTTCTAATAAGGAAGGAGGCACTGGCTGCTTCCATTTTCTAGCCATTCAGTATCTAGCCACATTGAGAATATGAATAAGTACAGCCCAACTTAAATGGAGGGACAATAAAGAAATAGAATGGGGGATTCAAAGGGATTTGAAAGCTCACTATTCTATAAATTAGCGTTTTAACTTCAGAACTAAAATTCTGAATTCAGGGGCAGGGTCAAAACAAGTAAGTTGAAGTTCCCCCTGGTGTACCACACCTCTAAAAGCAATCCAGTATATCTGGGTTAAAGAAGGGATGGAGTGTAATACCAGAACATTAATAGTTTGTACTGGTTTTCATTTATGAGTCAAGCATAAAAAAGTTTTAGCTGCCTTTCTACAAAGTAGTCACCAGGCATTAGGGGAAAATGGTATACCAAGAAAAGACGGACATCTATCTATATATGCCCTGTAGTGAAGTCGCCAGCCTTGCAAAGCTTTCCAAAGTTAGTAGGTAGAGAGACGGAATTAGGTGCAAAAAGTGAGTGCAAGATGTCAGATTTGAAGATACTGGTAGTGAATCGGAGTAGCAAGGTAAAAGTGGACTGTAGTGACTTGAATGGGGAATATCCCTTATACTATAGTCCACTATATCTGCAAACCTAAACAATTGTTTTTCAAACCAGAGTTTATACATAGTTCTGGTTAGCCCACCTGGTAATGTTGGGTTAAAGAGAAAAGATGTCCTATGGGAGTGTTAAAAAGCTAAGGCAAACTTCTTAGAACAGATACACCAGATGAGACGTCTCTAGTGAATGCCACAGCTCCCAAAGGGGCAATATCTAGCTGAATTCATGTAGTTGACATAAAAAGAAGTTAGGATGAACAGGAGCAATTCAGAGCTTCTCAATCTCCATCCATCTGATGTAAGCCAAAAGGGTAGACCAGGCTAGTATCTTTTGCAGATAAGCAGCCCAGTAGTACTTCATTACATCACGTACAGCTAGTCGTCCATTAGATTTGCTAACTAGAAGCATTTGTTTTGCTAATCGATGCCTTCTATGCGCACATATAAAATGCAGAGTATAAATCTCGACTGCCTTGAGCTTTCCATGTGGGACAGGAATAGGTAGAGAGTAAAAAAAAATACAGTAATTTGACCAATATGGTCATTTTGACTGCTGAGATTCTCCCAAAAAGAGAGATGTGAAGATACTTAACAGAAGACATATCTCTAAACAGCTTCGGGTAGTTATGTGTATATAAGAAGGCATTGAATGCAGTTAATTGAACCCCTAAATATTTCAATGAGGTATCTTGCCATCGATATTTGTAGTTGGCCTTAAAAGCCTTGGGACTGTGATATATTTATAGGTAGGGCTTCAGTTTTTGCTTTTGTAAACTTTATAACTCGATAAATTTACAAATTCCTGTAACAGGAAATGTGATGTGAAATTGTGTAAGGGTATGATCACATGCAGTGTTTTCAGGCGTTTTTCGGGTCGTAAACGCCTCGAAAAACACCTGAAAGAATGGAAGCTGACGCCTCCAAGCATCTGCCCATTGATTTCAATGGGAAAAAGAGCGTTTCGTTCAGACAGGGTGTTTTTTACGCAGCCGTTTGAAAAAAGAGCGCGTTAAAAACGGCCCCTGT
Organism: Rhinoderma darwinii; assembly: GCF_050947455.1. Classification (NCBI taxonomy): domain Eukaryota; kingdom Metazoa; phylum Chordata; class Amphibia; order Anura; family Rhinodermatidae; genus Rhinoderma; species Rhinoderma darwinii. The sequence continues at coordinate 157,234,116 of NC_134691.1, read as the reverse complement.
AAAAAGCATGTAACTTCTTGAGCCGTTCTTGGAGCCGCTTTTCATTGTGTCAATAGAAAAACAACTAAAAAAAAAAACATAAAAAAAATGTATGATGCTTTAAAAACGGCTGAAAATCAGAGGCTGTTTTCACTTGAAAACAGCTCCGTATTTTACAGCCATTTTAACTTTAGCGTGTGAACATAGCCTAAGGGTTAGGCATCGTTCACATCAGCATTGAGTTCCATTCATGGGTTCTGTTAGACTTTTCCATCATAGGAACCCATGAACGGAAAGAGAAGCGGAAGCCATAGCTTCTGATTGGATTACCATTGATTTCAATGTTAATGCTTCCATTGTAAATGGTTTCGGTTTGTCTCCGTTCCATAAGATTTCCGTTTTTTTTAGCTGAAACAATAGCGTTGTCGATTACACTACTGATTCTGTCAAAAAATCGTAAACCTTACGGAATAGAGACAAACAGATACCATTTGCAACGGAAGAATTACCATTGAAATCAATGGTAATACAAACTAAAGCTATTGTTTCCATTTGTCTTTCTGTTCACGGGTTCCTTCGACGTAAAAAGGTCTAGTGGAACCCATGATCGGAACCCGATGCTGATGTGAACGAGGCCTAGGCAGGACATCATCTGCAAAACAAGACAATTTAAATTCCCTTTCTGTCATGGTCAAAGATTTTAATCTGTATGACAGTCAATTACCAACATAATGATTGAAATATTTTTTATTACATTTTATGTACAATGATCTATATATTCATTCTGCACATAGTAAACCTGCGTTGTTCACTATGCAGTTACTGCAGTGTCCTGACAATGAATAGACATTACCTCCAGCCAGGACGTGACGTGTATTCAGAATCCTGACACTTCTCTGACGTCTGTGGTTGATTTACAGCACACAGGCGTAGTCTTGATGTAAATGACAGTTTACAGCGTAATCTCGCGAGACTACGCCTGCTGTGCTGTAAATCAACCACAGACATAAGAGAAGTGTCAGGATTCTGAATACACGTCCCGTCCTGGCTGGAGGTAATGTCTATTCATTGTCAGGACACTGCAGTAACAGCACATAGTGAACAACGCAAGTTTACTAAGTGCAGAATAAATGAATGGAGAGAAGTGTATGACGCTGATTGGTCACTGATTGGTCAGCATCATACACTTCTCTCCACAACGCCACTTGGTCAAAAAGTAAAAACACGCCCAGTTGTCCCTTGAGAAACTCATTAGCATAAAGCTAAAATAGGTCATAACTCACATCATGTACAAGATAGTCCACTTATAATGTTGTGAAAGAGCCTCTTTAAGAATTAACTGTATTTACTTTTTCATATTTTGTTTCACTTCACTTTTTGGTTTGATGTAATTTTACATTTTTAGATGGTAGTATGGAAAGATAAAGCCAATTCAATAATTTTTTTCTTACTTTCAATATACTTTGTGTGGTCAATTTGAGCTAATTGATGATCCTTACTAAATATTCTTACCTTGGAAACTTCATAAACCGTTGTCATGATCCTATATGTAATGCTGTGAATATAAAGTCATGATCCATACTTATTATGACCATGATTTTGTTGTAATTCATATGCTAAAAGACATAATAGTCATATTCAACTGGGGTATACTCAGATTTCTGCATATATCATACTGTGCAAAAATAACCACATGTTCCTGTTATCAAAGAATAGAACAGCGTAGAAACCACAGGAGGCATTGTAGTTGTACTATTGAGGCCACTTTTGCAAGACCAAAAGTAGCCTATGTTCACAGCTTTGTGATTTAATAAATTATATAGATGATGGTGTGTGGTAAACACACAAACTTTGGCCAAATTATGTTATTGCAGTGCATACACTAATAATGATTACACATTCTAAATAAAATGCCACAACAAGAAATTTATATATATATATATATATATATATATATATATATATTTTTATTTTTTTCAAAAAAGCCTATTTAAAAAAAATTAAAAAATTAGTTCTGTGCCACCCTGCAGCATTATTTCGATTTCACGATTCTGTGTGAAAACAGGATCGAGGGGGGCTCTAGTTGCAAATTAATCGAATTAATTTGATTTATCGCCCAGCTCTAGTTGGCCTATACATTAAAAACAAATGGGGAACACACACATAAAAAGAAAGCATGCCAATTTTTCTGACGGCTAGCACCCTGACCCATTCATTTCAATGGGGCCATGCACACTTCAGTTTTTTTGACGGTCCCGTTGCTCCGTTCCGATCCAAAGTAGAGCATGTCCTACTTTGGTCCGAGATTCCATGACCGTGAGGCCCATGCAAGTCAATGGGGCCATCAAAAAAACTGATGGCACACGGAAGGCATCCGTGTGCCGTCCGTGTGTGACGGAGCCGTTGCCTAGCAACGGCCGGGCAGGCAGAAATACATTACAGATATATTACACTAATCGGCAGCCACTTGTCTCTATCAATCACTGATAGAGAAAAGAGGCTGCTGATTAAAAATAAAATAAAAAGCAGTTCATATGTACCCGGTCGTTGTCTTGGTGACGAGCCCCTCTTCTTCCTCCAGTCCGACCTTCCTGTATGACGCGGCAGCCTGTGATTGGTTGCAGAGGCCGCTGCAGCATGTGATTGGCTGCAGAGGCGGTCATGTGGGATGAAGCGTCATCCCTGGAGGCCGACCTTCTGATGTCATCCTGATGTCCGTGACCGCCACTACAGCGGTGACATGGGATGAAACGTCATCCCTGGAGGCTGGACAGGAGGAAAGTAAGTATGAACGTATTTTTTTTATTATTTATTTCATTAAAATTGTATTTTCCGAGCGCCGAGCATGGTACTGTCCAGGGTGCTGAAAGAGTTACTGCCGATCAGTGCAGCCCATTAACTCTTTCAGCACCCTGGACAGTACCATGCTCGGCACTCTTAAACGGAAACACACTAAAACGGGCACACGGATACGTCAAAAACGGTCGTGAAAACGGTGTTGGAAATGTGCACGAGGCCTTAGGGGAAACAAATAGGGAACATACAGATAACTATAAAGTACACCAATTCATCCCGGGGACAAAAAAGAAATGTAAGCATACTCCACAAAGTCAACATTGACACACACATGACAATCGGGGGAGATCATCCAGCTTACCCCTAGAGGAAACTGATATTTTTATCTAACAGGAAACAAATAGGGAACACACAAACAACCCTGAAGCATGCCAATTCATCCTGTGGACAGAAAACTAATGTAAGTACATTCCACGAAGTCAACACTGATACTCACATGACATTACACAAGGGGGAGAGGGTTCAATTTACTCTTAATGGACCCTGGTTTGTAGTTTGTGGGAAAAAAAAATAAGGAACATACAGACAAACTGGGGATAGAAAACTAAGGTAAGTACATTCAACAAAGTCACCATTTGCACAAAAATAGCATTACACCGGGGGAAAGGGTCCAACTTATCCTTAGTAGTTACAAGTTTGTCGCCTAAAGGGAAACAAATGGGTAAGACACAGACAAACATGAGAAATGCCAATTCATCCTGGGAACAGAAAACTAAGGTAAGTACTGTATATTCTGCAAAGTCAACACCGACACAAACACGACATTACACCAGGGGAAGAGGGTCCAACTTACCCATAGTAGACACTGTATTACGGTCACATACCGAAATGTAAATACTCTCTTAACTGCAATTTGATTGGCCCAGGCTAGACTGGGATGCTAAGTCTGAAGGATCCCCTGGTTTTAACCCTTAACCCCCTGCAAGAAAGAATGGAGGTTGCTGTAGGAAGATCTCCAGGTCGTGGTTCCCAGAATAGTCTCAAAATGGTGGCAATGGCGCTGCTGGAACAGAGGCAAAGTCAGGAACAGAGGTGGGATTCTTCACCAGGAGAGCAGACAGGATGTGGCAAGCCAAGTAAAGAATCAGGAGCATAGTCAGGGGATTGCAGGGGACAGAAAAGGAGAGGAACCATAGGTACCAGACGTAGTATACATTGGGCAAGGCAAGGAACGTAGTCAGGAATAAGAATGAGGTTAGGATCATGAACAAGCAATAGTCAATAGCAACACAGAGAAGCTAGAAAAAGGTATTACCTTAATCATCAGACAATGAGTGTGATACCTTGCTGGGTTTAACCCCTTCCCCCTGCTTGCATTCTGGGCCCTAATGTCCAAGCCATTTTTTACATTTTTCCATTGTCACATTCGAAGAGCTGTAACTTTTTTATTTTTGCGTCGGCATAGCTGTATAAGGTCTTGTTTTTTGCGGGACGACTTGCAGTTTTTATTGGTACCATTTGAGAGTAGATGCGACTTTTTGATCACTTTTTATCACATTTTTTTTAAGTCAGGATTAACAGAAAACAGCAATTTTTCCATTGTTTTTTATTTTATTTTTTACGGCGTTCACAGTGCGGGTTAAATAATGTAACAGCTTTATAGTCGGGGTCGTTACGGACGCGGCGATACCAAATATGTGTAACTTTTTTGCTTTATTGTAGTTTTTTTTAATAGTAAAGCATTTTGTAAGGGGAAAAGCTGGGTTTTTCATTTTTTTTGTTTCACTTTTTTTTTTTTTATTAACTTTATTAAACTTTTTAACTTTTTTACTAGTCCCACTAGGGGACTTCACTATCCTCCGATCGCTATTATAATACACTGCAATACTTTTGTATTGCAGTGTATTACTGCCTGTCCGTTTAAAACGGGCAGGCATCTGCTAGGTCATGCCTGCGGCATGATCTAGCAGGCATTCGCTCCAGGCAGACCTGGGGGTCTTTATTAGACCCCCGGCTGCAATTAGAGACACAGACACTCGGCGATTTTATCGCCGGGTGTCGGTGGGAGAGAGGGAGCTCCCTCCCTCTCTCCAAAACCACTCAGATGCGGTGCTCGCTATTGCGCACCGCATCTGAAGGGTTAAACGGGTGAGATCGATACTAATATCGATCTCACCCGGCAGAGCAGGGACGCCCCCAGCCCTCAGCTGCCTCTGGCAGCTGAGAGCAGGGAGATTTCACGGCTCCCTGCTCTGTTTACTTTATTCTACAGCAGCGACGTAGAATAGCGGCGCTCTAGAATAAAGCCCACTAATGACCGCCGTAAAAAGACGTATCGGCGGTCATTAAGGGGTTAAATAGCAAACCTTGATGATCTCATCAAAAGCAGCCAGGAGAAAGCATCCTGTTGCACAGAACCTGAAATAGTTAACATTACCTTGTTGCAGCAGTAGTGTGTGGTTTTGGCAGAACGACACAGGATCCTGGGGAGTATGTAACACAGTGGTTTCTTGTCTAAGGGGAAACACATTGGGAAAACACAGACAACCATGACGAGTGCCAATTCATTCTGGGATCAGAGAGCTAAGGTGAGTACATTCCACAAAGTCAACACTGACACAAACATAAAATTACACTGGATTGCAGTCTAAAGGGAAACAAATAGGGAACGGACAGCTGTGAAGCATGCCAATTCTTCCTGGTCGACAGGAAACTAACTTAAAGGCTATGTACACTTTCTAAGACAATTTAAAAAAAATTGTAAAAAAATAATTTAAAAAATCAATGTTTTTTGTTCTTTTAAACAACTTGGCTTGTATTAAAAAACAAAATTACTTTTTTAAGATACAGCTTCTATGTATCCTTTATAGATACGAGCTGTATTGTTCCATCAAAGCTGATTCCATAAGTTCCATCAGTTCAGCTGAACTCACAACTCATCAATCTAAGTTATGACAAAACACGGCTTTGACAAAATGATACAGATTATATGTAGAAAAGTTGTATTTTAAAAAAATATATTTTTTTTTATCACGGTCAATTTAAAAGTTGTTTCAAATCAGATAAAATATTGATCTCTTCAAAAGGTGTAGGTAGCCTTTAAGAACAATCAACAAGGTCAACACTGACACACATGACAATACACAACCTAATATCTATTGATATTTTTAAATTGTAATCAAATTCAACTCATCATGTAAATCCACAACCAAATGGGTGCCATCTACGTTAAAATCTTAATAAGTAAAACTGAGAAAGAAAGAGAGCATAATTTGTTATTGAAATATCATGACACATCTTACTTAGATTAGTGATAACAGATTAAAATCTCTGAATCTACTGCTCAAACCTCATTACCACTAACATTTTGAAAACTCTAAAAAATAACAATAGACTATACCACTAGACTAGAACATTAAAAAAACAAAACAAAAACACTTCGCTACATTGTGTTTTCTGAGCAAATTCAAAATCAAGAATTTTCTCTGCGGACAAATCCATTATTGTGGATGTTTAGAACTTAGCTGAGTGCCCAGGGTTTATTACACTGTCCATCTCCTGCGAGACAGAGAGGTTGAACTAGGAGCTTGGTACTTACCTTTTTCCTTTTCTTCTAGTCAGGCAATTTCTACAGGCAAAAGGATAAACCTTATTTGATATTGATAGAAAGTCTTCCATGATATGATGGAAAGTCCAAATATATATATATATATATATATATATATATATATATATATATATATATATATATATATATATATATATATATAAAAATCATGGACTTTCTGGAAATTTAAAGGTCACCTAACTTTTCAGGGCACTTTTCAGAATAAGCTGTCATATGTGTATACATGAGGAATAACACTAATTTTGGCCATTATATCACTTGTATGACTACGTATGTGCCATTATTTAGCTGTATTTCCCTCTGCAGGCACTATCTCTAATTCTCAGTTGGTTCAAAGCTAGAAGGCAGAGCCTAGTGGCTATAATGTCTTCCATACACTGCACACATAGACGAGGAAAATCCTGCTCTACTATCTCTATCTATCAAATATATAGAAGCTGCAGCACCAGGGCCGATATTAGCTTTTCTGCTGCCTGAGGCGAAAAATAAAATGACGCCTCCCCATAAAAATCCTAAGTAGGAAATCCTGGTAGCAGACTGGTATTAGATCACTCAGACTTGTAACTCTAAACTAAAGTTTAAATGGGTTGAGAGTTAATAAATTATTCTACCAGCAGTATATGATATAAAATAAAAAATCAAACAACACTCACCTGTTATATCCCCCGCTGCTTCAGCACCAATGCCACTTCTGTAGTGATGATTTCACGTTCATCGTTCACGTGACCACTGCAGTCAATCACAGGCCTCAGCGGTCACATACTATACATGCAGGTATCACTGCTGAGGCTAGTGATTGGTTGCGGCGGTCACAAATGATAAATGAGATGTCATCGCTGCAGGTATAACCGGAGCATAGATGCTGGAGCAGCAGCGGGATTTAAAAGGTGATTAATCTGCCTTTTTTAATTTTATAATATTTACTACAGGTACTGAATTTTTTTTAAATCTCGTACAACCCCTTTAAAAAATGCATATGCCTCACCAACACAAGCCATACATGGACACATGCCGCACACACACATCACTTACACGCTGGACACATGCACTTACTCATGCTGAATACATGCAAGTGTCACACCTGCTGATGTCACATAATTATTACATACACTGTAGTAAATCTGTACCAGATTTCTTTTGACCAGCGCTGACCCCTGCAGAAACAATGCAGGTAGGGGTAAAGTGACATGTCCTGCTAAGATAAAGCTCCATCTTCAATACGGTAGCTCCTGCCCACTCATACTGTTAAGCCCCGCCCCTTTCTGGCACCGCAAGTTCACAGCTTCTACTCACTACTGGGGTCAGAAAGGCCTCTCTCCCTCCCTTACAACCTTCAGACCCCTGTACAGCTGCTCTTTCCTATTCACTCAATCCTTCCTTTTTACGGATGCATTCCCTGCTGCTAACTCTTAGGGTATGTTCACACACACTAATTACGGACGTAATTCGGGCGTTTTTGCCCCGAATTACGTCCGAAAAATGCGGCTTGAAAGCGTTGACAAACATCTGCCCATTGAAAGCAATGGGCTGACGTTTGTCTGTTCACACGAGGCGTATATTTACGCGCCGCTGTCAAATGACGGCGCGAAAATAGACGCCCGCGTCAAAGAAGTGACCTGTCACTTCTTGGGGCGTAATTGGAGCCGTTATTCATTGACTCCAATGAAAAGCAGCGCCAATTACGTCCGTAATGGACGCGGCGTTCAAGCGCCTGCACATGCCGTTATGGCTGAAATTACGGGGATGTTTTCTCCTGAAAACATCCCCGTAATTTCAGCCGTTACGGACGCTGTCGTGTGAACATACCCTTACTGAAAATTAAGAGCGACCGGCAGCTCCATTGATTGAGTGACTTCAGCAGCAGCTAACATTACTGGCATGTCCAGTGCAAGTGGTGTTAGCTACCAGTTGGAGTCACTCAATCAATCAATCAATAAAGCCGTCGGACGATCTTAAAGAGGCTCTGTCACCAGAATATAAGTGCCCTATCTCCTACATAATGTGATCGGCGCTGTAATGTAGATAACAACAGTGGTTTTAATTTTGAAAAAAGATAATTTTTGAGCAAGTTATGCACAATTTTAGATTTATTCTAATTCGTTTCTTAATAGACACCTGGGCGTGTTTTTACTTTTTACCAACTGGGCGTTGTGAAGAGAAGTGTATGACGCAGCTCAATTAACAAATGCTATGAATATTGGCAATTATATAAATCATGCAAAAAAATCGCATTATGTAACAGTGTATCAAAAATACAATAAAAGCCTGTTAAGAGTCAAATCATGACATATTATGCAAAAAACTGTTAAATTATGTTATATCAAACATGTGAATATAAACAAGTGTAATACATTAACCGCTTCCCGACCGCCCACAGTAAATTCACGTCGGCACTTGCTGGGCTCTGTGCAGCGCCAACGTGAATTCACGGTGGGTGTTAAAAGCGCGATCCGGGTGTCTCAGAGTAGCACTGACACCCGGATCGCGCTGTTATCCCCTGCCTCTGGTCTCAGAGACATGATCGGGACCTAATTGTTTCAGGTCCCGGTCATGTGATCGCAGGGAAAGTTTGTTGTAGCAATGAACTGGAAAGTTTGTTACTATAACAAACTGGAAAGTTTGTTGCTACAACAAACTTTCCCGGAGACCGATTGCGGGTGCTGCAATTGGTTATAAGGCAAAACCGGAGGCCATACAACAGCCCCCGGGTCTGCCATGCACGGCAGCCAATGAGAACCAGCCGGAGGCCGGTCCTCATAAGCTTCCTGTCAGTGTGACTCTCAGCGACACACTGACAGTTTATAATACGTTACACTACCTAGGTAGTGTAATGTATTATAACAGCCATCAGTGCTGCCAGTCTTCAAGTAAAACAAGTAAAAAGTAAAAAAAATAAGTAATAAAAATGTTTTATAAAAGTGTAAAAACAAGTTATGAGTTACTAAAACAAAAAATGCTTTTTTTCCTATAATAAGTCTTTTATTATAGGAAAAAAATTAAAATGTTAAAAAAGTACACATATTTGGTATCACCGCGTTCATAACGACCCAAACTATAAAACTATAATATTATTTTTCCCGCACGGTGTACACCGCAAAAAAAATAATTAAAAAACAATGCCAGAATCACTATTTTTTTGTCATCAACCCTCCCAAAATATAGAATAAAAAGTGATCAAAAAGTCCCCCCCAAAATAGTACCAATAAAAACTACAACCCGTCCCGCAAAAAACAAGCCCTTACACAGATTTTTTGACTGAAAAATGAAAAAGTTATGGCTCTCAGAATATGGTGACACAAAAAATAAATAATTTTATCGAAAAGTGATATTATTGCACAAACGCCACAAAACATAAAAAAACGATATACATATTTTATCTCCGTAATTGTATCGACCTGCAAAATAAAGTAAAATGTCATTTATAGCGCACGGTGAAAACTGTAAAAAAAAAGACAAAACATATTGTCAGAATTTATGTTTCACTTTGCTTGCCAAAAAAATATAATAGAAAGTGATAAAAAAAATCACATGTACCCTAAAATGGTACCAATGAAAACTACAGATTGTTCCGCAACAAATAAACTCTCAAACGACTCCGGTGAAAAAAAAAAAAGTTCTGGCTCTCAGAATATAGCGACAGAAATTGTGCAGTGTCCAAAAGCGGATAAGATCGGGTACCATTTATCAGTGCGACATCGGCCACACATCTGTGGATTATTATTTATTTACCCCATTATTATACCCTCTTATTATGCACTGATGTACTCTGCCCAGCCTACATGTAACCCCACATTATAAACTGAAATACCAGCAAACCCCCAAACAGAACAGTTACCAAGCAAAATCTGCGCTCCAAAAGCCAAATGGTGCTCCCTCCCTTCTGAGCCCCACAGCGTGCCCAAACACCAGCTTACGTCCACATATATGACATTTTATACCCAGGAGAACCCGCTCAACATTGTATGAGATATTTGTCTTCAGTGGCACAAACTGGGCACAACATATTGTGCATTAAAATGGCATATCAGTGGAAAATTTTAATTTTCACTCTGCACCATCCGCTGCGCATTAACGCCTTCGCGCACCACGAGTTAATAGCATGTCGTGGTGCGAGGGGTTATATATGGAGTGGGCTCATGCGCTGCGCCTGCTCCATATTCTGCAGGTGTCAGCTGTGTATTACAGCTGACACCCGGGACTAATGGCCAGGAACAACGATCGCGCTGTTACAGGAGCCTGTAGAAATGATATTATACTGCAATACATTAGTACCAGCGACCTAATGATCGCTCGTTACAGTCCCCTAAAGGGACTTTTGGGAGGTTTCCACTGTTTTGGTACGTCAGGGGCTTTGCAAATGCGACATGACACCCGAAAACCATTCCAGCTAAATTTGAGCTCCAAAAGCCAAATATTGTTCCTTCCCTTCGGAGTCCTGCCGTGGGTCCAAACAGCAGTTTATTACCACATATGGCATATTCCTGTAATCAGGACAAATTGCTTTACAAATTTTGGGGTGATTTTTCTCCTTTTATTCATTGTAAAAATTCAACATTTCTATGTTTTTTCCGAAAAAAGAAGATTTTCATTTTCACGGCCTAATTCCACTAAATTCAGAAAAACAACTGTGGGGTCAAAATGCTAACTATACCCCTAGAAAAATTCGTTGAGGGGTGTGGTCTTCAAAATGGGGTCACTTTTGGGGGGTTTCCACTGTTTTGCTCCCTCCAGGGCGTTGCAAACGCTACATGGCACTGAAAACCAATCCAGCAAAATATGCGCTTCAAAATCCAAATGGTGCTCCTTCTCTTCTCAGCTCTGCCGTGGTTCCAAACAGCAGTTTAGTACCACATATGGGGTATTGCCGTAATCGGGAGAAGTAGCTTTACAAGTTTTTGGGTGCTTTTTATTCTTTATTCCTTGCAAATATTACTTTTTTTATATTTTTTCAGAAAAAAAGTAGATATTCACTTTCACAGACAAACTCCAATAAATATATCAAAAGACCTGTGGGTCAAGATGCTAACTATAGCCCTAGATAAATTCCTTGAGGTGTGACTTTTGGGGGATTTCCACTGTTTTGGCCCCACAAGACCTCTTCAAACCTGACATGGGGCCTAAAATATATTCTAAAAAAAAGGAGGCCCCAAAATCCACTAGGTGCTCCTTTGCTTCTGAGGCCGGTGTTTCAGTCCATTACCACACTAGGTCCACATGTGGGATATTTCTAAAAACTGCAGAATCTGGTCAATAAATTGAGTTGCATTTCTCTGGTAAAACCTTCTGTGTTACAGAAAAAATGTATTACAAATGAATTTCAGCAAAAAAAATAAAATTTGTGATTTTCCCCTCTACTTTGCTTTAATTCCTGTGAAGCGCCTAAAGGGTTAAGAAACTTTCTGAATGCTGTTTTGAATACTTTGAGGGGTGCAGTTTTTAATATGGGGTGATTTATGGGGTCTATCTAGTACATAAGGTCCTCAAAGCCGCTTCAGAACTGAACTGGTCCCTGTAAAAATAGCCTTTTGAAATTTTCTTGAAAATGTGAGAAATTGCTGCTAAAGTTATAAGCCTTGTAACGTCCTAAAAAAATAAAATAATGTTCAAAAAATGATGCAAATATAAAGTAGACTTATGGAATATGTGAGATAGTAACTATTTTGTGTGGTATTACTATCTGTTTCACAAGCAGATACATTTAAAATTAAAAAAATCATCATTTTTGTAAATGTTCTCTAAATTTTGGTGTTTTTCACAAATAAGCAATGAATTTATTGCCCAAATTTTACCACTAACTTAAAGTACAATATGTCACGAGAAAACAATCTCAGAATCACTTGGATAGGCAAAAGCATTCCAGAGTTATTACCACATAACATGACACATGTCAGATTTGAAAAAATGGGGCTGGTCCTGAAGGCCAAATTGAGCTTGGTCCTGAAAGGGTTAAATAGGTATCAACAGTAGTTAATATTAAAATTCAAAAAAGCTGGCACTCACCAATCAAAACAAACTAAGATCTCCTGAACAAAACTTCCTGTGTGTCGATCATGAAATTATTGGCGTCTCAAGTGCCGAGCTGCGCATGGCCATTGGGTAAGGCCATACACGTGTTCTCTGATTGCTATGGCAATGCACAGCACTGTGATATCTGACGTAACTACAATAACATTAAAGGCTAATTCAGCCATGCAGACGCATTAAGTTAAGTGTGCTAAACAGCACTATCTTTACTATGGGCAATCTACTATTCCAGAGTAACCTATTAGAATGTAGTAATATTGAAGTTATATCCAAATCATGGATAGTACGTTCTGCTACAATAACGGAGTATATAAAAGTAGTATGTCACATAATACAATCGTAGGCTTGACTGCAATTAATGCCTTACGTCCCTAGAGACAGAAGGTCCCCCACATATAGGGATGCGGGAGCCTCGAGTCTCAAAAATCCACTCAACCAGTGTGTCGATATATGATCAACACAGAGGTATATGGTGACGATTAATCCAGGATCATTGGCTTGAGAGACAAGTCCTAAAGTATTTCAATCCAAACTCCTGTATGCAAAACCTACAACCATGAAATAGAGGGCAAGGGGATCATAAATCATCCCATTTAACATTGGGCTATTAAAATGCGAGCAGATATAGCAGAGTTGTGCAACGCTAACTCAGCTTTACAGAATACACGGAAAAAATAAAAGTATAAATAATATTTTTATTCAATAACAATCTTATCGACAGAAAAAAAACGACCACATGTGTCCAGTATTTCCTAGTTCAGTTGGTGAGTGTCCATTAATATCAGAAACCAGATATTCAGTCTAGAAAAGAAAAAAGAATCAGGTTAATACAGTTCAATTTGTTACAGTATAATTAGTACTCTCTATTTCCTTACACCATGATCTATTTAGAACATTGGATAAATCATGAATAGATATCACGGGGCAAGGGAAAAATCCCCAGGGATCGACAAATGGCCACATAAAGGAAGCTGTATATATCGACTGAAAAAACATTAATGTAGCTAGATACTAAAGTCATAATTTAAATAGATTTAAGGGATAGTCAATATTGAGACCATTCGGGTGTAAAGAATTAAATTTATCGATCCACTGTACTTCCCGTTGTTTAAGGCTCAATTCCCTATTACCTCCCCATTTCAGAGGAGGAACCCTGTCAACAATGGTAAACCTAAGTTGTTGTACCGTGTGTCCCATCTCTATGAAATGTCGTGGTACAGGGAGTTCAATTTTCTTTGTACGTATACTGGATTTATGGTTATTCAACCTTAGTCGACATTCAGTTGTAGTCTCGCCCACGTAAATTAAATTACATGGGCACTGTAACACATATACAACGAAGTCGCTTCTGGAGGTATAGTAAGATTTAATGTTGTAAGTTTTACCAGTAGCAGGATGTATAAAGGCTTTGCCCTTGAGCATTATAGCACAACTATCACAAGACAGACAGGGGAAACATCCCCTGCGTGTCAAATCTGGCTGTCCATCCCTATTGAGACTATTATTTTTGCTGACATCCAACATGACAAGCCTGTCCCTAAGGTTACGGGGTCTTCTATACGAAAATAGTGGAGGGAACTGAAATTCCACTACTTTATCATAATATTTGCCAAGAATACTCCAATGCCTCTTAATAATTCCTGCTACATTTGGGCTGCATACACTATATGTAGAGACCATAGCAAGTCTGTTATCCTTCTGTTTATTCCTTCTGTTACCCTGGCGAGGCTGAACTCTGTCAATTAACCTCACTCTTTCTAGATGTTTTTTCAGACGTTTCACTGGACATCCTCTATCCAGGAACTTCCCTACCATCATGTTGAGTTTGTTATCCAAATTAATGGGGTCATCTACAATCCGTTTAACCCTTAGTAGCTGACTGTATGGTAAGGACTTGATCATCCCCTTAGGATGATGACTATCATAGCTGAGCAGATTATTACAGTCCATCCGTTTGACATATAAATCAGTCCTTAATCTATGGTCTTGTATACAGACCAGGGTATCGAGAAACTGGATATGGGTACTGGAGACCACCATCGTGAACTTGATGGCAGGGTCAATTTGGTTCAGACAATAAAAAAAACAGGTTTAGACCAGGTAAATCCCCTGTCCAAATGAGGAAGACGTCATCTATGTATCTCCACCACCCAAGCACCAAATTAATGTGGTGGGATGCATAGATCAACGTCTCCTCCATGTCTGCCATAACAATATTGGCATATGTGGGGGCCACATTTGACCCCATTGCCGTTTCTCTGAGTTGTATAAAGTATTCATCATTAAATAAGAAGTAGTTACAGGTCAATACAATATCCAGAAGGGCCATTATAAATTCCCTACACTCATAAGAGAATTCAGTACCATCCAGGGCTTTGCCTACACTACTCATGCCTCTCGTGTGATTTATAGAGGTGTATAAGCTGGTCATATCAAAGGAGACCAGCAAGGCCCCGGTTGGAATAATAATATCCCTGACCTTTGTCAAGAAGTCAGCCGTGTACCTGATGTATGATTTTAAATACTGGGAAGACCCCAGCAGTTGGCAGGCATAAAGTGAGTACAAAAAGAACTAAGTGTGCCAGAGGCACACTAAAAGCCAATTTCCCAACTGCTGACTAGTGTTGTTTAAAAAGTAACTTTTATTAATTTTGCCACTAAGAATGTCCATATGGACAAGAAACAATAGATACGAACAATTAAAAGTTATAGCCAATGTTGCTTCTGCACACGCTCTGATTACACTCTATCTGTATGTGTTGCCAGACAGAGCATGTAGTGCCAGAATTTCTCAAATGACAGGTGAGCAGCTGCAGACTGCCTGCCAGGTCAAATTCAAAGTTAAATTAAAAATGTGCGTGCTAGGATTGCTAGGCAAGACAGGCTGTTTAAAACAATAGATTTAGCCCCCCCCCCCCCGACATGTTTCGCTGTCAACACAGCATCCTCAGGGGATCAAAACGGGGCTAGTGAGCGCGCGTACATATTGTTGCTTCCTTTAAAGACTTCAATTTCACAACACACAGGAATCACCTGTGTCGGAACCAATAGAGTCTCTGTTTAGAGAACGAGCCTCCACATCCCCAGATTGACATGAGACTTAGCCAATGTGGGGACAGTGTAAGTGTGGCCAATTCGAGTGCGCCGGGTGCGCATGGGCACTATGTTTCTGTTGGCGGCGCATGCGCATATTGCGCCTGGCTAGTCTTAGATGATTTTTCCATTTGTAGTGATAGTAGCAGATGCGCATGTCTGGGCGAGAGAGTGCAGGAGGTAATCCTCCATATAACTTGATTGGCATATACATAGGCCAATGTGCGAAGAGATGTGTAGCCACTTGGGGTGTGCCAGATGCGCATGGGCATCAGTATCCCTGTTGGACATAGTCAATTTGGCTACTCATTTGATTCTCTTGGTAGCGCATGCGTATGTCACGGTCAATTAGACTTAGTCAAGTTTAACATTTATAAAGGTGTTTATACGCATGTCTTAGCTCTCAGAGCCTTCAAGGGGAGTACATGGAGCGCGTTTGCGCATTGCAATCATAGAAGGACTTAGACAGATTTTGTAGTCACGGGCTAGACATATAGTAGTTAGAGTACGTGATTCTCATAATTTGACCTAGCTAAGTCCTACGGATGTCTAAGTAAGTGCGCATATCTGGGCACCTAAAAGATGCAGTAACGAAAAATCAAAGTAGGAATAAGGTACGTATTCCCATATATATATGTGTATATTGTCCACGCTGCAAATTGATATACAAAGTTTATGCCCAAATGATTATATAAGTCCAATGGTTGGTTCACTTAAGGAAGAGAAGAGAAAAGGGGGAGGAATTAGTGGTCCAAAAGGACATATTCGATAAGAAGATTAAATGTACCGAGATATCATGTCATTTTTATGAATGAAGATGTGAGTAGTCGTAATCGCTACCTAGCGAATGGTAGTGATTAATGAATAATATATATGACATTAAAAGTCAATATTGGGCAAGGGGACTATAGAAAGGCAACAAAGGTGAAGCCCTCATTTAGTCCATTGGGGCTTAACCCCTTAAGGACGCAGCCTAGTTTGGGCCTTAAGGCTCAGAGCCCATTTTTCAAATCTGACATATTTCACTTTATGTGGTAATAACGTCGGAATGCTTAAACCTATGCAAGCGATTCCGAGATTGTTTTCTCGTGACACTTTGGGCTTCATGTTCGTGGTAAAATTTGGTCGATATATTCAGTCTTTATTTGAGAAAAATTGCAAAATTTAGAGAAAATTTAGAAAAAATAGCATTTTTCAGAATTTAAATGCATCTGCTTGAAAAACAGACGGTTATACCACCCAAAATAGTTACTAGTTCACATTTCCCATATGTCTACTTTAGATTGGCATCGTTTTTAGAACATTATTTTATTTTTCTTGGACGTTACAAGGCTTAGAACATAAACAGCAATTTCTCATATTTTTAAGAAAATTTCAAAAGCCTTTTTTTTAAGGTACCTGTTCAGTTCTGAAGTGGCTTTGAGGGGCCTATGTATTAGAAACCCTGATAAAACACCCCATTTTAAAAACTAGACCCCTCAAAGTATTCAAAACAGCATTTAGAAAGTTTTTTAACCCTTCAGGAATTTCACAGGAATTAAAGCAAAGTGGAGGTGAAATTTGCAAATTTCGTTTTTATTTCTGAATTTCAATTTTATTCTATTTTTTTTCTGTAACAAAGAAGGTTTTACCAGAGAAACACTACTAAATATGTATTGTCCAGATTCTTCAGTTTTTAGAAATGTCCCACATGTGGCTCTAGTGCGCTCGTGGAATAAAACACAAGCCCCAGAAGCAAAGAAGCACCTAGTGCATTTTGGTGGTGCTTTTTTATTAGCATATATTTTAGGCAGCATGCCAGGTTTGGAGAGGTGTTGAGGTGCCAAAACAGTAGGAATCCCCCAAAACTGACCCCATTTTGGAAACTGCACCCCTCAAGGAATTAATTTATGGTTATTGTTACCATTTTGACCCCGTAGTTTTTTCACAGCGCATATTTGAATTGGGCTGTGAAATTAAAAGAATGACAATTTTTCCAATAAGATGTCATTTTTGATCAGAATTTCTTATTTTCACAGGGAACAAAATGCCTCATTTTGTTGCCCAATTTGTCCTGAGTGCGGCAATACCCCATTTGTGGTGATAAACTGCCGTTTGGGCCCATGGGAGGGCTCAGAAGGAAAGGAGCGCTATGTGTTTGTTGGAGTCCAGATTTTGCTGTATTGGTTTTCGGGTGCCATGTCGCATTTGCAGAGCCTCAGAGGTATCAAAGCAATGGAAACCCACCAAAAGTGACCCCATTTTGGAAACAAAACCCCTCAAGGAATTTATTTATGGGTGTTGTGACCATTTAGACCCCACAGTTTTTTCACAGAACTTATTTGAATTGGGCTGTGAATTTAAAAAGAAAAACTTTTTTCCAATAAGATGTAGTTTTGGCTCAAAATGTCTTATTTTCACAACGAATAAAATACCCCATTTTGTTGCCAAATTTGTCCTGAGTGCGGCAATACCCTATTTGTGGCCATAAACTGCCGTTTGGGCCCATGGGAGGTATTAGAAGGAAAGGAGCGCTATGTGTTCTTTGGAGCAGAGATTTTGCTGGATTGGTTTTCGGGTGCCATGTCGCATTTGCAGAGCCCCAAAGGTATCAAAGCAATGGAAACCCACCAGAAGTGACCCCATTTTGGAAACTACACCCCTCAAGGAATTCATTTATGGGTGTTGTGACCATTTAGACTCCACAGTTTTTTCACAGAATTTATTTGAATTGGGCTGTGAATTCAAAAAAATGAAATTTTTTCCAGTAAGAGGTAGTTTTGGCTCAAAATTTCTTATTTTCACAAGGAATAAAATACCCCAATTTGTTGCCCAATTTGTCCTGAGTGCGGCAATACCCCATTTGTGGTGATAAACTGCCGTTTGGGCCCATGGGAGGCCTCAGAAGGAAAGGAGCGCTGTGTGTTCTTTGGAGTACAGATTTTGCTGGATTGGTTTTCGGGTGCCATGTCGCATTTGCAGAGCCCCAGAGGTATCAAAGCAATGGAAACCCACCAAAAGTGACCCCATTTTGTAAACTACACCCCTCAAGGAATTCATTTATGGGTGTTGTGACCATTTAGACCCCACAGTTTTTTCACAGAATTTATTTGAATTGGACTGTGAATTAAAAAAAATTTTATTTTTTCCAATAAGAGGTAGTTTTGGCTCAAAATTTCTTATTTTCACAAGGAATAAAATACCGCATTTTGTTGCCCAATTTGTCCTGAGTGTGGCAATACCCTATTTGTGGTGATAAACTGCCGTTTGGGCCCATGGGAGGGCTCAGAAGGAAAGGACCACCATGTGGCCTACTGGGAATTTTCTGGTGCTAAGTCGTGTGTGCAGAAGCCCCTGAGGTATCAGTACAGTTGAAACCCCCGAGAAGTGACCCCGTTTTAAAAACGACACCCCTTAAGGAATTCATCTAGAGGTGTAGTGAGCATTTTGACACCACAGGTATTGTGTAAAAGATAATGCGCAGCAGATGGTGCAGAGTGAGATTTGCAATTTTCTATATATATGCCATGTCAGTGTCCGATATATTGTGCCCAGCATGTGCCACCGGAGACCTACACCCCATAAACTGTAATGTTGGCTCTCCCGGGTACGGCAATACCCTACATGTGGCTGTTATCAGCTGCCTGGGCACACGGCAGGGCTCAGAGGGGAAAGATGAGGAGGGGTAAGCTGTGCGAAGTGGATCAGAGCGAGTAAAACTGGGGTAAATTAAAAATAAAGGGATGGATGATAAATTTGAAAACACTCTTTCATACAGAGCTCTGGTTTTTCGGGACACGCGTCACATTGATATATTGTGTCCTTCCTTATCCCCCTCTTATAGCAGACTCTGTACCTCTTTTGACTTTTTCCCTTCTTGCCAGTTTGGGGGACTTCTCCTAAAAAGTGTTGCCCTGGTACGATGCCTGTGGCCCCGCTTCCAGAAGTACTGGAAGGCTTCAGGACTTGATCTGACAAGTCCACCCCTCCCATGTACCTATTGTAGTCCAGGATGCAGTCTAGTTTGGGGGTCCCTGTACTGGTACCTCGTACAGGTACATGGGCACTGGTGTGGCATCTCCCTGGTCTTGTACTTGACACACAATATGTTGCTGCTAGAATGTGCCCTGCTCTCACCCCTTCTGAGTGTTTGCCCAAGCAGAGTCGTAGGGAGGCCTCTCAGGTTTCTTCTAGCAGTGCCGCATGCCGCAGGACTTCTGGAAGCGAGGCAGTTGAAGAGTGGGACGCTGGTATAAAAATTATCCAGGTAGAGGTGGTAACCCTGGTCCAGCAGTGGGTGCACCAAATCCCACACAATTTTTGTATTAACTCCCAGTAAGGGGGGGCATTCTGGGGGCTGAGAACTGGTGTCCTTCCCTTCATATATCCTAAATTTGTAGGTATACCCTGATGCACTCTCGCACAGCTTATACATCTTCACGCCATACCTTGCCCTCTTACCCGGCAGGTACTCGCGGAATTGAAGCCTCCCTTTCAAATGTACCAGGGATTCATCTATAGAAATACACTTCTCGGGGGTGAATGCTGGGAAAACCGGGCACTGAAACGGTCTAATAGGGGTCTCCGTTTATACAAACGGTCAAAACTGGGGTCATCTCGGGGTGGGCACGGCTCATTATCAGTATAATGTAAGAAGGGAAGTATTGCCTCATTTTTATTTTATTTTTTAGTTTCCAGCTCAGTTCTGAAGTTGCTTTGAGGGGCCCATATATTAGACACCCTTATCAAACACCCCATTTCAGAAACTAGACCCCTCAAAGTATTCACAACAGCATTTAAAAAGTTTATTAACCCTTTAGGCGTTTCACAGGAATTTAGAGCAAAGTAGAGGTGACATTTAATTAATTTAATTTAATTTATTAGGCACCATGTCCGGTTTGAAGAGGTCTTGTGGTGCTAAAACAGTGGAAACCCCCCAAAAGTGACCCCTTTTTGGAAACTAGACCCCTTGAGGAATCCATTGTAGTTTTCTTGGGGTGCATGCGGCTTTTTGATCAGTTTTTACTCTATTTTTAGGTGGCGTGGTGACTAAAAAAACAGCAATTTTACTATTGTTTTTTATTCAATTTTTTTTACAGCGTTCACCGTGCGCTATAAATGACATATTCACTTTATTCTGCGGGGCGATACGATTACGGCGATACCAGATGTTTATAGTTTTTTTTTATGTCTTATGTCGTTTGCACAATAAAATACATTTTGTAAAATATAATTTACTTTTTGTGTTACCTTATTCTAAGAGCCAGAACTGTTTTATTTTTCCATCAGGAAAGCCGTGCGAGGACTTATTTTTTGCGTAACGAACTGTAGTTTCGATCAGTACAATTTTTAGGTACATGCGACTTTTTGATCTCTTTTTATTCCATTTTTTGGGAGATGAAGTGACCAAACAATTGTGATTGTGGTACGGTTTATTATTATTTTCTCTTACGGCGTTCACCGCGCGGGATAAATAACGACATCGTTTTGTAGTTCAGGACGTTACGGACGCGGCGATACCAATTATGTATAGTTTATATGTTTATTTATATATTTTTATTAATAATAAAGAACTGATAAGGGAAAAAGGGGGACTTTTACTTTTATTACTTTTAAATCTTTTATTTTCTTATTTTTACACAACTTTTTTTTACTTTTTCACACTTTTTTTACTTTGTCCCACTAGGGGACATGAGGGCAGGAGGCTCTGATCGCTATTCTAATACACTGCACTACATGCGTAGTGCAGTGTATTAGAACTGTCAGCTGTTCGCTGACAGCAAGCATAGTGGGTCCTGATTTTGTCGGGACCCACTAGGCTTCCGTCGATGGCGTAGCCAGAGTCCATTGTTAGGATTCTGGTTGCCATAGTAGCCATCACGGCCCGCTATCGTGTAGCAGGCCGGCGATGGCAGCTTAACCCCTAAGAAGCCGCGATCGCTATTGAACGCGGCTTCTAAGGGGTTAATCGGCGGGGACCACCGCGATCGGTCCCTGCACACTAAGCTGTGATAGCCTGCTGTCGGAAACAGCAAGTATCACAGCTCAGACACGCGCCGGGGAAAGATGGCGCCGTGTTTACTCAGGTCAGTAATAGTACTGACCTGAGCGCGAACGTTCTACTTAGCAGGACGTACTATTACTGACCTGAGCGCGAAGGGGTTAAAGATCCAAGCCTATGGATCCATTTGGCCTCTTCTTGTAAAAGTTTTTTGTCAAGGTTACCCGCCCTGGGGCCCAATTTGACTTGCGTGATGCCCCAAAATTTCAGGGCATTAATGTCACCTTGATGATGGAGTCTGATGTGTTTAGATAGAGGTGTATCTTCTTTTGTATTGATCGTACTTTTATGTTTAGAGATTCTTCTACGGAGTTGTTGAATGGTCTTGCCCACATATAATTTTGGGCAAGGACACCGTGCTGCATAAACAATGCCACTACTTTGACAGTTTATAAATTGTCTGATGATAAACGTCTTACAATCAACTGGATTTATGAAGGTTTTGGTTGTCGGCATTAGAGGGCAGAAAGAGCATCTGCCACATGGGAAAGATCCCTGTACTGGGGGTGGGAGCCAGCTTTTATGTGACGTTGATGGTCGAGAGTAGTGGCTATGTGTCAGGTGTTCACGGAGGTTCTTACCTCTCCTATAGGTGATGTTGGGAACACTGGAAATAGTGTCACAGAGGTCAGTGTCTGTTCGCAGAATAGACCAGTGCTTCTTAAGAATATCTTTAATCTGATGGGAACAATTGTCGAAATTCCCTATGCATCTAATAAGGGAAGATGGTTTGGTGTTGTCAGAGTTAGATTTATTATTCTCCCTTGTACCATGAACTAGTTCATCCCTAGATGTTGCCCTAGCCCTGGCATAGGCTCTATGCAGAGTTTTCTTTGGGTATCCACGTGCGAGAAATTTATTGTATAAAGTGTCACATTCCAATTGGAAAGTAGATTCTTCAGAGCAGTTTCTTTTAGCTCTCAGATATTGCCCCATTGGAATGCCTTTTTTGAGGGCCGGAGGATGGAAACTTCCCCAGTGCAGGAAGCTGTTAGTTGCAGTTTCTTTTCTATAAATTTGAGTTTGGACAGCCCCAACAGGGTCCAGGGTAATTTTTAAATCCAAAAAATTAATTTCTTTTGTGTGTATAGTGTAAGTGAATTTCATCCCAATTCGGTTGTTATTAATGATGTCCATAAAGTCAGAGAAAAGGGCAGTATCCCCCTCCCAAAAGACAAGTATGTCATCTATGTATCTACCCCAAAATAAAATGTGACAAGTGAAAAAAAGTAGATCATCGTTAAAAATTAAAGTGTCCTCCCACCACCCTAGAAATACATTAGCGTAGGTGGGTGCACAAACAGTGCCCATAGCCGTGCCTTTAAGTTGGTGATAGAATTTATTGTCGAAAAGGAAATAGTTGTGAGTGAGTAGGAATTGTAATAAGGATACTGTGAAGTTATTGTGTGCCTGAAACTGAGTCCCCTTAGTGCTCAAAAAGTGTCGAACAGCATTGAGGCCCAGGTCATGATTGATGTTAGTGTACAGTGACTCGACATCAATGCTGGCTATTAGTGTAGTGGAAGAAACATTACCCTGGATCCTGGTGAGGGTGTCTTTTGTATCTCGTAGATACGAGGGTAGGGCTGTAACAAAAGGAGACAATATTTCATCAACATATGTGCTGATGCCTTGCGTTAAATTGTCATTACCGGAGACAATTGGTCTACCAGGTATTGGTGTCACGTTTTTATGTATTTTTGGCAAGGCATAAAATTTTGCCAGAGTGGGGGTAGAGTTATACATGGATTTGAATTCCTCCAGTGAAATTAAACTACTTGATCTTGCATCATTTAAAAGGGTATGTAGTTCAGATAAGTATTGTTCAGTCGGATTACCATCCAGTATCTTATATGTGGATGCATCATTGAGAAGTCTATAGACCATGGCGACATAGTCTATACGGCTAAGGATGACAATATTACCCCCTTTGTCAGATGGTTTGAATGTAACTTCCTCGTTTTTACTAAGTTCTTCCAGTGCTATTTTCTCTAATTTACTGAGATTGCTTCGGATTTTTTGTTTGTGCGGTTGAAGTTTTTTTAGGTCCGCACTAACCATTTTAACGAAAATATCAATATGTGGATATTGTGAAATAGGAGGCGTTAGTCGTGACTTTGGTCGTGGTGTGGAAAAAAGGCCAATAGCCCTATCAACCGTGTATTCGTTCTCATACGATAGTTCTTCTAATGCACGTAAAGTGGTAAGTTCAGTATAATTTAAAGAGGAGGTGTCATCGGATTTGTTCTTAAAGAATTTGTGTAAGGCAAGTTTTCTTGCAAATAAATTAATATCTTTTGTCCACGTGAATTCGTCAAAATTTGGGGTGGGAGTGTACGATAGACCTTTACGTAACAGTAAATTTTGCTGCGGATTCAGTTTAAGTTCTGATTGATTACTTGCATATCATCTGAGCGGCATGTACCGCTATGCGTTATTTGGTCTGACTCCACGATGTATTGTGCAGTCCTAAAAAAGGAAACGCGGAAAAAGTATTGGTTGGTACTGAAGTTAGAGGGCCCATATTTCCAGCATTCACAATGTTCCTCACAGGGCCGTCTGTGTGTTTCCCTATGGGAAATGGAGTGTTGGGTGTCCCTGTTATGGGTGTATGAGATGCTGATGACATTGAGGAGGTAGCATGTGCAGAGGAGATAGCCGAAGTGGCAGTACGTTGCCCATTGTGTACTGGCCATAATGTTGAAATTCCCTTGGGACCGGTGGATGTCCTCTTTGATGGATTATATTTTCTGTTTTTAATTTTCCGTTTAGCTCCTAAGCTATTGTCGTCAGGAGGTATTCTGGACTCCTCGGTACCAGATATATCTGACTCGGACATGTCTATGAATCTGTTGTCACGATTCTGGAATGGAGTAGAGGGGGTACGGCTACGATATGTGTATATTTGACCTGTGTCAAAGTCTCTGCGGTCTCTAATATATTTTCTATGCTTTCTCTCCTTTATTTCTCTCTGTAGATACTCAATGTTTTTTTGTAATTTTATTTCACATTCATTGTATTCTGGAGTTGAACTAAAATTCTGAATGTCATGAATTTCTTTTTCTAGCTGTGAGCCAACCTTGAGAAGATCTCTTTTCTCAAAGTCCAATAGGTATTGCATTAGACGCAGGGAGCTTTCAGTTAATATTTGCTCCCATCCCTTAATGAAATTTGTATCACTGCGATATAGATTAGGAATTAAATTAATGCGTAGGCCTCTGTATATTATTTGTTGTTGGATATATGTCTCCAGGCTAGTAATTTCCCAGCAAGATCTTACATATTGTTTATACGTTTTTTGAAGGTCTTTAAATGCCGTCTGTACGTCAAATTGGTGTAGTGGTATGCTTTCCGTAGAAAAAACAAATAATGCTTCAGACGCCAAATCATCTGGATTAAATTTTCTAGATAGAAAATTTGCCATCACCCAAGAAGGGGATAATTGATATATATATATTCAACCACGATATCTCGGTAGAACACGGACAAGGGGTCAAAATATAGGGTAATTAACCCAATTGGAGCATAAATACTGGGAAGACCCCAGCAGTTGGCAGGCATAAAGTGAGTACAAAAAGAACTAAGTGTGCCAGAGGCACACTAAAAGCCAATTTCCCAACTGCTGACTAGTGTTGTTTAAAAAGTAACTTTTATTAATTTTGCAACTAAGAATGTCCATATGGACAAGAAACAATAGATACGAACAATTAAAAGTTATAGCCAATGTTGCTTCTGCACACGCTCTGATTACACTCTATCTGTATGTGTTGCCAGACAGAGCATGGAGTGCCAGAATTTCTCAAATGACAGGTGAGCAGCTGCAGACTGCCGTGCCAGGTCAAATTCAACGTTAAATTCAAAATGTGCGTGCTAGGATTGCTAGGCAAGACAGGCTGTTTAAAACAATAGATTTAGCCCCCCCCCCCCCGACATGTTTCGCTGTCAACACAGTGTCCTCAGGGGATCAAAACGGGGCTAGTGAGCGCGCGTACATATTGTTGCTTCCTTTAAAGACTTCAATTTCACAACACACAGGAATCACCTGTGTCGGAACCAATAGAGTCTCTGTTTAGAGAACGAGCCTCCACATCCCCAGATTGACATGAGACTTAGCCAATGTGGGGACAGTGTAAGTGTGGCCAGTGTAAGTGTGGCACCTAGTGCCCATCCGCACCCGGCGCACTCGAATTGGCCACACTTACACTGTCCCCACATTGGCTAAGGCCTCATGCACACGACCGTATTTTTTCCCACCCGTAAATACTGGCGTAAATACGGGTCCGGTGTCACACGTATTCGACCCGTTTTGCACCAGTATTTACGAACCCGTGCCCGTAAATATGGGTCCGGTGTCACCCGTATTCCACCCGTATTTACGGGCACGTTTTTGGCGGCAAAATAGCACTGCACTAATCGGCAGCCCCTTCTCTCTATCAGTGCAGGATAGAGAGAAGGGACAGCCCTTTCTGTAATTAAAGTTAAAGAAATTCATACTTACCCGGCCGTTGTCTTGGTGACGCGTCCCTCTCTTCACATCCAGCCCGACATCCCTGGATGACGCGGCAGTCCATGTGACCGCTGCAGCCTGTGATTGACCTGTGATTGGCTGCAGCGGTCACATGGCCTGAAACGTCATCCAGGACGTCGGGCCGGATGTCGAGAGGGACGCGTCACCAAGGCAACGGGCGGGAGACCGGACTGGAGGAAGCAGGAACTCCGGGAAGTATGAACGTCTTTTATTTTAATTTTTTACAGGTTTATACTGATCGGTAGTCACTGTCCAGGGTGCTGAAAGAGTTACTGCCGATCAGTTAACTCTTTCAGCTCCCTGGACAGTGACTATTTACTGACGTCGCTTAGCAACGCTGCCGTAATGACGGGTGCACACATGTAGCCACCCGTCATTACGAGAGCTCCATGGACTTCTATGGACTGTCCGTGCCGTTATTACGGACTGAAATAGGACATGTTCTATCTTTTTCAACGGCACGGGCACCTTCCCGTGAGAAAACGGGAAGGCACCCGTCGCCAATAGAAGTCTATGAGCCCGTTATTACGGGTCGTAATTACGACCCGTAATAACGGGAGTTTTTACGGTCGTGTGCATGAGGCCTAAGTCTCATGTCAATCTGGGGATGTGGAGGCTCGTTCTCTAAACAGAGACTCTATTGGTTCCGACACAGGTGATTCCTGTGTGTTGTGAAATTGAAGTCTTTAAAAGAAGCAACAATATGTACGTGCGCTCACTAGCCCCGTTTTGATCCACTGAGGACACTGTGTTGACAGCGAAACATGTCGGGGGGGCTAAATGTATTGTTTTAAACAGCCTGTCTTGCCTAGCAATCCTAGCACGCACATTTTGAATTTAACTTTGAATTTGACCTGGCACGGCAGTCTGCAGCTGCTCACCTGTCATTTGAGAAATTCTGGCACTCCATGCTCTGTCTGGCAACACATACAGATAGAGTGTAATCAGAGCGTGTGCAGAAGCAACATTGGATATAACTTTTAATTGTTCGTATCTATTGTTTCTTGTCCATATGGACATTCTTAGTGGCAAAATTAATAAAAGTTACTTTTTAAACAACACTAGTCAGCAGTTGGGAAATTGGCTTTTAGTGTGCCTCTGGCACACTTAGTTCTTTTTGTACTCACTTTATGCCTGCCAACTGCTGGGGTCTTCCCAGTATTTATGCTCCAATTGGGTTAATTACCCTATATTTTGACCCCTTGTCCGTGTTCTACCGAGATATCGTGGTTGAATATATATATATATATCAATTATCCCCTTCTTGGGTGATGGCAAATTTTCTATCTAGAAAATTTAATCCAGATGATTTGGCGTCTGAAGCATTATTTGTTTTTTCTACGGAAAGCATACCACTACACCAATTTGACGTACAGACAGCATTTAAAGACCTTAAAAAAACGTATAAACAATATGTAAGATCTTGCTGGGAAATTACTAGCCTGGAGACATATATCCAACAACAAATAATATACAGAGGCCTACGCATTAATTTAATTCCTAATCTATATCGCAGTGATTCAAATTTCATTAAGGGATGGGAGCAAATATTAACTGAAAGCTCCCTGCGTCTAATGCAATACCTATTGGACTTTGAGAAAAGAGATCTTCTCAAGGTTGGCTCACAGCTAGAAAAAGAAATTCATGACATTCAGAATTTTAGTTCAACTCCAGAATGCAATGAATGTGAAATAAAATTACAAAAAAACATTGAGTATCTACAGAGAGAAATAAAGGAGAGAAAGCATAGAAAATATATTAGAGACCGCAGAGACTTTGACACAGGTCAAATATACACATATCGTAGCCGTACCCCCTCTACTCCATTCCAGAATCGTGACAACAGATTCATAGACATGTCCGAGTCAGATATATCTGGTACCGAGGAGTCCAGAATACCTCCTGACGACAATAGATTAGGAGCTAAACGGAAAATTAAAAACAGAATATATAATCCATCAAAGAGGACATCCACCGGTCCCAAGGGAATTTCAACATTATGGCCAGTACACAATGGGCAACGTACTGCCACTTCGGCTATCTCCTCTGCACATGCTACCTCCTCAATGTCATCAGCATCTCATACACCCATAACAGGGACACCCAACACTCCATTTCCCATAGGGAAACACACAGACGGCCCTGTGAGGAACATTGTGAATGCTGGAAATATGGGCCCTCTAACTTCAGTACCAACCAATACTTTTTCCGCGATTCCTTTTTTAGGACTGCACAATACATTGTGGAGTCAGACCAAATAACGCATAGCGGTACATGCCGCTAAGATGATATGCAAGTAATCAATCAGAACTTAAACTGAATCCGCAGCAAAATTTACTGTTACGTAAAGGTCTATCGTACACTCCCACCCCAAATTTTGACGAATTCACGTGGACAAAAGATATTAATTTATTTGCAAGAAAACTTGCCTTACACAAATTCTTTAAGAACAAATCCGATGACACCTCCTCTTTAAATTATACTGAACTTACCACTTTACGCGCATTAGAAGAACTATCGTATGAGAACGAATACACGGTTGATAGGGCTATTGGCCCTTTTTCCACACCACGACCAAAGTCACGACTAACACCTCCTATTTCACAATATCCACATATTGATATTTTCGTTAAAATGGTTAGTGCGGACCTAAAAAAACTTCAACCGCACAAACAAAAAATCCGAAGCAATCTCAGTAAATTAGAGAAAATAGCACTGGAAGAACTTAGTAAAAACGAGGAAGTTACATTCAAACCATCTGACAAAGGGGGTAATATTGTCATCCTTAGCCATATAGACTATGTCGCCATGGTCTATAGACTTCTCAATGATGCATCCACATATAAGATACTGGATGGTAATCCGACTGAACAATACTTATCTGAACTACATACCCTTTTAAATGATGCAAGATCAAGTAGTTTAATTTCACTGGAGGAATTCAAATCCATGTATAACTCTACCCCCACTCTGGCAAAATTTTATGCCTTGCCAAAAATACATAAAAACGTGACACCAATACCTGGTAGACCAATTGTCTCCGGTAATGACAATTTAACGCAAGGCATCAGCACATATGTTGATGAAATATTGTCTCCTTTTGTTACAGCCCTACCCTCGTATCTACGAGATACAAAAGACACCCTCACCAGGATCCAGGGTAATGTTTCTTCCACTACACTAATAGCCAGCATTGATGTCGAGTCACTGTACACTAACATCAATCATGACCTGGGCCTCAATGCTGTTCGACACTTTTTGAGCACTAAGGGGACTCAGTTTCAGGCACACAATAACTTCACAGTATCCTTATTACAATTCCTACTCACTCACAACTATTTCCTTTTCGACAATAAATTCTATCACCAACTTAAAGGCACGGCTATGGGCACTGTTTGTGCACCCACCTACGCTAATGTATTTCTAGGGTGGTGGGAGGACACTTTAATTTTTAACGATGATCTACTTTTTTTCACTTGTCACATTTTATTTTGGGGTAGATACATAGATGACATACTTGTCTTTTGGGAGGGGGATACTGCCCTTTTCTCTGACTTTATGGACATCATTAATAACAACCGAATTGGGATGAAATTCACTTACACTATACACACAAAAGAAATTAATTTTTTGGATTTAAAAATTACCCTGGACCCTGTTGGGGCTGTCCAAACTCAAATTTATAGAAAAGAAACTGCAACTAACAGCTTCCTGCACTGGGGAAGTTTCCATCCTCCGGCCCTCAAAAAAGGCATTCCAATGGGGCAATATCTGAGAGCTAAAAGAAACTGCTCTGAAGAATCTACTTTCCAATTGGAATGTGACACTTTATACAATAAATTTCTCGCACGTGGATACCCAAAGAAAACTCTGCATAGAGCCTATGCCAGGGCTAGGGCAACATCTAGGGATGAACTAGTTCATGGTACAAGGGAGAATAATAAATCTAACTCTGACAACACCAAACCATCTTCCCTTATTAGATGCATAGGGAATTTCGACAATTGTTCCCATCAGATTAAAGATATTCTTAAGAAGCACTGGTCTATTCTGCGAACAGACACTGACCTCTGTGACACTATTTCCAGTGTTCCCAACATCACCTATAGGAGAGGTAAGAACCTCCGTGAACACCTGACACATAGCCACTACTCTCGACCATCAACGTCACATAAAAGCTGGCTCCCACCCCCAGTACAGGGATCTTTCCCATGTGGCAGATGCTCTTTCTGCCCTCTAATGCCGACAACCAAAACCTTCATAAATCCAGTTGATGGTAAGACGTTTATCATCAGACAATTTATAAACTGTCAAAGTAGTGGCATTGTTTATGCAGCACGGTGTCCTTGCCCAAAATTATATGTGGGCAAGACCATTCAACAACTCCGTAGAAGAATCTCTAAACATAAAAGTACGATCAATACAAAAGAAGATACACCTCTATCTAAACACATCAGACTCCATCATCAAGGTGACATTAATGCCCTGAAATTTTGGGGCATCACGCAAGTCAAATTGGGCCCCAGGGCGGGTAACCTTGACAAAAAACTTTTACAAGAAGAGGCCAAATGGATCCATAGGCTTGGATCTTTAAGCCCCAATGGACTAAATGAGGGCTTCACCTTTGTTGCCTTTCTATAGTCCCCTTGCCCAATATTGACTTTTAATGTCATATATATTATTCATTAATCACTACCATTCGCTAGGTAGCGATTACGACTACTCACATCTTCATTCATAAAAATGACATGATATCTCGGTACATTTAATCTTCTTATCGAATATGTCCTTTTGGACCACTAATTCCTCCCCCTTTTCTCTTCTCTTCCTTAAGTGAACCAACCATTGGACTTATATAATCATTTGGGCATAAACTTTGTACATCAATTTGCAGCGTGGACAATATACACATATATATATGGGAATACGTACCTTATTCCTACTTTGATTTTTCGTTACTGCATCTTTTAGGTGCCCAGATATGCGCACTTACTTAGACATCCGTAGGACTTAGCTAAGTCAAATTATGAGAATCACGTACTCTAACTACTATATGTCTAGCCCGTGACTACAAAATCTGTCTAAGTCCTTCTATGATTGCAATGCTCCATGTACTCCCCTTGAAGGCTCTGAGAGCTAAGACATGAGTATAAACGCCTTTATAAATGTTAAACTTGACTAAGTCTAATCGACCGTGACATACGCATGCGCTACCAAGAGAATCAAATGAGTAGCCAAATTGACTATGTCCAACAGGGATACTGATGCCCATGCGCATCTGGCACACCCCAACTGGCTACACATCTCTTCACACATTGGCCTATGTATATGCCAATCAAGTTATATGGAGGATTACCTCCTGCACTCTCTCGCCCAGACATGCGCATCTGCTACTATCACTACAAATGGAAAAATCGTCTAAGACTAGCCAGGCGCAATATGCGCATGCGCCGCCAACAGAAACAAAACTTGTGTAACATCCGAAAAATCACTAAGTCCTACATAGCACCTAGTGCCCATGCGCACCCGGCGCACTCGAATTGGCCCCACTTACACTGTCCCCACATTGGCTAAGTCTCATGTCAATCTGGGGATGTGGAGGCTCGTTCTCTAAACAGAGACTCTATTGGTTCCGACACAGGTGATTCCTGTGTGCTATGAATTTGAAGTCTTTAAAGGAAGCAACAATATGTACGCGCGCTCACTAGCCCCGTTTTGATCCCCTGAGGACGCTGTGTTGACAGCGAAACATGTCGGGGGGGCTAAATCTATTGTTTTAAACAGCCTGTCTTGCCTAGCAATCCTAGCACGCACATTTTGAATTTAACTTTGAATTTGACCTGCCACGGCAGTCTGCAGCTGCTCACCTGTCATTTGAGAAATTCTGGCACTCCATGCTCTGTCTGGCAACACATACAGATAGAGTGTAATCAGAGCGTGTGCAGAAGCAACATTGGCTATAACTTTTAATTGTTCGTATCTATTGTTTCTTGTCCATATGGACATTCTTAGTGGCAAAATTAATAAAAGTTACTTTTTAAACAACACTAGTCAGCAGTTGGGAAATTGGCTTTTAGTGTGCCTCTGGCACACTTACTTCTTGATGTATGATTTGGCAGATGTTGCTGACTCCCTCAGGATCTTGTCCAGAAAAAGAGCTAATGGACTGAGCAACGACTCCCTCCCCGAGACTATAGGTCTACCTGGGGGGTCTACAACGCACTTGTGAATTTTGGGCAGGAAATATAGTATTGGAGTTATAGGAAATGATGGTGTTAAAAAGGAATACAGTTCTCTATCTATTATGTCGTTCGTAAAGGCATTATCAACCAACACTCTAATCCGTTTCTGAATATTGCTGATAGGATTAAACGGAACCTTCTTATACACAACAGTGTCATTCAATTGTCTATAGATTTCTTGCAAATATAAAGAACGGTCCATAACGACGACTGCTCCACCTTTATCAGCGGGTTTAATGATCAGGTCGTCGTTATGGACTAATCTCTCAAGTGCCAGTTTCTCATTCACTGATAAACTGTGTGGAATATGCATGGATAACCCTGATCGTCATTCACGCTTGTACTCCGCAACATCTTTAAGTACAGATGAGATAAAAGTTTCAACCACCTGCATACATGTCGGCGGTTGAAAGCTGCTTTTATTAAACAAACCCCATTGTGTTAAACATAGCTCATGGCCTGTCTCTACATCTGAAATACTAACGGGTGTTGGCTGTTGGGAAAACCATGTCTTGATTCTGATAGACCTAAAGAAATTATTCAGGTCAATATCAAGTTGCAGCCAATCCACATTTTTAATGGGACAAAACAATAACCCCTTGCATAAAACAGACAATTCATCTGCAGATAAATCATTGCTGGAAATATTTACCACTAATTGATGGT
The DNA here is from genome assembly GCF_050947455.1 of Rhinoderma darwinii. Classification (NCBI taxonomy): domain Eukaryota; kingdom Metazoa; phylum Chordata; class Amphibia; order Anura; family Rhinodermatidae; genus Rhinoderma; species Rhinoderma darwinii. Next base: position 157,201,120 of record NC_134691.1, on the reverse strand, counting down.
GAGAAGGTTCCTTTTCTTCTCTTGTGAGGTTGATCTTGAGATGTTTCACATACCTTATTTTTAAACCGTCTGTTGTATCGTCTCCCTCCCCTCCTAGTCCGATGTTGCTCACTCCTGGAGATATTGTCATTTCCTCTAAAAAATCATCCTGTACACGAGAGTTCTTTTCCCTGGGGTACCCTCCTACGGGTTACTTTTGTTGTTGCTGTTGATCCTTTTTCCAGTTGCAAATTTTTCCTGTAGCATAATCATCCCTATCCCGGAACGATTTATGACGTTTCACTTCCTCCTGTTCACGTTGAAATTTCTGTAGGATGCCATTACATTTTTCATGATAGACAGAATACTCTTCCCCCTCCATAAGTGTATGTAGCTTTTCTTCAAGTTCCACTTTTTTGAGTCTGCAGCTCTCAATTTCTTTCTGCAAAATTCAATGTTAAGTAAAATAACATCCAAAGCATACTTGTTGGATAATCCTTCCAGACTAGTACAAAAGTCCAAATTGTTAGGGAAAAGATTTGGTTTCAAGTGTGATCATAATACCCGTGGGATAATCTGATGTCTGTAGTATTCACCCAAAATCGACAAGTGTAGTCTCAAGTTGACATATCTCCTGGATTCATACTCAAAACAGCGCTTGATGTCAACCTTTGCCGGAATCCCAAGGAACGTCTCATCTCCCAGTGAACCACTCAAGATCCTATCCACATCCTCCGTGGTGTAGGAAAAAATGTGGGTGAAAAGTTCAAGGCCTCAGGGCTCCATGTCAATTCACGTGATAAGTCTCCCTTCACAATAGTCAAAAAATATAAAACAAGGTGGGAGCAGCACTGTGAAAAAAAATAAATAAATGGTCGGTGCTATGCTACAAAAGGGAGGAGTGACTTCTCCCCACATAATGTATATCCAAGAAAAAAGCGCACAGAAGCAGCACTCTAAACAAAAATGCAACGTTTCACTTCCTCAATGGAAGCATTTTCAAGCAAATTGTGAACACAGCACACAAGTATATATAGAGAGGACATAGCTCAATTAACAAATGCTATGAATATTGGCAATTATATAAATCATGCAAAAAAATCACATTGTGTAACAGTGTATCAAAAATACAATAAAAGCCTGTGTATATATATATTAATATATATAAAACAGCAGAAAGCAGCAGCACTCACTAGATGTAAACGTAAAGGTGCCAAGCAAGTCGTCCCGATCCAAGGACAGAGCAATATACAAAAGTAGAAATCTTGCAGCACTCCAAATGTGAAAAAATAGTGGTTTTATTCAGCCAACAAACAGCTGTTTGTTGGTTGAATAAAACCACTATTTATATATACACACTACCGGTCAAAAGTTTGGGGTCACCCAGACAATTTTGTGTTTTCCATGAAAACTCACACTTATATTTAGCAAATGAGTTGCAAAATGACTAGAAAATATAGTCAAGACATTGACAAGGTTAGAAATAATGATTTTTATTTCAAATAATAATTTTCTCCTTCAAACTTTGCTTTCGTCAAAGAATGCTCCATTTGCAGCAATTACAGCATTGCAGACCTTTGGCAATCTAGCTGTTAATTTGCTGAGGTAATCAGGAGAAATTTCACCCCATGCTTCCAGAAGCCTCCACAAGTTGGATTGGCTTGATGGGCACTTCTTGCGTACCATACGGTCAAGCTGCTCCCACAACAGCTCTATGGGGTTGAGATCTGGTGACTGCGCTGGCCACTCCATTACAGATAGAATACCAGCTGCCTGCTTCTTCCCTAAATAGTTCTTGCATAATTTGGAGGTGTGCTTTGGGTCATTGTCCTGTTGTAGGATGAAATTGGCTCCAATCAAGCGCTGTCCACAGGGTATGGCGTTGCAAAATGGAGTGATAGCCTTGACAGATGACGTCAGGCACTCTTCCAGCATCTTTTCAGTTGTTCTGCGTCTCACAAATGTTCTTCTGTGTGATCCAAACACCTCAAACTTCGATTCGTCTGTCCATAACACTTTTTTCCAATCTTCCTCTGTCCAATGTCTGTGTGCTTTTGCCCATATTAATCTTTTCCTTTTATTAGCCAGTCTCAGATATGGCTTTTTCTTTGCCACTCTGCCCTGAAGGCCAGCATCCCGGAGTCGCCTCTTCACTGTAGACGTTGACACTGGCGTTTTGTGGGTACTATTTAATGAAGCTGCCAGTTGAGGACCTGTGAGGCGTCTATTTCTCAAACTAGAGACTCTAATGTACTTGTCTTGTTGCTCAGTTGTGCAGCGGGGCCTCCCACTTCTCTTTCTACTCTAGTTGGAGCCTGTTTGTGCTGTCCTCTGAAGGGAGTAATACACACCATAGTAGGAAATCTTCAGTTTCTTGGCAATTTCTCGCATGGAATAGCCTTCATTTCTAAGAACAAGAATAGACTGTCGAGTTTCACATGAAAGCTCTCTTCTTTTTCTAGCCATTTTGAGAGTTTAATCGAACCCACAAATGTAATGCTCCAGATTCTCAACTAGCTCAAAGGAAGGTCAGTTTTATAGCTCCTCTAAACAGCAAAACTGTTTACAGCGATGCTAACATAATTGCACAAGGGTTTTCAAGTGTTTTCTAATCATCCATTAGCCTTCTAACACCGTTAGCAAACACAATGTACCATTAGAACACTGGAGTGATGGATGGTTGCTGGAAATGGGCCTCTATACACCTATGTAGATATTGCATTAAAAAACAGACGTTTGCAGCTAGAATAGTCATTTAGCACATTAACAATGTATAGAGTGTATTTCTGATTAATTTAATGTTATCTTCATTGAAAAAAACTGTGCTTTTCTTGCAAAAATAAGGAAATTTCTAAGTGACCCTAAACTTTTGAACGGTAGTGTATATATATATATATATATATATATATATACATATATATATATATATATATACATATATATATATATATATTTATACAGGGGCGTAGCTAGGGGGGGCAGGCGGGGCATGTGCCCTGGCGCAACTTAGAGGGGGGCGCCAGCGCTACCCCTACTGCACTATAATTGTACCTGCGTCTATAGGACACAGGTACAATTAGAAGCAATGAATGGCCGGGTACTTTCCGTGCCCGGCCATTCAGAGCTTTTCTACGAGTGAAGCGGTATCGCGCTTCCGTCGTTGAAAAGCGCCGACTGACAGGGAAAGTCATTCTGCCCAGCCAATCAGCGCCTTTCATAGACGCTTTGTTCAACCCCAGGAAACCTGCGCAGAAGAGAGCAGGTCTCCATTGCTGCCAGCAGATGTGGGAACGGGATTAAGGTGAGTTTGAATAGTTTGTTATTTTATTGTAATAAAAAAGTGTGTGGCTTTATCTACGGGGATGGCTTTATCTACAAGGGGGGCTTTATCTACGGGGTGGATTTATCTACAGGGGGCTTTATCTACAGGGGGGCCTTTATCTATGGGGGGCTTTATCTACAGGGGGCTTTATCTACGGGGTTGGCTTTATCTACAGTGGGGGCTATATACTGGGGTGGGCTATCTATGGAGCACCATATACAGGGGTGGGCTATATCTACAGGGGGGGCTATATACAGGGGTGGGCTATCTATGGAGCACTATATACAGGGGTGGGCTATATCTACAGCGGGCCTATATACAGGGGTGGGCTATCTGTGGAGCACTATATACAGGGGTGGACTATATTTGGAGCACTATAGGGGGAGCTATTTGTGGGACACTATATACAGGGTGGGCTATGTGGGGGCACTATCTACAGGGGGCTCTATGGGGGGCACTATCTATAGGCATCACGGTGTGTGTGAGACACAGTGTATGGTGCTATTATAATTAGAGTTGCAGTGTATGGCGCTATTATATTTAGGTGCATAGTGTGTTGTATTATGAGAACTTTATCTTTATTTATTGGTGTAGAAATCTTGGAAAAATGAGAAGCTGAAGACATCTGAGCGGCAAACTGCAGAAATGGGCTGTGACCAGGAGAAGTCATCATAGATGTCTGGACCGGATGGAGAAAAAGAACTAGAATCTGAGACATCACCAGTGACTCACTTAATGTAAATGTTTATTCTGCCTCTAATCAGCACTGTAGTCACTGTTTGATCTGCAGCGAGATGATGGGTGGTATGATTATGATATGATTTATTTTTTGTGAAACAGCAACTCCCAGCATATCCTTATCATTGTTCGGGCCATGCTGGGAGCTGTAGTTTTACACTATACATACCTATACGGCAGGGGTTGCACTAAATTGAGCTGTATTTGTGCTGGTGCTGTATATATGTATTGAGCTTGGTTCTGGGGCTGTATTTATGTACTGAGCACTATTCTGGTGTTGTGTATAGAACTATATTGCTTGTAAAATGTACAAATGTTTTTATGCTCGAGTTACTTAAAAAGAAATGTGGAAAAGAAATGACACGTCATTGATTGGTAGAGAAAACAAACACGGCAAGGGGGAAGGAGATGTCGAGAAAGAGGTTGGGTGGGCGCCAAACTGAATCTTTGCCCCGGGTGCTGGAGAACCAAGCTACGCCTTTGATTTATATATATATATATATATATATATATATATATATACACACACACACACACACACACACACACACATACACACACTGTTGCAGCTCTTTAACAGTTAGGGTATGTGCACACGATGAGAGGCTTTTACATCTGAAAAGACAGACTGTTTTCAGGAGAAAACAGCTGCCTTGTTTCAGACGTAAAAGCTCCTCCTCGTAATATGCGAGGCGTCTTTGACAATTGTAATCTTGAGCTGCTCTTCATTGACTTCAATGAAGAACGGCTCAAATTACGTTGCAAAGAAGTGTCCTGCACTTCTTTGCCGAGGCAGTCATTTTACGCGTCGTCGTTTGACAGCTGTCTAACGACAACGCATAAATGACAGGTCGTCTGCACAGTACGTCGGCAAACCCATTCAAATGAATGGGCAGATGTTTGCCGACGTATTGTAGCCCTATTTTCAGACGTAAAACGAGGCATAATACGCCTCGTTTACGTCTGAAAATAGGTCGTGTGAACCCTTAGGGTATGTTCACACGTAGTGACCAAAAACGTCTGAAAATACGGAGCTGTTTTCAAGGGAAAGCAGTGCCTGATTTTCAGACGTTTTTTTAGCAATTCGCATTTTTCGCAGCGTTTTTTTACGGTCGTTTTTAGAGCTGTTTTCATTGGAGTCTATGAGAAAACGGCTCCAAAAACGTCCCAAGAAGTGTCCTGCACTTATTTTGACGAGGCTGTAATTTTACGAGCCGTCTTTTGACAGCGACGCATAAAATGACAGGTCGTCGGCACAGTACATCGTAAGACCCATTGAAAGTAATGGGCAGATATTTGCCGATGTATTGGAGCCGTTTTTTCAAACGTAATTTGAGGCGTAAAACGGCTCCATTACGCCTGAAAATAGGTCGTGTGAACCCAGCCTAAGGGCACGGCCAGACGTGGCGGAATTCCTCCGCAACTGTCCGCATCAATGCCGCACAGAATCTGCGTTGCAGATTCTGCTGCGGATCTGCACAAAATGTGCAGTACATTGATGCGGACTAGCTGCTGCGGACTGCGGGAAAAGTGCTTCCCTTCTCCCTATCAGTGCAGGATAGAGAGAAGGGACAGCACTTTCCCTAGTGAAAGTAAACGATTTTCATACTTACCGGACGTTGTCTTGGTGACGCGTCCCTCTTTCGGCATCCAGCCCGACCTCCCTGGATGACGCGCCAGTCCATGTGACCGCTGCAGCCTGTGCTTGGCCTGTGATTGGCTGCAGCCGTCACTTACACTGAAACGTCATCCTGGGAGGCCGGACTGGAGACAGACGCAGGGAGTTCTCGGTAAGTATGAACTTATATGTTTTTTTACAGATACATGTATATTGAGATCGGTAGTCACTGTCCCGGGTGCAGAAACAGTTACTGCCGATCGCTTAACTCTTTCAGCACCCTGGACAGTGACTATTTACAGACGTCTCCTAGCAACGCTCCCGTCATTACGGGAGCCCCATTGACTTCCTCAGTCTGGCTGTAGACCTAGAAATACATAGGTCCAGCCAGAATGAAGAAATGTCATGGTAGTAAAACCAATACGCTCCGCACCACACATAACATCTGCGGACTTCATTGCGGAATTTCGATTCTCCATTGAAGTGAATGGAGAACTTCCGCAATGAGTCCGCAACCAGTCCGCCACTGCTCCGCAACAGACAGAGCATGCTGCGGACACCACATTCCGCTCCGCAGCCTATGCTCCGCAGCGGAATTGTACGCAGCGTCTAAATGAACACTGCTAAATTAAAGTGAAAGTCAATGGAGAAACGGCTCCGCTGCGGATTAACGCTGCGGAGTGTCCGCAGTGGAATTTAAGTGAAATTCCGCCACGTGTGAACCCGCCCTTAGGGTACGTTCACACTGCCTATTTTCGTCCGTTTTCCGGGCCGTAAACTCCCGAAAAACGGCGGAAAAATCGGAACGCCTCCAAACATCTGCCCATTGATTTAAATGGGAAAAACAGAGTTCTGTTTGGTTGGGCCGTTTTTTAGGCGGCCGTTTTGAAAAAACGGCCCCGTTAAAAAATGGCCGCGAAAAAGAAGTGCAGGACATTTATTGGGGCGTTTTTGGAGCTGTTTTTTATAGACTCTATTGAAAAAAGCTCCAAAAACTACCGTAAAAAACGCAGCGAAAATCGTGAGTGGCTTCAAAAACATCTGAAAATCAGGAGCTGTTTTCCCTTGAAAGAAGCTCCGTATTTTCAGACGTTTTTAGTCTAGCGTGTGAACATACCCTCAGCCTTCTTCACTCTCCAGGAGAGAGAAAAGTGCAGACTGCTTTTTTGGAGAGAAAACTGCAGACTGCTTTAGGGTATGTTCACATGCAGTGTTTTCAGACGTAATTCGGGCGTTTTACGCCTCGAATTACGCCTGAAAAAACGCCCCTAATACGCCTACAAACATCTGCCTATTGCTTTCAATGGGAATTACTATGTTCTGTTCTCACGAACATTTATTTTACGCGTCGCTATCAAAATACAGCGAGTAAAATGACGGCTCGTCAAAAGAAGTGCAGGACACTTCTTGGGACGTTTTTGGAGGCATTTTTTATTGACTCCGCGAAAAACGCGAGTTGTTAAAAAAAGGTCTGAAAATCAGGAGCTGTTTTCCCTTGAAAACAGCTCCGTATTTTCAGAAGTTTTTGCTCACTGCGTGTGAACATACCCTTAGGGGAGATTCACACGAACGTTGCGTTTTTGCGCGCGCAAACAACGCAGCGTTTTGCGAGCGCAAAAACCATTTGACAGCTGCGTGTGTCATGCGTGTCTGATGCGCGGCTGCGTGATTTTCGCGCAGCCGGCATCATAGAGATGAGGCTTGTCAACGCCCGTCACTGTCCAAGGTGCTGAAAGAGCTAAATCTTTCAGCACCCTCGACAGTGAATGCCGAACACAACAGCGAAAAACCTGTAAAAAAAAAAGATAAAGTTCCTACTTACCGAGAACTTCCCGGCCGTTGCCTTGGTGACGCGTCCTTGGTGACGCGTCCTTGGTGACGCGCCTCTCTTGACATCGGGCCCCACCTCCCTGGATGACGCAGCAGTCCAAGTGACCGCTGCAGCCTGTGATTGGCTGCAGCCTGTGCTTGGCCTGTGATTGGCTGGAGCTGTCACTTGAACTGAAGTGTCATCCCGGGAGGTCGGACTGCAGGAAGGAGACAGGAGTAATCGGTAAGTTAGAACTTCGTTTTTTTTTTACAGGTTAATGTATTTTGGGATCGCAAGTCACTGTCCATGGTGCTGAAACAGTTTAACTCTTTCAGCACCATGGACAGTGACTATCTCCTGACGTCGCGTACCGATAATTTTTTTGCCGGGATCGGCCAAAACGAGTTTGGCCGAACCCGGTGAAGTTCGGTACGCTTGTCCGGCTTCACTCATCGCAAAGACACTCCGTTTGGATGTTCGGAAACAGAAAAGCACGTGGTGCTTTTCGGTTTTCATTCATCCTTTTCACTGCTGTTGCGCGAATCACGCTCGTCCCACGGAAGTGCTTCCGTGTGGTGCGCGTGATTTTCACGCACCCATTGACTTCAATGGGTGCGTGATGCGCGAAATACGCAGAGTTATTGAACCTGTCGCGCATTTTGCGCAGCAGACAAACGCTGCGCAAAAAGCACGGACTGTCTGTACTGCCCCATAGACTTGTATTGGTCCATGCGTGCCGCGTGAAAACCACGCGGCCCGCACGGACCGAATACACGCTCGTGTGAATCCCCCCTTATTGTGAGCAGAGCTGCAATTGTAACTTTAGTTTCATTAAAAAAAAACACATGTTTTTTTTATGAAACTAAGTCAAAGAGATGTCGGCACTCATTAAACTCTGATGCACGCTGCAAACGTCTATATACATGCTAACTGCACGGGGCATTGACAGCTATAATAGGAGCATTTGTGCTGCGAGTTGAGATACTATTCAAAATAAAAGGCAACCCCCCTCTTTTAAAAGCTTCAGATGCTGCGGTCGGAGGGGTTAGACGGCGGAGCCTGAATAAAGATGACCAACCTTGTCTAAGGCCTCATGCACACGGCCGTGCCCGTAATCACTGCTCGCAATTGGAAGCACGACCGGCCGCCGACACCCGCGGTCCGCAATTACGGAGTGTTTTTTACGGTCGTGTGCATGGGGACTCAGCCGGCTGTCACCCAATTGCATAAATCCACGCTTGGTACAAGTGTATTAAAAAAATGCAGGGGTAGATATCCAAACATAGTCGAGTCAAGCACAGAAGTACAGGCACGGAACGCACGCCAGGTTGAAGTGGAGGCTATTATGCTAAACAATTTGTGTCGTGTGTTATAAGAGGGAAGCGTAGAGGGGTGTAACAATGTGATCAAGGGTAAACCCAGGTGAAATAGTTCAATTTCCATCCATCTCTTTGATGAAGATGTATCCCACCAAAATTTAGTTTGATCCAAAACAGCAGCCATATAATATTTTTTAAGATCCGGAAAACACATTCCAACTTCAGTCCAGAGTCTAGTCATGATATTGAATTGAATTCTAGGCTTGCGACCCGCCCCAAATAAAGTTTGTCATATCCTCTGTAGTTTTGCAAAACACGAATTAGCAACAGGAATGATTACAGTTCTGAAAATATAAAGTATACAGGGTAACAACATCATCTTAACGATCACAACTCTAGTGGCCCAGGTGAATAGTGGTTTATTAAACTTCTGAGCTAACTGTGATGTTTTAGACAACAAGGGAAAGTACAAATCTTTGTGGAGGCGTAAAGGAAAGGTGTCATTAATTTTTTTTTTAAATAAATGTATGTGTTTTTATTTAATAAAATATATTGACTTTATTTATTATTCACACACAAGGTTTTTTTATTAACACTTTATTACTTTACTGGGGGCTGCCATGTTTTATTCCATCTGTGTATGTGTCTCTTAGGGCCGGTTCACATCAGCGTTGGCTTTCCGTTGAGGGGTTCCGTCTGAGGTTTCCGTCGTGGAACCCCTCAACGGAAAGTCAAACGGAAACCTTAGCTTCCGTTTGCATTACCATTGATATCAATGGTGACGGAAACATGGCTAATGGTTTACGTTTGTCACCGTTACGGCAGGTTTCCGTTTTTTCGATGGAATCAATAGCGCAGTCTCCCGTTCATTGTATCCTCTGCTTCTGTTAGCTCACTCTGTACTGTGCAGGCGCAGTTCAGAGTGACCCAGCATAGAAGCTGGTTTGTAGGGGGAAATCCGGCGCCATTTTCAAGAGCGGCCGCATTGCAGGTAAGGTGTGTGTGTGTAATAGAGCTGTGTGTGTGTGTGTGTGTGTGTGTGTGTGTGTGTGTGTGTGTAGTAGAACTGTGTTTGTGTGTGTATGAGTCTGGAAGAGCTGTGTGTGTGTGTGTGTGTGTGTGTGTGTGTAGCAGAGCTGTGTGCAGCCACGCAGCAGAGCTGTGTGTGCGGCCGCGCAGCAGAGCAGTGTGTGCAGCCGCGCAGCAGAGCAGTGTGTGCGGCCGCGCAGCAGGGCTGTGTGTGCGGTTGCGCATCAGAGCTGTATATAGTGTGTGCACACACACACACATACCCCCCAAACATGCAACTGCGCCACACACAACCCCCAGCACTGTGTGGGGGGTTGTGTGCAGGGTGTTTGTGGGGGGGGGGTGTGATGGTTTGCGTGGGCATGTGTGTGGGGGGGGATGCATGCAGGGTGCTGTTGTTTTTTTTTTTTTACGAGGGGTGTTTTTTTACGCATTTTGTGTGTGCTCTTTGGCAAATAATTAGGACTCCCATTGACTATGGGAACATTGGGCACGTTTTACGTGCAAAGGAATTGACTCGACACTTAATTATTTACACAATGCATTTTTTTAAAACGCGTGTGTAAAAAAGCGCATTGTATGTACTAACAGCGTGCTTTACCAATTATGTAAATGAAAAGCGTAATCACGCATTTTTTTATGCGGTTTTTGGCACGTAAAATGCACAAAAAAACGCGTCAAATACACGCCGTGTGAACCTGTCAACTGAAAAGTCATTCACCACAGGTTCTCCCTCTTGACTTTCATCGTTCTTAGCCATTTGGTGTCCTATAGCTTCTACCAGCTACATTGTTAAAAGCACTCCCAAAGTGGGAGCCGGACAATGCTTAGCAATTTGTAGACACCTTTTCCTGGCTTGTAGCCAAAAATAGGGAAAGGGGTGAGATTCCCTTCCACATTTATGGCAGCTGTGAGTCAGCATGCTTTCCATTTTTCACCTTGCTGTAATTCTAGGAAGTGCTCCCTCTGGTGGCCAACATAGGAAAACATGTCAAATTATTATTTCATTTTTAATACTTCTCAACATGTGGAAGAAAAAAAAAATACAGCAAAAAAACTAAAAAAAATATAATAAAAATAAGTAACTTACTTTAAAAAAAAATTTAATTCGTGACCCCTTCCCGCCGCAGCCCTTTTTCAGATTTTCATTTTCGTTTTTTCCTCCCCACCTTCCAAAAGCCATAACGTCTTTATTTTTCCGTCGATATAGTATTATTAGGGCTTGATTTTTGCGGGACAAGTTGTAGTTTTTCGTAGCACCATTTATTTTGCTATATAATGTACTAGGAAACGGGAAAAACTTATTTGTGTGGTAGAAAATGAAAAAAAACAGCGATTCCTGTTTTTTTGCGCGCCGTTTTTACGGAATTCAATGTGCAATTAAAACAGCATGTTAACTTTATTCTGTGGGTCAATACGATTACGGCGATACCAAATATATATAGTTTTTTCTATATTTTACTACTTTTACAAGTAGAAACTTAAGTGTAAAAAAGAAAATGTATTTTGTGTCGCCAAATTCCGAGAGCCATAACTTTTTTATTTTTCCGTCGATTAAGTGCTATGAGGGCTTATTTTTTGCGGGATAAGCTGTAGTTTTTAATAATACCATTTTGGTGTACATGCGATGGTTTGATCACTTTTTATTTCATTTTTTTGTGGGAGATTAGGTGACCAAAAAATAGACATTCTGGCGTTTACAATTTTTTTTTACGGTATTCACCATACCGTCCAACTTTTGAATTCAGAAAAGAGGGAAATGTTTAAGCCACGCCCATAACCACGCCCAATATTCCGCATAAAATCATGGCTAGATCCTTCTGCAAATATCACGAGCACATTCTCACTGCGGATCTCTAGACTGTCTGGATATTACAGATATTATGGATCCTATTATATCGTCTTTGTGTTACTTTTCCTATCTTGGGTATAACATTTGCTCATCACGGCAGCAGCAGCTGCAGGACAAACCAAAAGGCTGAGGACAATGAAAATCAAGAGGGAGACTTTTCAATTGACAGGTAGCAGAGTTACATAATGGAGATTATTTTTTTTCAGTTGTGTAACTCTGCTACCAGTCAATGGAAAAATCATCCACCAGAGCCCCCCTGTAGATTGCTCCACACACAGCCCCCCTGTAAATAGCGCCAGACACAGCCCCCCTGTGGATAGCTCCACACACACCCCTGTAGATAGCTACACACACAGCCCCCCTGTAGATAGCTCCACACACAGCCCCCCTGTAGATAGTGCCAGACATAGCCCCCCTGTAGATAGCTCCAGATACAGCCCCCCTGAAGATAGCTCCACACACAGCCCCCTGTAGATAGCGTCAGATACAGCCCCCTGTAGATAGCGTCAGACACAGCCCCCGTGTAGATAGCGCCACACACAGCCCCCTGTAGATAGCGCCACACACAGCCCCCTGTGCATAGCTCCACACACAGCCCCCCTGTACATAGCGTCAGATACAGACCCCTGTAGATAGTGCCACACACAACCCCCCTGTAGATGGCACCACACACAGCACCCCTGTAGATAGCGCCACACACTGCACCCCTGTAAATAGCTCCACACACAGCACCCCTGTAGATAGCTCCACACACAGTCCCCCTGTAGGTGCCACATTCCCGCCAGAGCGGAGAGCGGTAGAGGTAGGCTTTATTCACATGACAGGGTCCGAGTGTCGGCCGATAAAAACTGCAATTTTGGGCCGTTTTTCCCGGCCGTTTTGCATCCATTCCGATTCTGTTCCGGGCCGTGTTGCTGTTTTTAACGGCCGATTTTGACCCGTTTTTTTTCCCTGTCCGTTTTAAAATCGGATGAATTTCATTTAAATTTGTTGCCACACACAGCCCTCTGTAGATAATGCCACAGCCCTCCTGGTAGGTAATGCCACACAGCCCCCTGTAGGTAATGCCACCCAGCCCCCTGTAGGTAATGCCACCCAGCCCCCTGCAGGTAGTGCCACCCAGCCCCCTGTAGGTAATGCCACACACAGCCCCCTGTAGATAGCGCCACACACAGCCCCCTGTACATAGCGCCACACACAGCCTTCTGTAGATAGCACCACACACAGCACCCCTGTAGATAGCGCCACACACAGCACCCATGTAGATAGCTCCACACACAGCACCCCTGTAGATAGCTCCACACACAGTCCCCCTGTAGGTGCCACATTCCCGCCAGAGCGGAGAGCGGTAGAGGTAGGCTTTATTCACACGACAGGGTCCGAGTGTCGGCCGATAAAAACTGCAGTTTTGGGCCGTTTTTCCCGGCCGTTTTGCATCCGTTCCGATTCTGTTCCGGGCCGTGTTGCTGTTTTTAACGGCCGATTTTGACCCGTTTTGCATCCGTTTTTTTTCCCTGTCCGTTTTAAAATCGGATGAATTTCATTTAAATTTGTTGCCACACACAGCCCTCTGTAGATAATGCCACAGCCCCCCTGGTAGGTAATGCCACACAGCCCCCTGTAGGTAATGCCACCAAGCCCCCTGCAGGTAGTGCCACCCAGCCCCCTGTAGGTAATGCCACACACCTCCTTGTAGGTTGCACCCATCCCCCCCCCCCCTTCCAGGAGAAGTCACTGACTTCAATATCCATATATGGACAGTGTAGTTACTGACTTCTCCTGGAGAGGAATCCCCAGCCAAAGGGTCGGGTGAGTGACGTCACTGTGTCCATGTATGGACAGTGTGGTCACTCACTTCTTCTGTAGCGGACTCCCCAGCCACAGGGTCGGGGATTCCGCTTCACAAGTGAGTGACGTCACTGTGTCCATATATGGATAGTGTAGTCACTCACTTCTCCTGTAGCGGAATCCCCGGCCACAGGGTCGGGGATTCCGCTTCAGAAGTGAGTGACGTCGCTGTGTCCATATATGGACAGTGTAGTCACTCACTTCTCCTGCAGCGGAATCCCCAATCCCCGGCTGGGGATTGGGGATTCCAACACCTACAGGGAGCAAAAAAAGACCCTCCTCCTCCTCCTCACATGCACTCTGCACTGTGAGGAGGAGAGAGAGAGCGCGAGCGACGGAAGACACGGCCGTCACTCGGGACACATCCGGTGATGGCCGTGTATTACCCGGCCCCATAGACTTCTATGGGAGCCGGGCGGGCGGGTAAACGGCCGAAAATAGGGCATGTCCCATTTTATGACGGCCAGGTTTTCCGGGCCGTCAAAAAATCGGTCGTGTGAATAGCCCCATCACTCACCGTCAGAAGAAGGCAGGAGTCTTGCAGCGGCGTTCTCACTGGTGTCGATGCTGGCCCAGGAGTGAACCAGTCCAGTCACCTGACCGGTGAGGTCAGGTGACAGGTCAGGTGACTGGACTGGTCCACTCACGGGCCGGCATCGATCCCAGTGAGAACACCGCCGCAAGACTCCTGCCTTCTTCTGATCGCTGCTGCAGTCAGCAGTGATCAGCTGTTCTGATGCAGCGCCCAGCGGGACATTTACAGACCGCCCGGGACGGCGGGACAGCGGTGAGAAACCGGGACTGTCTCGCCGGATCCGGGACGGTTGGGAGGTATGCATTCATCGTGCGGTTTAAATAATGATATATTGTAATAATTCAGACTTTTATGGATGCGGTGATACCAATTATGGTTATTTTTATTTATTTTTACTATGGTCTAGGGGGAAAATGGGAAAAGGTGTTTTTTTTTTACTTTTAATTTTATTTTTTTTACACAAAAAAACAAACTTTATTAAACTCATTTTTACTTTTTTATTAGTCCCCCTAGGGGACTCCAACCAGCGATCGTTAGATCGCTTGCACGATATACTGCAATACTAATGTATTGCAGTATATCGTGATTCATATGCTTAATATGGCCCCCAGGCAGCCATAGCAAACATCGCCCCCCGCGATTGCGTTGCGGGGGGGCGAGATGAGCTGAAAGAGGGGGTCGACCCCCTCTTTCAAACGATTTAAATGCTGCGGTCGCTATTGACCGCAGCATTTAACGAGTTAAACGAGCGGGATTGCAGTATATTGAGACTCTGACAGGCAGGGCTTAATAGGTGTACAAAGATGGCGGACCTGGGGTGCTTCATTAGGCCCCCAGGCAGCCATAGCAACCATCGCCCCCCTCGATGAGGGGGTGCGATGAGCTGTTAGAGGGGGTCGCCCCCCTCTTTCTAACGATTTAAATGCTGTGGTCGCTATTGACCGCAACATTTAGCGAGTTAAACGAGCGGGATCACGCTAGAGCGCGATGCCGCTCGTTACTCTGAAGTGTCAGCTGTAACAAACAGCCGACACCCGCATCGTATGGAGCGGGTTCACTTGATGAGCCTGTTCCATATTCCCCTACCCGACTTTAGCGTATGGATACGTCAAATGTCGGGAAACGGTTAAAGTAATACCCAGGTATGTAATTTGTTTATTTTGCCACAGATAAGGAAAACGAGCTTCTAAAGTAGCTTTGGTCAGGCAATCAATTCCTATATTCAGTATTTGAGATTTAGATGGATTCATTTTATAGTAGGATACATTACCAAAATTGTTGATAGTTTGTTGGGCCTCCGGAAGGGAGGTGTTAGGGTCAGTTAAAGACAATATTACATCATCTGCATAGAGGCAAATAACGTGGGAAGAGTTCCCCACTGAGATTCCATGGATATTGCAATTAGACCGAATGTGTTCTGCAGAGGCGTAGCTAGGTTCTCCTGCACCCGGGGCAAAGATTCAGCTTGGCGGCCCCCCCCCCCCAACTCTTTCCCGACATCTCCTTCCCACTCACCATGTTTGCTTTCTCAACCAATCAATGAGGTGTAACTTTTTTTTCACTTTTATTTTAATGTAACTGAAGCATAAAGCCATTTGTACATTTTACAAGCCAGTATAGTTCTATGTGCGGTCCTTGTTTTGCGGATCCGTGATATGCAGCCGTATAAATAGCAACGGATGTGTACTTGAGGCCTTAGGCCTCATGCCCACTTCAGTTTTTTTCGTCAGGGTGCTATCCGTTGTTTGAACTGATAACACCCTAACACATTCATTTCAATGGGTCCATGCACACTTCTGTTGTTTTAACGAAACCGTGCCGCCGTTCCCTCAAAAATAGGGCAGGCCCTACTCCTGCCCGTTTTTGACGGAACAGTCTCGGCCTTTGCATTGCTTTGGTCCTTGAAACAACGGACTGCACACGGAAGCCATCCGTGTGAGGTCTGTGATTCACGGAACCATCATGCAGTACAACGGCCGACGGAAGTGTGCATAAGGCATACAGTCAAATCCTTCCTCCCCACTAAAACAATTAATACAGAATCCCCTCACCCCACACATAATATTTACATTAAAATCCCCCCTCCCACACGAAAACTATTTATAAACAAACTCCGCTGTGTAGTTGTGCCGCTGCGGACTCCGCAGTTTCAGGAACCCGGGGAGAAATAGGGTGGCCAGATGCACGCAGGTTAGAAGTGGACGTGTGAATACGTCATGAATGACTTCTCAGGTTTCTGTCGCTGTGAGCCGCTATTAGAGCAGAAGGAATAGAGGCGCTGTGGGATTAAGCAGCCATATACTTCCGCGGCCAGACTCCGTCCCTCTCATAACAATATTTTATAATTATTTGTCCTTGTTTATCTAGTCATAAAAATCCTTGAAATGGTGCAATAAAAGTAGCATAAAAAGGAACAGTGAGGAATTGAGGAGCATCACAGATATCAAGAACATAAGGAGCATAGAACAACCTTGGCATTTGTAGTATACTACAGACACTTATTTTGTGTTCTAAAAATCTTATACTGATAAACAAATATTTATCATAGATTGTATAATTGTGGTCATTGATATACATATATAGTTCATTGGATCATCACAAATAATATGCTACCCCTGCCAGTGATCTGCCCCTATGCACCATATCCTTATATGTTCCCCTTAAGGTAGGGAGAGGTGTAGGGCAAATTAATAAGGTTCCAGAGTGTGATTGCCCTTATCGGGGAGGCTATTACCCTCTGGGCAGATTAGCACAGGGATAGGATGGGGTGATCCAGGGATTACATCCAGTTTTTCATTTGAGAACTGTTTTTTGGAGTATATGTATATTTATCCTATATAGGTGTTTGTCCTGTGAAGGTTTTAATTGAGGGTTGTAAAGGTTAAGTTTTAATCTAGTGGCTTCTTATGTGACTAACGCCAGTAGGCACAGCTGCCATGTTACCTTTAGTGCACGTTGTACGGTTTCTGGATTTCCACACTGCCGTGCACTTCCTTCTGCTGCCGGTGTTCCTAGCTCTGCCCAAATCCTTCCCCAGCCTATCCCTGTCAATCACCAGGCATACTAGTCTACTTCACTGGACACACCTTGCCTGAGCAACTTTTTTCTTTTATTATTTATTTTTCAGGAAAAAATAACATACAGTAAATACACCACAAATTATACATTATTCCAACCTTACCTCCCTCCATACCGCAGCAAAAATAAATAAATAAATTATCAATTTCTGAAATTTTTATAATTTCTGATTTTTTTCCCCGGAAGGTTTGACAATATCAATACATTTTTCCCAAATAGGAAAAAGGTTTGGCAGACATCCTCTGTATTTATAGATATACAACTCATATGACATTAACGTAGAAGTTTCAGATTTCCATAATTTAAGAGTTGGAGCTTTCTTACTAAGCCAAAATCCAGCAATTAATTTTCTGGCAACAAACAAAAAAGTTTTAATATCCCCAAAATTGTCCCCAAGCTGATCTGGATCGCCCAATATACAAATTTTCAGACTCATTCATTTTGAAGATCCGGCTAATTTCATTAGTTATATCTGTCCAATATCTGACCAACTTGGGACATCTCCTTAATAAAATGTATCTATTACGGGTCCAGACTTTCTTTCAGATATGGGGGGGTTCATATCTTTATTACCTCAACGCGTAAAGGATAAAGTACGTACATGCTTCCAACCCATGACATGGTATCAAGAACAGAGGTTAGTGGGGGAAACTCCGCTATAAGACTTCCATTTATACCAATACTGTGAGTCAAATGGTGATATGCAGGTAGCTGGGGACAGGGGATGGATGACACAGACTTCTAAAAGGAGGAATAGGGGGACACCACTTGGTAACAGGAGAGGCGGCAGGCAATGGAGCTTTTATTTGACATTTTTATAATATTAACTTATGTTATTCTCTGTTTGTTTTCTTTTTATTTACTGGATTGTTGAATATAGCCCACTGTTTTGTGGCCGATACACAGGCTAGGGTGCATGACTATTCTCCTTCTGAGACGAGATATGCACGGAGGCGACAGTTGTGTTGCTGGCCGCACTGGAACTTCCTTTCCACGGGGAGGTCTGAGTAGAAGATCTCCCTCCTAGTCTGTAGCTTTGCGAATAAACCATCTTGAGGTCATGTATAAGTACTCGTTCTGCTTATAGGCAAAGAGAGCATACTGTTTGAATATATCTACTAGCCTGACTTGCATGTCAGTATATGCTTTTCAAATGCACTGGGTCGCTTGCGACGACAATATGTTGTTACTTTGTTGTTTTCTATTGCAATTATAAAAACAATTTGGAAAAAAAAAATGTATCTATTTAGCAGTCATGAGGGGACATTGTATTGCTCTGTCCTTTCGCTTTAAAAAAGATTCCACCCTTAAACTGAATGAGCTTCGGGCTAGACTGCGGTCCCTAGAATATACTATGGCACTTAACCTTACCAAACGTACCCTTAAACACTTAATAGACACTCATGCTCAGATTAAAGACCTATTGCTTCGTAAGGTGGACAGGTTGCTTCTATACTCCAGACAGAGGTATTACGAAAGGGGCAATAAACCCCATACCCTTCTAGCCAAACAATTACGTGACCAAACTGAACAATCGGTGCCGTGTGCTCTTAGGGGAAGTGATGGTCAGATTACGTATGATCCAGACGCTATCGCTGGCATTTTCCAGGATTACTACTCTAAGCTGTATTCCTTACCGCACTGTCTACCCAGAAATAAAGAGGAGAGGACCGTTTAAACTCCTTTCTTGGGTCTTGCGGTCTTCTCTCCCTGTCCCCTTCAGAGATCACTTCCCTTAATGAGCCCATCACCCTTGAGGACATTGACTCTGTTATCAAAGACTTACCCAATGGGAAATCCCCGGGGCCCTGACGGACTGACCTATCACTATTATAAAGTATTCTATCCTGAATTGTTACCCCACTTACTATTGCTTTTTACCTCCTTCATGTCCGGGGCTCCTATCCCTTTCTAAAATGCCAAATTCTTACATTACCCTAATCCCTAAGTCGGGAAGGGATCAGACGGACTGCAAAAATGATAGATAGACCCATCACGTTATTGAACGCGGACCTCAAACTTCTTACTAAAATTCTAGCTACCTGCCTCAATGTTTGGCTACCGTCCCTGATCCACAAAGACCAAGTGGGGTTTGTTCCATTTCGGCAAGAAGGGGACAATACCCGGAGAACTATTGACCTTATTGAGGTCGCTAATAGACTTGCGGAGCCCATCCTATTGTTGAGCCTTGACGCCGAAAAGGCGTTTGATCGCTTGGGGTGGCCCTTCATGTTCTCATGCTTGAGGGCTTTTGATCTGTCTGGTTCCTTCTTGTCTGCCTTAACTCAACTCTACTCTAACCCTACCGCTACGATTAAGCTTCCACATACCTCCACTCGCCCGTTCCAGATCCGTAATGGCACACGACAGGGTTGCCCCCTTTCCCCATTGCTCTTTGCCCTTTCTATTGAACCTCTGGCTGCTGCCATACGATCTCATCCAGACATTACAAGCGTGACAGTCCGAGATAGAGTTTAAATTGTCCCTTTTTGCAGACAATATTTTGCTTACCCTCACACATTTACACACCACTCTCCCTAACCTCCATGCTCTTTTGCGAGATTTTGGACGTCTTTCTGGGTATAAGATTAACACTAGAAAGACTGAGGCCCTTCCATTGCATGTCTCCCCTGACTCCTTGCAAAGACTACAGGCCAATTTTTCTTTTCGCTGGCAATCTCACTCCCTTAGCTATTTAGGGGTCCATTTGACGCCCGCTTATCCTTCACTGTATGCTTCCAATTTCCCTCCTTTGTACAGGAATATACATGGCTTGTTAGACAAATGGCTAAAATTGCCCCTCTCTCTCTTTGGCCGTATCTCTGCGGCCAAAACGTCTGTGCTACCAAAATTACTCTATTTATTTGAAACGCTTCCTATTCCTGTCCCCATGAGGGACTTGAAGGCCAGGCAGGCATCTCTGTTGCTTTTCATATGGGCGCGAAAGAGACATCGTGTTGCAAAGTCGGTTATGATGGCTGACAGGGAGACAGGGGGCTTTGCGGTTCCGAACATACTCTATTACTACTGGGCTTCACACTTAAGGCGTATTCCAGCCTGGTCTACGCTTCAGGCCTACACCAAATGGATGGAGATTGTAAAATTATGGCTAGCCCCTACGCACCAGAATTCGCTGTTATGGAATTACCCATACTCTCCTCCTCCAGCCCCCTGGTTAGGTCCCATGTGCACTCGCGATGTCTGGAAGACCTGCTCCAGGCGATTCCCGCTTAGTTTCAAAAACTTCCCCATGTCATTGTTTCTATATCACCCACACTTTCGCAATGGCCAGACAGCTCCATTATCTAGACCATGGTTTACCAGAGGCCTTTTTAATTTGGCTTACATAGTGGATCACATTACCCGAAAGATACATCCGTTTGACTGGCTTCAAGACAAATTCTCCATGCCTGTTCAGAGCAAATTTCACTACATGCTCATCCTGCACTATGCCAACTCCCTTTTCCAGGGTCAACCGGTATCCATTCCTACTTCCTTAGAGAGAATATGTAGACTGGGCACCTCCACCAAAGGGCTTATATCTGCTATCTACCACATCTTACAAAACCCAACACCTGACTGTCCACCCAGGCACGCTAACATGCAGCAATGGGAGGTATATCTGGGTACGCCAATCTCAGCTGCTACGGAGGACAATTTGGAGAAGAGCTGCTAAAACTTCAGTGTGCACTGTATATAGGGAGATCCAATATAAAGTGATGATGCACTGGTACCATACTCCTGAATTTCTCCACCATTTGAATCCCACTATTCCGTCCACGTGCTGGAGATGTCAGACCGCCAGAGGGTCTCCATTTCATATATTTTGGGCCTGTCCCGATATACAACCCTTTTGGGATGAGGTTAAAAAGCTAATCTATGATACCCTTCAAGTAGATATACCGCTAGATCCCCTTTCATATCTGCTGAATGTTTTCCGCTCTCCGTTAGGGAAGCCCACACTAATACTCATTCTACATATCTTAACGGCTGCCAGGTGCCTCATAGCCCGGTTCTGGAAACAATCTAATCTCCCAACCCTAACGGCTTTATATTCTAGAATTAAGGATATTTAGATGCTTGGAACATCTTAAAGCAGTGATTCTTGACAAATTGGATGATTTCCTGGACATTTGGGATGCATGGGATGTTTTCCCCCTTACATGTCATTTGTAATCATTGATGTCCCTCATCAGCACGTTCCCTGATCAAAAGAGCTGCCTTAGAATCTTTCCACTTCCTTCCCCTCCTTTTGGGTCCTATGTCTTGTCTTTTTGTCTTCTATGTTGTTCGTTGTATTACGGTCTATTTTCTCTTGCTGCATTCCCGCCTGATATGCTACTATTATTCACATATTTATCATGCTTCTCTTATGCTGTAATGGGATGCTGGCTCTCCTCTGCTTATGTGTTGCCTATGCATGTCTTGCTGGTTTTCATTATTGTCCTGAATTTGTTTCTTTATAATGTTTGTACTGTTGTTACTCAAATGTGTATATTTTTGTGCTGGAAAAATCCAAAATCTCTTTTTTCAATAAAAACAGTTGAAGAAAAAAAAAAATGTATCTACTTAGAATCGGGGAGTCACACATTTAGGGAAATTTAAGGAATCAGAATATCCTATTCTGCGTAAAATGTATTTAGAGTAATAAAGGCGATGTGTTTTAAAAAATGGAGTAATTTATGTGCCCCATTTATAATAATCTTATGTGAAATTTTGTAAATTCGTGTCCATCCCTCACCTGAGACAGTGCCCCAATCTTGCCCATTTAGGATTTGAACAAACAGATATCTGTTGAGATTTTTTAACCATCAAACTGTCATATCTTAGAAATAAAAAACTCTTATTAGTTTGTGCAACTAAAATTTCATAAGCTGCGAATGTACTATTTATTTATTTTTTCCCTCTTAAAATGTGGTTAGGGGAATGGGATAAAATGTCATTCCATGTAATTACTTCACCTTCAAGGAGCTCTCCCAATTCTCTAATTTTACCCACTCTGAATACATTGGAGATATTAAAAACACAATTTTTCTCCCAGAATTTGGCTAAATCAACATCTCGAAGATTACACCAGAGGGGTGCAAAATCCAAAAAGAATTCAGAGCGATGTAGTCCTTTAACGTCATACCATACTTTGTCCATTAACAAACATAGACAATAACCACTGTAAACCAAACTGTGGAATTGACCCGCCTTTAATCTTTGAAACATACTCCATGATTGGGTGTCTATAGATTTATTTTTAATGTAGCCGTTAACTGCCAGGTTATCCCAGTCCATGATGTATTTGAGTTGGGAGGCTAGAAAATACATTTTCATATTTGGGATTCCCAATCCTCCCCTTTCTATAGGCAACTGTACTTGTCTAAGATTAACTCATATCCTTTTACCCTGCCAAATTAAATCATTAAACATTGTATCTATTATTTTGAAGAAGCTAGGCATCAACTAAATTGGCGAGTTGGACAGGACATACAGAATTTGTGGGAGTAAAATCATTTTAGTTAAGGCAATTCTATCTGTCATACCCAGGTGAAGTCTGTTCCAGGGTCTGAAGGCTTTTCGGATGCATTGTCTGTATATCTAATTATTACCCCAAAAAAATGTATGTAGGCAATAAAAAAAAGTAAAGAGAATTAGTATCACCGCGTCCGTAAAAGTCCAAACTATTAAAACATCATGTTATTTAAAAACACTCTGGGCAATGGCCATAAGGGAAATTTTTTTATTTAAAATCACTATGCAAACATGGATTTTTTTGGGGTCACATCGCTTCTCAAAAACAAAATGGAATTAAAGAGGCTCTGTCACCAGATTTTGCAACCCCTATCTGCTATTGCAGCAGATAGGCGCTGCAATGTAGATTACAGTAACGTTTTTATTTTTAAAAAACGAGCATTTTTGGCCAAGTTATGACCATTTTTGTAATTATGCAAATGAGGCTTGCAAAAGTCCAAGTGGGTGTGTATTAGGTGCGTACATCGGGGCGTTTTTAATACTTTTACTAGCTGGGCGCTGTGAAGAGAAGTAACATCCTCTTCTCTTCAGAACGCCCAGCTTCTGACAGTGCAGATCTGTGACGTCACTCACAGGTCCTGCATCGTGACGGCCACATCGGCAGCAGAGGCTACAGTTGATTCTGCAGCAGCATCAGCGTTTGCAGGTAAGATCGACTTACCTGCAAACGCTGATGCTGCTGCAGAATCAACTGTAGCCTCTGGTGCCGATGTGGCCGTCACGATGCAGGACCTGTGAGTGACGTCACAGATCTGCACTGTCACAAGCTGGGCGTTCTGAAGAGAAGAGGATGTTACTTCTCATCAGAGCGCCCAGCTAGTGAAAGTATTAAAAACGCCCCGATGTACGCACATAATACACGCCCACTTGGACTTTTACTTTTAAACACACCCACTTGGACTTTTGCAAGCCTCATTTGCATAATTACAAAAATGGTCATAACTTGGCCAAAAATGCTCGTTTTTTAAAAATAAAAACGTTACTGTAATCTACATTGCAGCGCCTATCTGCTGCAATAGCAGATAGGGGTTGCAAAATCTGGTGACAGAGCCTCTTTAACTCAAATAGTTGCATGTACCACAAAAAGATACCAAGAAGAACAAGCCCTCACACCCACCAATTTGCAGGAAAAATAAAAACATTTGTGGCTCTCAGAATATGACACAAAAGCAAATTTTCTTTTTAACAGAGAAATTGGATTGACCCGTAGAATAAAGTTAACATGCCGTTTTTACTGCATGGTGAGCGCCGTAAAAAACAAAACCAAATAATGTAGGAATCTCTTTTTTTTTTTTTCACCCAACAAAGAATTTCTTTCCAGTTTCCCAGTACATTTTATGGCACATTAAACAGTGCCATTAAAAACTGCTACTAGTCCCACAAAAAAACAAGCCCTAATAGGTCGGAAGTTATGGCTCTTGGAATGAGACTATGGAAATAAACAAGTAAAATTTGATGCATCTCCAAGGGATTACAGCAATCTCACAGTAAAAAACAAACAAACAAAATTATTTTTTTATATCTTTGGAATTGTATCTTTACAAAAAGATAATTTAGTTAAAAAAAACAAAAACAATTTAGTACAGGTAATTTAAAAATAAAAGCTTCCTTTATTTTATGGATTAGACAATTCGGGCCCAAAGTGAACTTATAATAAAATTAACATACATTTTTTTCTATAGTAAAAAGAAACAGTGGATACATTGAAAAAAAAAAAAAAAGATTCAGTATTTTGTCAGATTTAAATATCCTATATATTGTCAATAAATAATAATTTTGGTCCAGATTATGGAGGGCAGCCATCATTTGTTCCAACAGCCATTTGCAGCCAATAGTCCTCATTATTGAAGATGACAAAACAGTACAAATTTTCACCACCTTTGAAGAAGCCATGTTCGCTTTCCCTCCAAGATACAGGACTGTCTGCAAAACCATGTACCATGAGCGATACCCATTGACTCAACTTTGGTTCATTAAAATATTCACTACAATAAAAACAGAGAAAAAAAACATCACAGAATAATCAAAGATTCCTGTAATTGATTGAAATATGTTTGCATTTCCCATCACGGGCACAATATATAAAGAAATGTTGGCATGGAGGAATCCTGGTCGAGTGTCAACCTTAATGTGTGGTGTTCGAGGGCAGAATACATTCCTGTGTGTTCTGCCATCAACTGGATTGGGAAGTCATATGGAGCACTATTTCTAGATGTGGAAGCCGTTCCTTCTGCATTTGGACGGTTGCTATAGAAACTTGTGATGCCTTAACATTGCAGGATTTCCCAAGGCAGTTGTCAGGATGAATACTTGCAAAACTAGATCAGTATCTTCCCAGTATACAAATGTCTGAACAATACATCGGTATTAACCCATCAACGCATTGTCGCAAGATCACTTTGATTTCCGCCTGTTTAACCACTTAGATGCCGAGGTCAATAGCGACCAAAGGACCTAAGGCGCTGGAAAGAGGGTGCAACTCCCTTGGACAGCCCTTCGGACCCCCGCAACGTGCCGATCATTGATATGGCAGCGTGGGATCCCAATGAGGGCCCCCAGGTCTGCCCTCTTTGTGCTCCTATTAAGCCCTGCCATTAATACTGAAGTATATAGCGCAAGCAATCCAACGAAAGCTGTTTCAAGTCCTCTAAGGATACTTAAAAAATTCATCGAACTGCTTTTTCTTTTTGTTAAAAAAAAATAAATTAAAATTAAATTTTTTTTAAAAAAAAAACAACCCTCTTTTTCCCATTTTTTCTCTAAAGTAAAGTTAAATAAATGTAATTAGCATAACTGCTATTGCCGCATCCGTAAATGTAGGGATGTCACGATACCAGGATTTGGACTTTGATACCGATACATTGTGTAGTATTGCGATTTCGATACCAATTCGATACTTTGCCAACATTAATAATAATTAAAAAAAAAGTTCTTCCATTTTCTGATGTGAGGAGCGAGGTGTGATTATTAATTTAACCTCCACGTGACTCACATTAATAGTAATTAACCCCATTATGTTTCTCAGTCATAATGGGTTAATGTGTGAGGTACATAATGGGGTTAATTACTATTAATGTGAGGCACATGGAGGTTAAATTCATCACACCTTGTGCCCCACAATAAGTGATAGAAAGCAGTTTTTATTTAATTTTTTTTACAGCGTACACATCATAAATGATGCAAAAAAATTGTTGTGCAGGTTATTACGGCCGCGCCAATACCGATTATGTGTATATTTTATGTATTGAGACTTATTTTAATGTTTATTGTAAAAAAGGTGTATGTGTATTTTTTTTAAAATTTAACATTACTTTGTTTTGACTTTATTTTTTAAACTTTAATGCACTGGCATATGTCTATATTACAGTACATTAGCCTGTGTACTTATAGTACACAGGCAGTTGTTAGGACATACCATATTTCTTGTTAGGGCATACTTAGGTAAGACAGCCCTGGGGTCCTTCAATGGACCCTGGGCTGTCTGGCCATATATGGTATGTCCCTAAATCGCGTCACAGGAATTCCCTGTGGCGTGATCCAAGGGGCATCCCCCCCCCTTCTCATTTTCTCCTGAATGCTGCAGTCTGCTGCGAACTTAGCATTCATGGGAATAACGGCGGAGATCAGAGGTTTCTCTGATATCCGCCAGCGGGGCTGCGGCAGTGTAATACAGTCATTGCCCCGGTGCTGACAGGAAGTGCGCGTGTGGTCAGCATGAGGAGATGCGGCCGGCGCTGCACTAATGAGCGGCGGTTCAGGCACTGAAGACAGAACATGGGGGTGTTTTGTAGTGCGCCCGCCATGTTCTGTCTTTAGTGCCGCAGATCATTAGTGCAGCGCCGGCCGCATCGCATCATCCTGACGGCGCGCACATGTCAGGACTCAGGAACGTAGCCCCGCTCTCATACATTCATGTGTTACTATACTGAGCTGTGCGGCAGCACAGCTAAGTATCGAAATACATGAAATAACGGTATCGAACCGTTTGGGGATGCACAGTATCGAAGTTTCGATGCATTGTGCATCCCTACGTAATAGTCCAAACTATTACGATATAACGTTATTTAAAGAGGCTCTGTCACCAGATTTTCAAACCCCTATCTCCTATTGTAGCTGATCGGCGCTGCAATGTAGATAACAGGAACGTGTTTGTTTTTTTTTAAAAAACGAGCATTTTTGGCCAAGTTATGAGCATTTTTATATTTATGCAAATGAGCCTCTTATGTCCAACTGGGCGTGTATTGTGTGTGTACATCCGGGCGTTTTTACTTGTTTTACTAGCTGGGCGTTGTGAATAGAAGTGTATGATGCTGACGAATCAGCATCATCCACTTCTCTTCGTTACCACCCAGCTTCTGGCAGTGCACAGACACACAGCGTGTCCTCGCGAGATCACGCTGTGACGTCACTCACTTCCTCCCACAGGAGGAACGAGCGAGGACACGCTGTGCGTCTGAACTGCCAGAAGCTGGGTGGTAACGAAGAGAAGTGGATGATGCCGATTCGTCATCATACACTTCCATTCACAATGCCCAGTTAGTAAAACAAGTAAAAATGCCTAGATGTACACACACAATACACGCCCAGTTGGAAATAAGATTAAACACGCCCAGTTGTACATAAGAAAGGCTCATTTGCATAAATATAAAAATGGTCATAACTTGGCCAAAAATGCTCGTTTTTGAAAAAAACAAAACGTTACTGTTATCTACATTGCAGCGCCGATCTGCTGCTATAGGAGATAGGGGGTTTGAAAATCTGGTGACAGAGCCTCTTTAACCCGCACGGTGAACACTAAAAAAAAAAATTTCAATAAAAAAAAACAGAATTGTTTGATTGGTTAGCAAAGCTCCTGAAAAAAGTTAATAAAAATAAAAAAAAACTACAGTTCACCCTGCAAAAAATAAGCCCTCATACTGCTCAATTGACAGAATAAAAAGAAAAGTTATGGCTCTCAGAATGTGGCGAAACAAAGCAAATTTTTTTTACTTGTAAATGTGGTAACACACAAAACAAACCATATAAATTTGATATTGCCGGAATAGTATAAACCCGGAGAGTAAATTTAACATGTCTTTTTATCACACGATGAATGCCTTAAAAACTAAAGCCAATAAAACTGTGGTGGAATTGCTGTTTTTTGCCCATTTCACCCCACAAAGAATTGTTGTTCAGTTTCCCATTACATTAGATGGTAAATTAAATGGTGCCATGAACAATTACAACTCGTCCTGCAAAAAACAAGCCCTCATACAGCTCTGTAGAAATAAAAAAATATAGTTATGGCTTTTGGAGGAAAAAAAAAAGAAAAATGAAAAACTGAAAATTGTACTTGTCATTAACGACTTGCGGACCGCCCAGACTATAAACATCCGGGCGGTCCGCAATTAACTCTGCAGGGCCATTCCAGAATGTCCTGCAGAGTTAGCAGGTTTGCCGCTCCCTGGCGGCATTTTGCTCCGTGATACTGCTGTGTGGTCTCCGGTCATGTGATCGTTGTGACAACGATCACATTGCTCCTCCCAGCAGAGCTTGCGCGCCAACGGTAAGGAGCTCAGCTATGTGAATTCCGTGACAGCCTGTCACAGCTATCACATGCGTGCCGACGGTAAGGAGTTCCATGATGCAGCTGTCTAGAGAGCTTCAGAGTGGTCTCTGGTCAGGTGGTTGCTGTGAAAGCCTTTTTTTTTTTTTACACATTACTCTTCTCCCTTTCTGGCAGTCTGCCACAGCGATCACCAGTTGCATCTTCTCCCTCTCTGGCAGACTGCCAGAAAGGAAGAGAACAAACAAACACACACACACACACACACACACCTTTTTTAAAATTAAATTTGTCAATAAATTTGTCTAGCTGCTACACGGCGACTTTGGCCGCGCACGACACATGTAAACCAGCCAAAGATAGCTATGTCCCGTAGCCTACATTGCATGTAATGAAAAGTCAATGTCGTTGTGTTGCAACGCACAAGTTGCTACGACATGACAGCTGCAAGGAACCCAAACTGTCGTGTCGCAGTTAGGGCAGATACAGACGGACGTTGCGTTTTTGCACGCGCAAACAAAGCGGCGTTTTGCGCGCGCAAAAACCATTTGACAGCTGCGTGTGTCATCCGTGTATGATGAGCGGCTGCGTGCTTTTCGCGCAGCCATCATAGAGATGAGGCTAGTCGACGCCCGTCACTGTCCAAGGTGCTGAAAGAGCTAACTGATCGGCAGTAACTCTTTCAGCACCCTCGACAGTGAATGCCGAACACAATATCCAGCAACCTGTTAAAAAAAAGAAAAAGTTCGTACTTACCGAGAACTTCCCGGCCGTTGCCTTGGTGACACGCCTCTCTTGACATCGGGCCCCACCTCCCTGGATGACGCGGCAGTCCATGTGACCGCTGCAGCCTGTGCTTGGCCTGTGATTGGCTGGAGCTGTCACTTGGACTGAATTGTCATCCCGGGAGGTCAGACTGGAGGAAGAAGCCGGGAGTTATCGGTAAGTCAGAACTTCGTGTTTTTTTCTACAGGTTCATGTATATTGGGATCGGAAGTCACTGTCCATGGTCCTGAAACAGTTTAACTCTTTCAGCACCATGGACAGTGACTATCTCCTGACGTCGCGTACCGATAATTTTTTTGCCGAGTTCGGCCGAACCCGGTGAAGTTCGGTTCGCTTGTCCGGCTTCGCTCATCGCAAAGACACTCCGTTTGGATGTTCGGAAACAGAAAAGCACGTGGTGCTTTTCTGTTTACATTCATCCTTTTGACAACTGGTGCGCTGTTTCAGTCGGTTCGCACGGAAGTGCTTCCGTGCAACCTGCGTGGTTTTCACGCACCCATTGACTTCAATGGGAGCGCGATGCGCGAAATACGCAGAGTTCTTGAACCTGTCGCGCTTTTTGCGCAGCAGACAAACGCTGCGCAAAAAGCACGGACTGTCTGTACTGCCCCATAGACTTGCATTGGTCCATGCGTGCCGCGTGAAAACCACGCGGCCCGCACGGACCGAATACACGCTCGTGTGAATCCCCCCTTACTTGCAGGTCGTAACGCAACCACATAGACTTTCATTACTTGCGGTGTAGGCTGTGGGACATAGCGATCTTTGGTTTGGACGACTTCTGTTGTGGCCAAAGTCACCATGTAACTCACACGGATTATTTTGCAGGCAGATTCCTGAAGGAATATTGAGGCAGATTTTGACCTGCCTGTGCTTTTTTGACGTGTTTCTCGCTCGAGGCCATTGGGGACCGCAAGCGTAAAACGCTTTTTCTGCCTCACAGCCGCCAGGGAAAAAAACAACAATTTCGGCCGTATAGTGCGCGGATTCCACGTCAAAATCAGCACCAAAAAAACTCAATGTGAACTGGGCCATAGGGTAACGTTACATGTGGCGAATTCAATGCAAATTTTACCTGCGACTTTGCGCAGGCAAAGTCTGCAGCGGATTACAGTACAAGGCAAGTAGATGAGATTTTACAAAACTCATCTGCATGTGGAAACATTTTACACTGCAGATATTCAAATCTTTGATAGGGCGTTAAATACCTTGGGGTCTACTTTCCATAAAATAATCATTTTTGGGGTGTCAAAGGGGTTTTCCCGTCCACAAAAATTGATGGCCTATCCTCAGGATAAGCCATCAATATCTGATCGGTGGTGGCCCGTCTCCCTGCAGATCGGCTGTTTTAACAGGGCCGCTCGTACGATCGTCGCTTCCCCTTCATTTCCTTTACTGCTCACACTGTGAATCGCGGACACACTTGTAGTAGCAGTTCACAGTATACACTTGAATGGGAGAAAGCTGTAAAACTGTGAACCGCCGCTACAAGTGTGTCCGCGATTCAGTGTGAGGAGTAAAGGAAATGGAGGGGAAGCAGTGCTCGTACGTACACTGTGGGCCCTTTAAAACAGCCGATCGACAGGGGTGCCGGGCGTCGGACCCTGACAGATCAGATATTGATGGCCTATCCTGAAGATAGGCCATCAGTTTTTGTGGACTGAAAACGTCACATCTGTAATGGTCGTGGCATCAACGAACCAGCTTTGGAAATTTTTTCTCTAAAAGCCAGTTTGCGCACCATTCATTGTAAGCGCCACCTTGCGCCCAGTGTGCAAGAAATGCGCACATATATTTGGTATCATTGAAGTCGGCAGAAGTTGCCAAATATGTATTCAGGTGTTTAGCCAGTGGCATGCATCAGATGTGTAAAAAAACAAAACAATCACCTAAATTTACACATTCACATTTCTTTCTACTTTTTTTTCCATTTTTCCTTCCATATTTTTAAAAAAAAAGGAAAATATAGCTATTATTTTTTTACACAATATGGAAGCCCAATATTTTCTGATAAAAAAAAAAAAAAAAAAAGACCAAATACATGTAGGTTGGAAAAATAGTAGGACAATTTGCTTTTAAATTGGCACATGAAACTTAAAAATGGGCCTGGTCAGGAAGGGAGGTAAAGCTCCTGGTCAGGAAGTGGTTAAGGGAGTATGGAATTAGTTTTGAGCCTCTCAAACCGCTGACACTGCTAGTTAGCGATAGGGTAAAGCAATAGAAACATACCACTGTTGAATATCTTAGTCTTTGCATCAGGATAAAGAAAAAAAATTTTTTTATTACCCTGCCACATGCAAGTTAGGTTTGCAGCGTCTGGCATTTTGAGCGCCAACGACTACCCTCTGCAGTTGATTGACAGTTGAGAAGCAGAGCTGTCAATCAACTGCAGAGGGGAGGGCAAGGGGATGGATTGGAGCTCAATATGCCAGACACTTCCCAGTTCGGACAGACAGAAATAATAATAAAAATAAAGACAGTCTGACTGAAACAAAAATAGATACATTTTCGTGTCTTACCGAAGCTGCTTCACCAACTTCTGGATTTTCGCTGGCGTTATGAATCCAGTAATTGTACATAAATGTGCTTGTTCAATTAAAATGTTTGGTTCTGGACAGCAAAAACTTGATATGAAGCTAGAAGACTCATTTTCCCTAAAAGAAAATATAGAAATGATGACATTGTCAGACATCTCAATTACTCATGGTGTAAATGCGAAGGACAATTATGATTGATGTTAAATACAGAAGAGAAAAAAAAAAGAAAGACAATTTCTGTTAGAAGGGTGCCCTGATGATAAGCTGATCATAGGGTGTCCAAATGACAAACTTCAGTGATCAGCTGTAATCTGTAGAGGAACCCAGCTGCAAGTGTTCAATTCCAGTGCTACCACATGGAAAATTTGGCATTACATAGTTCTTGTTGGAATTTAAGAGGTTGTCCACATACAGAGACGTACCGAGTCCTTGTGAGTGAGAGATGCTCTTAACTGCTCTTCACACTGGCTGATAAATGAGGTCCCTGAACAGGAAATCTAGTTTTACCAACTCAGAATTCCCTACGCGATATATCACTATGTGCAGCTACATACACAAGCCCTAACATTACTACAGTGTCCTGATAATGAATACACATGACCATCCAGCCTGGACGTCATGTGTACTCAGAATCCTGACACTTCTGAATCTTTTTTTGTGAGATTCCGGCAAGTGAAACCAAATCTCGTTCAGCTCCGTAATCTCGCGAGATTTGGTTTCACTTGCCGGAATCTCACAAAAAAAAAAAAAAAAAAAAAGTCAGAAGTGTCAGGATTCTGAGTACACATGACATCCGGGCTGGATGGTCGTGTGTATTCATTATCAGGACAATGTAGTAATGTTAGGGCTTGTGTATGTAGCTGCACATAGTGATATAACTATATCGCTAGTGCAGAGTAAATGAATGGAGAGGAGTGCATGATGCCGATTGGTCAGAGTCATGCACTCCTCTGTACAACGCCCACTTGGTCGAAAGTAAAAGTACGCCCACTTGGGCATTAAGAAAGCTCATTAGCATAAACCAAAATCGCTCCTAACGTTGTGAAAAAAGATCGGTTTTTTTAATAAAAAGCATTACTGTCACCTACATTACAGCGCCCATCTCCTTATGTAAGAGACAGGGCACATATAATGTGGTGACAGAGCCTCTTTAAGTGGTATATTTTGGTCAACACATTCGCAGTTTGTTAAAAATACCAAAATGCATCTAAAAGTTTGAAAAAGAAAAACGCATTTTCCAAAATTTTAATTTCTCTGCTTGTAAAACAGATAATACTGGAGCACCTATTTTTTATTAGAATGTTTTCTATGCACAATTATATAGGTTTGCAGAGGCCTTTGATTGAAAAACATAAGAAACACCCCCATAAAGACTCCATTTTGTAAACTACACCTCTAAAGGAATTAATCTAGGGTAGTAGTGAGAATTTTGACCCCCCCCCCCAGGTTTTTTATGGACTTTTACTAGAATTGGGCCATGAAATAATTTTTTCACAAAAACACCCCACAATTTGTAACACAATGTCTTCAGAGTGCACTAACACCCCATATGTGGTCATAAACTGCTATCTGTGCAGACGGCAGGGCTAAGAAGGGAAGGAGCGCCATATGGCTTTTGGAGCGCATATTTTGCTAAACTGGTCTTCAGGTTCCTTGTTGCATTTGCAGAGCCCCGAAAGTACCTGTACAGCAAAACTCCCTCAGAAGCGACTATTTAGA
This sequence comes from Rhinoderma darwinii, assembly GCF_050947455.1. Taxonomy (NCBI): domain Eukaryota; kingdom Metazoa; phylum Chordata; class Amphibia; order Anura; family Rhinodermatidae; genus Rhinoderma; species Rhinoderma darwinii. The sequence continues at coordinate 157,167,885 of NC_134691.1, read as the reverse complement.
AACTATACCCCTCAAGGGGTATAGGGAGCATTTTGACTACACAGGTGTTTAATAGATTTTATTAGAATTGGGCTGTGAAAAAAGAAAATGATATTTTTTCCAGTAAAATATAAAAAATAAAATAAAATACATATACAAATGGTACATTGTGTTTGCTAACTGTTAGAAGGCTAATGGATGATTAGAAAACACTTGAAAACCCTTGTGCAATTATGTTAGCACCGCTGTAAACAGTTTTGCTGTTTAGAGGAGCTATAAAACTGACCTTCCATTGAGCTAGTTGAGAACCTGGAGCATTCGATTTGTGGGTTCGATTAAACTCTCAAAATGGCTAGAAAAAGAGAGCTTTCATGTGAAACTCGATAGTCTATTCTTGTTCTTAGAAATGAAGGCTAATCCACGTGAGAAATTGCCAAGAAACTGAAGATTTCCTACAACGGTGTGTACTACTCCCTACAGAGGACAGCACACACAGGTTCTAACCAGAGTAGAAAGAGAAGTGGGAGGCCCCGCTGCACAACTGAGCAACAAGATAAGTACATTAGAGTCTCTAGTTTGAGAAATAGACAACTCACAGATCCTCAACTGGCAGCTTCATTAAATAGTACCCGCAAAACGCCAGTGTCAACGTCTACAGTGAAGAGGCGACTCCGCGATGCTGGCCTTCAGGGCAGAGTGGCAAAGAAAAAGCCATATCTGAGACTGGCTAATAAAAGGAAAAGATTAATATGGGCAAAAGCACACAGACATTGGACAGAGGAATATTGGAAAAAAGTGTTATGGACAGACGAATCGAAGTTTGAGGTGTTTGGATCACAGAAGAACATTTGTGAGACGCAGAACAACTGAAAAGATGCTGGAAGAGTGCCTGACGTCATCTGTCAAGCATGGTGGAGGTAATGTGATGGTCTGGGGTTGCTTTGGTGCTGGTAAAGTGGGAGATTTGTACAAGGTAAAAGGGATTTTGAATAAGGAAGGCTATCACTCCATTTTGCAACGCCATGCCATACCTTGTGGACAGCGCTTGATTGGAGCCAATTTCATCCTACAACAGGACAATGACCCAAATCACACCTCCAAATTATGCAAGAACTATTTAGGGAAGAAGCAGGCAGCTGGTATTCCATCTGTAATGGAGTGGCCAGCGCAGTCACCAGATCTCAACCCCATAGAGCTGTTGTGGGAGCAGCTTGACCGTATGGTACGCAAGAATTGCCCATCAAGCCAATCCAACTTGTGGGAGGGCCTTCTGGAAGCATGGGGTGAAATTTCTCCCGATTACCTCAGCAAATTAACAGCTAGAATGCCAAAGGTCTGCAATGCTGCAAATGGAGCATTCTTTGACGAAAGCAAAGTTTGAAGGAGAAAATTATTATTTCAAATAAAAATCATTATTTCTAACCTTGTCAATGTCTGGACTATATTTTCTAGTCATTTGGCAACTCATTTGATAAATATAAGTGTGAGTTTTCATGGAAAACACAAAATTGTCTAGGTGACCCCAAACTTTTGAATGGTAGTGTGTGTGTGTGTGTGTGTATATATATATATATATATATATATATATATATATATGTACGTACGTACGTACGTACGTACGTACGTACGTACACGTCATTCTCAATGAATTTGAATATCAAAAAGTCAATTTCAGTAATTCAATTAAAAAAGTGAAAAGCTCATTATATAGATTAAGCCCGATTTAAAAATTATTTTTAATTCCGAAATGTTAAAGCTTATGAGCTTTATGGAGATGTGGATTTCATTTTCCAGCAGGACTTGGCACCTGCCCACACTGCCAAAAGTACCAATACCTGGTTTAATAACCGCAGTATCACTGTGCTTGATTGGCAAGCTAACTCGCCTGACCTAAACCCCATAGAGAATCTATAGGGTATTGTCAAGAGGAAGAAGAGAGACACCAGACCTAACAATGCAGACGAGCTGAAGGCCGCTATCAAAGCAACCTGAGCTTCCATAACACCTCAGCAGTGCCACAGGCTGGTCGCCCCCATGCCACGCCGCATTGATGCAGTAATTCATGCAAAAGGAGCCCCGACCAAGTATTGAGTGCATATAGTGGACAGACTTTTCAGTAGGCCTTCAGTTTTAAATCACATATAATATTCTAATATTCTGAGAGACTAAATTTGGGGTTTTCATTAACTGTTAGCCATAATCATCAACATTAAAAGAAAAAAAAAATATGCAGGAAATAGATCACGGTGTAATGAATCTATATAATATGAGTTCCACTTTTTAAATTTAATTACTGAAATAAATTAACTTTTTGATGGTATTTAATTAATTGAGAAAGAGATTCTCTCTCGCTCTCTCATATATAATCTATATAATTTGTTTGTTTTGTTAATATTTGGTCACAACTGGTTGAGATCTCCTGTAGCTCACTTGCCAGCTTTGCTGAATAGATTGGGTCAAAACAAGCAGTCATCTCATTATCGTTAGAGGATGGCAGCTCCATTGTACTGCTGGATACCTAAATAAGGCTATGTTCCCTATCACTCTTTAGTCTGTAACTCATCACTTTCTGGATACTGTAATAATCTGTGACATTCTTGTCAATTGACTCCCATTCATTTCAGCTGCTATAAACGCACATGTAATGTAGGTCGTAATCTAGATAGAAAATTGCAAATAATCTACCTACCAGTCAATATTATTGCTGATGGCACCAAGCCATTCAAAAAACTCCGTTGCACTGCATGACTCTTCTTCTTTACCATGCAGCTCATCACTCTTCAACACAGGACAGTTCAGTTCCCTTGAAACTCCAGAATTTATTTTAAATTGACATTCCTTAACAACATATTTAGAAAAATAGGAGAGTATGGATGGTTCTTCTGAAAATTAAAAAAAAAAAAAAAAAAAAAAAAAGTCAAAACAAAAACTGGATTATTAGTGAGCATATCATCCTCTCACAGGTTGTCATTTTAGCTAAAGTAATAGAGATCAAGCAATATCTCCATATTAGATTTATAATGGAAGCAACGACGCAGTGTCGGCTCCGTCAAACGATGGATACCACTGGGCCTGAAAAACCCCATGATTTATGATGGAATTTGTGGGGTTCCACAATGGTGTCCAACGTTTGGACAGGCAAAATAATCTTCCCATAAAATGTGATGGAATTTCGATACATTATCCATAACCATCAAATTCATCCCCTCTGTCTCCTCCATGGAAATGTCCCTAAAGACAGAGAATAGAGGATATATCTCTCCTAAACTTAATTTCCTCATGGAGAACATCGCAAGTACGACTTGTTATCGAAGCGTCCACAACTTCTTACATAGGATGAGAACACACAAGTTTTTGTTGCAGATGTTTGAGCCAAAGCCAGAAGTGATTTCAAAAGCAATGGGTAACATAGAAAGGAAGAACTTATACTTTTGCTTCCTCCTGGATCCACTTCAGACTTTGGTTACAAAAAAAAACGGCTGCAACAAAATGTGCACCAAAAAAGGTTTCCAGCCTGTTCACATCTGCGTTGGTCATTTCAGTTGTTCTGCTCCATAATAGGAGCAAAACTCCGAAAATGACGGCAGTGATAGAACCATCACATGACTGACAACGGCGCACGATGGAACTTATTGACTTTAATGGGCTTCGTCTACATATTCAGACATGCCTAAACCCCCCCAAAGGACTTTTCTTCTGCATATATGCTTTGGCAAAACTATCAGCGAAACCTAGCTAGCACCCAATCAACCTACTCTACATATATTTCTAGAGAAGCTCACTTTTTACATTGAATGGACTGGGTCAATGCATTTCTGCAAAAATAAATCAGTGTTAACCAAAAACGTCTGAAAATATGGAGATGTTTTCAAGGGAAAGCAGCCTCTCATTTTTAGATGTTTTTTAAGCAACTCGCTTTTTTCACGGCCGTTTTTGGAGCTGTTTTTCTATAGAATCAATGAAAAACGGCTCCATAAACTTCTGAAGAAATGACATACACTCCTTTTTTGTGGCCTTTTTTTTAAAAAAACGACCGCGTAAAAAAACAGCCCGTCGGAACAGAACGCAGTTTTTCCCATTGAAATCAATGGGCAAATGTTTGGAGGCGTTCTGCTTCCGATTTTTCGTCCGTTTACGGCCCGAAAATAAGCTGTGTGAACATACCCTTATCATACGACTACTGGCACCTCACAAACAGCAGATCCGAGAAAGCTTTCAGCTTACCACATAGTTCCTAGAACAAACTTTGGTAGACAAGCCCCTTTTGACCTAGAAATCCTCTTTAGAGGTTTACCCTCCTCTCCCTTTTCTTGTAGCAACTATTTGGAATGGAACAGGTCTGCACGTCCTCCTTAGTAGTCATCCCAGTCCCCCCTTTTCGATAGTACTTTGCAGCTTTTACCTCCTGATGACTTCCAGAGCTTATTAAGGGCTACTGCCGCCATGGCTTCAAGGCTAACACTCCCAGAGCATTCCAGTGCTACCCGATACTATCTGTGCACACACAGACTAAGCTCTCTACTTCTCCTGGCCAAACGTATTGAATAACAACCATCACCCCTATGTCCATTTAAAGAGACACTTTCAGGAGGATCAGCCGATTAAATGCATCACACGGCCGTTTTCAGAATGGAGTTCTATGGCTGTATTCACACGCCGCCGTTTTTTTTTTTCTCTAACAGCACGCGAAAACTGGCCGTCAAATAATAGGACATGCCCTATTTTTGGCCATTTTGGCGCCACGGCTCCCATAGAACTCAATGGATCAGTTTTTACCGGCCGTTTTTTATGCATCAATCCTTGTAACGGCCGATAAAATCTGATCCTGGCCGAAGTTTCCACGCACACAGCACTACTTTGAGCGCTGAGCCCGGGGAAGCCCTTGACTTTACTATCCATATATGGACAGTGATGTTGGGCTTTCAACTGTTGAGTCACTGGCTAGAGCATCACGAGATCACTGGCCTGGGACTGTCCCCCTCCAACCACCCCCCCTGTAGCTAGCGCTCCCCCCCCAGATGGCACTCTCCCCCCCCCCCCTCCAGATAGCACCATTGTAGCTTGAAGGAGCGGAATCCCCGGCCGATGCTCTGGCCAGGGGATTCCGCCACTGGAGAAGCCCCTGGCGTTACTGTCCATATATGGATAGTGACGTCAGTGGCTACCCCTGGAATCCCCTGCCAGAGCGGAATCCCCAGCCAACGCTCTGGCCAGGGTATTCCGCTACCAGAGAAGCCCCTGGCGTTACTGTCCATATATGGATAGTGACGTCAGTGGCTACCCCTGGAATCCCCTGCCAGAGCGGAATCCCCGGCCGATGGTCTGGCCAGGGGATTCCGCTACTGGAGAAGCCCCTGGCGTCACTGTCCATATATGGACAAAGACATCAGGGGCTCCCTCTAGGAGTGAAATCCCCGGACAGAGGGGGTGGTGCTATCTACAGTGGGGGGCGGCTGCTATCTACAGTTGGGGGTTAGCGCTGCACCCCTGTAGATGGCACCATCTACATGGGCACTCTGGCAGTATATGGAGGCGTGACTATCTACAGTGGGCACTGTGGCACTATGTGGGCACTGTGGTATTTTCAGGGCGTCTGGACAAAAAAAAATAAAAAAAAATTCATCAGTTTTTTTTTTTTAACGGCCATGACAAACGAATGGCAAACAGCCATTAAAAACGGATAGATGGACTGGAAATGGATGAAAATTTGTTGACTCATTGATCAACTGTCAGTTTTTCATGGCCATTTTGCATAAGTTTTTAATGGCCATTTTTTTCACTGTCGTGTGAATGTAGCCCAACGCTTAATGCACACGACCGTGTGTGCCGTCCGAGTCCAGTCAGTGATCAAAGGAAAGATAGGACAGGCCCCATCTTTCCTCGGATCAGAGACACGGACCATTTTTCACGGACCCGAGTCACCCGCTATGTGAATGGGTCCGTGAAGACTATCGGGTGCCACTCGGATGCCATCAAAAACGGCCCGAGTGGCACAACGGTCGTGTGCATGAGGCCAGTCACCGGTCAGTTTTTCATGGCCGTTTTGCATCAGTGTGTCTTCAAATTTTCATCTGTTTACTGTCAGTCTGTCCATTTTTCGTGGCCATTAAAAAAACATAATTTAAAAAAAAAAGGATGGATTTAATTTGTCAGGGTATTTTTTTTTCCCAACTCCCTGAACACACCACAGTGCCCACAAATAAAGCGGGAGTACCAAAGCCCACATAAATAGTGCCACAGTGCCCAAGTAGATAGTGAGATACCCCCATATAGTGCCTCACAGTGCCCATGTAGATGGTGCCACACACCCGACCCCCTGTAGATAGCGCTACTATCTCCCTCTAGGAGCGGAATCTCCAGCCAGAGCATTGCCAACGCTCTGGCCAGGGATTCCCTGACCATATATGGACAGCGAAGTTAGGGGCTTCCTCTAAGAGCAGAATCCCCTGTCTAGGGCAGGGCGATCAAATCAATTTGCCTTTGAGGCCTCCGACGATTCTATGTTTAGACAGAATAGTTTTAATAATGGCGCTCCGTCCTGCCACCTAGTCACCGCCCTGCTGCTCTCTTCCAACACTTACTCGTGAGTGAGGAGGCAGCGTATGGGGTGTAATAATGCGGTTTCCTCCCACCTCCTGTGGATGCCCGACGTAATGCTCCGCGGTACTGGCACAGCATGTCAGTACTGCATCTATTAGTCGTCTATTGTCTGGCAGCTTATAAAGTTATAGGGCGTGGGGATGTAAACTGAGATTTGGGAGGGGGATGTAAATGGAGATTGGTGGGCAGGCTGGCTGTTTGTATATAAGGGAATGGGAGGCCGGGCTAATTCTTTCAGCCTTTTTACAGGCTTTGAGTGGCTATGAGTTGTGCTTTAGTGCCCCAGGTTAGCTAAACTGGCAGCCTTTTTAGCATTTGTTTGTGCACCAATACACACAAATCAGTACCCTCACTGTATCCCTGTTGCACCTCACCACCTAGTACTTTGCTGTTCCTGCTACCAGCATACGTTAGCCTCAGGTTAGATTAAAGGCTATGTACACCTTTGAAAGGCATTTTTTTTTTTTTCAATAAAAAGTGCAGTCAGTGCAACTTTATAATTAGTCTTTATTCAAATTTGTTTTACTTTTTTTTTTTAGATACAGCTGCTCCGTATTCTCTATGTGGCTGTATAGTTCGCTAAGGGCCTGTTCACATCAGCGATGCCTTCACCTTGATGGGTTCCGTTGGAGGTTTCCGTTGGGTTAACCTCTTAAAGGAAAGGCAAATGAAAACCTTAGCTTACGTTTGCGTCACCATTGATCTCAACTGCGCTATTGATTCAGTCAAAACAATGGAATCTTATCACAAAAGTGACAAACGGAAACCATTAGCAAAGTTTCCGTCACCATCGAGAGCAATGGTGATTCCGTTTACCTTTCCATCGAAGGGTTCCCCTGATGGAAAAATCAGATGGAACCCCTCGACGGAACGACAACGCTGATAGAGAATACAGAGCAGCTGTATCTTAAATAAAAACGAATCATAAAGTTGCAGTAATCACACACACTATATATATATATATATATATATATATATATATATATATCTTTTTTTTTTTTTTTTTTGTGCCCACCAAAAGTTCCGGAACACCCTCATAACTTGTGAACGGCTTGAGGTAGAGGTTTGAAATTTGGTGGGCTTTAATAGGGTCATAAAATCTACCAGTTAACCCCCAGAAAAGCTCCCCCACCCCCTTGGGGGCGGCTAGGGGGCAGAAAAATCTTAAATGGCACAGAGGGGGGGGGGGGTGGGGGTCGAGCTTTCATTGGAAAGCTCTTTTCAATACGAAAACAATACCGAAACCGATTTTGAGATAGGATTTTTTTTCGCTGAGATATTTAACCTAAAGTTATCATCTTCATTATCGGCTACCGATGGTGTTAGCATTACCCAAAATTACCGCACGGGTAAAATCCTAAATGTGTGTGGGCGCGTGTGCGAGCTTGGGAACGTCACATCAAGGTGACTTTAAATTACGTATTCTTACAATCGGCCTCGGCGATACAAAATAGACCTGGTCTACGATTGTAACATGATTTCCGGTTTACATAACTTTTAAATGGCAGTCCTCCTCTGTATTTTTTCATTCTTCACCTCCAGGTGCCTCTGCTGCGGTCTCATGATCCCTATAGTAACGTCGCTGCGCCTGATGTAGCTAACCCAACTTCCAGGTGCCTTTCCACACACCATGTGCCTTGCAGCCCTGGTGATGCCTCCTATCCGTCAGATATCTCCCTGCCAACAAAGTGCCTTGAGGCCCCTCATGGCACATCTCCACGCCCCAGGTGCCTCACTGTACCGGACGATGCCCCTCTAGCCAACACGATCTTCCCCACCCGCCATACGACTCACTGTCACTAGCAGTACCTCCACACCACCAAGACTTGTCTTGTTTTTTTTTTTGTTTTGTTTATTTAACCAGTTCAGGACCGGGCTATTTTGAGCCTTCAGGACCAGACACCGTTTAACTAACGCGTGCTAAAAAGGGCTAAACGGCTATAACTTTTTTATTTGTTGGGTTAAAGACGTGATCTTTGCGATATTTTTTCCGTAGACAATGCAGGTTTCTTTTTTTTATCGTTTTTATACACATCCTTTCTGCCATTTTAGAATTCTTATTCTTAAAGTTGGAAAATAGTAAAAAAAATAAGCTTTTTTTTACGTTTCAGCTATTTTTTTTGGTAATAAAATAGGTTTACCCTAAAATACGGTAGACCTTTTGTTTGTGATAGTCATTGTCTACTGTAAATGTTAATATATTACATGTCTATATTAGGGTAATTGGGTCAGCGCTGGCATTACAACAATAATTGGCCGGGGGGGGGGGCACAAAGTTTTTTTGGGGGTGGGTATTTTGTGTATTTATTATTAATTATTTTTTGCATTTTACTATTTTTTTTATTACTATGGTCTGTCCCTCAAAGGTCCCTTTGGGGGACTTTATATATTTTTTTCCTTTCTTTTACACCATGTTTTTCCACTGTAACAGTCCCAGTTACAGGCGATATCAGCCCTCATATAGTGACGATTGTCACTAATAGGGCTGTGCTGGGTCTAGTTAGACCCAGCAGCAATCTGTCAGTAACGGCACCCAGCGATCATGTGACCAGACACATGAACACCGGGAGCAATAGAGCCAGCGGCGCGGCCGCTGCCTCTATTCCTATACACAGCGTTCATTGAGCGCTGTGTATAAGTGATCAGAGAAGACAGAAGCAGCAAAAGCTGCTTCTATCTTCTCCTTAGGGTCCCCGGCAGTTACTGACAGCCGGAGACACGACATTCAGCTGCTCTATCGCTCAGGCAACAAGTTAAAACCCGAGCCGTAAAAAGTCTGTGGCTCGGGTTTTCAGGACCCTGACCGCTGGCTGTAAAAACACAGCCAGCGGTCGGGAACCAGTTAACAGAATAGAGATTCAAAATTGTAAATCGGCCATAGGGTGGAGAAAAAAAAAAAACAACTACATTACATTGTTTGGGCAAAATCACCCAGTCCTAGCCCTGCCAGAGCGTCGGAAACGCTCTGGCCGTGGATTCCGCTCCAGGAGTTGCCCCTAGCGACACTGTTCATATATGGACAGTGAGGTCAAGGGATTTCCCAAGATAGGAGTCCCCGGCCAGTGATCTCGACAATGCTCTGACCGGGGACTCCGCTTCTAGAGGGAGCCCCTGAAGTCACTGTCCATATATGGACCGTGACGCCTCCTGAAGCGGAATCCCCGGCCAGAGATTGCCGGCCCTCTGGCCGTGTATTCCGTTCCTAGAGGGAGCTACAGTGGCGCTATCTACAAGGGGGGGAGGGGGTGGTAGTATCTACAGGGCGGTGTGGCACTATACTAAGAGTCCCTGCTTTCCCATGGAACTGCTGTTCTGTACTATATAATTTTGTTCAGTACAGAACAGCAGTTCCGTGGGGAAGCAGGGACAGAACGGGGCGCAGCCTCTCAAATGGGGCGGACCAGGCAGGTGACTAAGAAGCGAAGGCGGAGCTTAATCCTCCAGCACGGTGCCACTAGAGAATCGATTCAACGATTCTGTTAAACAGAATCGCCAGAGGCCTTGAGAGAGAATCAAATTTAATTAAATAGCCAAGCCCTAACCTCAAGGGTCCATGCAGATTGTAGCGGCTATAGACAATTTTTTTTTTTTATTGCCCATACATTAAATAAGAACAAACAACCTACACATTAGGTATCTACACAACTAGAATAACCTGAAGAATTCGTTTAACTGGTTATTTAGAGTGAAACAAACGGTATAAAATACAAAAAAAAACAAATGCAGAAAAACGCTTTTTTCTATATTCATGCCACAAAAATAAATTCTATAACTTATACAGTAAATTTTTTCTACCCCCAAACCATGCAGAAAAAATAAATAAAATACAATTTCTCCCGCATGACACAAGGCCTCACATGCCACGTCAATGAAAAAATAAAAATGTATGGCTGCAGAGAGGCAAAAGTGGAAAAATTTAGCTGCTCATTAACTCCTTTTCAGGCCTGGTCATTAAAGGGTTAAAGGTGACTCAGCATTTATTATGAAACATAAATGCAATTACATAAATATAACACAAGTAGTATCAGTAGAGGAGTTATCTACCTGTATTATCCCAAGTAAATAGGAAATCAAAATTCAGAGGTTTTTTCTCAGTCAAGGCCCACCTCACACGCTGGAACTTTTTGCCATCAGGGGACATGGCACTGTCGGTGAGATCAATTGTAACAACTGCAAAATGAAGTGCAGGAGTCATTCATTATACTACAAACAAAATAAATGTATAGGCCTCAAGATAAACAATACCCACACTCCTGAAACTTACTATATCGCATAGGATTCTTCCCGGAATATAGGGAGGGCTTGCCCTGCAGACCTAACTCCTCATAGGTGTCTTTATTTACAGATACAATCAGTTTTCCTGAAAATAAAGATCACTATAAGAATGCAGATATGTACAATGCAGTTTTATTACTTGAAAACTTTAGAATAATTTATTAGCACTTTCAGCCTTCTCTATGTCTAATGACTGCTCGTATGAGCATGCCTATTTGTACAGTTTAGCAGCAGGTTGACAAAGTACATTTGGACTGATTCAGCCATGAAGTTAAAGTGCTAAAGTTTGAACATCAACAAATGCCTTGGCTAGGTCATGTGCTATGCAGGTGTTATTGATCCAGAATTGGGATTACTACATTGTGAATAAGGCCACTACTGCCAACTTCATATGTATGCAAAGAGCACCTTTAACCCATAACCAAGCATAGTGTATGTACGTTATTTGGGATAGGCTCACGGGCTGAGCTCGCCCTATACCCTGCAGGTATCAGCTGTATATTTCAGCTGACACACTGCACTAACTGCCGGGATCAGTAAGATGTCAATAGGGACCGTGGCATCTAAGCCATTAGAAAGATGAAGCGATCCCCTCTGGCAGCCCTTCGGCGATGTGATCGCAGGGTGCCGATGTTTGTCAGTTTTTTTGCTCCTACTAAGCCCTATAGGAGGCTGTAAAAAAATACAATATACCGAAATATATATAAGGCCCTGTTCACATCTGCGTTGGGGTCCCGTTCCGACGTTCCGTCAGAGCTTTCCGTCAGAACGTGACCCTGAACAGACACAAACTGACACAGATGGAAACCAGAGGTTTCAGTTTCCATCACCATGGATTTCAATAGAGACGGATCCGGTGCCCATGGTTTTCGTTTGTCTCCGTTGTGCACCGGACCAGTAGTTTTGCCTGAAGCAATAGTGTAGTCTAAATCAATGGTGATGGAAACGGAAACCTCTTGTTTCCGTCTGTGTCAGTTGGTGTCTATTCAGGGTCCTGTTCTGAAGGAAAGCTCCGAAGGAACATCAGAACGGGACCCCAACGCAGATGTGAACAGAGCCTAAGCTTTGCAATACAAAGCAGTGCAAGCAACCCAACGATTTAAAGGAACAGTGTCATCACAAATTATTTTTTTATATGTTAAAGATGTTAGTGCTTTATTAAAAACGTTTATATTTGTGTGTTTGTGTTTTACTTTTTCTTATTTTTACACTTTTTCTTCCCTATGGGGGCTGCCATTTTTTGTTCCATTTCTGTATGTGTCGATTAACGACACATACAGACATGGAATACGGCAGCCACAGTCCCATAGGGACTGCGAACGGCTCCCGTCCCATTCACTTGTGTGTACGGCGTCTGTGTGGGAACTGCGCATGCGCCGCTCCCACACAGTCCAATTTGAAATTGGCGCCGTCCGGCGCCATTTTCCTGTGGACCGGAAGTCGCGGCCGGACAGTAATATTACTACTTCCGGTCGCGGCTTCCGGACTTGTGCACTTGGACCAGCGGCAGCAGACGGAGCGGACGGGCCGGAGGGAGCCGCGGCGGCAGGAGCAGGTAAGAGATTTCAATGTATGTTCGTGTTTCTGTGTGTTTACTACTGTATGTAAACCTACTACACTGTGTGTTAGCTCAAAAAATGGCGACACACAGTGTAGGAGGTTACACCGTTCAAACCCCTCGTTTATCCCGGCACTAGCCAGGATAAAGGAGGGGGGGATGCTGAGAGCTCACTAGAGCGAGGGCTTTTTACCCAATTTTGCAATGCTGCAATTTTGGGAATAGCTTCATCTAGTGACCAGAAATGGGAAATTTTATAAATTAGAATTAATTTATAATATTTCCTGACTCGTGAAAAAAATAAAAAAAATTTGAACAATGTTTAATCACCCACACACTAAATGTTTAATTTAAAAAAAAAAAAACATGTTTTTCTGGCAACACATTGCCTTTAAAAACAGTTATGTTTGTTATGTAAAAATAGTAAAACGTAAAAATAACTAATGTATTTTTCAGACTATAAGAAGCACCTGACTATAAGATGCATCCAGGTTTACACAACAGAAAATAGGACAGAAGTATTTTATATTTCACTACTTTTACAAAGAAAAAACTATTTGTTAAAAAAAAAAATTGTTCTGTTTCACCACATTCTGAGAGCCATAAGGCGGGATTCACACGACAGGGATTCCCGGCCGGGTGCCGGCCGTTCATAAATCGGCCGGCACCCGGCTGCATTAGGAATAATAGACCTCTAATGGGGCTATTCACACGACCGATTTTTTGACGGCCGGGAAAACCGCCCGTCAAAAAATAGGACATGCTCTATTTTCAGCCGGGTGCCCGGCCGCCCGGCTCCCATAGAAGTCTACGGGGCCGGGTAATACACGGCCATCACCGGAATGTGTCCCGAGTGATGGCCGGGTCTACCGTCGCTCGCGCACTCTCTCTCTCCTCCTCCTCACAGTGCAGAGTGCATGTGAGGAGGAGGAGGATCTTTTATTGCTCGCTGTAGGAGTCGGAATCCCCAATCCCCGGCTGGGGATTGGGGATTCCGCTACAGGAGAAGTGCGTGACTGCACTGTCCATATATGGACACAGCGAAGTCACGCACTTCTGCAGCGGAATCCCCGACTCTATGGCCGGGGATGCCGCTACAGGAGAAGTGAGTGACTACACTGTCCATATATGGACACAGCGAAGTCACGCACTTCTGCAGCGGAATCCCCGACTCTATGGCCGGGGATGCCGCTACAGGAGAAGTGAGTGACTACAGTGTCCATATATGGACACAGCGAAGTGACTCACTTCTGCAGCGAAATCCCCGACTCTATGGTCGGGGATTCAGCTACAGGAGAAGTGTGACTACACTGTCCATATATGGACACAGTGACGTCACTCACTTCTGAAGCGGAATTCCCGACTCTATGGCCGGGGATGCCGCTACAGTAGAAGTGAGGGACTACACTGTCCATATATGGACACAGCGAAGTCACGCACTTCTGCAGCGGAATCCCCGACTCTATGGCCGGGGATTCAGCTACAGGAGAAGTGAGTGACTACACTGTCCATATATGGACACAGTGACGTCACTCACTTCTGAAGCGGAATTCCCGACCTGTGGCAGGGAATTCCTCTTCAGGAGAAGTCAGTGACTACACTGTCCATATATGGACATTGAAGTCAGTGACTTCTCCTGGAAAGGGGGGGGGATGGGTGCAACCTACAGGTGACTGTGTGGCATCACCTACAGGGGGCAGGGTGGGTGGCATCACCTACAGGGGGCAGGGTGGGTGGCATCGCCTACAGGGGGCAGGGTGGCATCGCCTACAGGGGGCAGGGTGGCATCGCCTACAGGGGGCAGGGTGGCATCGCCTACAGGGGGCAGGGTGGCATCGCCTACAGGGGGCAGGGTGGCATCGCCTACAGGGGGCTGTGTGGCATCGCCTACAGGGGGCTGTGTGGCATCGCCTACAGGGGGCTGTGTGGCATCGCCTACAGGGGGCTGTGTGGCATCGCCTACAGGGGGCTGTGTGGCATCGCCTACAGGGGGCTGTGTGGCATCGCCTACAGGGGGCTGTGTGGCATCGCCTACAGGTGGCTGTGTGGCATCGCCTACAGGGGGCTGGGTGGCATCGCCTACAGGGGGCTGGGTGGCATCGCCTACAGGGGGCTGGGTGGCATCGCCTACAGGGGGCTGGGTGGCATCGCCTACAGGGGGCTGGGTGGCATCGCCTACAGGGGGCTGGGTGGCATCGCCTACAGGGGGCTGGGTGGCATCACCTACAGGGGGCTGGGTGGCATCACCTACAGGGGGCTTGGTGGCATCACCTACAGGGGGCTTGGTGGCATCACCTACAGGGGGCTGGGTGGCATCCCCTACAGGGGGCTGGGTGGCATCCCCTACAGGGGGCTGGGTGGCATTACCTACAGGGGGCTGGGTGGCATTACCTACCAGGGGGGCTGTGGCATTATCTACAAAGGGCTGTGTGTGGCAACAAATTTTAAATGAAATTCATCCGATTTTAAAACGGACAGGGAAAAAAACGGATTCAAATCGGCCGGTAAAAACGGCAACTCGGCCAGGAACGGAATCGGAACGGATGCAAACCGGATGCAAACCGGCCGGGAAAATAGGCCAAAAACGGCCGATTTTCCCGGCCGACACTCGAACCCTGTCGTGTGAATGAGGCCTAACTTTTATATTTTTTCATCGATCGAGTGGTGTGAGGGCTTATTTATTGCAGGACAAGCTTCCTTGGCACCATTTTTTGGTACATACGACTTTTTGATAACTTTTGATTTCATTTTTTCAACGCTAAGGTGACCAACAAAACAAAGATTCTGGCGGTTTAAATGATTAATTTTTTTTTTTCCGCTGTTCACCGTGCGAGTTAAATAATGGTATATTGTAATAGTTCGGACTTTTACGGACGCAGCGATACCAATTTATTTTTATTTTTTTACATTGTGCTTGGAGGGGGGGGGTGGAGAAAAAAAAAAAGGGGGGGTTTGTACTTTTACATTTTCAGGAATGTAAGAAAAATATAATTTTTTTTTTTTTTTTTTTACACATTTTATTAATTAGTTCTCTGAGGGGACTTGAACCAGCGAGATCGTCAGGTCGCTGGTACAATACACTGCGATACAAATGTATTGCAGTATATTGTCATTTTTACATTTTCTTTCATAAATGTCAGATAAGTGCAGGTCCCATCTCTCTAGAACGGGGCAACCTAAACCCTGTTATAGCCATTTGTGCTCAAGCTGCCTTCCGGCCACTTACTGATTATATGGTCAGGAGTTACGGAAACAGCGTAACTCGCTGAGCTACGCTGCTTCCGTAACGGCCATTCACTACTATGGAAGTTATGGAAACAGCGTAGCTCAGCAGGTTACGCTGTTTCCGTAACTCCTGACCATGTAATCAGTAAGTGGCCGGGAGGCAGCGTGAGCACAAAAAGCTAGAACGGGGTTTAGGGATTAGGTGCGGTTTACAGAAGTGGGATCTATCTGACATTTATGACATATCCTGTGGATATGTCAAATGTCCCTCATGGAAAAAGCCTGTTAACTAATTAAACGGCCATGAACAGCGCGATCCCTGTTCCTGGCAGTTAGAGCAGCGTGTCAGCTGTAAAACACAGCTGCACCTGCAGTGCATCGAGCAAGCTCCGCACATGAGCCCGCTCCATGACGTGCCGGCACGTCATTGGTCGGGAAGGGGTTAAGGAAGCGGTCAGGGGGGTCTGGCTCCATTGACTGCCGACTACGAGACACAGATAGCGGAGGTCTGGAAGCAGCCCTGCTCGAACGGGCGAGATAGATATCAGTATCGATCTCGCCAGTTTAACCCCTCAGATGCGGCACTCAATAGCGAGCGCCTCACCGGAGTGTTTTGGAGAGAGGGAGGGAGCTCCGTCTCTCACCTCACCGGCTCCCTGTGTAAGATCGCAAAGTGTCGGCGGTTTCTATGGCAGCCGGGGGGGGGGGGACACTAAAAAAGGCCCCCAGGTCTACCACTAGTTATGCCTGATAGGAATAATTCCAAAAAAATATATGAAAAACCCATTTTCCCCCTTACATTTAAAAAAAAAAAAAAAAAAAAAAAAAAGTTACACATATTTGGTATCACCGCGTCCGTAACGACCCCAACTATAAAGTTATCACATTGTTTAACCCGAATGGTGAACGCCGTAAAAAATTAAATAAAAAACCATGCAAAAATTGCTGTTTTCTGTGAATCCTGCATTACAAAAAAAAAATGTGATAAAAAGTGATCAAAAAAAAAAAAGTCACATCTACTCCAAAACAGTACCAATAAAAACTAAAAGTCGTCCAGCAAAAGAAAAGCCCTCATACAACTGCATCGGCGGAAAAAACAAAAACAAACAACTTATGGCTCTTCACATATGGATACACAAAAAACATTCATTTTAAAAAAGAAATTTGGTATCGTTGCAATCGTAACAACCCGCTAATTAAAGTTATTGTGTTATTTATACCACACAGTAAACGGTGTAAATTTAGGACGCAAAAAAGTGCGGCGAAATTGCTGTTTTTTTCTATCCACTCCCCTCCCCAAAAAAATATAAAATAAACGTTAATCAATAAATTCTAAGGGAAATAAAGAGATACCTGTTGGTAGTACTGCAGCAACGTTATCTTGGTCAATTCTTGTGTTATATGAAAGTGCATAAAACAAACCTAGAAAAATAAAAAACATATAAAAAGGTTACCAAATGTGCCTGCACTCAGAACTTTCATAACTCAGATTAATTTCAATAAAAAAGTTGCTTGCCACCAGCAGTGAAAAATAGAAGTGTCCCATTCTCAGTATCACTGGGGGGGGGGGGGGTCCCTGCAACCAAACTCATACCCATCATTTTTTAATGACAAGTTCTATGATATAATGCCATAAGCTTAAAAAGCAAAAGCAAATAGTAAAACTTGTCTTACCTTTCTTTAAAAACCGGTCATTAAATTCCTCTGTTAGAAATTCATGCAGGGGCAAGTTCTTCACCAAATAGTAGGTCCCCATACCTTCAATGATATGCTTTAGTTTTTCTGGGAGAAGTGCACATTCAGGTAACAAAATAGATACCTGTATTAATAAAATTACAACAGGGGTAAAAAAAAAAAAAAAAATCAAAGTAAAAAGGTTATGCCAGGATGTGCTGGTAATGCAGTATAAGGCCTAATTCACACGAACGTGTCCGTTTTGCACGCGTAAAAAAATGCAGCGTTTTGTGCGCATTGCAGTTCCGTGTGTCAGTGTTTGGTGCGTGTCTGCGTTATTTTCGCAGGTATGGCATCCTTAGGTCACGCGGTTTTGACGTTTACAAAATGAAATGAAGGAGGTGGTTTTCTTTTTCCCATCATTTCTTGATCTACTGTTGCGCGAATCACGCACAGCACACGGATGTGCGTCCTTGTGCTGTCCGTGATTTTCACGCACCTATTGACTTCAATGGGTGCGTGATGTGCAAAAAACGCTCAAGTATAGGACATGCAGTGAGTTTCAGGCAGCGGACACACACTGCGTGAAAAACACGGAGTGTCTGAATGGCCCCATTGACTTGCATAGGTCCGTGCGACGTGCGTGATTTTCACGCGCGTATCACGGACGTGAAATACGCTCGTGTAAATAAGGCCTAAAATGACGATTTTCTGTACGTCTTTGAATGACAGACATTAATATTACACCAAATCATATAAAACAATAAATATACAGTATAGCTTCATACGAATCTTGTAAAACGAGCATTGACTTGCTTATACCGCTGCCATTTAATATGCTGGTACATTAACCTACATCCTACATCTCTCCAAGATACCCTGATGAAGGTACTGACTAAAGTGTTTTCTGTAGGCATAGGTGACATCACTACATCGATTTCTCAACTACATAAAATGTCCAAATTTTATAAAAAAAAAAAAATATTAAAAAAACAATGTATCCCATGCCTAGTCACCATCACCTTGTCAGAAGTAAAACATACAGATCAAGGTTAACAACATTGTTACTTCTGCTTTTATCATCAATCCTAGATGGACAATGATAACACTTTGTAATATATTAAGGCTTCAATGTCTGTTTGTCTGTCTGTTTCCAAGTAGCCAATTTATTCATAAAATGTCTAGGAAATATAGCATAGGAATGGAACAACGCAGAGATCTAAGAAAATATTTCCAGAATTGTTTTTTCATGAGGAGTACATAGATTTACTAAAATAGACAGCGCCTCTTCATGTAGTGGCAAGAAGATGACGTCTTATCCATTATGAAGTCCGTAGATTTCAACATTTTCAGCACGTGTATATATTAAATGCTAATCGGTTCCCTATTTTGCTTTACATAATTATAAATTAACTTAAAAACAAAAATAAAAAGGACTCAACTGTAGCCTAATCTCCAAGCATAGTAAAGGTTGTCCACGTTCAAGTGGACTGGTTACTGGCCATTAATCTTTAATTATTTTTTTTTTTAATGGCTTAATTTCAAATAAATCACATTAATATAAAAAGTAAGAGCTTTGTCCATCTCCGAGAGCTCTGAATCCCATGTACTAAATTAACCCTTTGGAGACACTGCCAATTTTAGTTTTTACCTCCCCGCCTTCCAAAAGCCATAACCTCTTTATTTTTTTGTCGACATAGCCGTATGAGGTCTTGTTTTTTGCGGGATACGGTGGTGTAGTTTGTTATGGCACCGTTTATTGTACCGTATAATGTACTGAGCACCTGCAAAAAAATTATTTGTGGGGTGAAATGCAGAAAAAAAAAAAAAAAAAGAAGTGATGACGCCATTTTTTAGGGGTTTTGTTTTTACACCGTCCATCAGGTGGTAAAAACTACATGTGCACCTTATTAACCCCTTCGCGCTCAGCTCAATACTATTAAGTCGTGCTGAGCGCATCGTTCGCGCTCAGCTCAGTAATAGTACTGACCTGAGTTAACACGGCGCCATCTTTCCCCGGAGCGTGTTTGAGCTGTGATACCTGTTTCCGACAGCAGGCTATGACAGCTCAGTGTGCAGGGACCAATAGCGGTGGTCCCCGCCGATTAACCCCTTAGAAGCCGCTTTCAATAGCGATCGCGGCTCCTTAGGGGTTAAGCCACAATCGACGGCCCGCTACACGATAGCGGCCGGCGATGGCTACTATGGCAACCAGAGTACTAACAATGGACTCCGGCTACGCCATCGACAGAAGCCTAGTGGGTCCTGACAAAGTCAGGACCCACTATGCTTGCTGTCAGCAAACAGCTGACAGCTGTAATACACTGCACTACGCATGTAGTGATTGTATTAGAATAGCGATCAGGGCCTCCTGCCCTCAAGTTCCCTAGTGGGACAAAGTAAAAAAGTGTAAAAAAGTTGTGTAAAAATAAGAAAATAAAAGTTTTAAAAGTAATAAAAGTAAAAATCCCCCTTTTTCCCTCATCAGTCGTTTATTATTAATAAAAATATATAAACAAATAAACTATACACAATTGGTATTGCCGCGTCCGTAACGGCCTGAACTACAAAACGATGTCATTATTTATCCCGTGCGGTAAACGCCGTAAAAGAAAATAATAATAAACCTTACCACAATCACAATTGTTTCGTCACCTCACCTCCCAAAAAATGGAATAAAAAGGAGATCAAAAAGTCGCATGTATCTAAAAATGGTACTGATGGAAACTACAGTTCGTTACGCAAAAAATAAGTCCTCACACGACTTTCCTGATGGAAATATAAAACACTTATGGCGTTTAGAATAAGGTAACACAAAAAATAAATTATATTTTACAAAATGTATTTTATTGTGCAAACGCCATAAAAAAAACTATAAACATCTGGTATCGCCGTAATCGTATCACCACGCAGAATAAAGTGAATATGTCATTTATAGCGCACGGTGAACACTGTAAAAAAAGAATAGTAAAATTGCTGTTTTTTAGTCACCACACCTCTTAAAAATAGAATAAAAACTGATCAAAAAGCCGTATGCACCCCATGAAAACTGCAATGAATTCCTCAAGGTCTCTAGTTTCCAAAATGGGGTCACTTTTTTCCAGTTTTAGCACCACAAGACCTCTTCAAATCGGACATGGTGCCTAATAAATTAACTTAATTAAATGTCACCTCTACTTTGCTCTAAATTCCTGTGAAACCCCTAAAGGGTTAATAAACTTTCTAAATGCAGTTGTGAATACTTTGAAGTCAAAAGAGGTGCAAAGTCTGCTATAAGAGGGGGATAAGGAAGGACACAATATATCAATGTGACACGTGTCCCGAAAAACCAGAGCTCTGTATGAAAGGGTTTTAAAATTTATCATCCATCCCTTTATTTTTAATTTACCACAGTTTTACTCGCCCTGATGACCTCCGAACAGCTTATCCCCCCTCATCTTTCCCCTCTGAGCCCTGCTGCGTGCCCAGGCAGCTGATAACAGCCACATGGTAGGGTATTGCTGTACCTGGGAGAACCCACATTACAGTTTATGGGGTGTATATCTCCGGTGGCACATGCTGGGCACGATATATCGGACACGGACATGGCATATATATAGAAAATTGTAAATCTCACTCTGCACCATCTGTTGCGCATTATCTTTTACACAGTACCTGTGGGGTCAAAATGCTCACTACAGCTCTAGATGAATGCCTTAAGGGGTGTCGTTATTAAAACGGGGTCACTTCTCGGGGGTTTCAACTGTACTGATACCTCAGGGGCTTCTGCACACATGACTTCGCACCAGAAAATCCCCAGTAGGCCACATGGTGGTCCTTTCCTTCTGAGCCCTCCCATGGGCCCAAACGACAGTTTATCACCACATATGGGGTATTGCCGCACTCAGGACAAATTGGGCAACAAAATAGGGTATTTTATTCCTTGTGAAAATAAGACAGTTTGAGCCAAAACTACCTCTTATTGGAAAAAATTACATTTTTTTTTTAATTCACAGCCCAATTCAAGTAAATTCTGTGAAAAAACTGTGGGGTCTAAATGGTCACAACAACCATAAATAAATTCCTTGAGGGGTGTAGTTTCCAAAATGGGGTCACTTCTGGTGGGTTTCCATTGCTTTGATACCTCTCGGGCTCTGCAAATGCGACATGGCACCCGAAAACCAATCCAGCAAAATCTGGGCTCCAAAGAACACATAGCGCTCCTTTCCTTCTGAGGCCTCCCATGGGCCCAAACGGCAGTTTATCACCACAAATGGGATATTGCCGCACTCAGGACAAAATTGGCAACAAAATTGGGCATTTTGTTCCCTGTGAAAATAAGAAATTCTGATCAAAAATGACATCTTATTGGAAAAATTGTCACTCTTAATTTCACAGCCCAATTCAAATACGCGCTGTGAAAAAACTACGGGGTCAAAATGGTAACAATAACCATAAATGAATTCCTTGAGGGGTACAGTTTCCAAAATGGGGTCAGTTTTGGGGGATTCCTACTGTTTTGACACCTCAACACCTCTCCAAACCTGGCATGCTGGCTAAAATATATTCTAATAAAAAAGAAGCACCAAAATGCACTAGGTGCTTCTTTGCTTCTGGGGCTTGTGTTTTAGTCCATGAGCGCACTAGAGCCACATGTAGGACATTTCTAAAAACTGCAGAATCTGGACAATACATATTTAGTAATGTTTCTCTGGTAAAACCTTCTTTGTTACAGAAAAAAAATAGAATAAAATTGAAATTCAGCAAGAAAAATTAAATTTGCAAAATTTCACCTCCACTTTGCTTTAATTCCTGTGAAATGCCTAAAACTTTCTAAATGCTGTTTTGAATACTTTGAGGGGTCTAGTTTTTAAAATGGGGTGTTTTATGGGGGTTTCTAATACATAGGCCCCTCAAAGCCCCTTCAGAACTGAACAGGTACCTTAAAAAAAAGGCTTTTGAAATTTTCTTAAAAATATGAGAAATTGCAATTTACGTTCTAAGTCTTGTAACGTCCAAGAAAAATAAAATAATGCTCAAAAAACTATGCCGATCTAAAGTAGACATATGGAAAATGTGAACTAGTAACTATTTTGGCTGGTATAACCATCTGTTTTACAAGCAGATGCATTTAAATTCGGAAAAATTACTAACATAAAGCCCAACGTCTCACGAGAAAACAATCTCAGAATCGCTTGGATAGGTTTAAAGGGAACCTGTCACCAGCATTTTAGCTATAAAGCCAGTAATACCTGGTGAAAGTGGGTGAAAAATCATTGTCATCTAAGCTATAAATATGTTCTAAGTAAGCTCTGTAGCTTTAGCATTCCGTTTTTCAGCGGTCCCGTGCCGTATGCAAATGAGCAGAAAAGAGTCAAATCTTCATCTGAAAAGAGTCAGGTTTTCATTCCTCCAGCGTCTCAGAGTGGACTCCACCTCCTTCTTTTTGATTGACAGCTCCTTAGCCAGTCAGGGCCGGACAGGTGGTGGCAGTGGGTGTGGTTAAGAAGCTGCTTCCCAGAGGGAAAAATAATTACCATAAAAGGCGGGAAAAGTTTAAATGACTATATTTACTGACAGAGGAGGACTTCAGGAAAGAAGAGAACAGGAATGAACTCTGGACAGCTGCGGCCATTGAGGGGTCCGGAGAGTTTAACAGGTAAGATGTTGATGACAGGATCCCTTTAAGCATTCCGACGTTATTACCACATAAAAATGGGCTCTGAGCCTTAAGGCCCAAACTAGGCTGCGTCCTTAAGGAGTTAAAGAATAAGCATATATCAGCAGCACTGGACGAAAAGTTATAGGTTGGGTGCAAGCCTCTTAGGTCACAGTCCAATGACCCTTCAGTATACGTAAAAGGAAAGTGAGGCAGCACTACCAAATTCGTGAAAAAAATGATCCGTTTATTCCACTCGTGTGCGACGTTTCAGCTCAGTGTGAGCCTTTCTCTGAGCTGAAATGTCGCACACACGTGGAATAAACTGATAATTTTTTTCACTAATTTGGTAGTGCTGCCTCACTTTCCTTTTACGTTTATTAAAGAATGAATTCTTTATTTAAGTCAACTTAGCAAAGTGAGGGTTTAATATTTGCGGGGCGAGTTGTAGTTTTCACGGATACCATTTTGGGGTATACGTCACTTTTCGATCACTTTATTTTTTTTTGGAGAGCTAAGGTGACGAAAAAACAGCAGTGTGTGTGCGTGCGTAGTGTAGTATATATATATATTTTTTTTTTTTTACAGTGTTCACCGAGCAGGTTAAGCAAAGCTATATTGTGATAGGTCGGACTTTTACAGACACGGCAATACCAGTTGTGTTAAGTTTTATTTTTGAACATAGATTTAGGGGGGGGAAAAAATTAAAAAAAAAAAAAATGGGAAAAGGGTTTTTTTTTTTAACTTTTAATAAAATTATTTTTTTTTTGTAAGAAAAAAAAACAAACAAAACCTTTAACATTTTTTTTACTTTGTTTATTAGGCCCCCTGGGGGACTTGAACCAGTGATCGTTGGATCGCTTGCATGATATACTGCAATAGCAATGTATTGCAGTATATCGTGATACTGACAGTCTCCTTTGAAGCCCTGCCGGAGTCGGGGCTTCAAAGCAGTGCAAAGTTGGCGGACCTGGGGGCCTTCACATGCGGTGCCGTGTTTGAGGGGGCGCCACCCTGATTCTAACAATTTAAATGCTGTGGTCGATATTAACCGTGGCACTTAAGGTGTTAAAGTGATCTTTGATTCCGCCCGTTGGAGTGAGGTGTCGGCTATATAACACAGCCGTCACCCACTGAGAATGGAGCGCGCTCAGCCCGTGAGCGCGCTCCATACTTCCCCTTGGTGACATTTCCGTAATAGTACATCATGTGTCGCCAAGGGGTTAAAAGGGTTGTCCACAGGATAAGTCATCAGTACATAAATCGTGGGAGGCCCGACGTCCAGACCCCCGCACCGATCAACTGCTCCGGCTGTCCTCAGGTGCCGGATGCAGTATTCGAAGCCGGAAGCAGATGGCTCCGACTACTGCATAGCACTTTTTTTTTTTTTGATGGGAGGGGAAATCTATCTAGTGGAGATTTTTCTTCCATAGACCACGATTATTTTCAAACCATAGCAGAACCCGTTTTCTTCGCCTAGCAGTTTTTGATTAGGCTTTACAAGCATTTTTATTTTTACAAAAAAGCGTGACTTTTAGGCTGGGTTCACACGACCATGTTACGTTCGTAATGTACGGAACGTATTTCGGCCAGAAGATCCAGATCGAACGCAGTGCAGGGAGCCGGGCTCCTAGCATCATAGTTATGTACGACGCTAGGAGTCCCTGCCTCTGCGTGGAACTACTGTCCCGTACTGAAAACATGATTACAGTACGGGACAGTTGTCCTGCAGCGAGGCAGGGACTCCTAGCATCGTACATAACTAGGATACTAGGAGCCCGGCTCCCTGCACTGCGTTCGGTCCGGGTCTTCCGGCCGAAATACGTTCCGTACATTACGGACGTAACATGGTCGTGTGAACCCAGCCTTAAAATGACATTTTTACTGAAAGGGACCGTGGCTTTCAAGCTGTACGAGTGGCTCTTATTTCTATTCCCTCAGCCACAATTTACAACATACAATTATTGGGCCTCTAAGACTGGGTTCAGACAGAGTTTTTTGCAGGCGGAAACTCTGCCTCAAAATTCCATTTGGAAGTTTGAGGCAGATTTTCCTCTGCCTGCATGCCGATTTTTGCAGCATTTTTCGCCCGCGGCCATAAAACTCAGCGAAATACGCTTTCTCTGCCTCCCATTGATGTCAATGGGAGGTCAAAGGCGTAAACGCCCGAAGATAATCAATGGGAGGCATTTTCGGACGGTTTTTGACTGGTTTTGCGGCGCGGTTTCCGCCTCAAAAAACTGTGTGTGAACATACCCTAAGGCCGGTTTGCATCCGTTCTGGGAATATCTGGACAGTGATATCAGGTGCAACTCCTGAAGTGGAATCCCCATGTGGCCGGTGATTCCACTTCAGGAAAAGCCCCTGTCGTCTGTGTCCATTTATGGACACTGAACGTTACGGGCTTCTCCTGGTGTGGAATCCCCGGTCACAGAGTGTTTGGGGATTTCGCTTCAGGAGTTTCCCCTGATGTCACTGCCCAGATATGGACAGAGACATCAAGCGCTCTGTCCAGGAGCGGAATCCCCGAACACACGGTGATTCCGCTCCTTCAGTGAGCTAAAGTGGAGCTAGCACATAGAGAGATACCTCCCTGCTCTGCTATAGTGGCGTTGCTACAGAAGTAGCAGCCGCAGCAGTCCGTCACCCGGCCGGGAAACCCTGTTGTGTGAATAAGGGCTTAGGCGGCTCTGCTGCTCAAAACAACCAATAAGACTTCAGTTTTTATTTTCTAAACTGCACTGAAGAAATAAAACACTAACTCTAATTGGCTGCTTATGATATATTACACCATATGAGAAAATTGGTTATTCTGCACTTCTGTCACCATGAGATACATGTATTGTGTCAGCCATCTACTCATTTGTGGGTACAGGGTGACGTCAGCCCCGTAGCCTGCATTGCTGCAACTTCTACGAACGTATAGTCCAGGGTGACGCTCTATTTGCCAGCCATGGCCGGGCAGTGGACTCCTCGCTTCCTCACACACGCACATGAAGTACTCACACAGTAGTTGTAGTAGTGTGTCTCCACGTGTGTGCTGTGCCGGGACTTCTCCTGCAGGAAGCTGGACTTCTCACACACCAGCAGATGCCGAGGACATGCCTGCAGTGAGGGAAGCATCGTCACTCCCGCGTCCACACAGATTCTTATAATTAGAGTACTCTTATACTACATATATTGTTAGGGACAATTCCCTCAGAAACTAAACATACGAGGAAGGGGCGGGAACCACACGACATTTCCTGCCCGGCGAAAGCTAGCAGCAGCGCGCGGTGTACCACACTCCCACCTGGTGGCGGAGAGTTGATAGTGCATATAGGTTTATATACTGTAGTTAGCGCTCATGTTTGTCGATACCTGAGAATTTGAATATGGTTCTGCAGGTTTACAAATAGTAGATGAGAAGTTAAAATGTGTTGTACATCGGCCAATTGTATTTCGCATATATACCGAAAGCACTTTCCGATGCTTACATGTCCATAGACTGCAATTGCCAAAAGAATGTCCTTTTGGCATACGTTCTGTTTCCATACATGTTTTTAACTATTAAAAAAGCGTAGTCGACTACATTTTTTTTTTTAAATAGCTCAGTCGGTGTGATTAATGACAGGTTCGAGCTACCTAGTTTACAGGTCCGCGGGTACCTTCAGATTTGCCACGTTGTGGCTCCTTGCTACATTATGATCAACCTGTGTGCATATGTCTTTACTTTAAGGGTATGTGCACACACACTAATTACGTCCGTAATTGACGGACGTATTTCGGCCGCAAGTCCCGGACCGAACACAGTGCAAGGAGCCGGGCTCCTAGCATCATACTTATGTACGACGCTAGGAGTCCCTGCCTTGCTGCAGGACAACTGTCCCCGTAGTATAATCATGTTTACAGTACGGGGCAGTTGTCCTGCAGCAAGGCAGGGACTCCTAGCGTCGTACATAAGTATGATGCTAGGAGCCCGGCTCCTTGCACTGTGTTCGGTCCGGGACTTGCGGCCGAAATACGTCCGTCAATTACGGACGTAATTAGTGTGTGTGCACATACCCTTAGAGGAGGGGGATTGTTCACATGGAGTATTTTGATGAGTTTTTGGGCGCAGAAACCGCTCCGCAAAACTCGTCAAAAACCGGCCGAAAATGCCTCCCTTTGATTTCGATGGGAGGCGGGGGCAGTTTTCTCCAGCGAGCGGTAAAATCGCATCACGGGAGAAAGAAGGAACATGCCCTATCTTCGCGCGTTTATGCGTCTGACCTCCCATTGACATCAATGGGAGGCAGAGAAAGCGTATTTCGCTGAGTTTTTTGCCCGTAGCACTCAATGGGTGCGAGCGAAAAACGCGGCGAAAATCGCAGCAAACGACGTGCAGGAAGGACAAAATCTGCCTCAAAATCCCAAACGGAATTTTGAGGCAGAATTTTCCTTCTGCAAAAAAACACAGCCTTAAAGGGGAGGAGGGAAAAGCTGCATTCTGATTACCGAGGGGCAAAGACTCAAATGATGTGTAAGTCCAGGCCGCACATCTCTACTTGCAATGCAGCATTTTATTGCTGTTTTGCTGGTTTCTTATTTTTTTGTGCTGGTCTAAAAGAAGATAACTTTAGTCTGGTCATTTGTGCTTCAAATGGAAGATTAAGGGCCTGTTCACATCAGCGTTGGCTTTCCGTTCAGGGGTTCCATCGGAGGTTTCCATCGTGGAACCCCGCCATGGAAAGTCAAACGGAAACCTTAGCTTCCGTTTGCATCACCATTGTGACGGAAACATTGCTAACAGTCGACTCCGCTATTGTTAGAATAGTTTTATTTTAAATTTATTGTTACTTCATGTAATAGATATTAAATGTGCATACAGGGTTCTCAGAAAATGCTTTAGCTAACAAAAGGTTAAATATGTTATATTCTTAAGTGTGTAAGTCGGTTGGATTTCTTAATAAAGATTGCAATCTCCAGAGGAAGTCCAACTGACCTAATCTCATTTTGAGGTGTAAGACATTTCATATGACAGGATAGCCACAAACGGTTTTCATTTGGTATATGTGTATATAAACCTATGATTATGGAATGACGGCAGACAACTGCTGATTTTGACACTTGTCTCCCCGCTGCGGGAATAAAGAAGCGCTTATGACTTACTCAGATGACTCCT
Organism: Rhinoderma darwinii; assembly: GCF_050947455.1. Lineage (NCBI taxonomy): Eukaryota > Metazoa > Chordata > Amphibia > Anura > Rhinodermatidae > Rhinoderma > Rhinoderma darwinii. The sequence goes on along the minus strand of NC_134691.1, from coordinate 157,139,793 downwards.
TGAAAACCTCTTTTGATAAGAATTAGAAGATTCTCCCAACATCTTGGTCCTTCGAGCCGGAAACCAATATTTCCAGACCCTCGTCCACCCGAGGACTGTACACCGTGCACGGGGTGAGTCATCAAAATACTCACTTAATTCAAAGACCTCCGGTTAAATTACCGTTAAAAAGAGGCCAGTCAGACGGAGGGACGAGGTGTGGAATGACGGTTTTAAAAGAACATAATAGGGAGAATCGAGGATTCGAGTTTTCATCTGAATAACGGTAATATAATTTTGTATATATGTGTTTTTATTATTTTTCATATTTAGATGTATAAGGTTATGTGATAAAAACCTAAGATTGGATCTTAGGTACTAAGACTGGGTCTTAGTTATATTAAGCACAGGTCTTAATATAAAAACCTGGGAATAACGGTTCTCGAGGTTAATAGTCCATAGCCTATGTGAGAAGGCTACAGGTAATAAATAACTCCGTGCAGCACGTAAAAGATAAAGTACTTAGAGATTTGGAGGATCTCTTTTAGAGTATTAGTATTATTTGTTATAGAGTGTTCATATTATTGGTTAGAAAGTATTAGGATTATTTGTTTTATAAAGTTTAAGATTGTGACTAAAAGTATTGAATGATTGAGATAAACTAAATCCAAAGTTAAAGAAAGATAAAGACTTTCAAACTGTGGTGTAAAGACACATCCAGGACATCTGCTGCTGGTCTGACCAGCCTCTTATTGTCTCTGGACGCTCCTGACACCAGAAGTTTTAAGGTAATCAAGTATTTCTTTGGTGAAGTTGAAAGAAATGGTTGTTCTAGATTAAACATATATGAGACTCCTTGACTGTGAAGATTGAATGTATGAGGGTTAAATAAATAAAACCCTGTGTGTATAAGGGAGTCCGATTAGGAGTGGTCCTTTGTAAAATTGTTACAAGGACAAATCAGTAGGAAAAATACTGTAAAACACCCAGGAACATGAAGTATATGACTGATCAGCATAATACTTGTAAATATTGTTGTGTTTTGTGTGTGTACTGTGAAACTTTGGTGAAAATACCTTGTGGTCAAGATATACGAGGTATACAGAAATATAGAATATGATAGTAGGTTTTGTTATTCATATCGAATTTGTCTGTTTGTTAATCGTTAATCATGTGTCTTGTCTAAATGTGGTAAAAGTGAGAGTTGAGACAGTCTTTCACATTTCCTCGTCGTGGTCACCTTGGCTGAGCGACATTACTGTCTTGGGACTGTGTTTTGGTAAGCAGCTCTAGGCGTGTAGAGTGCAGCGAGTCCTACAGTCCAGGGAGAATAACGTTTTGGCGCAGCGAACACTGTTATTCAATATTCCCAACTGACCATCAAAATTCTACAAGACTCTTTGAATGAGATCAAATTAGAGTCAGATCATAGAACCAAGAACAAATAGAATAAAGGGATAAATGAATATTAGTAATTCTAATTGTCACGTAGCAAAAAAGTGGATTAACATCTATTGTCCCGAGGGCTTCTCATTAAGTTTGATTGGTTTTTTTATTATTTACTATATTTGTGATAACTACGATATTTAAAAATATTAGAAAAGGACAAAGGCACACCAAATGGTTTTAAATCTCTTGTCCTGAGTGTCTGTTTGGATTAATGTGGCTATTTCTATTGAAGGTTGGAGAATAGTCAAAATAATTGATAAAGGATACAAAGTTAATCAAATCTTTTCATATTAAAAGTGCTCGTAAATAGAGAGATCGACATATACTAAAATTGCTAAATTAGATTTCCTTTCAAAAGGACACTGCTTGTAACATGTGTAACGTATCAGGAACAGCTTCAACATGTTGTTGTTTGTGTTAAAAAGTATTAAAATATACCTTTAGAAGGGGATGTTAAGTATATGCACAAATTAGATGTGGTGAATGTACAATGATGATGATGATAAAGGTGAGGCAAATTTGGATTTAAAAGGACTTTGAGGGTAATTGAATGTTATAATTTAGTGAAGGAAAAAGAGAAGTGTGGTTTTGATTGTGTAAGACGACGGTTGGAGAATCTCACAAAGGGGAACAAGGTAGAAGGTTGACAGAATGTTAAAATGATAAGGAATGTTAAAGAAGGTTGTTTATATAGTTCAAGATGAAAAACTTTCATAGAACAAAATGCTTTCTGGTTGAAAGACCATGAAATGATTGGAAAAGCAGAACTATAGAAGAGTGTGTCAATAAATGTTGATATGTATAGCATGTGCATAAAATAATAGCATTCAATAATAGTGACTGTAGTAGTGATAAAGAGTAATACAGATAGGTACATTGCAATGAGTAAGGTGGATGATAACAAGAAGTATGATGTAGATGTGTATACAGTGTGTGTCCGTGTATACAGGGTATGTGTCCAGGTATACAGGGTGTTTGTCCAGGTATACAGGGTGTTTGTTGCAGACTAGTCTGAGGAGGAAATGAAATTGTGTACTGTTTGATGTGAGATGTTTTTCTCAATCCAGATTAAGAACTGAATTAATTGAATTTCAAATTATTATTATATGTAAAATTAGTGTGTAAAAAGTCCTAGAACATTGAACTAAAGTACAAGATTGTGTAAATAGACTGACTTTTTAATTAATTAAGTTAGCGGTGTAAAATCAGATTGTAAAGTTATAAATACAGTTTCCTTAATGTACGAATTTGCAAATGACAATGACTTGTTTGATATGGAACATGAGTCTGATTGTCACAGTTTAATGTAACTTGAATCCCAAGGGTTACCAGGTGTCACTGATGTACCTTTGACTAACTATGATGTTCAGTATTTTGTAGACGGATCCAGATACTGGAATGAGCAGACAGGCGATTCATCACCGGGTATGCAGTAGTCCAGGAAGGTAAGACAGTGCTGCAAAAGTCACTGCCCTCCAGCAGCTCTGCCCAGGAGGCAGAACTCATGGCACTCGCAGAAGCATGTAAGTTGGGCACAGGTAAAAGGGTGAATGTCTATATAGACTCAAGGTACGCCTTTGGAGTCTCACGATTATGACACAATATGGCGAGTAAGAGGCTTTCTGACTGCAGCAGTCAAACCAATACAACACTGGTTTGCACCTGGATTTCAGAACGCAGCTGCTCAACATGTAGAGGGCGGCCTGACATGCGTCAGACACAACCCCGGTAAAATGATAAAAACACCCAGTAAGCACACGCCTTGCCTTGATTACCTCTTCCAGCGACTGCAGGTGGACTACATACAGCTACCCGAGGTGGGTGTATATGAATATGTCCTCGTATGTACTGACATGTTTTCAAATTGACCTGAGGCATGACCAGTAACCAAAAAACACAGCTAAAAACACTGCTAGGAAAATACTCAGTGAAGTACTATGCCGATATGGGGTCCTGAAGTAATCGAGAGTGACAGAAGAACCCACTTCATAGGAGAAGTATTAGGGCATATACTTACTAGCCTCGGCATCACACAGGCATTCCATACACCATATTACCCAAGAAGGTAAACATCTAGATGAAGGAAGAAAGTCAGTGATACTCCAAGCACCGAAACCTCTGACAAAAAGACAAATGATGTCCTTTTTGGGTATGACTAACTTCTACAGGAGTTGGATATGCTGATATTACAGGACCATTGATGTCTTTAATTTATGAAGAGGCATTTTATTTTCAGATAAAACCGGTTCTTGTAGGCTCTTCAGTGCTTGGACTAACTGATAATTAAAAAAAAAAAAAAAACAACAAAGAAATTTTTTTAATTCAAACTGTAGATTGTAAAAATGGATACATGACTTCAGTGCTAACACAGGAGTGTGGGGGAAAGGATAGACCTCTAGCTTACTACGCATCAAAACTCGACCCAGTAGCTAGAGCCTTACCTCCCTGTGTTCAATCAGTTGCAGCCACCACAGAAGCTATAAGAGCTTCCGCCACATTAGTGTTATTTATGATAGAAAGATGTACCACTTTAAATTTTTCGACCTTAATGTCTACTGCGGAGGATGGTGAACCACTTGATTGCCTATCCTCCATAGCAGAAAGAGTGTTACCAAGATCAGATCTTAAAGATATTCCACTACTAGATAGTGATCTCATACCGTTCGTAGATGGATCTTGTAAGAACAAATACATCTTACCCAGCAACTTATTCAGATATGAAGTTATATTGAGCCATGGGACAAGCCATGTCTCAACAGGGGGGATGGTAGAAATCATATCTAAAGTATTCACGGCATATGGCTTTACTAACTACTCTAAATTTTTGTTTAACTTGTTTAACATGCGCCAAACATAATCTACAGGTGAATGTAAGACCATAGAGGACAGTTCCCAAATCCACAATATTCATTCTAACATATTTTGTATGGATTTCATTGAAGTTGTTTTTGCTTCCTAAGACATTAGGTATATGTATAGGGGGGTTAATTTGAATCTCAGAGTAGGTAAGACAAAATTTGGCTTGAGACACTTTTCAGATAAAATATATGGTATCTGTGAATATTTCTGTGAGTAGAAGATGTTACAGATAATCAGCTCAGATCAAGGTACAAATCCTGCTGAAAGGGGTAACAACAAGTTTGACATAAAATGTACCCAGTAACTACATATTTCTATGTGCCCTGTCCAGAGGGACAGAGAAGTTTTTTCTTATATAGAGGTGTTTGTTTGTTTGTTTGATTTGATATACAGGACTTGTCAATGAACTGATGACACCCAAACCTGAGGGGTGATAGCATGAGATTGGTGATAGCATTATTTTCTTAGTTGAGGCCCTATTGTTTATATTGTCTGAGGTTTATAATTATAATGTATGCCACGGTATTGTGAATAACAACTTGAGGTGTTTTATGTGGAGTTATGAGGTGAAGGTCACTGGTTGTTGTCACTCATATGTAAGAAGTACATGGCAGCAATGACAGCCCGGAGGTTATGTGACCCTGGTGTCTTTAGGTTTGAGAAAGATGCTGCCCACGACCTGTTATATCTACAGGGGTAAAAGTCGAATTAGGACAGTAAGTGACAGTGCGACAATTATGACCAATATGTACCGTGGAGGAGAAGTTTGGATTATTGCCAATGTTAGTAGGTTTAGCAGTAAAGAATGCTCATAATGTAGAGAAAGTGGCCGACAGATTGGACACTGCTCCCTTGGCATTTGCCAAGTAGTTGGCTCAACCTGTTGCCACTGTACAGACCTTTTTGGCCTTATGCAGGATAGATCAAGCTAAGAAAATAAAGTCCGTAAGGGGGATACGCCCTATTTTAAGTACCTGGCTTGGGTACAAAATGTCCTAAAATAAACAAAAGGTGGGAAAAATGTAAGTGATTAAAATAATGTTTAGATTAATTTATTTTGTGCAGCAGTCATCTTGTCTGGAGACCCCGTCTTGTTCTTATGTAGTGAATAAGAAAGACATTGTTCCTTTAAGACAAGTATATTAGTGCTGATTTCGTATGTTATTAAAATTAGTTATTTTTTACATTAGTTCTTATGCGAAACTCAAAGGGAAGAAATATTGTTTAGTGATTATTGATGTATTCACCAAATGGCTAGACCATTTGTAATACCACAGTTACATCCATTCTCTAGGATGGATGAAGAGTTTGATTTTACACTTGCTGAATATATGGCAAAAAATGCTAACCAACAAGGAAGTTTCTATCTCTAATTGTATTCCAGGTGTACCTATACCTGAACCTGTGAAGCCAGGAAATTGGATATTATTTTCATTGAAAAAGATCATATCAGGTTCTGCTTACCACACCTACGGCCGTACAGATAGCCGAACGTACCTCTTGGATACACTTATCACACTGTAAGGTAGTTAGGGAATTGCCACTATCCTCCTAGGCTATAAGAGACTGATTACAAAGGGTGGTCATTTGTTAGAAGTGACTGGTCTCAAACTTCAGCGAAGAAAACATCCAGAGCCTGGGAGGAGACAGGGCAAAATGTTATATGTTATTCTAGGTATCCTATGGGGGTCCAAGGTGTGTTAACCAAAGGTATGGGATCCCTGGGAAACAGGGTCAGAGTATGATTTCTTAAAGACTTAGCTTGGAGAGTTAAATATTTTAATTTCACTGAAGGTGAGACTGCAATGTATGAAATAGATTTCCGCTCTGTGTTATAGATCAATGCAAGGATAGAAACACATCCCACAAACTAGCATATTCAGATAAATACATTTGTACTATCTATGTAAATACCCTAATAAAAAGGATAAGGGACTATATGATATAGGAATTGATGTTTCAGGTACTGGCCTATAGGGCATTTCTTGCAACTGAAAGTTTTTTAGCTCCAAAGATAGTTTATCTGGCCAACTTCACTTATAAATTGACATTAGAAACAGGTTACAGTGATAAACATGAATGGTTAGCCTGGATGAGATACACTGCAATCCAAAATAATAGAACTAACTGTATTGCTTGCGCATCTGGCTACTATACCTTTTAGGCTATCAGATAAGGAGAACCTACAATGTCTGCAATGCATGTTATCTTTATATAATGCATCATATAATCCAGGTGATAAATTATGTAAGACATTCTCTTTATTGTACCCACCTGTGGGGAGAGATGATATCCCTCCCTTAGTAGTTGCTTACCCAGTCAGCTACACCTGCTTTCTGAAGAATGGGCAAGGTAAGAAAGTAGGGAACCTCACTGAAGAGTTTTTGTGATTGATAATGGTAATTACTCCTCTAATTGGTTTACCAACCAGACAAGGGCAAGGACTGATCTCTGGTGGCTATGTGGAGGCTACTGGCCAAGTGGCAGGGAAGCTGTACTCTGGTTCGGCTTCTGATGCCATTCCACTTGTTTTTAGCACCTGAGTTTCAGAGAAGGAGAAAACGCCCTGGAGACTATCTGAATCGCTATAAGCGGTCTATCCATGGAGGTTCCTTTGACCATAGAATATACATAGAAAATAGGAGTACCCCGAAGGGGGCCAAATGAGTTTAAGGCCCAAAATCAGATTGCATCAGGCTGCGAGTCTGTACTTTTCTGGTGGTCTACGATAAATAAGAATGTCGACTGGATTATTATATTTATTACAATCAACAGAGATTTGTTAATTTTACCAGAGATGCAATAAAGGGCATTGCAGATCAGTTGGGACCTATATCTTTAACGACATGGCAAAATAGAATAACCCTGGATATGTTACTAGCAGAGAAAGGGGGTGTCTGCAAAATGTCTGTTGTACTTTTATTCCCAATAATGCAGCTCCTGATGACAGTATTACCAAGGCATTGGAAGGACTCAATTCCCTGTCCGAAGAGCTTGCAGGAAAACTCCAGAATAAATGACATCTTCACCTCATGGAGTGAGGGGTAGTTTGGAAAATGGACTGGCCTGGTAACATCTGTACTCATGACCATTGCTGTTGTTGCCAGTATATTGACTGTTTGTCGATGCGACACTCTGCATAAGAGGATTTATCCAAAGATTAATTGAGACCTCAGTGACAAAGACAATGTGCCAAAAGATTCAAAAGAAGAGAACCTGTCCTGGATAATCTTACAGATCATGTCTACATAAATTTATAAGAGGAGGGAATGTTAGAATAGTTTTATTTTAAATTTATTGTTACTTCATGTAATAGATATTAAATGTGCATACAGGGTTCTCAGAAAATGCTTTAGCTAACAAAAGGTTAAATATGTTATATTCTTAAGTGTGTAAGTCGGTTGGATTTCTTAATAAAGATTGCAATCTCCAGAGGAAGTCCAACTGACCTAATCTCATTTTGAGGTGTAAGACATTTCATATGACAGGATAGCCACAAACGGTTTTCATTTGGTATATGTGTATATAAACCTATGATTATGGAATGACGGCAGACAACTGCTGATTTTGACACTTGTCTCCCCGCTGCGGGAATAAAGAAGCGCTTATGACTTACTCAGATGACTCCTTGAAAACCTCTTTTGATAAGAATTAGAAGATTCTCCCAACAGCTATTGATTCAGTCGAAAAAATGGAAACCTGCCGGAACGGTGACAGACGGAAACCATTAGCAATGTTTCCGTCACCATTGATATCAATGGTGATGCAAACGGAAGCTAAGGTTTGATTCTGCAACAGCATCGGCGTTTGCAGGTAAGTCGATGTAGCTACTTACCTGCAAACGCTGATGCTGCTGCAGAATCAACTGTAGCCTCTGTTGCCGATGTGTCCTCGCTCGTCCGACACGATGCAGGACCTGGGGCAGGAAGTGACGTCACAGCGTGATCTCTCGAGAACACGCTGTGTGTCTGCACTGCCAGAAGCTGGGTGGTAACGAAGAGAAGTGGATGATGCTGATTCGTCAGCATCATACACTTCTATTCACAACGCCCAGCTAGTAAAAGAAGTAAAAACGCCCAGATGTACACACACATAATACACGCCCAGTTGTACTTTAACTTTAAACACGCCCAGTTGTACTTTAGAAAGCCTCATTTGCATAAATATAAAAATGGTCATAACTTGGCCAAAAATGCTCGTTTAAAAAAAACAAAAAACGTTACTCTTATCTACATTGCAGCGCCGACCTGCTGCAATAGGAGATAGGGGTTGCAAAATCTGGTGACAGAGCCTCTTTAACCCCTTCCTGCTCCTGGACATACTATTAGGCCATGGTAACTATAGCATTCGCGCTCCATGACCTAATAGTACGTCTCGGGAGTAACGGCCGTTTCGGCCGTCCTCCCGACACATACAGGAGCTGTGACAGCTGCTGTCTCGTACAGCAGCTGTCACAGCTCCTACAGCGGGGACTGATCGCTGTGTCCCCGCTGATTAACCCCTTAAAAGCCGCGTTCTATAGAGATCGCGGCTTTTTATGGGTTAAGCTGCCATCGCCGGCCTGCTACACGATAGCGGCCGGCGATGGTGACTATGGCAACCGGACACCAAACAATTGCGTCCGGCTATGCCATAGACGGAAGCCTAGTGGGTCCTGACAACGTCAGGACCCACTATGCTTGCTGTCAGTGAGTAGCTGACAGTTCTAATACACTGCACTTACGCATGTAGTGCAGTTTATTAGAATAGCGATCAGGGCCTCCTGCCCTCAAGTCCCCTAGTGGGACAAAGTAATACAGTAAAAAAAAAAGTTCAAAAAAGATGTGTAAAAATAAGAAAATAAAAGTATTAAAAGTAAAAATCCCCCTTTTTACCTTATCAGTTATTTATTATTAATAAAAATATATAAACAAACAAATAAACTATACATAATTGGTATCGCCGCGTCCGTAACGGCCTGAACCACCAAATTATTTCGTTATTTATCCCGCATGGTGAACGCCGTAAAAGAAAATAATAATAAACCGTACCACAATCACAATTCTTTGGTCACTTCACCTCCCAAAAAATGGAATAAAAAGAGATCAAAAAGTCGCATGTACCGAAAAATGGAGCTGATCGAAACTACATTTCGTTACGCAAAAAATAAGTCCTCGCACGGCTTTATTGATTGAAAAATAAAAAAGTTCTGGCGCTTAGAATAAGGTAACACAAAAAGTGAATGATTTTTTTACCAAACGTATTTTATTGTGCAAACGCCATAAGACATAAAAAAAAACTATAAATATCTGGTATCGCCGTAATCGTATCGCCCCGCATAATAAAGTGAATATGTAATTTATAGCGCACGGTGAACGCTGTAAAAAAAATAGAATAAAAAAACAATAGTAGAATTGCTGTTTTTTAGTCACCACGCCACCTAAAAATAGAATAAAAACTGATCAAAAAGCCGCATGCACCCCAAGAAAACTACAATGGATTCCTCAATGGGTCTAGTTTCCAAATTGGGGTCACTTTTGGGGGGTTTCCACTGTTTTGGCACCACAAGACCTCTTCAAACCGGACATGGTGCCTAATAAAAAAGAGGCCTCAAAATCCACTAGGTGCTCCTTTGCTTCTGAGGCCGATGCTTCAGTCCATTACCGCACTAGGGCCACATGTGGGATATTTCTCAAAACTGCAGAATCTGGGCAATACGTATTAAGTTGCGTTTCTCTGATAAATCCAATTGTGTTGTAAAAAAAAATGGTATAAAGAGGATTTTCTGACAAAAAAAAAAATGTAAACTTCACCTCTACTTTGCTCTAAATTTCTGTGAAACACCTAAAGGGTTCATAAACTTTCTACATGCTGTTGTGAATACTTTGAGGGGTCTAGTTTCTAAAATGGGGTGTTTGATAGGGGTTTCTAATATATGGGCCCCTCAAAGCAACTTCAGAACTGAACTGTAACCTAAAAAAATAAATAAATGAGGCAATACTTCGCTTCTTACATTATACTGATAATGAGCAGCGCCCACCCCGAGATGACCCCAGTTTTGACCGTTTGTATAAACGGAGACCCCTATTAGACCGTTTCAGTGCCCGGTTTTCCCAAGCATTCACCCCCAAGAAGTGTATTTGTATTGATGAGTCCCTGGTACATTTTAAAGGGAGGGTTCAATTCCGCGAGTACCCGCCGGGTAAGAGGGCAAGGTATGGCGTGAAGATGTCTAAGCTGTGCGAGAGTGCATCAGGGTATACCTACAGGTTTAGGATATATGAAGGAAAGGCCACCCCCAAACCAGACTGCATCCTGGACTACAATAGGTACATGGGAGGGATGGACTTGTCAGATCAAATCCTGAAGCCCTACAGCGCCATGCGGTGTGGTATAAGAAGCTGGCCGGGCACATCATACAGATGGAATTGTACAATGCGTACGTGCTACGTCGATGTGCAGGCCAGACGGGAACTTTCCTGGAATTTCAAGACGTGATTATCAAGAACCTAATCTTTAGGGACCAAGAAGGGGGGGCACCCAGTACTTCTGGAAGCGGGGCCACACGCATCGTACCAGGGCGGCAACACTTTCCAGGAGAAGTTCCCCAAACTGGCAAGAAGGGAAAAAGTCAAAAGAGGTGCAAAGTCTGCTATAAGGGAAGACACAATATATCAATGTGACACGTGTCCCAAATAACCAGAGCTCTGTATGAAAGAGTGTTTTAAAATTTATCATACATCCCTTGGTTTATAATTTACCCCAATTTTACTTACCCTGATGCACTCCGCACAGCTTATCTCCCCTCGTCTTTCCCCACTGAGCCCTGCTGTGTGCCCAGGCAGCTGATAACAGCCACATGTAGGGTATTGCCATACCCGGGAGAACCCACATTACAGTTTATGGGGTGTAGGTCTCCGGTCAAAATGCTCACTACACCTCTAGATGAATGCCGTAAGGGTGTAGTTTTTAAAACGGGGTCACTTCTTGCGGGTTTCAACTGTACTGGTACCTGAGGTGCTTCTGCATACATGACTTTGCACTAGAAAATCCCCAGTAGGCCAAATGGTGGTCCTTTCCTTCTGAGCCCTCCCATGGGCCCAAACGGCAGTTTATCACCACAAATGGGGTATTGCGGCACTCAGAACAAATAGCGCAACAGAATGGGGTATTTTGTTTCATGTGAAAATAATAAATTTTCAGCCAAAACTACATATTATTTGAAAAAAATAATTTTGTTTTCATTCCCAGCCCAATTCAAATAAGTTCTGCGAAAATACTATGGGGTCAAAATGGTCACAACACCCATAAATGAATTCCTTGAGGGGTGTAGTTTCCAAAATGGGGTCACTTCTGGTGGGTTTCCATTGCTTTGATACCTCTGGGGCTCTGCAAATGCGACATGGCACCCGAAAACCAATCCAGCAAAATCTGGACGCCAAAGAACAAATAGCGCTCCTTTGCTTCTGAGCCCTCCCATGGGCCCAAAAAGCAGTTTATCACCACAAATGGGGTATTGCCGCACTCAGGACAAATTGGGCAACAAAATGGAGTATTTTATTTCTTGTGAAAATAAGAATTTTTTAGCTAAAATGACATATTATTGGAAAACATATATATTTTTTTCATTCCCAGCCCAATTCAAATAAGTTCTGTGAAGAAACTATGGGGTCTAAATGGTCACATTACCCATAAATGAATTCCTTGAGGGGTGTAGTTTCCAAAATGCAGTCACTTCTGGCGGGTTTCCATTGCTTTTATACCTCTGAGGCTCTGCAAATGCGACATGGCACCCGAAAACCAATCCAGCAAAATCTGTACTCCAACAAACACATAGCGCTCCTTTCCTTCTGAGCCCTCCCATGGGCCCAAAAAGCAGTTTATCACCACAAATGGGGTATTGCCACACTAAGGACAAATTGGGCAACAAAATGGGGTATTTTGTTCCCTGTGAAAATAAGAAATTTTGATCACAAATGACATCTTATTGGAAAAAATGTCATTTTTTTCATTTCACAGCCCAATTCAAATACGTGCTGTGAAAAAACTGTGCGGTCAAAATGGTAACAACAGCCATAAATGAATTCCTTGAGGGGTGTAGTTTCCAAAATGGTGTCACTATTGGGGGATTCCTACTGTTTTGGCACCTCAACACATCTTTAAACCTGGCATGCTGCCAAAAATATATTCTAATAAAAAAGAGGACTCACAATGCACTAGGTGCTTCTTTGCTTCTAGGGCTTGTGTTTTATTCCACGAGCGCAGTAGAGCCACATGTGGGACATTTATAAAAACTGCAAAATCTGGACAATACATATTTAGTAGTCTTTCTCTGGTAAAACCTTCTGTGTTACAGAAAAAAAAATGAATAAAATTGAAATTCAGCAAGAAAAATGAAATTTGCAAATTTCACCTCCACTTTGCTTTAATTCCTGTGAAATGCCTGAAGGGTTAAAAAAACTTTCTAAATGCTGTTTTGAATACTTTGAGGGGTCTAGTTTTTAAAATGGGGTGTTTTATCAGGGTTTCTAATACATAGGCCCCTCAAAGCCACTTCAGAACTCAAGAGGTACCTTAAAAAAAAGGCTTTTGAAATTTTCTTAAAAATATGAGAAATTGCTGTTTATGTTCTAAGCCTTGTAACGTCCAAGAAAAATAAAAGAATGTTCAAAAAACGATGCCAATCCAAAGTAGACATATGGGAAATGTGAACTAGTAACTATTTTGGGTGGTATAACCGTCTGTTTTACAAGCAGATGCATTTAAATTCTGAAAAATGCTATTTTTTAAAAATTTTCTCTAAATTTTGCAATTTTTCACCAATAAACACTGAATATATCGACCAAGTTTTACCATGAAAATGACGCCCAATGTGTCACGAGAAAACAATCTCAGAATCGCTTGGGTAGGTTTAAGCATTCCGACGTTATTACCACATAAAGTGAAATATGTCAGATTTGAAAAATGGGCTTTGAGTCTTAAGGCCAAAACTAGGCTGCGTCCTTAAGGGGTTAAGCAGCACAGCTCAGGACACAATGATTGCACAAAAACGACACCAGATAAAAAAAAAAAAAAGGTATCCATGTGCATGGGTTAGGGTATGTGCACACACACTAATTACGTCCGTAATTGACGGACGTATTTCGGCCGCAAGTACCGGACCGAACACAGTGCAGGGAGCCGGGCTCCTAGCATCATAGTTATGTACGACGCTAGGAGTCCCTGCCTCTCTGCAGGACAACTGTCCCGTACTGTAATCATGTTTTCAGTACGGGACAGTTGTCCTGCAGCGAGGCAGGGACTCCTAGCATCGTACATAAGTATGATGCTAGGAGCCCGGCTCCCTGCACTGTGTTCGGTCCGGTACTTGCGGCCGAAATACGTCCGTCAATTACGGACGTAATTAGTGTGTGTGCACATACCCTTAGGCTTTGTTGACATCTGCATCAGAGCTCCGTTCCGTCGTACCGTCTGAGCTTTTGATAGAAGAATTTATGTACTTATCAAAGAGATTCAAGGAGTCACCTGAATAAATTGAAATATTGCGGCCTTTTATTCTCGTTAACGAGGAGACAAAACAACAGCAGATTAAGGCCGGATTCATACGAGCGTGTGCGTTTTGCGCGCGCAAATAATGCTGCGTTTTGTGCGTGCAAAAGGTCCTCAAAAGCTCGAAGTGTCATCAGCATATGATGCGTGGCTGCGTGATTTTCGCGCAGCCGGCATCATTATGACACTCTGTTTTTATGTTTGTAAACAGAAAAGCACGGTTGCTTTTCTGTTTTCATTCATTTATTTTACTACTGTAGCGCGCATCACGCGTCGCACACAGAAGTGCGTCCGTGTGCCGTGCACGGTTTTCACGCACCCATTGACTTCAATGGGTGCGTGATGCGCGAAAAATGGGCAAATATAGGACATGTCGTGAGTTTTACGCAGCGGACATACGCTGCGTGAAAATCACTGACAGTCTGAACGGCCCCATTGACTAACATAGGTCCGTGCGACGCGCGTGAAAATCACGCGCGTAGCACAGACGTATTATACGTTTGTCTGAATAAGCCCTAAGTTATCTTTCAGCTTTTGTCTGCGGCTACCTTGCGTATCATAGCTTTTATACATTTTTAAAAACGATAATTTTTGAGTAAGTTATGAGCAATTTTAGATTTATGCTAATTAGTTTCTTAATGACCAACTGGGCGTGTTTTTACTTTTTACCAACTGGGTGTTGTACAGAAGAGTGTATGACGCTTACCAATCATTGTTCCAGCCCAGCATGATCCACAGCACAGTGTGATTGTGCAGTGAAAGAAGCTGGGCTGGAACAATGAGAAGTGTATGACACTGATTGGTCAGCGACATACACTCCCAGTTGGTCATTAAGAAACGAATTAGCATAAATCTAAAATTGCTCATAACTTACTCAAAAATTATCGTTTTAAAAAATAAAAAGCACTGTTGTTATCTACATTACAGCGCCAATCAGAGTAAGTAGGATATAGGGCACTTATAATCTGGTGACAGAGCCTCTTTAATATAACTAAGATCCAGTCTTAGTACCTAAGATCCAACTTAGGTTTTTATCACATAACCTAATAACATCTAAATATGAAAAATAATAAAAACATATATATACAAAATTATATTACCTTTATTCAGATGAAAACTTGAATCCTCAGTTCCTCTCTATACATTCTTTTAGAATCCTTCACTCCACCCCATCCGTCCCATCAGACTGGCCTCTGTTTGACAGCAATTCAGCCGGAGGACTTTAGATTTAGTGAGTTCATTGAATAACTTACCCCGTGCACGGTATGCAGTCCTCGGGTAGACGAGGGGTCAGGAGATGTTGGATTCCCGGCTCAAAGAACCAATTTATAGAAGAATTTGTGTACTTATAAAAGAGATTCAAGGAGTCACCAGAATAAATTGAAATATTGCACCCTTTTATTCTTGTTAACGAGGAGACAAAACAACAGCAGATTAAGTCATCATTCAGCTTTTGTCTGCGGCTACCTTGAGTATCATAGCCTTTATAAATGGGATAAACCTAGTTCAAACCAGTTCTTAAACAGCTTTGTTATCTCCTTACTTGACCTTGAAACTTATGTGAATGCTTCAATTCTCTCTATAAAGGAATTCAGCTGCCCACCCCCCTCATACTTGATAGCGTATTTAACACTTTGTCAGCCAAGAACCTTTGCAGAGAAACTGATATAGCTCAATATACACCTTAGTTTCCGATACATAAATTTAAAATAAAACTTTCCTAACATTCCTCCCTGTTGTAAATTTATCAAGAAATGTTCTGTGAGACTTCTAAAACATATTCTTTCTTTAAGTTTTCACCAGTCCTTCAGAATTTTGACAATCGTTATGGGGTGTTTCCAAGTCATCGTATACGTTCTTACTTTGAATCTCTTGGTACATTGTCTTAGTAATTGAAGTGTCAATAAGTCTCTGAATTAGTCCCCTTATGCAAGAAATGCAGCAACATCCATGAGTTAAAAGTATGGCTGCCACTGCTGCTAAGGAAATCAATAGACGGGATATGTGGTTACTCCATTTTCCAAACCATCCTTCAAGCCAATTAGTGAAGATGTCATTTATTCCAGAGTTTTCCGCAAGCTCTTCGGACAGGGAATTGAGTCCTTCTAATGCCTTGGTAATACTACCATCAGGAGCTGTATTATTGGAAGTGAAAGTACCACAGAAAATACCAACATTTTGCAGATACCCCCTTTTTCTGCAAGTAACATATCCAGGGCCATTCTATTTTGCCATGTCATTAAAGATCTAGGTCCCAACTGATCTGCAATTCCCTTTATTGCATCTCTGGTATAATTAACAAATCTCTGTTGATTGTAATAAATATAATTAATCCAGTCGACATTCTTATTTATCATAGACCACCAGAAAAATACAGACTCGAAGCCTAATGCAATCTGATTTCGGGCCTTAAACTCATTTGGCACCACTCGGGGTACTCCTATTCCATCTATGTATATTCTATGGTCAAAGGAACCTCCAGGGATAGACAGCTTCAATGAGGTTCCCTACTTTCTTACCTTGCCCATTCCTCAGAAAGCAGGTGTAGTTGTCTGGGTAAGCAACTACTAAGGGAGAGATTTAATCTCTCCCCACAATGTGGGTACAATAAAGAGAATGTCTTGCATAATATATCACCTGGATTATATAATGCATTATATAAAGATAACACGCATTGCAGACCTTGTGGGTTCTCCTTATCTGATAGCCTGAAAGTTATAGTACCCATATTGAGGCCTAGCTTTTGCGCAAGTGATAATTAGTTCTATTATTTTGGATTGCAGTGTATCTAATCCAGGCTAACCATTCATTTGTTTAACTGTAACCTGTTTCTAATGCCAATTTATCTTCATAAGTGAAGTTGGCCAGATAGACTATAGAGGGTAGGTCTATCTTCGGGGCAAAAGGACTTTCAGTTGCATCCTTTTCCTTAACTTCAATAAGGAAATGCCCTATAGGGTCAGTACCTGAAACATCTGCTCATATAGCATATACTCCCTTATCCTTTTATTAGGATTTCGGAAGGTCAAAAATAACTAGTTACAGTTGGTGGAACTTGTGCAGGGAGAGGTAAGTTTCTATTAAAGAGGGATTAATGGCAGACATACTCCTCTGGGGGTTTATTGCCAAACTCAATTATAATATTATCATTCAGAAGGGGTGTAGGCTTGAGGTTAACCAATCAGAGACAATGTGCTCAAAATACTCCTATTCAGCCAATAGAAGACCATAAGAATATTTCAAGTGCATAATTATAATTGTTCATTAAAATGCTGACATCAGGTAACACCTGGAGACAAACAAACAATGGGATGTTGTTAGCTGTTCTTTCCCATGAGGGAGATAACGGCAAATAGTTGCATTTTCTGTCTGGGCGTTCAGCCAACCCACTACAATGGGGATGTATGAAGACCATATTATGAACACATAGAGATAACACATTTCTTTGAGACCCGAGCAACTATGTAGAGGAGAGGTATTTACATAGATAGTACAAATATATTTATATGAATATGCTAGTTTGTAAGCTATGTTTCTATCCGTGCATTGGTCTCTAACCACAGCGCAGAAATCTATTTCATATGTTGCAATCTCACCTTCAGTGAAATTAAAATATTTAACCCTCCAAGCTAAGTCTTTAGGAAATCCTACCCCGACCCTGTTTTCCAGGGATCCCATACCCTTTGTTGACACACCTTGTTTCCCAATAGGATACCTAGAATAACTAATAACATTTTGCCCTGTCTCCTCCCAGGCTCTAGATGTTTTCTATTCGCTGAAGTTTGAGACCAATCACTTCTAACAAATGACCACCCTTTGTAATCAGTCTTTTATAGCCTAGGAGGATTGTGGCAATTCCTTAACTACCTTACAATGTGATAAGTGTATCCAAGAGGGATGTTCGGCTATCTTTAGGGCCGCAGGTGTGGTAAGTAGAACCTGACATGGTTCTTCCCAAAGAGGATGATACCAGTGATTTATTTTTATAACTTTGATAAGGATACAATTTCCTGGTTTCACAGGTTCAGGTACAGGGTCACCTGGAATACAATTAGAAATTGCTGCCTATGTTCTCCTGTATTTATCCCCCTTGTCGGCCTGTTGTTCTCCATTGCCTTCTGACATGTACATATTTATTTATTGCCATTCAAGTTATTGTTGTTTTTTACTTAAACCTTTTAGTTTTTTACGTGTGTGTTTTTTTAATTGACCTTTGCATCCTCATGACCCTGTGTGACATCAGAGGTGATCCCTAACCTGCCATTTTTGGCGGTTTTTTACTCCCTTTTTCCACCATTTCGCCACTATTTAAAGTTGCTCCTTTAAAATACAACATATATGGCCTGATGAAGACGCTGGTCCAGCATCGAAACGCGTAGCCTAACTAAACCCTCCTGACCAAATAAAATCCTTATTACTAATTACTCTTAGTCTGGATTTTCAATTTGATGTTATCTGGTCCCCCTTTTCCTCCTCTCATACATGCTAGGAAGAATATGACATTATTCACAAAGTGAGATCCATTGTCACTGTATATTTTCTCAGGTATCCCAAACCTAGGTATTATCTCCTTTACCAATGCTTTATCGACTATAAGATCATCTGGGCTTGCTGTGGAGAATACTTCTACCCATTTAGTAAATGCATCAATAATCACTAAACAATATTTCTTCCCTTCACATTTGTTTAATTCAATGAAATCCTTACAAATATGGTGGAATGGATATTGTGGACTTGGGAACTGTTCTCTCTTTGGTCTTACATTCCCCTGTGGGTTATATGTGGCGCATATTAGAAAGGTTAAACAAATTTTTTAGAGTAGTTACTAAAGCCATATGCCGTGAACACTTTAGATATGATTTCTACCATCCGCCCTGTTGAGACATGGGTTGTCCCATGGATCAATATAGCTGCAGATCTGAATAAGTTGTTGGGTAGGATTTAGTTGTTCTCAGCAGATATGTATAGCCCATTTTGAATGGTGGCTCTTTTATTTGTCCATTTATTTTGTTCTGACTTAGGTGAGGACTGTTGCATGTCTTGTAGTATTTAGAGATCTAGAATTTGCAGTGTCTGTTGTATGAGTAGATGATCTTGTCCTGTAGCTGCATGTTTTGCTGCTATGTCAGCTTTTTCATTTCCTTTTGAAATGGGGTCGTATTTCTTTGTGTGTGCGGCACATTTCCATATTGCCACCGCTTTCGGCAGCTGAACAGCCTCCAAGACTTACAATATAAAATCTTTGTGATTAATATCTTTACCTGTAGAAGTTACCATGCCTCTATTTTTCTATTGTTGGGCAAACACATGGATAGTTGTAAATGCATATTGACTATCAGTATAGACGGTTAACGTTTTATCTTTTGCAATTTTAGACGCTTCAGTTAATGCTATTAATTCAGCTGCTTGTGCTGACAAGTGTTTAGGTAAAGCTTTAGCTATTAATGTTTCCTCTTGTGTGAGCACTGCAAACCCTGTGTCATTGGTGCCATCCCGATTTTTCTTACAAGATCCATCTACAAACAGTATGAGATCACTATTTGGTAGTGGAGTATCTTTGAGATCTGATCTTGGTTCCACTCTTTCTGCTATGGAGGATAGGCAATCATGAGGTACACCATCCTCACCAGTAGGCATCAAGGTTGAAGGATTTAAAGTGGTACATCTTTCTATCATCAAATGCGGTTGTGAAAGTAACAATGTCATGCATGACAAGTGTCTTACAGCTACTGCGTGTCGTACTTTAAGAGCTAATGGATGAAATAACACTAATGTGGCAGAAGCTCTTATAGCTTCTGCAGCGGCTACAAATGATTGAACACAGGTAAGGCTCTAGCTACTGGGTCAAGTTTTGATAACTAGTAAGCTAGAGGTCTAGCCTTTCCTTCATGGAGGAGGGTTTTGAATAATCAGGTAGTCCAAGCACTGAAGATCCTACAAGAACCTGTTTTATCTGAAAAAATGCCTCCTCAGCTTCAGGAGTCCATTTAATGGAATCTTGGGCTGCAAGGGGTTCCTCATAAATCAAAGACATTAATGGTCCTGTAATAGCAGCATAATTGGCTATCCAACTTCTGCAGAAGTTAGTCATACCCAAAAAGGACATCATTTGTCTTTTTGTCAGAGGTTTCGGTGCTTGGAGTATTGCTGACCTTCTTTCTTCATCTAGATGTTTACCGTCTTGGGCAATATGGTGTATGGAATGCCTGTGTGATGCAGAGGCTAGTAAATATATGCCCTAGTACTTCTCCTTTGAAGTGGGTTCCTCTGTCACTATCAATTACTTCAGGGACCCCATATCGGCATAATACTTCACTGAGTATTTTCCTAGCAGTGTTTTTAGCTGTGTTTTTGGTTACTAGCCATGCCTCAGGCCAGTTTGAAAACAAGTCAGTACATACAAGGACATATTCATATACGTTTACTTTGGGTAGCTGTATGTAGTCCACCTGCAGTCGCTGGAAGGGGTAATCAGGGCGAGGCATGTGCTTACTGGGTGTTTTTGCCATTTTACTGGGGTTGTGTCTGGCGAATGTCAGGCAACCCTGTACATGTCGAGCAGCTGCGTTCTGAAATCCAGGGGCAAACCAGTGATGTAACACTGTGCTACTCATGACTTCTTTTGAGTTGTGAACTGGGGAATGTGCTAGGGCGCATATCATTGGGAAAAGACTACGTGGTAAGCATGTTCTACCCTTTGCATGCCATGGCTCTCCTTCGCCTCTGACAGCTCCTACCTCCTGCCACAATTTCTGTTCAGGGGTCAGCGCTTGGGTCTGGAAAGCACACAGCAATTCCTCCGTGACTGGGCCCACTTCTTGGACTACCAACACGGGGAGGGTTGCAGCTGCTTTTGCTGCTTGGTCAGCCCATGCATTCCCTTCCGCTTCAGGGGTGTCTAGTCTTGTGTGCGCTTGCACTTTAATTATGGCTACTTCTGTAAGTAATGCTAAAGCCTCAAATAGTTATTGTACTGCATCAGCATTTTTTATTGGTTTGCCTGCTGAATTCAGAAAGCCTCTTGCTCGCCATATTGTGCCATAATCGTGTGCAACTCCAAAGACGTACCTTGAGTCTGTATAGACATTCACCCTTTTACCTGTGCCCAACTTACATGCTTCTGCGAGTGCCATGAGTTCTGCCTCTTGGGCAGAGCTGCTGGAGGGCAGTGACTTTTGCAGCACTGTCTTACCTTCCTGGACTACTGCATACCCGGTGGTGAAATGTCCTGTCTGCTTATTCCAGTATCTGGATCCGTCTACAAAATACTGAACATCATAGTTAGTCAAAGGTATATCAGTGACACCTGGTAATCCTTGGGCTTCAAGTTGCATTAAACTGGGTCAATCAGGCTCACGTTCCATATCAAACAAGATGTTGCCATTTGTAAGTTCGTACATTAAGGGTCTGGCATCCCCCCCTCCCCCGTTCCCCTTCTTTTCTCTACAACCACAGGCATAGTGATGGTTGTGTGGGACTGGGTGGTCTTGGATAGCAGTAAACCTATATGGGAAAATTACAACAATAATGAGATTCCTGAGCACATATATCAACAGAGATACAACACAAAATTATCAACATATTGCAATGGACAAGTGGTGGAGTGTTTGGGGGACCACTTATTCAACAGCTCTTTCATTGCACGGATGACAATATCAGGAGAATTTGCTGCACCCTGGGGAAGCACCATCCAGGCATACTGTTTGCCTCTGTGTGTAAAGGCAAAATATTAGTAACAATCCGGAGACGGAAGGATAGAGAAAAACTGGGTATTATAGGGAGACACAACGGGAGTTATCAGTTTACTACCTGATAACTTAGCAATCTATCATTTATGCAGACAATGCTTGTTAAATATTTCAATAGAAAGAGAGAGAGACAGAGAGCAGCAGCATTTTACATTCCTTCTAACATGCTCATACACTGCATTCAGCTGCTGCCCTCAGCCCCCACCTTTTCTTCCCTTTTCTTGTAGAACTATAAGCTTCAGCGAGCCAAAATGCTGAAAGGAAACTAAATTTCTGCTATATTCATAACTCTAAAACCTGACTGTACACAGATAACTTTAGTTATTTAAACCTTATAGATAAGGTACATAAAAACAACAACAAAATAGTCTTTTTACACAACCTTTATATTTCCGTTTCATTAGCCATATTAACAAATGAAAGCCTATATAGCCAATTATGCAAAACAAAATACTTTGGAACACATTTTGAAGTATACTCAACAGTCATCCTGTTATTCCCTTAAATCAATTAGCTGGATTTAAGAAAGAAGAGGTATTATTCCACCAGGAGTCTTTGTTAACCTCTTGTTCTTGTAGCAACTTCTCTCTGAAATCACGTATTTTTGTTAGACTAGCTTTAACACGTAGGTTGCCCACAGGATGAATATAATGGCAACATTTTATTATTATTATTCCCTTTCTCTTTGTTTCTGCAACTCCAACAATTTAGTACAAGTTCAAGGCTTTCTATAATCACTTAGATTTAATTACATTGGAGGTATCTACATTAGTGTAATCATCAGTCATCAAACCTTCTTTTACTTGCTGTAACTCACTAACTGGATATATTCCCCCTGTTCTAGGCTTTGGCATTCTGCTTATCATGCTTAGTAGATCATCATCATCATCATCATGTTAGGTGACATACAATACATTGGTGAAGCATGTGGGGTTATAATTGCTGTAAGAGCATCACTCCAATAGTAGAAAACGCTTATAACCCCAACAGAAAAGATGCGTAACTTATATATACAAAACCAGTGATAAATACATTTCTATCTTACTTTTCTCAATTTGTTAACTCGCTAATTCACTTGTAACCATGTGGGCAATGATAGTCACAACGTAGACGTGCAAGAGTGCTATCCAGATTCGCGGACGGGAGTGGTTACCCGCCACTTCACACACAGAGTTTATAATAAAGTGTCTCAACTTAGACCCACATTCTGCTGGATAAGTCTGTAAAACACAGAGGGACTATACCATATACTTCCGTTCATTCAAACAGCAAGAATACAGTTAGTATAACAATATTACATATTTTACAATATTACACATATTTTACAATCTGTAATATAAACCAAAATATTCCTATGGAAATTGGACATCAAATCATTAATTACAGCAGTTTATATAGCCAATATGACGTATGCACACCAGGAGATAGAGAGACCTAGTGTACAATACCACTGGCACATGTCTATATAATATAATGCGGTAAAGATAAAGGTTAATTTATTATATACAATGGTTAGTTTAATAGATGGAATTCCTGTGACTCCCTGTCTGGTAACTAACACAACAGAATCAGTATAAGGGCAGATACAGACGGACGTTGCGTTTTTTGCGCGCGCAAACAACGCAGCGTTTTGCGCGCGCAAAAAACATTTGACAGCTGCGTGTGTCATCCATGTATGATGCGCGGCTGCGTGATTTTCGCGCAGCCGCCATCAGAGATGAGGCTAGTCGACGCCCGTCACTGTCCAAGGTGCTGAAAGAGCTAAATGATAGTCAGTAACTCTTTCAGCACCCTCGACAGTGACTACCGATCCCAATATACAGCAACCTGTTAAAAAAAAAGAAAAAGTTCGTACTTACCGAGAACTTCCCGGCCGTTGCCTTGGTGACGCGTCCTTGGTGACGCGTCCTTGGTGATGCGCCTCTCTTGACATCGGGCCCCACCTCCCTGGATGACGCGGCAGTCCATGTGACCGCTGCAGCCTGTGCTTGGCCTGTGATTGGCTGGAGCTGTCACTTGGACTGAATTGTCATCCCGGGAGGTCAGACTGGAGGAAGAAGCCGGGAGTTATCGGTAAGTCAGAACTTCGTTTTTTTTTACAGGTTCATGTTTATTGGGATCGGTAGTCACTGTCCATGGTGCTGAAACAGTTTAACTCTTTCAGCACCCTGGACAGTGACTATCTCCGGACGTCGCGTACCGGAAATTTTTTTGCCGGGTTCGGCCAAAACGAGTTCGGCCGAACCCGGTGAAGTTCGGTTCGATTGTCCGGGTTCGCTCATCTCAAAGACACTCCATTTGGATGTTTGGAAACAGAAAAGCACGTGGTTGACTTCAATGGGTGCGTGATGCGCGAAATACGCGGAGATATTGAACCTGTCGCGCTTTTTGCGCAGCTGACAAACGCTGCGCAAAAAGCACGGACTGTCTGTACTGCCCCATAGACTTGTATTGGTCTGTGCGTGGCGCGTGAAAACCACGCGGCCGCAAACGACCGAATACACACTCGTGTGAATCCCCCCTAACTTCTGTTCTCCCATAAGACACGTCATCATTCTCCATGTTAATACATTAGTAAAAAGTTTAATTTCTTAATTTTTTCTATCACACACACACCAATATTAATGAATAAAGTATTATGCTGATAAGTCATATACTCAATGTTCCTGGGTGTTTTAACAGTATTTTTTTCTACGAATTTGTCCTGGTAACAATTTTACCTAGGACCATACCTCATTGGACTCCCTTATACACACAAGATGTTATTTATTTAACCCTAATACATTCATTCTTCACAGTCAAGGAGTCTCATATATGTTTCATATCATACATTCACAGAAGCATAAACCTATACACATCATTACCTTACACAGCACAATTCAGACACTTACAAAGACAAACAGCTGTTCCCCTCATATCTAAATCATTCAAAACTTTTAATCACAAAAATGAACTTTATACAACAAATAACCTAATACTCTATAATCCTTAATCTATAAGAGATCCTCCAAATCTCCAAGTACTTTAACTTTAACGTGCTGCACAGAGTTATTTATTACCTGTAGCCTTCTCACACAAGCTATGGACTTCTAACCTCGAGAACCGTTATTCCCAGGTTTTTATATTAAAAACCTGTGCTTAAAGAGGCTCTGTCACCACATTATAAGTGGCCTATATTGTACATGATGTGATCGGCGCTGTAATGTAGATTACTGCAGTAAACGATCATTTTTGACGGCGTTATGACCTATATTCGCTTTATGCTAATGAGTTTCTCAATGGACAACTGGGCGTGTTTTACTATATGGCCAAGTGGGCGTTGTGGAGAGAAGTGTATGACGCTGACCAATCAGTGTCATACACTTCTCATTGTTCCAGCCCAGCTTCTTTCACTGCACAATCACATTGTGCTGTGGATCATGCTGGGCTGTAACAATGATTGGTCAGCGTCATACACTCTACTGTACAACGCCAAATTGGTCAAAAGTAAAAACACGCCCAGTTGGTCATTAAGAAACGAATTAGCATAAATCTAAAATTGCTCATAACTAGCTCAAAAATTATCGTGCATACCGTGCACGGGGTGAGTTATTCAATGAACTCACTAAATCTAACAACCTCCGGATGAATTGCTGTCAAACAGAGGCCAGTCTGATGGGACAGATGGGGTGGAGTGAAGGATTCTAAAAGAACGTATAGAGAGGAACTGAGGATTCAAGTTTTCATCTGAATAAAGGTAATATAATTTTGTATATATATGTTTTTATTATTTTTCATATTTAGATGTTATTAGATTATGTGATAAAAACCTAAGTTGGATCTTAGGTACTAAGACTGGATCTTAGTTATATTAAAGAGGCTCTGTCACCAGATTATAAGTGCCCTATCTCCTACGTAATCTGATCGGCGCTGTAATGTAGATAACAACAGTGGTTTTTATTTTTAAAAACGATAATTTTTGAGTAAGTTATGAGCAATTTTAGATTTATGCTAATTAGTTTCTTAATGACCTTCACTCCACCCCATCCGTCCCATCAGACTGGCCTCTGTTTGACAGCAATTCAGCCGGAGGACTTTAGATTTAGTGAGTTCATTGAATAACTTACCCCGTGCACGGTATGCAGTCCTCGGGTAGACGAGGGGTCAGGAGATGTTGGATTCCCGGCTCAAAGAACCAATTTATAGAAGAATTTGTGTACTTATCACAGAGATTCAAGGAGTCACCAGAATAAATTGAAATATTGCACCCTTTTATTCTTGTTAACGAGGAGACAAAACAACAGCAG
The DNA here is from genome assembly GCF_050947455.1 of Rhinoderma darwinii. Lineage (NCBI taxonomy): Eukaryota > Metazoa > Chordata > Amphibia > Anura > Rhinodermatidae > Rhinoderma > Rhinoderma darwinii. Next base: position 157,113,944 of record NC_134691.1, on the reverse strand, counting down.
ATTAAGTCATCATTCAGCTTTTGTCTGAGTATCATAGCCTTTATAAATGGGATAAACCTAGTTCAAACCAGTTCTTAAACTGCTTTGTTATCTCCTTACTTGACCTTGAAACGTATGTGAATGCTTCTATTCTCTCTATAAAGGAATTCAGCTGCCCACCCCTCTCATACTTGATAGCATATTTAACACGTTGTCACCCAAGAACCTTTGCAGAGAAACTTGTATAGCTCAATACACACCTTCGTTTCTGATACATAAATTTAAAATAAAACTTTCCTAACAGCTTTCCGTCGGAATGGAGCCCCAACTGAAACAAACTGAAACCGTAGATTTCAGTTTCCATCACTATTGATTTCAATGGTCACGAATCCGGTGCCAATAGTTTGTTTGTCTCCGTTGTGCAAGGGTTCTGTAGTTTTGACCCGATGAATATCGTAGTCGACTATGGTATTCATTTGTGTCAGTCAGGGCTCCGTTCCGACGGAAAGCTCAGACGGAATGACGGAACCGAGCCCTGATGCAGATGTGAACAAAGCCTTATTAAGCCTAAACGAAAAGAAGTTCATATAGTAGGTAATTCCACAAATAGGCATAGATCATAAATAACCAAATCAATAAATAAATGAGTAAATAAATAAGTATACAGTATACAAACTTAGTAAAATGCATAGAAGTAGAACCCTAGTGGGTATATTATCTTAAGTGTATGTATAAACCACAAAACCCCAACGTTCATTTTGCGTTAGCTTCCTTTAGGGCAGGGGTCTCAAACTCAGCCGGGCAAGTGGGCCACATATAGAAAAAATGGGAAGTTGACGGGCCACATTACTTTCGAATTTGATACAATACAAAATTATTGTTAATCAATTAGTTATTTGAACTACTATAGCACTATATTACTATAATACAAATACTACTTTACTATAATAATGACGCTAGGTTTAAAATTTGAGAGAATTCTCCGCGTGCTTATTTCAACAATCCAGTTTTCCAATTTAAAGAGGTTCAGTCACCACATTATAAGTGGCCCATCTCCTACATAAGGAGATGGGCGCTATAATATAGGTGACAGCAGTGCTTTTTATTTAGAAAAACAATCTATTTTTACCACTTTATGAGCGATTTTTAGCTTTATGCTAATGAGTTTCTTAATGCCCAAGTGGGCGTGTTTTTACTTTAGACCAAGTGGGCATTGTACAGAGCTATATCGCTATGTGCTGCCACATAAACACACTATAACATTACTGCAGTGTCATGATAATGAATATACATTACCCCCAGCCAGGACGTCATGTGTATTCAGAATCCTGTCACTTCTGTAGCGTCTCTGTGAGATTTACAGCAAGGCAAGCGTAATCTCGCAAGATTACGATGTAACCTGTCATTTCAAACGAGATTACGTTTGTCTTGCTGTAATCTAACAGAAAAGATTCAGAAGTGTCAGGATTCTGAATACACATGACGTCCTGGCTGGAGGTAATGTGTATTCATTATCATGACACTGCAGTAATGTTAGTGTGTGTGTATGAGGCTGCACATAACTATATCGCTATCTACAAAGTAAATGAATGGAGAGAAGTGCTTGACGCTGATTGGTCAGCGTCATACAATCCTCTGTACAACGCCCACTTGGTCTAAAGTAAAAATATGCCCACTTGGGCATTATGAAACTAATTAGTATAAAGCTAAAAATCGCTCATAAAGTGGTAAAAATAGATAGTTTTTCTAAATAAAAAGCACTGCTGTCACCTACATTATAGCGCCGATCTCCTTATGTAGGAGATAGGGCACTTATAATGTGGCGACAGAGCCTCTTTAAGTGTTGCTAAATGCAGTCCGGCTCAGTTAGCAGCGTTTGGCAGACACACATGTCAAGATTGGGCAGCCCCTTTTTAGATAGTGCCACAGTGCCCTCTGTGGATGCTGCCACAGTGCGCACTGTAGATGCTGCCACAGTGCCCTCTGTAGTTGCTGCCACAGTGCCCTCTGTAGTTGCTGCCACAGTGCCCTCTGTAGATGCTGTAAAAGAGTCCTTTGTAGATGCTGCCACAGTGCCCTCTGCAGATAATGCCACAGTGCCCTCTGTAGATAATGCCACAGTGCCCTCGGTAGATAATGCAACACAGTGCCCTCGGTAGATAATGCAACACAGTGTCCTCTGTAGATGCTGCCACAGTGCCCTCTGTAGATGCTGCCACAGTGCCACAGTAGAAAAGTATGTACAGTATATTCACTTAATACTTGGTCGGGGCTCCTTTTGCATGAATTACTACATCAATGCGGCGTGGCATGGAGGCGATCAGCCTGTGGCACTGCTGAGGTGTTGTGGAAGCCCAGGTTGCTTTGATAGCGGCCTTCAGCTCGTCTGCATTCTTAGGTCTGGTGTCTCTCTTCTTCCTCTTGACAATACCCCATAGATTCTCTATGGGGTTTAGGTCAGGCGAGATTGCTGGCCAAACAAGCACAGTGATACTGTTTTTATTAAACCAGGTATTGGTACTTTTAGCAGTGTGGGCAGGTGCCAAGTCCTGCTGGAAAATGAAATCAGAATCTCCATAAGGGCTCGTTTACACGAGCGTGTTATTCGTCCGTACAACGCGCGTGATTTTCACGCGTGTCGTACGGACCTATAATAGTCTATGGGGCCGTACAGACAGTCCGTGAATTTTGTGCAACGTGAGTCCGTTGCAAAAAAACTCACGACCGGTTCTATTTTTTTGCGCTGTTCGCACATCACACACCCATTGAAGTCAATGGGTGCGTGAAAATCACGCATCTCACACGGAAGCACTTCCGTGCGAACAGTGTGATTTGCGCAACAGCAGTGAAAAGGATGAATGAAAACAGAAAAGCACCACGTGCTTTTCTGTTTACAAACATCCAAACGGAGTGTCATAATGATGGTGGCTGCACGAAAATCACGCAGCTGTGCATCATACGGGGATGACACACGAAGCTGTTAAGTGCCTTTTGCGCACGCAAAACGGCGCGTTTTTTGCGTGCGCAAGACGCACACGCTCGTCTAAACGAGGCCTAAAGCTTGTCAGCAGACGGAAGCATGAAGTGCTCGAAAATTTCCTGGTAGACTTCTGCGTTGACTCTGGACTTGATATAACACAGTGGACCAACACCAGCAGATGACATGGCTCCCCAAACCATCACTGACTGTGGAAACTTCACACTGGACCGCAAGCAACTTGGATTGATGCCTCTCCACTCTTCCTCCAGACTCTGGGACCTTGATTTCCAAATGAAATGCAAAATATACTTTCATATGAAAACCGGACTTTGGACTACTGAGCAACAGACCAGTTCTTTTAAAGGGAAGGTGTCACGAATTTTTTTTTTTATATATAATATTGCTTTTAGTATGTTATTAAAATAAATTTTATTTATTTGTGTTTTTGTGTTGTACTTTTTACTTTTTTCTTTCTTTTACTTCTCTATGGGGGCTGCCATTTTTTTCATCTCTGTATGTGTCGATTAACGACACATACAGAGATGGAATACGGCACATACATCCCCATAGAGAATGCGAACGGTAGCCGTTCCATTCACTATAGCGTACGCCGTCTGTGTGGGAACGGCGCATTCGCCGCTCCCACACAGACCAAAGGAAAGTCTTTGGTAGAGCGACATCCGACGTCATTTTCATGTGAAGGCAGCGCAGACGCAAGGACTAGGAGCGGAGGCGGCAGCAGTGGCAGGAGCAGGTAAGTTATGTTTGTGTATGTGATGTGTGTGTATGTTACTGTTATACTGTCTGATTACCACTGTATCTAATCCTCCTACACTGTGCATTCGCTCAGAAAATGGTGGCACACAGTGTAGGAGGTTTGAACATTCAACCCCCTCCTTTCTCTTGGCACTAGCCAGGATAAAGGAGGGGGGATTGTGTGAGGACACTAGAGCGAGTGTGTCTACTCCAAATTTGCAGCATAAAGCCATGAGGTTGCTTTACCACATGCCAATGCTGCAATTTTGGAAATTACTCCCTCTAGTGACCAGCACATGGAAATGTTATAAATTAGAATCTAATTTATAATATTTCCTGACTTGTGAAAAAATTAAAACAATGTGTAATCATTTATATATTAACTGTTTAACTGGATAAAAAAATAAAAAAAATTCTAGCGACAAATTCCCTTTAAAGGGTTAGGAAACCTTTGCAGGTGTTTTGTGTTGATTAGCTGATTAGGGTGTCAAACCATGAGTCTACAATCTTCAACTTTTACCCAATATTCTCATTTTCTGAGAGACAAAATTTTGTTTTTTTTATTTAACTGTTAGCCATAATTAGAGATGAGCGAACCGGGACAACCGAACCCGGTTTCGGTCCGAACTTCCGGAAAAGTTCGGTTCGCAGCGAATCCGAACTTCACCGGGTTCGGCCGAACCCGTTTTGACCGAACCCGGCTACATTTTGGCGCCTGCCACATGTTACATCTAAAATGGAGGATTTCACAAGATCACCTGACATCAGGCTACCCCATAATGCCTTGCAAACGGCTCTCCCAGCCAATCGGGAGGCAGCATAGGGGCGGGCTCAAGCCTGCAATAAAAGTCTATGCACGGAGCTCAGCGGCCATTTTACAGACAGGAGCTGTAGGGATAGCATCTCTGTGCAGTAAGGGAAAGCTTTAGGAATCTAAAAGGCAGGAATCCAGAAATCGAAGGGGCTCATCCACTACTCACTACTCAGCCAGTGTGTGAATACGCTTTTATAAGGGGCTCATCCCCGTTGCATCCAACTTGCAATACAGGCAGCCTTTGTAGTAGTGGTAGTAGTAGTACTACAAGGCCCAGCATTCCCTGAGTGCACTGCGGCGTGGCTGATAGAAATTCTCATTCATTGCCATTTGCCATGCCAGTGTCAGTGTGTGAATACGCTTTTAGAAGGGCCTCATCCCCGGCCGTTAACATAACAAACAATCCAACTTGCAATACAGGCAGCCTAGTAGTACTATAAGGCCCAGCATTCCCTGAGTGCACTGCAGCGAGGCTGATAGAAATTCTCATTCATTGCCATTTGCCAAGCCAGTGTCAGTGTGTGAATACGCTTTTAGAAGGGGCTCATCCCCGGCCCGTTAACATAACAAACAAATAACAATACAACTTGCAATACAGGCAGCCTTTGTAGTAGTGGTAGTAGTAGTACTACAAGGCCCAGCATTCCCTGAGTGCACTGCGGCGTGGCTGATAGAAATTCTCATTCATTGCCATTTGCCAAGCCAGTGTCAGTGTGTGAATATGCTTTTAGAAGGGGCTCTGAAATGTCTGGGAAAAAAAAGGTTGTGAAAGGACGGGGTAGAGGAAAAAACACCAATGCCGTCTCCTCTTCCAGTCCAAATGTTGGATCTGTTGGTGCCAGACCCAGTACCAGCATTTGTGGCACAAGACATGTGCCCAGTTCCACTAGTAGCAGCTGCCATGTGCCTGCTGGTAGTAGTATCAGCAAGCCAGACTTGTCCATCTCCTCCGGTGGGCGGGTTACTTTAGACAATACGGCCATTGTGGACTGGTTGGCTGGCTCGCGGTCATCTCAGCAGGAAGACTCTGATGATCTGGCTTCAAGCCAGGTTTCGTTGGATTCCAGATCCTCTACAGTTCGTTGGCACAGTGACAGTAGTAATATAGGTATTTCTAGCGTTTCCATTCCATCATCTATGTCTTCGCTCCCCCTTCCTAGCGGGAAGCCATCTTTCCTGAGAGTCCTAAGAGACATCTCCTCAGGTGCGAAGGAAGATACTGAACAACATAGTGATGATGATGATTTGTTTTCCGCGAGTCAGCCAACGGAGTGTGTTGAGGTGGAAGCGGTGTCCGAGACGCATAGCTGCGGTAGTGGGGGTGTTGGTGGTGGTAGCCGTGGTGGCAGACGCAGTAATGAGGGGGGGCATGGAGCCCGCCATGATGTCACATCACATTCACAACACAGTGACAGAAGTGGCGGGGATGATGAGGAAGGCTATGATCATGATGTTTTAGACAGGACGTGGGAACCAGGTGACGAGGTGATGACGGCGTCAGAGGAGGAGGGTAGTAGTGGCGGCACTGGATGTGATAAACAGCCAAGCTGAGGTAGGGGCAGAAGTCAATCTGCAAAACGTTGCAGCGGTAGGGTCAGCTCAGGAGCCGGTGACGGCGACACAGATGCTGGTGTAGGCTCCCGAAAAAAGCCTGCCAGACAAGGGGCAAGCTCGGGTGGTTGTGGTGGTGGTGGTGGTGGTGGTGGTGGACGTGGTACTACCTCTTTATGGTACTCTGCCATGTGGCAATTTTTCTGTACCTTCCCGGAGGACGAAAACATGGCACAGTATCTGCAAGCAGAAAGTAAGGCGTGGGCAGGGCAGCAATGTAGGAACTACCGCTCTACGTAAACACATGGAGCGGCATCACAAGGCCATGTGGGACAATCGACATGCCCCACCATCATCATGTACATCTAATGAAGACCCCTCTTCCGCTGCTGCTGCTGCTCCGAGTCCCTGTCATCTAAGTAGTAGCCAGGCATTATCCACCATGTCGTTGTCATCATCATCATCACTGTCATCTAGTGCTCCTCCTACGTCCCGTCAGTTATCCATTACGGAATCGTTGTCCAATAAGCAACAATATATGCCCAGTCATCCACTTGTCGTGCGGCTTAATTCACACCTGGCTAAGTTGTTGGTGGTGCAGTCGCTGCCGTACCACCTGGTCGACTCCGCCGGCTTCAAGCAATTGATGGCGTGCGCTCAGCCTAGGTGGCGAATACCTAGCCGACATTACTTCTCCAAAACAGCTCTCCCTGCCTTACACAAGCATGTGGAGGAAAAGGTGTGCCAGTCCTTGCAATTATCCGTGTGCAGCAGGGTACATGCCACCGTCGACACGTGGAGCAGCAACTATGAGCAGGGACAGTACATGTCTTTCACGGCCCACTGGGTCAATATTTTGCAGTCCGATGCACCACCGCAGCAATGCCAGGCATTACCACCTCCACGCTTGTATCTTTCTGGTTCAACTCCGGACACCAGGCGCCTACCATCCTCCTCCTCCTACTCCTCCTCCTCCTCCTTGACTTCCTTCTTGGAGGTCTTCCCGTCCCCGACAGGACACAGCGTATCTTCCACTCCTCCTCCCTCCTCCTTTCATAGGTGCAAGGTGAAGCGCCACAACGCTGTCTTACACCTGCTGAGCCTGGGCGAGAAAAGCCACACAGGGCAGGAGCTGCTGCTGTGCATCAAGGAGGAAATCGCACGCTGGCTGTCTCCTCTGAAACTCACACTGGGCAATGTTGTCTCTGATAACGGCAAGAACGTTGTGGCTGCACTGCGTCTAGGTCACCTGACACACGCTCCTTGCATGGCACATGTGATCAATCTGGTCATAACCCGCTTCTTAAAGTCATATGTTGGTTTGAAGGGTGTGCTGGCCATGTCCAGGAGGGTTTGCGTTCGCTTTAGACGTTCGTATGCATTTAAGCACGCCCTCCTGGACTTGCAGCGTCAAAACAATCTCCCAGAACACAGCCTGATTTGCGACGTTCCAACACGCTGGAATTCCACCCTGCACATGTTGGACCGTCTGTACGAACAGCGGAAAGACGTGAATGATTTCCTGATGCAGCAGACGGGCAGCGTTTGGAGCCAGTGTAATTTCGAGCTCAGGCACTGGCAGCTGGTTAGAGACGCATGTCGCGTTTTGAGGCCCTTTGAAGAGGCCACACGATTTGTGAGCCGTGACGCTAGCGGAATGAACGATGTTATGCCGCTGATATTCATTATGGAGCAAACGCTCACAGCGATGATTCAGCAAAGGATGGAGGAAGGATCACATCTGGCTATGGATGTTGAGGAGGAGGAGGAGGATGAGGATGAGGAAACAGGACCTGAAGAGGAGCTGGATTTGGAGATGGAATCACAGGAAGGGATAGGGGACGAGGCAGCCGCACAACATGACAGTGATGGTGGTGATGACGAGTCTGACGACGACCTTGATGATGGACAACCATGGCAGTATGGGGCGGAGATGGAACCAACCGGGCCCTCTGAAACGCTGGCCAGGATGGCGAGCTGTATGCTTCGTTACTTGCGCGCTGACTGTCGTATTGTTAGCATGAAGCAAAGAGATGAGTACTGGATAGCCACACTTTTAGACCCTCGGTATAAAGCCAGAATGGGGGAGTTTTTTGCGCCTTCCGAGTGGGAGGCAAAATTGGCTTATTATCGAGAGAAGCTATGCAGCCAGCTTGTCACGGCTTTCAAACGGCAAACACCTGCTGCAAGCATGTCTGACCGGGGGGCCACTCTCCGCTCCCCACTGTCTCATCGTTCCACCGCCTCTGGCAGAGCTACCTCTGCAATAGGCGGCAGCCGCGGCAGCAGCGGCAGCAGCAGCCAATTCAGTTTGGAAAATATGATGACAACATTTTTACATCCAATACCCCGACCTGACACACATCGTAGTCACCAAAGGGATGTTCACCATCACCAGGTGCAGCACCTAAACAACCAGGTTCACTCGTACCTGGACTGTGCCCTTTCTCCGTCAGAAATGCTGATTCAAGACCCCATAGACTTCTGGGTCAGCAGATTGGATCATTGGCAAGAACTGGCCCAGTTTGCCATGGGTGTACTGTCTTGTCCACCCTCCAGTGTAGCGTCAGAGAGGGTATTCAGCGCGGCAGGGGGCTTCATCACCCCTAAGCGAACAAGATTGTCCGCCAACAGCTTGGAAAATCTCACATTTCTGAAAATGAATCAAGCGTGGATCGGTGAGGATTTTAAAACCCCTGTGCCTGATGCCACTGATTAGATCTGACATTGCTGCTGCTGCTGCCGCTGCCGCCTGCTACTGCCGCCTGCTACTACGGGATTCTGTCCTGTCCACTCTTTTTTTAATGTGCCGCTGTTGGTGCTGCTACTACTTCTACCACCAATCCACCCCAGTGCCGTCTGCTACAAGCAGGCCTGCCCCACCACAGGGCTTTGTCCTGTGATTGTCCAGTCTCTTTTTTTAATGTGCTGCTACTACTACTACCACCCTTGCTGTCCGTTGGCTACCTCTACTACCACCAATACACCTCCACTGCCGTCTGCTACAAGCAGGCCTGAGGCCTGCCCCACCAGAGGGCTTTGTCCTGTGACTGTCCAGTCTCTTTTTTTAATGTGCTGCTACTACTACTACCACCCTTGCTGTCTGTGTTGGCTACCTCTACCACCAATACACCTCCACTGCCGTCTGCTACAAGCAGGCCTGAGGCCTGCCCCACCAGAGGGCTTTGTCCTGTGACTGTCCAGTCTCTTTTTTTAATGTGCTGCTACTACTACTACCACCCTTGCTGTCTGTGTTGGCTACCTCTACCACCAATACACCTCCACTGCCGTCTGCTACAAGCAGGCCTGAGGCCTGCCCCACCAGAGGGCTTTGTCCTGTGACTGTCCAGTCTCTTTTTTTAATGTGCTGCTACTGCTACTACTACTACCACCCTTGCTGTCCGTTGGCTACCTCTACTACCACCAATACACCTCCACTGCCGTCTGCTACAAGCAGGCCTGAGGCCTGCCCCACCAGAGGGCTTTGTCCTGTGACTGTCCAGTCTCTTTTTTTTAATGTGCTGCTACTGCTACTACTACTACCACCCTTGCTGTCCGTTGGCTACCTCTACTACCACCAATACACCTCCACTGCCGTCTGCTACAAGCAGGCCTGAGGCCTGCCCCACCAGAGGGCTTTGTCCTGTGACTGTCCAGTCTCTTTTTTTAATTTGCTGCTACTGCTACTACTACTACCACCCTTGCTGTCCGTTGGCTACCTCTACTACCACCAATACACCTCCACTGCCGTCTGCTACAAGCAGGCCTGAGGCCTGCCCCACCAGAGGGCTTTGTCCTGTGACTGTCCAGTCTCTTTTTTTTTAATGTGCTGCTACTGCTACTACTACTACCACCCTTGCTGTCCGTTGGCTACCTCTACTACCACCAATACACCTCCACTGCCGTCTGCTACAAGCAGGCCTGAGGCCTGCCCCACCAGAGGGCTTTGTCCTGTGACTGTCCAGTCTCTTTTTTTAATGTGCTTCTACTGCTACTACTACTACCACCCTTGCTGTCCGTTGGCTACCTCTACTACCACCAATACACCTCCACTGCTGTCTGCTATAAGCAGGCCTGAGGCCTGCCCCACCACAGGGCTTTGTCCTGTGACTGTCCAGTCTCTTTTTTTTAATGTGATGCTACTACTACTACCACCCCTGCTGTCTGTGTTGGCTACCTCTACTACCACCAATACACCTCCACTGCCGCCCGTCTGCTACAAGCAGGCCTACCCCACCACAGGGCTTTGCCCTGTGACTGTCGTCCAGTCTCTTTTTTTAATGTGCTGCTGCTACTACCAGTCTACCACCCTTGCTGTCTGTGTTGGCTACCTCTACTACCACCAATACACCTCCACTGCCGCCCGTCTGCTACAAGCATGCCTGCCCCACCACAGGGCTTTGTCCTGTGACTGTCGTCCAGTGTCTTTTAATGTGCTGCTACTACTCACCCTTGTCAATAAAAAGGGTCAATTTTTGGAGGGCTTGTCAAAAGCCATTGCTTGTTGCTTTAATGCTTTTACATCCATGTATGGAAGAACCCCGGCAGGCATCTGCCAAAAAAAAGGGTCAATTTTTGGAGGGCTTGTGAAAAGCCATTGCTTGTTGCTTTTACATCCATGTATGGAACTCTTTTATTATAAAAGTAAAAAAAACATAACAACAACATCAGCCGATGTAAACCATAACCAAAATACAACATATACAAACATAAACATAAGACATTATATACATACTTTTAAATACATCACTGTATTCCTCCATGTTCCTGGACTTGGCCGATTCCTCATCCAGCTACACTCATCCGCATTCAACCTTTATCGTTTCCCCCCGCCACCTCCCCGTATCCATTCGCCCCCACTCACTCCCTTCCGTACTCATTTGAAACAATCAGCCGGAATGTGTCAAACCCCCCGACATACCTACCCATATTAATATACAACACACTTTAATATACACCCACATATACCCAAAAATATATATACACCTATATACACTTCCACCTATATACCTTTTATATATATATATTTTTGTATTTTTTTTATTTTTGTTATATATATATACTAACCCTAACTCTAACTGAATTAACCCTTCACCACACCGGGCCAACACCCCGCCTCATGTCCGCTTAGTCCTGATGTTGGCCTCCGCCACCACACCGTAAACCTCCCACTCAGACCCTCGCCCCATGTCCTCTCATGTTCTGCATAGTCCGGGCCCGAGCGGGAGAGAAAAGAAGAATCAATATAATCCTCCCCACACCCCCCAATTCCTACACCCAACCTATCTAAACCCCTGTCACTCTCCCTCGCATATACATAACAACAAAAACACAACCCGAAAGCACCAAGTTCGGTTCCTGTAAGCCTTTATACTGCCTTTATGTACTGAAAACAAAACACTCTGCCGTGCACAATCCCAGCCTACCACCAGAAAGAGGAGAAAGAGACCCACCTGACCCCCCCGAGGATAGGATCCACCCACGCCGACACCTTCCCTATCGCTTTCCCCTAATGCTGTCCCTTCTCTTACCCTATGTTTGATCTAGCCCTAAACTCGCCCTCCTTTCCCTATTGTTTTCCCTATCGCTCAATTTTTTTTGTGCCTAAGCGAGGGCGGACCCCCCCCGGACGAGCCGGATGAGCCCCCCCCCGGAAGGTCAATACCCTAAGGCACCCCAAAAGAAAAGCCCCTCCAAAAGAGGCTTTGGATGCTCCCAGTCTATCAACCTCCAAAGAGCGTACCTTCACCAGGCCACCGATGATGTTCCCTACAACCTCTTCCACCAGAAGGATTTTGCTCTGCGTGGATACTAAACACCGTGCGTTCCAGGTAAAGTGCTTAACCACTATGCTAACTAAAAAATAAGTGTTACGGTCCCTTCCACCTAGGTCTCCGAACATCCCATAAGCCCATCCGGCGTAGGAGAGGTTGGCTAAGCCAAGCCAGCCAATGGAGGCACCCACCCTTTTGTACACCTCTGCATTAAAGGGGCAATGAAGCAGGAAATGCTCCATACTCTCTAGTGTATCGCTACACTCCTCCCGAGGACATCCTCTGTCGTCAGTGTTTCTATACTTCAAATTGCCCCTTACATACAGTCTCCCGTGGAAGCAGCGCCAAGCCAGATCCCAAAACTTCTGGGGAATCCTCACTGAATTTAAAAGTTTTAATCCCTCCCCGAGGTCACTACTTGGGCAGTCTTTGAGTGCCAGGGGCTTCCGGAAGTGGGTCATCAGAACCCTTCTGTCGAGGAATTTCCTCGGCATGGTCCTGATTTCCCACACCTCCAGACCCCACCGGCGTACCATCTTCAAGACCAGGGCGGCATAAGCCGGGAGATGTCCGTGAGGTGTACGCAGGTCTTTCACTTGGCCTCCTCTCTCCCATTCCTGGAAGAAGGGCTGAAACCACTCCCTGTAGGAGAGAATCCACCAAGGAGCCCTCTCTTGCCAGAGGTTTGCCATATTGATCTTAACAAAGGTGTTCACTAGGAACACCACTGGGTTAACCATACCTAACCCTCCTAGTTTCCTTGGTCGATACGTAACTTCTCTCTTAATTAGGTTAAGCCTGTTCCCCCATAACAGTTGGAAGAACAGGCTATAGACCCGAGCCCAGAGAGGTTCTGGCAAGATGCACACACTGCCAAGGTAGAGCAACATGGGCACCAGGTAAGCTTTGGCCAAGTGAACCCTTTCTCTAAGGGTTAAGGACCAACCCTTCCATTGGTCGACCTTCTGGGCAACTAACTTTAGCCTGCCATCCCAGTTTTTCTTGGGATAATCACCCGGGCCAAATTCCACTCCTAAGATCTTTGCAGACCCCTGAGGCTCTGGAAGGGTGTCCAGGAGACCAAAACTAGGATCTCCTCCTACCAGCCAGAGACTTACGCACTTGTCACGGTTAACCTTGGACCCAGATGCCCGTGAGTAACATTCCACTTCTGACATCACCCACTCCGCCTCCCCTTGCGAGGAGACGAAAATGGAGACGTCATCCGCGTATGCAACCACCCTCTGAGTGGCTTTCGGCCCCTCCAAGCCGACCCTGATCCCCGCCAATGGTCCACGGTCAACCCTTCTTAAAAAAGGGTCAATCGCAAACACATATAGCAGGGGACTCAGAGGACAGCCCTGGGGGACACCAGACCCAACCTCAAAGGGGGTTCCAACCCAACCGTTAACCAGCGCGAAAGTCTCTGCCCCAGCGTATAAGGTCTGGAGCCAATTGACAAACCCTCCCGGCAGACCATACCTCAGAAGGACCGACCATAGATACTCGTGATTCACTCGGTCAAACGCTTTGGCCTGGTCCAAGGACAGAACGTACCCCTTCCACTGGCCAGAATTTCCCCGCTCCACTGCCTCTCTGAGACTGAGGACAGCACTAAAAGTGCTGCGGCCTGGAACGGAACAATGCTGGACCGGCGAAAGAAGCCGGGGTGCAAATTTCACCAACCGATTAAACAGCACCTTTGCGAGAATCTTTCTGTCCGTATTGAGGAGCGCTATGGGACGCCAATTCTCAATACGAGTCGAATCCTTACCTTTTGATAGAACAATCAAAGCTGACCTCCTCATTGACCTCGGCAGAGTGCCCGAGGATAGACACTCATTAAATACAGATGTCAAGAGGGGAACTAGGGTTCCTTTAAAGGTCTTGTAGAACTCGGATGTTAAGCCATCCGGCCCTGGCGATTTTTTTCAGACCTAGTCCGTCAATCGCCAGCATTACTTCCTCTTCTTTGATTGGATCTATCAAGACATTAAGGGAGGAATCCTCTCTTGGCTCAGGGATAGTTTCAGCCAGGAAAGCCGACATCTCCTCTCGGTCTGGATCCTGCCTACCCAAAAGGTGAGAGTAGAAGGATCTAACGACCTCCAGAATCCCTGACTTGGATCTCCTCAGGGACCCTGTACTGTCTATTAGTCCTGTCACTATTTTACGACTCACTGACATCTTACAGTTCCTGTAGGGGTCGGGCGAGCGGTACCTCCCGAAATCCCTCTCAAGAACCAAAGATGCGTGCCTATCATACTGACACCTTTTGAGCAACGCTTTCACTCCGGAGATCTCCTCCTGACTACCTCCGTCCGAGACCAGACGTTCGAGTTTCCTCCTCAGTTCCTGATACAGGCGGTACCTGCTCATGGACCTGAGGCCTGAAAGCCGGCGGAAAAATCCTGCTACCCGATATTTGAACAACTCCCACCACTCAGACTTCGTGCCACCTAGATCCAACTAAGGTACCTGGTCCTGGAGAAAATCTTCAAAGGCCAGTCTTATTTCCGCTTCTTCCAGAAGAGTAGAATTCAGCCTCCATATACCTCGACCCATCCGAAGGGATTCTGCAATGTTCAGAGAAAACAAAATCATACAGTGGTCGGAGAATTCCACCTCAACAACGGACACTGGTGAAGAGATGGCTTCCTCCTTCAAAAAAAACCTATCTATCCTAGACCTACAGCTTCCTCTTTGATAGGTGAACCCGTGGTGACCTGGGGTATGCCTGATGTGGATATCCACCAGGCGAGCTTCGCTAGCTATGCTATTTAAGGCTACACTATCATAGGCCAGTCTGTCTATGGAACCTCCTCTATCGCGGGGTCTAACGACAGTGTTAAAATCCCCTCCAAAGATGACCTGTCGTCTAGAAAAAAGGAAAGGCTTAATCCTCATAAAGAGACTTTTCCGGTCCCACTTAGTTTGGGGACCATAGATGTTGATTAATCGCAATTCTTGTCCCTTTATGAGAACATCTAAAATCAGGCACCTCCCCATTTCTAATTCTATCATCCGTCGGCATTTTACCGGTGCGGTGAAAAGAACCGCCACACCGCTATATAGCTCGGCCACAAGAGACCAGTAGGAGGGCCCGCGTCGCCAATCCCTCCTGGCTTTTACGACGTCTGCCAAAAGTGACAGCCTGGTCTCTTGCAAATACAAATTGTCAGCTTCAACTCGGCTGAGAAAATCAAAGGCCATAAATTTAGCCATATCTGACTTAATGCTGGCGACATTAATGGAAGCCAGCGTCAACGGTGTGGGTACCGCAATCCTGGATGATAAAATTAGATGGCTTTCTTCTTCCCACCCCTGTCATGGTCTGAGGAGGACCCCCCAGACTCTCTTCCTTTTTTGGCACGTTTTTTGGAGGTGGTGGAGTCCATTCCCTCCTGGCGGACCTCCCCGCCCTCACTCACACTCCCATCCTCGTCCCCCTGCCCCAGGTTGACCCCTGTCCCAGAGGCCTTTGTACCTCTCGGGGGAAGGGGTCCAGCGCCCTCTGAGACCCCTACCTCACCCTCCTCTTCATTTTGCTGAAGAGCTGGAAAATCCATGAGAGCTTGGTAGCGGTTGGGGGAGAGCACCAGAGGGGTGCAGATGTTGCCTTCCGTGGCCGGGGCATGGCCAGATGACTTTGGCCCGCTCAAGATCTTGCCCTGTGTCCCAGGTGTTTTTTTAGGCTGTACCCTCTCTTCCTCACCAACACTTTCATATTGGGAGGATTGAGAGTCTTCAGCCGCTTGCTCCCTCTGGATCCTCCTGACCTCCTCATCCAATTCAGCGTCCCCAAGGGCATCCGTCTCTAGGGCAGGCTCCGGGTTCAGGCCAGAGGTCCGCCCAGTTGCCTGGGTTTCCCTCAGCTCCCTCTCCTTTTGCCTCTTCTCCAGCCTTCGATGGTAGGACGTCTGGAGCCCTTTCCTTGATGTCTTCACTTGCACTTTTGCTCCGCCATCTCTGCACGCCCCCTCACCCACAGGAGCCACCCCACTCTCTCCTCCTGCAGGCCTGGCGACGGCATTGACCACGGAGCGGGGACACCTACTGAATGGGTGACCTAAGTCACCACACAGGTGACACCTAATCTGGTCACACGATGCGGCTAGATGACCTATCCCCCCACAATGAGCGCACTTCCGCACAGTGCAGGCTGCACTCAAATGCGAGGGGTCGCCACACCGGTGACACAGCCTCGGTTGCCCCTGGTAGAAGACCAGGATACGATCCCTCCCAAGGAAAGCAGAAGATGGGATGTGGGACACAGTTTGCCCCAGACGTTTTAGTTTCACCATAAACGTCCAGGCCCCTGACCAGATGCCAAACTCGTCCAGGTTCTTCCTGGGCATCTCTGCTACTTCCCCATACCGACTTAGCCAGGTCATGATGTCAACGCAAGAAAGTGACTCGTTACGGGTGAGAACCGTCACCTTCTTGAGACCATTCTGACGGGATATTGCTTGTGCAGCAAAATCCTGCCAGCCGGGCTCGTCCCTCACCAGCTCATAATTCCCCCAGAAGTCCTCTAGGCCTCCCGGTTGAACAAAGCTGATGTCGAACTCAGCTGAGCCATGAGGATGTATCAGGGCGAAGATGTCACGCGCCCTGAAGCCCATCCCCAGCAGCAGCTCCACCACCGTTTTTCTGTGGGGACAGATTTCATTGCCATGCCACCGGAGATGGACCACATTCCTCCTGACCACAGCCTGCCCGGTTGTCGGGAGCGACCACTGGTCCCCCCCCCCCACTACCCCGGCATAAGTCCTGCTCGGGGCACCAGGAAGGGGAGCGCCAGGCCCCCCCACATTTCCGGCTGAAACATCCTCCCGTGATCCTAACACCCTTTTGGTCAAGCCAGGTTCCACATTATTTCGTTTTTCCCTTGCCTTCCCTGCCCTGACCCCAACCCCCACCTCTGCATCATCAGGCGCAACTATGGAGGGGCCGCCAGATTACATAAGCGGCACCTCCACGCAGCCCTCCGCATCATTGGTGTCCATGCTACTTGGCAGGGCAGGGAAAGGCACATTTTCATTTGCATTTTTATTTTCATTTTTATTCATTTTATTATCATTAACTTTATTATTAACTTTTGCATTTACTTTTGTATTTACTTTGCTACTAACATCTTTATTGACATCCTCATTTGGAACGTCGCAGGCTATTTCCATCTCCACTACTGCTGAGCTGCTTAGCAGCTGCCCCTCTATGTGTCCATCAGCCAGGCCACTCCCCTCCTCCATATCGGAGTGGCCGGCTCCGCCCCTTTCGTTTGCCGTGCTGCACTGCAGCAGCCGCCCCGCATGTTTACTAGCCAGGCCACTCCTCTCCTCCATACTGGAGTGTCCGGCTCCGCCTCCAGCAGAGGCTTCGGCTACGCCCTTGTCCGAGGCGTCGGGTGCCCGCTGGCCTATCACGCTGGCCGGTCCCGGTGCGACCGGACCGGCCACGTTGCAGGCACCCGACCCGCGGGACAGCGGTGCCCCCAACTTCCGGTCCGCCCCCTCCTCCGGTATGCGGCTCACACCGCACACCGGTCTCCGGGGCTCGCCGTCCGCCGGGACTGGGGCCACGCCCCCTGCAGCGCTCTGACAGCCAGCGCCGCCCACTTCACAGTGAGCGGCATCCGGCGCCATCTTGCCCGCCCTCGACGCTATCTCCCCGCTTTCCCCCCCGACTCCACTGCAGAAGCCAGGGCTGGGGGGTTTGCGGGACCTGCACGTCGGACCAGAATCTCTTCTGGCCCGGAGTGCAGGGGAGACCCGTGCACATATACAAGTCTCACCTCTCTTCTTTCTTCCATCTGTTTCCTCAGCTTTTTCCGTCTCCTCCGCTCTGCTGCCGCACTTCTCTCTCCTTCCTCCGGGGGCAGCTCTGTACCGAAGCTGAACCCCTCCAGCGACACGGGGGATTCCTGATCTCGGATCTGGGTCATCATACCGGGGGGGGTGCTCCCCCTCGGACACGGAGCCGCTCCCCGAATCTGGCAGCTGTGCTGCACATGGCAAGTTTGAGCTTGCCGGAGCCAACTGACTCGGCGCTTCCAAGCACGACTCCTCCTGCTCCTCCTGCGCAGGAACCGGCACTGATTTTTCAGGGGTTTCCTCGTCTGTAGCTCTGCTTGCTGTCAGTTTTTTCCCTTTGCTTTCTTTTTGACTTAATCCTTCCATTTGCTGGAACCTGTCGTCATTGCGTAGTTTTTCAGAGAAGGCTCCTCCCCCTTCCAAGATTGTGGTTTTCCTGTCTTCTACCTCCTTTACCTCCCACAGCAGGGAGCGGACCTGTGCCGAGTATTTGGCCCTCCTGCTGCCGGAGGATTTTGCCGCTCTCTGCCTGGCCACCGTTAGGTCTCCTCGGAGCCGCTGCAGGGACCTCCCCAGGTCTTTATATTCCTCAAGGTGGGCCACCAGGCGGGAGCCAAAAGTAGTGGCCTCCTCTCCCGGCCTCAGTGACCCCCCACTCCACGAGGTCCCTGCAGCCATGGTGTTCCGGTCCTGCTTCTCCATGCCCCGTTACCTCTGCTCTCCTGGCGGCATGCTGCGATGCCCCAGCCGCTTGTGGGGATGAGGCCACATTGCTGCAGCCCTGCGATGTCCTCCTCTCCCCTGGGGCTGGCTGAGCTTTCCCAGCCGGCTGGGATGTCCCTCCACCCCCCACCGGCCTACTCTGGAGGGTGGAGGACCGGGACTCCATCTCCAGATGGAGCCCCCCTCGGGGCACTCTGCTAGCCCAGGCAGGTGTAATAAACCTGGGCAGGTAATAAGGCAGAGTCCCCGGGAAGGTATACACAAAAAACACCACACCCAAAAACAAAGCACCTCCTCTCTCCTCAGAGAGCAAGCCGCATCTGCCAATAAACAGGGTCAATTTTTGGAGGGCTTGTGAAAAGCCATTGCTTGTTGCTTTTACATCCATGTATGGAAGAACCCCGGCAGGCATCTGCCAATAAAAAGGGTAAATTTTTGGAGGGCTTGTGAAAAGCCATTGCTTGTTGCTTTTACATCCATGTATAGAAGAACCCCGGCAGGCATCTGCCAATAAAAAGGGTCAATTTTTGGAGGGCTTGTGAAAAGCCATTGCTTGTTGCTTTTACATCCATGTATGGAAGAACCCCGGCAGGCATCTGCCACCATAAAGGGTAAATTTTTTGAGGGCTTGTCAAAAGCCATTGCTTCTTCTTTTACCACCTTATATGTATGAACCCTGGCAGGCATCTGCCGCCAAAAATGGTTAATATTTGTACCTTTTTTAACAATGCATTAAGCATACAACATGCACAAGTGCAGTGGTTTCTGTTAGTTATCAACGTGTCCCATCGGTTTTCCTATAGCCATACATGTTGGCGTAACTTTGACACTAACTTTGCCTTAAAGACAGCTCAAAAGTACTTGGATACACTCATGGGTGACCTAAGAGTGTTATACAGGGCTTCTAGGGCTTTTAAACAGTGTTATACACGATTTTTAGGGGCTTTCTTGTATTACAGGTTCGGTCCGAATCAAACTTTTTCATGAAATTCGGCGAACCTGCCGAACAGAACTTTTCATAAGTTCGCTCATCTCTAGCCATAATCATCAACATTAAACGAAAAAAAATGCTGGAAATAGATCACTCTGTGTGTAATGAATCTATATAATATAGGAGTTTCACTTTTTGAATTGAATTACTGAAATAAATTAACTTTTTGATGATATTCTAATTCATTGAGAAGGACTAGTATATACCATCATAACCATTCATTACATATATGCCTTTCGTCACCAAGCATATTTAATTCAAGATGGTCATGGTTGAGAATTCACAGAATATGTACACAGACATGTGAACAACTTTAGGGATGCAATCGCCCCGTATCATCGCAATAGGGAGTTGTTATTGACAGAAAAATTCTTATAGGAAATTTCTCTATTATTTATTGACAAAAGAAAAGATGAGGGCTAGAGGGCCAGTGAAAGTGACAATATATCACCGGAAGAAGATGTAACAGATATTACAGAGGGTGATTCCTATATAAAGCATGTATAGTTGACCTCGTCATTCAGACCATCTGGCTAGATACAAACCATCCTGTAAATCCATTGTGCCTCTTTTCTAAAAATTAAATTATCCCAATCTCCTCCTCTCTTAGGGGGACAAACCCACTCAATTGCTTGAAAGCATAGACACTCTGCTTTCCAATGATGTTTCTCATGTACATGTTTAGAGATAGGGGTATCTATTTTATTGACAAAATCCCCCACATGCTCTCTAATACGCCGACAAAATTGTCGAATAGTCTTCCCTACATAGTTTAGTGGGCACGGGCAGGTGATGAGGTATATGACACCCATTGTCCTGCAATTGATAAAATGGTGAATATTGTATACCATTTGAGTGGTCACACTTCGAAAACTCCCTCCTCTTTGAATAAAGCTGCAGAACCTGCAGTTGCCACATCTGCGCGTACCTGGTATTTTCCAATTTAGCCATGTCCCCACATGCTCAGTAGGGTCAAGGCAACTGTGAATCACTTTATCACTAATGCTTTTACCCCTACGAAAAGGGACAGAGGGTTTGCTGGTAATCCTGTCTGATATGTCCCTGTCTGCACTCAAAATCCGCCAATATCTTGTAAGAATTTGCATTACCTCAGGTTGTTTTGAGTCAAAAGTGCCTATAAGCCTGGTAATATTAGAGTCTGCCTTTTGACTTGGTTCCAGAAGTTTAGATCTCTCTGAGACTCTCACGGATTCCGTTGCAGTATCTATTATCTTTTTGAGAAAACCTCTCTCCCTGAACCTTTTTCCCAGATCTCTAGATTGAGTCTAAAAGTCTCACATGGAACTGCAGTTTCGTCGTACTCTAAAAAACTGGCCTCTCGGAATGCCACGTTTCAGAGGATAATGGTGACAACTATTCCATTGAAGAAAACTATTGGTAGCAGTTTCCTTACGTTGGACCTTAGTTTGTGTGATACCGATGACCGCGGACCGTCGGGATTACTCAACCTCCGACGGCCGCAGCTATGGATCAGTGAGCGCGGGCCCGCATCTCCTCCTCAGGAGACGCCAGCTCTCACTTCCGCTTCACTATGCTGTGTCCCACAGGCACCTGAATTGTATGTCAAATTAGCCCATGATCACGGTGGACTATAAGAAGGGCCCTGCCCCTTCCTTCATTGCCTAAGCGTTGTTGTGTTTACCCGTGTTAGTCTTTGCAAATGCTCCCTTAGTGTTTTCCAGTTCTTCCTTGGGTCGAGTTCTCGTATAATAAACATACAAGTGAGTCCACAAGAACCACACCATTCTTCATCGACTACAGGCAACGCCCACAAATTCCTCTCCCGGTGTCCGTTATGTCCGAGGTGCCCGCAGCTGATTCTGCTTTCAGGGACTTCCTGCAGATCTGGCAGCAAACCCGATCCTCTATTCTGCAGGCGGTCGACCGCATGAAACTAAAGGCGGACACGAGGAGAAGAGAACCTCCCCAGTTTCTTCCAGGTACCAAGGTCTGGCTGTCCTCTAGAAATATCCGGCTGACGGTGCCGTCATACAAGTTTGCTCCCAGGTTCCTCGGACCCTTCGAGATCTTGCAACAGATGTGTCCCGCAGGATGCGCGCGTACGCTCGTGCCCGGCCTTAAAGGGCCAGCATGCGCACCTGAATTGTATGTCAAATTAGCCCATGATCACTCTGGACTATAAGAAGTGCCCTGCCCCTTCCTTCATTGGCTGAGCGTTGTTGTGTTTACCCATGTTAGTCTTTGCAAATGGTTCCTTAGTGTTTTCCAGTTCCCAGTGTTCCCGTACCTGCTACCTGTATCCTGTATCCCGTGCTACCTTGTTCCTTTGCCATTGAGAGTTGGAGTCATGTGGTACCGTATACTACACCTTCTGTGTTACACCACGCCTGGTGTCTGCTTGCTGCCAAGGTCCCATCCGAGCCTACCATCGCTATTATCTGGAATTACCACAGGTACCCTTATTCGAACTATAGACATTGACTTGGTATACTGTTGGCCAGCTGCTATCCTGCTATGGTGGTATGGCCCAGCGGGTCCACACACCCATCATGACAGTTTGTATCATCCCTTCCATTGTTTTGGAAATTCTCAAATCCAGAAAGGACAATGAGTCCTCACTAACCTCACTGGTAAATCTAAGCCCCAACATGTTTTTTATTGACGGCAGATACAAAGGCATTAAACTCCTGCACTGACGAATTCCAGAATAACAAGACATCATCAATATACCTTATCCATAGCCCAACCGATGATGTCCATTTGGAGAAAAGGTCCCCAAAGACCATCGTCTCTTCCCAACAGCCGAGGTACAAGTTAACATATGTGGGGGCTGCCGGGCTCCCCATAGCAATACCCTGTTGCTGGTGGAAAATATGATCCTCGAATAAAAAAAAGTTATGTTCCAAAACAAAACGTAATAGACACAGGACTAAATCATTGTTGGCCCTAAATTGAGTGCCTCTGGATCTTAAAAAGTAGCTAACTGCCTGAAAACCCAGGCCATGTGGGATGGAGGAATATATTGCCTCTACATCCAAGCTGGCTAACATGGTTCCAGGTTCCAGAATAATCCCATCAATGTGTTTAAGCACATCTGTTGTGTCTTGGACATAGGATGACAAGCCCAGAACAAATGGGCACAGAACTATTTCAACATAAGGGCTGATATCCTGAGCCAAGTTATTAATGCCTGACTCAATCGGTCTCCCACGAAGTGGGGGATACCCCTTGTGGCTCTTAGGCAGGCTACAAAAACATGCCATAGTAGGGAACTGTGGGAAGAGAAAACTAAATTCACTAGCACTAATACGTTTTCTTTCCTTAGCTTCTCTTAAGATTTCAAGAAGTTCAGTTTTATATACTTGTGTGGGGTTTCTATACAGAATCTTATAGCAATCAAAATTCAACAAGATATCCTCACACATCTTTTTATAGTCCCCTCTATTCATAATCACAATATTCCCACCCTTATCGGATGCTTTCAGGATAATGTTCTTTTTCTTTTCCAGGGTGACTAGCGTTTCTCGCTCATAAAAAGAATGATTGATTTGCATCCCATGTCGATCCTGATCCATCTTCCTCATCTCATCTTAGATGAGTTAAAAAAATTAATTAATATTGCTAAAATCACCAATGGGTGGCAATTTTTGACTTCTTGGTTTTATGCTAGTAAATTGGCCCTGCCCTGGAACCCTATTAGACTCTTGCCAAAGTTCCTCTAAAGTACTAAGTCCTTCCATATCAGTCTCCGCTAGACCCAGTTCTTGGCACTTCCTGTTATTGTGATGTTTAAAAAACTTGATCAACACAACATAGGTTTTCTGGCAAACAAATGGAGATCCTTCATCCACGTGAAGGAATCAATTTTAACATTTGGAACGAATGACAGGCCCTTCTCCAATAAGGTAATTTCTGCTGGCTTTAAATGATATGCAGACAAGTTAGTGATTTGTAATTTCTCTTCACTCCCTTCCCTCCTCAATCCCTATGTCCCCTCAACATGTACCGTGCGATAGGGGTGTTGTTGGATAAAAAATTCCCATTGCTGTTGGAAGAGGCCCTACCACGACCCCTATTCCTGCTTCCGGGATCCCCTCTAAATATCTGCCTTCTACCTCCAGTCCCCACAATAGACCCCGCACTCTCTGAGTCTGTTGTTTCACTTTCAGATGTAGAAGGCTCAGTATCCCTTTGATCTTTGTTTGGTTGTTGCAAATTGTCACGATCTGTGGATATGTTGACCCACTAGGCCGCTCCGCCGTAGCGGAGTAGCAGCTGGCCAAACAACTGTCCCAGTACAAGAGTATCTTTGATAGTCCAGACAGTAATGGAGGCTCGGCACAGATGAACTTGCAGACACCAGATGTGGTGTATATCAGCAGGCGGGACAGGTGGCACAACACGACTCCAACACTCTAAGACACAGGAACACATATAGCACGGGATACAGGATACAGTTAGCAGCGCACAGGTACAATGGGAACAGGATAACACTAAGGAACAATTTGCTAAGACTAACATGGGTAAACACAACAACGCTCAGGCAATGAGTGAAAGGGCAGAGCCCCTTTTATAGTCCAGAGTGATCATGGGCTAATTAGAGATTCTTTTCATGTGCGCGCAATGGTCCTTTAAGGCCAAGCACGCCTGCGCGCCCTACGGGACCCAGTGAAGCAAGGCGAAAGTGAGTGCTGGCGTCTCCTAGGAAGGAGATGCCTGCCAGTGTCATGGCCGCGGCTGTCGAGGGGTGAGTAGGAACGACAGTCCGCGGCCATGGCCATTACACAAATGTTGAGTAATAAAATCATAGGCTTTTTTATCCCTGAATTCCTGAAGATCTCTCTGGGACCGAAAATTTTTACGTTCCTTAATGTGATTAGTAAACCTCTCTAAGGCCAGATGTAAGGCTTTACCCTTCTTATCAAAGCCCGGCGTATCCACCAAGGATCTAACTATTTCAAATTCCTTTTTTAGATCTCCACTAATATGTTCAAATTGAATTTTTTCTTCCTCAATCAAGATTTGCATCAACCTAAGTGAGCCGCCTGTAATCTCCTGCTCCCACCTCTCTTTTATATTTGGAGTTTTTAATCTAGATGCTCGTACAATAGGGATTCTGAGCCCCCTTGGGACTATACTATTTTTTTGAGGTAATTTTCTAGACTCTGAATGTCCCACCAACAACTGGTGTAATCCTTATGCAGCCTAGTAAGATTTTTTAAGGTAGATTTGAGAGAAACACCCTGTGTCGACTGGGGTAATTCACACTCAGAAAATATTTTGTCAATAAATAAAAGAGAAATTTCCTATAATAATCATTCTGTCAATAACAACTCCCTATTGCGATGGTACGGGGCGATTGCATCCCTGAAGTTGTTCACATGTCTGTGTACTTATTCTGTGAATTCTCAACCATGACCATCTTGACTTAAATATGCTTGGTGACGAAAGGCATATATGTAATGAACGGTTATGATGGTGTATATATATGTACAAATGTAGCAGTGTGGCTGTATGGGTGATATTATGCATTAACATATAACATCTATATATCTCCCTCGTTAAATGTTCCACATTGTATCCATCGATCTATCTATACTTGGATTTTTCTTTGGGAATTTATCCCTTTTATGTGGTGGATTGGCATGATATTATCATGCACCTGCTTTGAGTGGCTAGGATGCCTACTGTATTGTCATCCGTTACTGCACGAAAATTGGACCCTCCCTCCCTGATGACGAGTCTCGTTCTTTCCTAAGGAGGTGTTCCCTGCAGCTTTCCGAACGCCGGCATCCCCATTTGGTTGTTGCGGCGGTGATTGGCTGGGCAGTTCACATGTTCCGCCTCACTCTGAACAATGGTCAGCATCATCGAATCTTAAATAGCCCCTGATGATATGGGATATAGAAACGCGTAGGGCCAGGACAATGGGAGAATGAGTGCAGTTGACAGCATACTTAGATCATACAGCCCATCACTTTGGACACTCAGGGAATGCCCTGTCTGTCCATCTAGAGTTAGGGTTTGGTCTCCTGTCTGAGGGCAGCATAAAGAAGTGCTGTCACATCAGTAAACGTATCATAGTTTGGGAATATTTAGTACTTCTACTTGTGTCCAGCACTGCAAGCATTAGTCGAAATATTTTCGTTTATTCACGCTCCCCCAACCCTCCAGCCACTAATTGATATTTTTCTCCCTATGCATAAGCCCTGTTCACACTGAGTTTTTTGCAGGCGGAAAAATCGGCTTCAAAATTCATTCAGGAATTTTGAGGCAGATTTTGTCCTGCCGGCAGAACATTTGCCGCATTTTTCATCCACGACCATTGAGCACCATGGGCAAAAACCACTGCGAAAACCGCTTTCCCTGCCTCCCATTGATGTCAATGGGCGGTCAAAGACGGAAACACCCAAAGAAAGGGCATGTTGCTTCTTTTTTCCGCGAGAGATTTTTTTGTCCCTGTTTCCGACGCAGTTTTGGTGTCAATCAGTGGCAGGGAAGAGGCGGAGAAGCTTGAATATATGAATATACTTGGACTCATACTTGCAGCACTGAATGCGTGCCACAAGTGTAAGTACTAAATACTTGTGAAGTACGGAACATTAACTAATAAGTGAAAGCATGCTGAAATCATCATACCTGTCACTTCTTTATGCTTCCATTTCAGACACAGTAGCATAATTATATGATGTCTTCTATAAGTACACTGTAATAGTTGAGTGACAGCGCATTGGACTGTCACTATATTTCTCTGTGCATTATATTTGCATTGTAATAGCAGTATTTTACTCTGCTTTTCCTAATAAATTTGGGGTTTACATACATATATTGGAACCAGTTGATAGTTGCGCTTATACATAAGATGTATGCCCTATGATTATGATGTTATTATACACACTTTTCAGTATTATCGCCATACATATTATTTCTTGTTATACTATTATACATATCTAAATTTTTTGGAATAGGCTGAAAGTTGGGCTTTAACATAGATTGTCTATCGCGTCTTTGTTGAAGGTTTTTGTTGCAGATTTGGATGAAGATTTGCTAGCTAAAGTCAGGAGGAAGAAGAAGTATATGTTCTTCCTTAAGGGTATGTTCACCCGGCCCATTTTCGGATGTTTTTCGGGCCATAAACGCCCGAAAAATTGCGTTTTTTGAGCCGTTTTTCATAGACTCTATTGAAAACAGCTCCAAAAATGACCGTAAAAAAAACGCAGCAAAAACGCCGTTTAATATACACGAGTTGCTCAAAAAACATCTGAAAATCAGGAGCTGTATTCCCTTGACTCAGCGTGTGAACATACCCTTATATTTCCCATTCTTTTTTAAACGCTTTTTGGCTGTGGCCCAAAAATCTGCACCAAAATAAGCAAAATATACACGATGTGTGAATCCAGCATTAGTCACTTAGTCTTGACTACTAGTCGTTTTACTTCATGAGAAGAATCTTTGGGGACTATATGACGGACACAAACAAGTGAGACATGATCTTCTTGAGAAGGACTTTATTTACACATATAGAAACAATAAAATTTGTAATACAGCTTCAGTTTTCAGAGCAGTGTGAAGAAAACTAAACCATAGAATAGCCCTACCCCTTGGGCAATCCTACTGCTAAGCCTGCCTTCCTGCTGCTGATTGACAGCGGGAGGCCGGGGTTAGAGGCAGTTCATGAATTCATAAGACTCTTCTTTAGAGCACGATGCGAATGCTGCAAGCATTAAACTGTAAGTTTTACAAAAACTATAGCAATAAGTGTCAATGCAAAGTGCATTCTTAGAAACATTTTGATAATTATAATATTTACATACCATCATACTAGACTAATGTTTCTTTGTTTTCATGACTTAAATGGTTTGACCCACACAAAACATAACAATTTCTCAATTGGAATAATTTTAAGAAAAAGTTCCTGTGTCTAGATATTGCTTATACATACTTGTTATGGTGACCCCTGGTGCACAGTTACACTGGAGATTTCCGTCGCAGCAGGGGCCGCCCTGCCCGCAAACTCTGGCCGCCCTATCTCTTCATGATGTAAGACATTGTTTGCTTCATAGGATCTTCTGGGATCCACATAGAGAAGTCCCCACCCACATGGTGGCCTTATCACACCTTCTGTGCACCCAGACTTTGCCCAGTTACATCACTGGGGCTACCCAAGGGGGCTCCAGTGGTGGAGCTTCCACAGGTCTATAGCAGCTGGGAACTATGGCTGCTATCAAGAAGTTGCTATAGGTTCTGCGGTCGCAAGCCGCCATTCGGGATTTCAGCCAAAGTCTCCGGCTGCTTTGAAAGCAGCTGAAGTACCCCGCTACTATCTCCAGAACTCGAAGCTACATCTCTGGAGCCGTCCTAGGGTATGTCAAGTGATGTAACTCACCGGCTGCTATCAAAGTATTGCCATTGGTGGGAAGGTCCTGTAGTCGCATTGGGGAAAGGGACTGGAAAGTTTCATCACTGGGACTACCCCAAGGAAGCTCCAGTTACGTAGCTTCCCCAGGCCAGAGGGACTCTGGCTGTTTTCAAAGCTGCTCGGAAGGTGCATTGGGTCTGCCGTGCAGGTGGTGGTTCTCTGTGTTGATCCCAAAGGATGTGGGACAGGGTGGCCAAAGTTTGCAGGCCGAGCGGCCTCTCTTGCATCAGGAAGCTCCAGTGAAAACTGTATACGTTTATAACGGTATACTTTTTTGCGGGATCCGGCAGGATGGAAAAGCATAGTGTACTATGTCATTCCATCCATCAAAGATAGGCATATTGACGTATACCAGCTCGATGGAGGCCAAAAGGACACGTTTTGGGCCTCCGTTGGGCTAACGAAGCCCTATGGACATGTTTGGCAGGTACGTCGGAAGATTTCCCAATGTACATGCTAAATGTAGGGCATATATACGTGATGTGCACAAGGCCTAATGTCTTCAGTGCTGGTGGAAAGCGCCTGCTATTATTGCGCCCATTCTTATTGGCTGGCCTGAAAAATAGCATGTATCACTACTCTGTCAGTATACAAAAGATTCTGGACAGTGAGAATCTACTGAGCATGTATGACTATCTATACTAGACACATTAGGTGGACATTCTAAGAGGGAATCGAAAGAACATCAGAGGAGCAATAGCAAGTGTAACTTCCCGACATCCGCCGTTTATGTGCGGAAGATTTTGTAGGGTATGTATAGAGCAGGCTCAGAAAGTGGTTGTCAGCTGCATATTACAGTTGACACCCTGCTCCGACACTGCGATGCCAGCTGTATAACCACGGTCAATAGTGACCATGGCATCTAAGTGGTTAGACAGAGAGACAGGCCCTCTGTCACCCCATTGCTTCCAACATTAAGGTGATCGCAGGGTGACAATGGGTTTTCACGGCATCCGGGGGCCTAATGAAGTTAGTACTTCTATTAAGCCTTTCATAAGTATTGCAGTGTATTGTACAAGCGATCAAACGATCTCATGTTTTAGTCCACTAGTGGAACTAAAAAATAAATGTAAAAGGTTAAAAACGTTTCCAACAACATATATAAAAAAAACTTTAAAAGTAAAAAAAACTTTTCCCATTTTTATGTAAAATAATGTAAACAATAAAAAAATAAACATCAGTGTATTGCTGGATCCATGGCAATTTGAACTGTTAAAATATAACGTCATTTATCCCGCACGGTGAATGGCGTAAGTATTTTTTTGCCAGAATTGCAGTTTTTTAAAACCTTGTCTCCCCAAAAAATAATGAAATTAGACGTGACCAAAAGTCGTATGTATCCTAACGTGGTACCAACCGCAAAAAACAAGGCCTCACACAGCTCCATAGAAGTTACGGGTTTTGTTAAAGTAGTAAAACATAAATAAAAACTATATCAATTTGGTATCGCTATAATCGTATTGACCCACAGAATAACATGTCATTTTTACCGTACAGTGTCAAACTAAAACCCAAAAAACAATGGCAAATTTGCTGTTTTTTCGATTCCACCCCACAACATTTATTTTTTTACATTTTTTCAGTACATTATGGTGCAGTAAATGGGGCCATAAAACAATAATACAACTCGTCCTTCAAAAATCTATCTGCTTAACAGCTCTGTCAGTGTAAGAGATGAAGGGCGGAGTATTGAAATAAGGGACAGAAAGCATTTGTATTTAGAAACCTCCAATGAGCTCTGAACGTGCAGGTCCACAAGCAGGCATATCAGGGAAAGCAGGTCTTGAAAATAAATTATACCAATGGATTCCCAGAACATGCAGATACATACCTATTTTTTGTTTCCATAACATAGATGCACATAGCCTTAACCCCTTAATGACCGGGCATGTTTGTACCTTAATGACCAAGCCAGATTTGTCAAATCTGGTATGTGTGACTTTATCAGAGAATAACTCTGTGAAAGTTTTGAATATCCAAGTAATTCTGACATTGTTTTTTCGTCACATGTTGTACTTTATTTTAGTGGTAAAAGTAGACTGATACGATTTGCGGAAATTAATTAAAAAATAGAAAAATGGAAGAAATTTAGTAAAAATTACCATTTTCCCCTATTTTTAACTGCAATATGTCACATATGTACACACATACTGTACAATTTTTTTAATTAAATATATATTTCTATCTCTTTACTCTATTTTGGCAGCACTTTTGAAAAAATAAAATAAATTTTCAGCAATTTAGAGGACTTACAAATTGAATAATAATTTTATAAATTTTGAAGTACATTTTGTTTTCCTGCACCAAGCCAAGTTTTCAGAGGCTCATAGGTCTCAGAGTGATGGAAACCCCCACAAATGACCCCATTTAGAAAACTAGACCCCTTAAGGTATTTACCTAAGGGTATAGTAAGTATTTTGACCCCACAGTTTTTTGCTAAATTTAATACATAGCAGGTGAAAAAAAAAAATTTCACTTTTTTTCATAAAAGTATTAGTTTGAAGACCGATTTCTTTGTAAAGCGAACATGAAAATGAAGAAACACACCCCAAAATCTATCACCCTCTTTCTCCTGTTTTCAAAAATACCCACATTGTGGCCCTAATGCACTGCCTGGACACACGGCAGGACCCAAAAGGAAGGGAGCACCCAGAGGCTTTCAGGACTTGCTTGAAAATGTTGCTTGAAAATGTTTTAGGCCCCACTGTACATTTGGAGAGGCTTTGAGCTGCCAGAACGATAGAAACTCCCCATAAACAACCCCATTTCGAAAACTAGACCCCTTAAGGTATTTATCTAGGGGTATAGTTAACATTTTGACCACACAGGTTTTTTGCTAAATATATTGGAATTAGTCTGTAAAAATTAAAATGTACTTTTTTTCTGAAACAACATAGAAATTTTTATTATTTACAAGGAATAACGAAGAAAATGCACCCTAACATTTGTAAAGCAATGTCTCCCGATTACGACAATACCCCATATGTGGTAATAAACTGCTTTTTGGACCCACAGCAGGGCTCAGAAGGGAAGGAGCGCCATTTGGATTTATGATATTGCTGGAATGGTTTTCGGTGCCATGTCGCATTTGCAATGCACTGGAGGGACCAAAACAGTGGAAACCCACCAAAAGTTACCCCATTTTGGAAAAACCTTCAAGAAATTTTTCTAGGGGTATAGTGAGCATTTACACCCCACGGGTCTTTTGCAGAGTTTATTGGAATTAGGGCGCGAAAATTAATATCAACATTTTTTCCACTAAAATGTTGCATTTTCTCATTTTCACAAGGGATAAAGGAGGAAAAAAACAACCATTTTTTATAAAGCAATTTCTCCCGAGTACGGAAATACCCCACATGTGGTCAAAAGTTTTTTTCATTAGAAATGAATTAACCCTTTCAGGACTGATCCATTTTTTGCTTTCATATTTTAGATTTTCACTCCTCGCTTTCCAAGAGCCATAACTTTTTTATTTTTCCATCAATAGAGCGGTGTGAGGGCTTATTTCTTGTGGGACAATCTGTAGTTTTCATTGGTAGCATTTTGGGGTACATGCGATTTTTTTTTTATCACTTTTTATTCAATTTTTTTGCAATCCTGAGCAAAAAACAGGAATTCTGACACCGTTTTTTAGGTTTTCTTTTTGCGGCGCTCACCGTACGCTATAGGTGACATTTTTACTTTATTCTGCGTGTTAGTACGATTACGGCGATACCAGATGTATATAGGTTTGGTCCTTTTTTTTAGCGTTTGCGCAATAAAATGACTTATTTATAAAAAAAAAAAATTCTGTGTCACCATATTCTGAGGGCCATAATTTTTTAATTTTTTAGTCAAAAAAGCTGTGTAAGGGCTTGTTTTTTGCGGGACGGATAGAAGTTTTTATTGGTACTATTTTCGGGTACATGCGACTTTTTGATCACTTTTTATTCTCTATTTAGGGAGCGGTGGTGACAAAAAAAATTGTGATTCTGTCGTAGTTTTTTATTGATTTTTTTTGGGGTGTTCATCGTGCGGGAAAAATAACATTATAGTTTTATAGTTGGGTTCGTTACGAACGCGGTGATACCAAATATGTGTACTTTTTTAACGTGTTCATTTTTTTTCTATAATAAAAGTCTTATTATAGGAAAAAAAAAGCATTTAGTGTTTATAGAACTTCTAACTTTTATTTTTACACTTTTTTGAAAACATTTTTACTTTTTTTTAACTTTTTTTTCTTGTCCCACTAGGGGACACTTAGTCTTGCAGCTTTGATCGCTGCTAGAGTACATTACACTACACACGTAGTGTAATGTACTCTAACTGTCATTGTGACGTGACTGTCACACTGATAGGAAGTAGAGGAGGAACGGCCGGAGGCTGTTCCTCCGAGGCTTCCGTACATGGCAACCCGGAGGTCATTATCTGACCTCCGATTGCCGTGACAAGCATCGGTAGCCCCCACGATCACTTCGTGGGGGCTGCCGATGTGCTTCAAACCACTTAAATGCGGCGACAGCAATCCGTCGCCGCACTTAAGGGGTTAACTGCCGAAAGCAGCGGCGATGGTCCGCTGTCCGGCGAGACTGATGTCTCAGCTGTCTAGGACAGCTGTCAGCGCGGGTCTGTCACTCTGTGTTTACACAGAGTGACAGTTTGAAATGCGGACGAAAATGAACGTCATGGTGCGGGAACTAGCAGCCGACCATGACGTTCATTTTCGTCCTTGGTCGTTAAGGGGTTAAAGAAAACTAACAGAAAAGTGTAACTAGTGCATTCTGAAAAAATAGAGCCTGTGTGCAATTCCTGAATGCTTTTTATTTAGAAGGAGGGTATTGTGTGGTTCATGAGCAGGGGTGTAGCTAGGGGGGGGCAGGCGGGGCATGTGCCCCGGGCGCAACTTGGAGGGGGGCGCCAGCGCCACCTCCTCCTGCACTATAATTGTACCTGTGTCTATAGGACACAGGTACAATTAGAAGCATGAATGGCTGGGTACGTTCTGTGCCCGTTCATTCAGCTCTTTTGTAGGAGTCGCGCTTCTGTCGCTGAAAGGCGCTGAATGACAGGCAAAGTCATCCTGCCCAGCCAATCAGCGCCTTTCATAGACGCTTCGTTCAACCCCCAGGAGACCTGCGCAGAAGAGAGCAGGTCTCCATTGCTGCCTGCCGGCGTGGGAACGGGATTAAGGTGAGTTTAAATAGTTTTTTTTTAAAATTGTAATAAAAAAGTGTGTGGATGTATCTACAGGGGGGGCTTTATCTACACGGGGGGGGGGGGCTTTATCTACAAGGGGGATTTTATCTACGGGGGGCTTTATCTACAAGGGGGACTTTATCTACGGGGGGACTTTATCTACGGGGGGCTTTATCTACATGGGGGGGCTTTATCTACGGGGGGTGTCAATCTACAGGGTGGCTAAATACTGGGGTGGGCTATATATGGAGCACCATATACAGGGGTGGGCTATATCTGCAGGGGGCTATATACAGGGGTGGGTGATCTATGGAGCACTATATACAGGGTGGGCTATATCTACAGGGGGCCATATACAGGGGTGGGCTATCTGTGGAGCACTATATACAGGGGAGGACTATATGTGGAGCACTATATACAGGGGTGGGCTATATCTACAGGGGGGCTATATACAGGGGTGGGCTTTCTGTGGAGCACTATAGGGGGAGCTATTTGTGGGATACTATATACAGGGGTGGGCTATATCTACAGGGGGACTATATACAGGGGTGGGCTATATCTACAGGGGGGCTATATACAGGGGTGGGCGATCTATGGAGCACTATATACAGGGGTGGGCTATATCTACACGGGGGCTATATACAGGGGTGGACTATATGTGGAGCACTATATACAGGGGTGGACTATATGTGGAGCACTATAAACAGGGGTGGGCTATATCTAGAGTGGGTCTATATACAGGGGTGGGCTATCTGTGGAGCACTATATACAGGGGTGGGCTATATCTACAGGGGGCTATATACAGGGTTGGGCCATACGTGGAGCACTATATACAGGGCTGGGCTATATCTACAGGGGGCTATATACAGGGGTGGGCTATCTGTAGAGCACTATAGGGGGAGCTATTTGTGGGACACTATATGGGCGCACTATCTACAAGGGGCTCTATGGCAGACACTATCTACAGGGGCACAGTGTATGTGTGTGTGTGTGTGTGTGTGTGGGACACGGTGTACGGTGCTATTATAATTAGAGGTGCAGTGTATGGCGCTAATATATTTAGGGGCGTAGTGTGTGGTATAATGATACCTTTATCTTTATTTATAGGTGTAGAAATGTTGGAAAAGTGAGAAGCTAAAGACATCTGAGCGGAAAACTGCAGAAATGGGCTGTGAACGGGAGAAGTCATCATAGAGGTCTGGACCAGATGGAGAAAAATAACTAGAATCTGAGACGTCACCGGTGAGTCACTTAATGTAAATGTTCATTCTGCCTCTAATCAGCACTGTAGTCACTGTATGATCTGCAGTGAGATAATTATGATATGATTTATTTTTTGTGAAACAGCATCTCCTAGCATATCCTTATCATTGTTCGGGCCATGAAGGAGCGGTAGTTTTACGCCGTACAAACCTGTACAGCAAGGGTTGCACTAAATTGAGCTGTATTTGTGCTGGTGCTGTATATATGTAATGAGCTTGGTTCTGGGGCTGTATTTATGTACTGAGCTTGGTTCTGGTGTTGTGTATAGAACTATATTGCTTGTAAAATGTACAAATGTTTTTATGCTCGTGTTACATGAAAATAAATGTGGAAAAGAAATGACACGTCATTGATTGGTAGAGAAAACAAACATGGCGAGGGGGAAGGAGATGTCGGGAAAGAGTTGGGGGGGGGGCGCCAAACTGAATCTTTGCCCCGGGTGCTGGAGAACCTAGCTACGCCTCTGTTCATGAGAACTCCATATATGTTGATACATGAGATACACATGTTCTTGCCCAATGGTCTGCTACTTTCAGGGTCCAAATGCAGAAGTAAACTCTCATTAATGCTTGTCAGTGCATGGAAACATTGAAAACATCTTTAGGTGGCTGGCATTCATGGTCTTCTTGAGAGATCCTAAGTAAATCTACAATCATTCTGCAAATTTTCTTAATTCATTATATGACAAGTCTAGAGCATGCTAGAATATCTGTGTTTTACTGTAGGCTATTTTTAAGTCATGTTTTGGTTTACGTCTTTGCTTTGTTTTGGTTTACGTCTTTGAATACCTTCTCTAATACATGTATTATTGAACCTTCCTCCCGTGTCTGTTTTCCCCAGCTGCCTACAGCCATATAAATATATGGGTTAGCACTACAGTTAAAGGCTGAGCACAGAGATGTAATAAAAAAAAATGCAACCAGGAATTGATGTGTCTGTAGTACATTGAAATATAAAAGAAGACCCAGTATCCGTGCAGGTACCACCGAAATGAGGAAAACGGTGACACTAATGACTATGACAATGTAAAGTTTAGCATGGTGCCAGTGTTTTGAGGCTGTTTGAATAGTAACAATAAGAGTAACACTGGACAGTACCATTATAGGAACAACAGCAAGATATAAAGCTGAAGTAAAGTAATACACATATGTACAATTTTCTGAGCCTGGGTCTTGATACTGTGCTACATCCGCACAAACTAAATTTTCTAGTCCTGTCACTAACAGTGACAGTAGCCAGGACACAATGCACATGTAGGTTGATAAGTTTTGGGTTCTTTGGCATTGGTACCAGAATGGATATAGTGCAGCAAAACATCTCTCCAGTGCAATGACCATAAGAAGGTAAATACTAGCATTAAAACCAAAATTATAAAACAGACCAGTGATGAAAGCTACATAGCTCTGCTCAATAATTGATTTCCTCAATCCATTTAAGTAGCAGAATGTGTACATCATCCATATCCATAATCCAAATAAAAAAGTAAAATCAGCAACAGCAAGATTGAGGATATAGATGGTAAATGGGTTCCTCTTAATCTTTAAACAGAGGAACCAAATCACGATTCCATTGCCCAAAAGCCCCATAACACATAGAGCTAAAGAAAATATTGTCATTGGCAATGCGTAGGTGTTCTGACTGTCTTTAGTTCCATTCCGGTCACCCATTGACACATTGTTGCTGAAGTCATTGAGTGATTCATTCATCATCGTGTCTGTAAAGATAATGAAGTCACAAATAAATGTCTTTGTTGTAGCATACAATCTTATATTTTGCATGAATTATTTATTGCTTATCCTCAAATAAGGTGGGCTGGATCCTACAGGCTTACTTCCATATCTATCTAATATCCCAATGGAGTTTAGATGCCAGTGCACTTAGTACAGTAAGTTCAGTAAGTTATAGAAGGCTTACAGGTTTAATCATTATCGTGCCCAATTTATTTACTCATATATCAGGGAATGTTGGATTGTATGTGGAGATGTATGTGATGGCCTGCATATATTTCCGTACTTCAGGGCAAATCCAGTCAAGATAAAGTTTCAGCCCCATCACACAGGCCCTGTATATATATATATATATATATATATATATATATACACATATATAATGATATTAATAAAGTAGAAAATATATATAGTGCCAACATACTACACTTTACAATCAGGCAAAGCAATACAAATACAATATGACAAATATTGAGATAAAAGGAATAACAATGAGAGAAGAGAGAAGACCACATGAATTACAAACAAAAGGAGGTGCTCTAAGAACAAAAATATTGTCATGTCAATGGCTGCGGGCCATCAGGTTCACTCACCACCTGACGGCCGCAGCCATGGGTTGGCGAGCGCTGTCCCCATTCTCCACCTCAGGAGACGCCAGCGCTCACTTCCACTCACCAAGGCCGGGTCCCGTAGGGTGCGCGCGCACGCTCGTGCCCACTCTTAATGCTAAATTAGCCCATGAGCCCCCTGGACTGAAAGAAGGGCCAAGCCCCTTCCTGCAGTGCCTGAGCGTTGTTTGTCGTATTCTAGTTTGTCTAAGCAAATGGTCTCCCAGTGTTCTCCAGTTCCCAGTGTATCCTGTATCCTGTATCCCGTGCTATCCTAGTCAAGTGCCGTGCTGTGCTGTAGTCGTGCTGTGCTGTATTCCATGCCTGTCCTGCTACTCCACTTCTGACATCTATCTGCTGTCCCTAGTCCCAGCCAAGCCCGCCTTGCTACTGTCCGAGCTGCCACAGGTACCCTATACGAACTATAGACATTGACCTGTGCCCTGTTGGCCAGCTGCCATACCACTAAGGCGGTGTGGCCCAGTGGGTCCACGAACCCTATGTGACAAATATCCATATAGTTCTATCTATATGTGGGTAGTTCCTGGACAAAATAACAGCATTATTGACAACCTGATTTAGGTCCTATTCACTTGAGCGATGTTCATGTCTGTAAGCTATCCAAGTGTAGAATGGACAGGACACTAACTGAACACGCTACATTAAAGGGGTTTTCCAGCCACTAAAAATTGATGGTCTATCCTCAGGACAGTCTATCGATAGCTAATGGCTCAGGGTCCGACTTACAATCGGGAGAAAAGGTTGCATTATCTTAATCGCCGCTAAATGCGTGTTGACGACTCACAGTGAGCAAGAAGAAATGAATGGGGAATGCAGAAGGTTTAGCATTGGTGTAACGTCACTTATTAGTGGATGTTTGTTACATTTTACTATTTATATTTATTAACTCAAGTGCTACAATGGATTATGGTCATACCCTACGAGCGCTGCTGCCCCTTCAAAACAGCTGATCCTGTGGATCCCGAAAGTTCGACTTCGACCCATCAGCTATTGATGGACTATCCTGAGGATAGGCCATCAATTTTTAGTGACCTGGAAAACGCCTTTAAAGTCAACAGGCCGATTGGCCTGTGCAGTGAAAATAACAGCATGCAGTACTTTAGTCAAATTCTCGCACTACTTTGGTCTATTCCCGCCTATTCATGTAAAAATGTCAGTGAAAAAAATCAGACAGCACAAGGACGCCATCAGAGTGCGTTTTCATGAATGGGTTGCTAGGAGAAAGAAGGAAGGTTGAAAATGGACAAACGGAACACACTTGGACGCAATACTGATTCAATTCGGATGTAAAATTGTAAGTGTTTCCTCATGAAACACAGATGAGTTTTACAACACTCGTTTGAACAGTCTTAACCGGTTCCCGACCGCACACTGTAAATTTACGTCGGCGCTTGCTGGGCTCTGTGCAGCGCCGACGTGAATTCACGGTGGGTGTTAACAGAGCGATCGGGTGTGCTGCTGACACCCGGATTGCACTGTTGACACTTGCCTCTAGTCCTGGAGAAATGATTGGGACCTGATTGGTTCAGGTCCCGATCATGTGATGGTTATGGTAATCAATCATTGCCATTGCAGGGAAAGTTTGTTGTGGCAACAAACTTTCCCGGGGATCGATCGTGGGTGTTGTCCTTTGGGTATGCCATTCAGGAAAGTCAATGAGGATACCAAAAAACTACACATATTTGGTATCACCGCGTTCGTAATAACCCAAACTATAAAACTGTAATGTTAATTTTCCCGCACGGTGAACACTAGAAAACAATAAATAAAAAACAATACCAGAATCGCTGTTTTTTGGTCACCACCCAGCCCAAAATATAGAATAAAAAGTGATCAAAAAATCACATTTTCCCCCGAAATAGTACCAATAAAAACTACAACCCGTCCAACAAAAAACAAGCCCTTACACAGCTTTTAAGTTACGGCTTTCAGAATATGGTGACACAAAAAATAAATTTATTTTTATAAAAAGTGATTTTATTGTGCAAATGCTGAAAAACAAAAAAAAACCTATATACATATGGTATCGCAATAATTGTATTAACCGCAGAATAAAGTACAATTGTCATTTATAGTGCATGGTGAACGCCGTAAAAATAAAGCATTTAAAACGCCCAAATCACTGTTTTTTGGTCACCTTAGCTCTCAAAAAAATGTAATAAAAGTGAGCAAAAATGTGTATGTACCAATAAAAACTATAGCTTGTCCCACCAAAAATAAGCCCTCACACCTCTTAATCGACCAAAAAATAAAAAAAGTTATGGCTCTAAGTATGTGGTGAAACAAAATTTTTTTTTTTTAACAAATAGTTTTTTCTTTTTAAAAGTAGTAAATGATAAAAGAAAAGATATAAATTTGGTATCACCGTAATCGTATTTAGCCGCAGAATAAAGCTAAGCTGTCATTTTTACCACATGGTCAAAGTCGTAAAAAGAAAAGCCAAATAACAATGGAGGAATCAATGTTTTTTCCAGTTTCATTTCCAGTTTAGTTAATTTAGTGTCTAAGAAATTAATATTACCATTTCTCGGTATATGACCAAGGAGATAATGGTAAAAAATGTAATTACCATATAGTTGAACAGAGTTCACTGGAAAAACATGGCCAGGTGTGTGAAAATGTATAGTGGTTGTGGTACCAAAAATTATATATAAACCCATGTATAGGATGAAGATTACATATACATATGGAAAGGCATGATGAAAGATCAAAGATATTATATCAAAGTATCAGAGACAATGTACAAAGCCAAACACCATTTGTATAGCTCTGTAAACCATTACAACCGAGCAATAGGAAATAAGAATATAGATATTTTTGAGGAGCGACTTCGATGTTTATAAGTTTAAATAAATATATTTCCAGTTGTTTCAAAGTAAATGCCCCAAACTTCAAATCCAGATTGATCCTGGGTATTTAAATATATATAACAGTCCTCTGGTCTTATAGCCAATCAAGCTATTTCAATCAAGTGATGATATATATAGAGTAATCTCCACTAGATATTAGGTTATTGCGCTCTATTTCCACTTGAGAGAAAGGCTGCAAACCACAAAATCAACTGGCCAGAGTTACCTCAGTATGGCTCCAGCCATATACATGAAGAATATAGATGGCAAATGGGTTCCATGTGGCTAGAACTATGTATGAGGTAAATACAAACCTACGGGAGAAAACCTTGCCTCGTTCACCGAGGAACCCTGCTATGAGAAGAATACCGGAGAATACCCTATTCTTCATCTATATGACTGGAGTCGTACTGCATTTAAATTGTTAGAATCAGGGGGCGCCACCTCAAACATACCGTCGCGCCCCCATGCGGCATGATCGTCCATTTACAGTGGTTGTTATGGCAGCCTGGGGGCCTAATAAAGGCCCCCAGGTCTGTCATCTTTGTACTCATTTGAATCCCTGCCTCCGCCAGGGCTTCAAAAGAGACTGTCAGACTCACGATATACTGCAATACATTAGTATTGCAGTATATCATGCAAGCGATCCAACAATCGCTGCTTCAAGTCCCCTAGGGGAACTAGTAAAAAACAGTTAAATAAAGATATTTATAATGTTCCAAAAAAAAATAAAAAATCCCACTTTTCCCTAAAGCAATGTTAAAAAAAAAAAAGTTAACATAACTGGTATCGCCCCGTCAGTAAAAGTCCAAACTATCACATTATAGCAGTATTTAACCTGCTCGGTGAACAACGTAAAAAAAAATAATACATAAAACATGCAAATTGCTGTTTTTTGGTCTCCTTAGCTTTAAAAAAAAAAGGCATAAAAAGTGATCAAAAAGTCGCATGTACCCCAATATGGTATCGGTGAAAACTACAGCTCGCCCCACAAAATTTAAGCCCTCACACCTCTAAATTTATGGAAAAATAAAAAAGTTATGGCTATCAGAATATGGCGACACAAAATTGTATTTTTTGTAGCAAATTGTTTTATTTTTTATAAAGTTGAATAACATAAAACAAAACATATAAATTTCGTATCGCCGTAATCGTATCTATAACTTGTAGAATAAGGTGAACATGTCGTTTTTACCACCTGATGGACGTCGTAAAAACAAAACCCCCCAAAAAAGGGTGTAATCGCAGTTTTCACACCACAAATATATTTTTTTCAGATTCCCAGTACATTATGCAGTGGCATTATGCAGTGCCATGAAAAAACTACAACTTGTTCCGCACAAAACAAGCCCTCATACGGCTATGTCGGTGAAGAAATAGAAAAGTTATGGCTTTTAGAAGGCGGGGAGGAAAAAATGAAAATGAAAAACATAAATTGGCCTGGTCTATAAGGGGATCATTCCCGTATGATCTGCAGCGAGATGATGGGTGATATGATTTTTTTTGGGTGAAACAGCAACTCCCAGCATATCCTTACCATTGTTCAGGCCATGCTGAGAGCTGTAATTTAACGCTGTACAAACCTATACGGTAGGGGTTGCACTAAATTGTGCTGGTGTTGTATTTATGTATTGAGCGTGGTGCTGGTGCTGTATATATGTACTAAGCTTGGTTCAGGTGTTGTATTTATATACTGAGCTTGGTTATGGTGCTGTATATATGTACTGAGCTTGGTTCTGGTATCTGTGGGGCACTATCTACATGGGGCTGTATGTGGGGCACTATCTACAGGGGCTACTATCTACAGGACAAACTATGTAGGGCACTATCAACAGGGGGCTCTATCGGGGGCACTATCTCCAGGGGACTCTATGGGGGCACTATCTTTAAGGGGCCCTATGGGGACACTATGCACACGGGGCACTGTGTGAGTGGGACACAGTGTCTGTTGCTATTATAATCAGGGAAACCGTGTATAACACTATTAGGCTGGGTTCACACGACCTATATTCAGACGTAAACGAGGCATATTCATCTGAAAATAGGGCTACAATACGTCGGCAAACATCTGCCCATTCATTTGAATGGGTTTGCCGACGTACTGTGCAGACGACCTGTCATTTACGCGTCATCGTTTGACAGCTGTCAAACGACGACCGTAAAATGGCTGCCTCAGCAAAGAAGTGCAGGACACTTCTTTGCAACGTAATTTGAGGCGTTCTTCATTGAAGTCAATGAAGAGCAGCTCAAGATTTACGAGCGTCAAAGACGCCTCGCATAATGCGAGGAGGAGCTTTTACGTCTGAAACGAGGCAGCTGTTTTCTCCTGAAAACAGTCTGTCTTTTCAGACGTAAAAGACAGTTCTCGTGTGCACATACCCTTATAATTAGAGGTGCAGTGTATGGCGCTATTATATTTAGGGGTGTAGTGTGTGGCACCATGAGAATTTTATCTTCGTTTATAGGTGCAGAAATGTTTGAAAAGTGAGAAGTTGAAGACATCTGAGTGGCAAACTACAGAAATGGGTTTTGGCCGGGTGAAGTCATCATAGACGTCTGGACCAGATGGAGAAGGAAAGAAAAAGAACAGCTAGAATCTGAGAAGACGTCACCTGTGAGTCACTTAATGTAAATGTTTATTCTGCCTCTAATCAGCCCTTTAGTCACTCTATGATCTGCAGCAAGATGATGGGCGGTATGTTTTTTTTTTTAGTGAAACAGCAGCTCCCAGCATATCCATACCATTGTTTGGGTCATTCTGGGAGCTGTAGTTTTACTCCATACAAACCTATACGCCAGCTGTATTTGTGCTGGTACTGTATTTATGTACTGAGCTTTGTTCTGGTGATGTATTTATGTACTGAGCTTGGTTCTGGTGCTGTATTTTTGTACTGAGCTTGGTTCTGGTGCTGTATATATGTATGAGCTTGTTCTGGTGCTGTATTGATGTAATGAGCTTTGTTCTTGTGCTGTATTTATGCACTGAGCTTGGTTCTGGTGATATATATATATATATATATATATATATATATATATGTAGAGAGTTTGGTTCTAGTACTGTATATATGTACTGAGCTTGGTTCTGGTGTTGTATTTGTGTACTGAGCTTTGTTATGATGCTGTATATATGTACTGAGCTTTGTTCTGGTGCTGTATATATGTACTGAGCTTGGTTTTGGTGCTGCATTTATGTACTGAGCTGGGTTCTGGTGCTGCATTTATGTACTGAGCTTGGTTCTGGTGTTGTATTTATGTACTGAGCTTGGTTCTGGTGCTGTATATATGTACTAAGCTTGGTTCTGCTATTGTATTTATGTACTAAACTTTGTTATGGTGCTGTATATATGTACTGAGTTTGGTTCTGGTATCTGTATATATGTATTGAGCTTGGTTCTGGTACTGTTAATATGTCAGAGCTTGGCTCTGGAGCTGTAATTATATAGGATATATTTAGAATAACAAAATTGCAGGGCAGATGGAGTTGTTTTTAATTCATTATATATTTAATGGGAACCTGACAAGTAGTTTTAACCCCTTGAACTGCCACCATGCGGTAATACCTGACCTGACAATATTTCCAAACATATCCCTGTGTGCTTATTTCAGATGCAGCAAAAACTATGATATCAACTTTTAAAATGGCGCACACTATATGCTAATTACTCATTAAAGGGTCATGGGGCGGTGTCGCATCCTGAAGAGTCACATAGTCCTGCCTCCAAACCCACCTTTCCATGCTTGATTGACAGCCCCCTGGCTGTTATAGATCACTAGCAGCCTCCTCCAACTTTCTCGGATGCGCCATTGCCTGGTACTAGTTGGGCATGCACCATGCAGCAAGGTGTACTCTGCCCGGCTTCATCGCTACACCACGCATGCCAGGGGAGTATAAGGCAACGGCATCCGCAAGAGTTGGAGGAGGCTGCTTGCGATGTAGAACAGCCGGGGGGATGTCAATCAAAATCTTGGGGGTGCCATTTCAATTTTCGACTCAGGCTGCAGAAATGCTGGAATCGGCCATGCCAGGGGTCACATAGCAAAGGTAGAAGTTAGGACCCTTTTAAGTACTACTAAGTGATACAAACATACTCCTTCCTAACCATCTACCCACGACTGGAGGGGTACTACTGCCCCAATTTTTATGACTCAAGTAGATTTTCCACTCCACTTTCCAAGACCAACCGAGAATGGGCCCTCTCTCTTCAGGGCCCCATAGAAGCCGCATATGCTTCCTCTTTGGTACCTACAGTGCCATTTCCTTCAATAAATATTAATGAAACTTTGAAGAGTATCCCCATAATCCATTGTTGCACCTGAGTTAATAAATGTAAATAGTTAAATGTAACAAACA
Source organism: Rhinoderma darwinii (assembly GCF_050947455.1). Taxonomy (NCBI): domain Eukaryota; kingdom Metazoa; phylum Chordata; class Amphibia; order Anura; family Rhinodermatidae; genus Rhinoderma; species Rhinoderma darwinii. The sequence goes on along the minus strand of NC_134691.1, from coordinate 157,070,168 downwards.
CCCACTAAGTGACGTTACACCAATACTAAACCTTCTGGGTTTCCTGACGTTTACTGCGAGTTTGTAGGTAAATTTTATTGCATTTATTACATCCACTATTCAAATCTTATACTAGTAAAGCTCTGTCAAATACTGCACATTAGAACATCAGAGGGGATTGAAGCTGTTTTCAGGAGAATCAACATTGAAAACAGAACGCATATGATATCTTGTACATGCAGATCAGTTTCATACACAGAATCAGCTAGTTATCTCAACATTTGTTTATTAACCAGTGGAAAAAGATTACCTAAGTCAATAATATGATGGAACAGAGTCACAATAATCAAGTGGCTGAGTGAACCAAATGGCCTACAGAGACAGCAAACATCAGCTAACTATGAGATATCACTGGTAAGTCCAATGAACTGCAGCTCCGAACAACCGACAAATGTTCAACTGAAAGTACACATTCATGAATATTAAGACATTTGTGTTAAACATGGCTGGTTTGATTGGATGCTTAGACTATGTTCACACGTAGCGCAATTGCAGCGGATTTGCAGCCGGAAAATCTACAGCATATTAGAGATGAGAGATTTATTAAATCGCATCCACACGCTGCAGAAAATTTCCATGCAGAAATTGTCCTGCGGTGCAGATTTTTTTAATCTGCAGCATGTCAATTCATGCTGCGGAATTGTAGCAATATGTTATATGCTGTGAATGGCCTCTATGGGTCTCACTACTTTTGTGGGCATAACTGGGATATTGATACTTTGTGTTTGGAGTTCTCCAGGCAGCCTCATGTGTAAAGGCAGCTAACATCTCTATACAATAAAATGTCAGTTTTCAACTACTGTGTGTAGTAATCATCATCAGAAGAAGAATATATAACTAACAGAACTGGGATGGTTGCGCATTTGTTGCAGATTTCCCATTGAGTTCAATAGGTAAGGAAAAATCTGCACCAAATGGGAAATTTTCAACTTTAAAATTAAAAAAAGACCATAATCGGCTCCCCTAGCGCTTCAGCAGTCACAGTCTGTGTTGAGCCGGCATCCTGGGATGACGTTTTGTCCCATGTGACGCTGCAGCCAATCACAGGTTGCAGCGTCATATGGGACGAGACTTCATCCCAGGGGGACGGCTCAACACAGACCAGCCAGCGGAATTTAGTATGGCCTTATTGTTTTTGTTTTTTTTTTATCCCCTCTGTCCTCTTCTTCTCAGCAGCAGCAAAACTGCTAACAATCTGCACCATATCAAACACATTTTGGTGTGGACTTTCGGCCTGAAATCCCTGCGGATTCTAGGTCAGATTAGCTATAATTTTCCTGCAGAAAATACGACTTGTTTAAACATATCCTTACTGTACTGAAAAAATGTATTTGCTTCCTATTCACCTGTGGTAACTGAGTGGGTCAGCAATTGGGAACTATCTATGTATCTATCAATGCCTTCTACACAGTTTATACTCCAATTCTACCCACATGTCTATATTTCATGCTACAAGTAATGAAATGGTGGTCACCCAGGTATGGTTTAATGCAGTTCTTAAGAAACCTACAGAATAGTTATTATGACCCCCTCATGGGGTACATTAATCATTGGTGGAGCTAAAGAATGGAGTGAGTGGGCAGATGTTGATCTTCTCACTGCATCTACATGGACTGAAATCTTATTACAGGTGTCAGCACAGTGTCCTCCCATTCAGCCCTGTGTGATTTTAATTAGTTTAATGCTGGTTCATACCATCCCCAAGAATATGTAGGTTTAGTCCCAGTTCTAGGAGTATGTGCAGCGTAGGTTCCCAACCCATAGAGGTCACCTTGTCATGGCAGATGGGCTCACACAATTTGATCAAAATGTGCACTAAGAACCTCCCTATTGTAAGTAGGTTTAGCAGTAATGCATATTTATTTATATTTAGCGGCTTAGGTGGCATTAGTGTTCGCAGTGTGCTGTCGCCATTTTCTTGTGTGCTGTGTTAGACTACCACGTCCCCCTTTTTGACACTAGAGAAGCAGGGGTGGGTGGTGGGTAGTGGGTAGAGGCTCTAAGGAATACGGGAAGTCAAGACTAAATATAACTATTTAGCCTCAACCTTATATCTAAACAGGTGCTTTACCATTAACTAAACTACTTGTATGCAGTTACTATACTGGATATTGGTACCAACTGTAAAAGTCACCACAAAATGTGCTCCAATTGGTTGTCATGTTTCAGCCCTCGGTCCTTGTCTATGATGCTTATTTATAACCTGCAGAGTGGGTGATATTTACACTGTTCAATCTTTATCAACATATTGCGTTCTTCCTACAGTGTGAATGTCAGAGATGGGTGGAGCACCCTTTAATAAAATATTAAAAAATATTAAAAGCATAGTTATTATTTCCAATTTAAGTGTATTTATGCAATAACCGTGCTGACAAACAGAATAGTTAATGGCTTATGTCAAATAAAGCCAATTATACCAAAGGTCATTTGCTTTCCATGGAATTTAAAAGATGGGATTTATTGTGTACTTCTACATACTCTCATTTCACATTGGGGAGATTTACTAAATGTGCCAGAATTCTGGCTCAATTCAACCAAAAGGCAGTTTTGAAAAGTGTCTAGAAAAAGGACAAGGTTTACCAAAAGAGGGCAAAATATTGGTATAAAGTAAGCCAGCCAAGAGGTGGTGTATGGAGACAAAAGTGTCTAACATGTCAAGCAAGATGCACCAAATGTATCATACAGCGACCACCACATAGATGTTGCGCATCTTCTGCCTGTCTGGTCTAGTTTTGAGCTGTCTAAGTATAAATCTAAGTATAAATCTACCGCATTGTGTGTATTTTGTGGCATATTATACAAAATAAATAGATGTGATTTATAAGAGGACTAAGCGCAGTGGCAGATTAAGTGTACCATGGGCCCTGGGCTGTTGACTCAACTTGGGTCCACTCCTTCCCCTTGACACGCAATTCAACCCCCCCAAAACCCGCTGACACTGTACCCATCAGTGTCACTGACCTTACGGATACAGGTTTTAGCGCTAGATACAGCTGCTCTGTATACAGAATACAGAATACAAAACAGCTGTATCTCAAAAAGTAAAAATAATTTTTAATAAAAACGTTTTTAGAAAGTTGCACCAAACGCACTGATACACTCTTTTATTAACCCCTTCCCGCCGCAGCCCTTTTCAAGATTTTAATTTTCGTTTTTTCCTCCACACCTTGCAAAAGCCATAACGTCTTTATTTTTCCGTCTATATAGTCCTATGAGGGCTTGAATATTGCGGGATGAGTTGTAGTTTTACGTAGCACCATTTATTTTGCCATATAACGTACTAGGAAACGGTAAAAAAAATATTTGTGGGGTAGAAAATTATGTTTTTTTGCGTGCTGTTTTTCTGGAATTCACTGTACAATTAAAACAACATGTTAACTTTATTCTGTGGGTTAATACGATTACAGCAATACCAAATATATATCGTTTTTACTATATTTTACTACTTTTACAAGTAAAAACCTAAGTGTAAAAAGAAAATTTATTTTGTGTCGCCAAATTCCGAGAGCCATAACTTTTGTCTTTTTCCGTTGATTATTTTTTGCGGGATAAGCTGTAGTTTTTAATAACACCATTTTAGTGTACATGCGACGGTTTGATCACTTTTTGTTTCATTTTTTGTGGGAGATTAGGTGACCAAAAAATAGAGATTCGGGCGTTTACAATTTTTTTTTTTACGGCGTTCACCGTGCGGGTTAAATAATGATATATTGTAATAGTTCAGACTTTTACGGACGCAGCGATACCAATTATGTTTATTTATTGATTTTTTTTACTATGCTCTAGGGGGAAAATGGGAAAAGTTTTTTTTTTTTAACTATTAATATATATATATTTTTTTTACACAAAAAAAAACTTTATTTAACTAATTTTTACTTTTTTTATTAGTCCCCCTAGGGGACTTCAACCAGCGATTGTTAGATCGCTTGTACGATATACTGCAATACTAATGTATTGCAGTATATCGTGATTCTGACAGGCACCTATTAAGCCCTGCCGGAGGCAAGGCTTAATAGGTGTACAAAGATGGTGGACCTGGAGGCCTTCATTAAGCCCCCAGGCGGCCATAGCAACCATGGCCCCCCACGATTGTGTTGCGGGTGGCGCCATGAGCTGTTAAAGGGGGTCGCCCCCTCTTTCTGACTATTTAAATGCTGCAGTTGGTATTGACCGCAGCATTTAATGAGTTAAGCGAGCGGGATCGCGCTCGAGCGCGATGCCGCTCGTTACTCTGAAGTGTTGGCACACACCGGCCCGCTCCATACTTCCCCTACCTGACTTTGGCGTATGGATACATCAAATGTCGGGAAGGGGTTAAAGGGAAAATAAAACATTTTTAAAGGTGTACATAGCCTTTAACACAGGGGGGGGAATCCGATCCGCAGGCCATATGAGATCATTTGGTCCAGCCCAACCTCACTTAGAACGCGCTGCTGCCGCATCATTCACTACTTGGCTCTGTCCGCCCTACTCACTCGCGTTTAGGAGCAGGAGAAGGGCAGACGGAGCCTAGTGTGGCGGCGGTTTGAGTTAGGTCGGTGTGTGCCGGCCCACGAGTGGACCAGTCCGATCACCTGACCTGAGTCAGTGACTTGAGGTCTGGTGACTCAGGTCAGGTGACTGGTCTAGTCCACTCCCGGGGCGGCACAGTCCAGTCAACTGACTGAAAGAAGTGTATGAGGCTGACCAATCAGTGACCAATCAGTGTCATACACTTCTCATTGTTCCAGCCCAGCTTCTTTCACTGCACAATCACACTGTGCTGTGGATCATGCTGGGCTGGAACAATGAGAAGTGCAGGACACTGATTGGTCACTCATTGGTCAGCCTCATACACTTCTTTACAACCCCCACTTGGTCAAAAGTAAAAACACGCCCAGTTGTCTATTGAGAAACTAAATCTAAACTAGCTCATAACTTGCTCAAAAATGATCGTTTTTCAAAATAAAAACCACTGCGATTATCTACATTACAGCGCCGATCAGATTATGTAGGAGATAGAGCATTTATAATCTGGTGACAGAGCCTCTTTAAGTAAGTCAGAACAATTTACTGCAGCGAGCACTTCTTTTCAAAACTTACCAAAGACTCGATCGCTCCAGACTGACTTACGCAGTAGCAACATCATCAATACCGGCAAACATCACACGCCTCACCAAAGAGAAGCAGTTCCAGCCATCACATTAGAGGTGAGTTAATTAAATGTTTTACCAGATATAGCACGCTAATTTTTAAGTTGATAATTTTGTATGGCCCGCGAATTAAGTTATAAATATCCAAATGGCCCTTGGCAGAAAAAAGGTTCCCCACCCCTGCTTTAACACATCAAATAATAACACGGATCATAATTACAGGCCCATTTATTTATATGGGCTACGGACACCTTTCCGTATTTTTACTGATGGGTGTCTGTTCCGCAGAAATGATCCGTAAAATATAGAACATGTCCTATTCTTGTCCGTAATTATGGCACAGACTCCCCATAGAAGTCTATGGGCGCTTCTGTAATTACGGATGTGCACCCGTAGCCATCTGTAATTACGGAAACGTTGCTAGGTGACGCCAGGTGTGCAGATGTTGCACATCATTTGTTGTTTTCTTCTTTTTGCGGATCCGTATATACGGATGCACTACAGACCGTATTTGCGGATATGCGGATAAGTTGCGGATGACTATAGATCCATATTTACGGACAGTATTTATGGATGGATGAAAATATGATCTAAGGCCCCATGAACATAGCTGTGCCCATAATCACGGCCCGCGATTGCGGGCACGGCCGGCCGCCGTCAGCCGCGGACAGCCGTCCGCCTCTAAGTTATGAACATAGATGTGATCAGTAATAGCTTGATTCTGCATGTTAGAGACATACAAACTAGAGAACAAAAGAGTCCATAGTTAAGTATGAAAAATAGACAGTCTTTATTAATACCAACAAAAACAGAGAATCTAAAACAAGTCTGTATCTGGGTCACCAATATACATGTACATTAATCAGAGATATGCACACATATTATATATAGCATGAGAGGTCAAATTAATGTTAACTCCAATATGGGATATATCTACACAGGTAGGCATGAATCAGGATAGAACAGAAACAAAGTGTAAGGAGCTCAATATGAAACCAATGCATATTTAAAGTGACTAGTGCATTAGATATGTATACATAAGACCTGACAGAGCCTAGCTAGTGCACTTACTGGTGTGACCCGAGGTGTGAAGTAGACATGAGTAGAGACATGCAGAACCCGCTGTCACTGAATCCGTCAGTGCCGCTGACCTGACGGATACAGGTTTCAGCACAGGATACAACTGCTCTGTATACAGGATACAAACCAGCTAAATTTCAAAAAGTGAAAATATTTTCTTTATAGTAAGCATTTAGAAAGTTGCACAAAACACACTGATACACATTTATATTTCAAAACGATTTCAAAGGTTAACAGCCTTTAAAGCAACCCGCCAATCAAAAACAAACTAAACTAATAAAAAAACTGTGGATTTGCACAGGTAAAATCTGCAGCAATTTACAGTAGCAGGCAATTGGGAGATATTTTTTTTTAAATTTACCTGGGTGAAGATATTAAAATCTTTAGCATATCAATTTCTGGTGCTGATTTTCAGAGTGGCTTTCATCCATTTCAATGTAGCAGGGGTGAAATCATTCCTCAGCTAAATCTGCGGTGAAAAAATCCACTGCGTTTGGCAGGGGCGTAGCTAGGGGGGGGCAAGCGGGGCATGTGCCCCGGGCGCAGTTCAGAGGGGGGCGCCAGCGCCCCCTCCTCCTGCACTATAATTGTACCTGTGTCGCAAGGACACAGGTACAATTAGAAGCAATGAATGACCGGGCACGTTCCGTGCCCGGCCATTCAGCGCCTTTCCCCGAATGAAGCGACTGGTACCTTTTGTACCAGTGACGCTTCCGTCGATGAAAGGCGCTGACTGACTGGCAGGGAACGTCATCCTGCCCAGCCAATCAGCGCCTTTCATAGACGCCGCGTTCAACCCCCTGGAGACCTGCGCAGAAGAGAGCAGGTCTCCATGGCTGCCGGACGGCGTGGGAGCGGGAATAAGGTGAGTTTGAATATTGTTTTTTTCTATTTATTTTTTTATTGTAATAGAAGTGTGGCTGTATCTGCGGGGGGGGGGGGGGGGACTTTGTCTACACGGGGGGGACTTTGTCTACACGGGGGACTTTATCTACGGGGGGGGCTGTCTATCTACAGGGGGACTATATCTACAGGGCTGGGCTATATACAGGGGGACTATATCTACAGGGCTGGGCTATATACAGGGGGACTATATCTACAGGGCTGGGCTATATACAGGGGGACTATATCTACAGGGCTGGGCTATATACAGGGGGACTATATCTACAGGGCTGGGCTATATACAGGGGGACTATATCTGCTGGGCTATATACAGGGGGACTATATCTACAGGGGGGCTATATACAGGGGGACTATATCTACAGGGGGGCTATATACTGGAGTGGGCTGTCTATAGAGCACCATATACAGGGGTGGGCTATATAGTATATAGCCCCCTGTAGATATAGCCCACCCCTGTATATGGTGCTCCATAGATAGCCCCCCCCTGTAGATATAGCCCAGCCCTGTAGATATAGCCCCCTGTAGATATATTCCCCCTGTATATAGCCCATCCCTGTATATAGCCCCCCTATGTATAGCCCACCCCTGTAGATATAGCCCCCCTGTGTATAGCCCACCCATGTATATAGCCCCCCTCTGTAGATATAGCCCCCCTGTAGATATAGCCCCCCCTGTAGATATAGCCCCCCCTGTAGATATAGCCCCCCTGTGTATATCCCAGCCCTGTAGATATGGTCCCCCTGTAGATATGGTCCCCCTGTAGATATGGTCCCCCTGTAGATATGGTCCCCCTGTAGATATAGCCCACCCCTGTATATAGTATCCCACAAATAGCTCCCCCTATAGTGCTCCACAGAAAGCCCACCCCTGTATATAGCCCCCTTGTACATATAGTCCACTCCTGTATATAGTGCTCCACAGATAGCCCACCCTTGTATATAGTATATACAGGGGTGGGCTATCTGTGGAGCACTATATACAGGCATGGACTATCTAGTGGAGCACTATATACAAGGGTGGACTATATGTACAAGGGGGGGCTATATACAGGGGTGGGATATCTGTGAAACACTATATACAGGTGTGTACTATATGTGGAGCACTATATACAGGGCTGGGCTATATCTACAGGGGGCTACATACATGGTTGGGCTATCTGTAGAGCTCTATATACAGGGGTGGGCTATATCTACAGGGGGCTATATACAGGGGTGGGCTATCTGTGAAACACTATATACAGGGGTGAACTATATGTGGAGCACTATATACAGGGGTGGGCTATATCTACAGGGGGCTATATACAGGGTTGGGCTATACGTGGAGCACTATATACAGGGGTCGGCTTTATCTACAGGGGGCTATATACAGGGGTGGGCTATCTGTAGAGCACTATAGGGGGAGTTATTTGTGGGACACTATACAGGTGTGGTCTGTATGGGGGCACTATCTACAGGGGCTCTATGGCAGGCACTATCTACAGGGGGCACAGTGTGTGTGTGTAGGACACGGTGTATGGTGCTATTATAATTAGAGGTGCAGTGTATGGCACTATTATATTTAGGGGCGTAGTGTGTGGTATAATGATAACTTTATATTTATTTATAGGTGCAGAAATGTTGGAAAAGTGAGAAGCTGAAGACATGTGAGCGGCAAACTGCAGAAATGGTCTGTCCCCGGGAGAAGTCATCATAGAGGTCTGGACCAACTGGAGAAAAATAACTAGAATCTGACTTGTCACCGGTGAGTCACTTAATGTAAATGTTTATTCTGCCTCTAATCAGTAATGTAGTCACTGTACGATCTGCAGCGAGATGATGGGTGGTGTGATTATGATAGGATTTATTTTTTGTGAAACGGCATCTCCCAGCAAATCCTCACCATTGTTCAGGCCATGCTGGGAGCTGTAGTTTTAAGCCGTACACACCTATACGGCAGGGGTTGCACTAAATTGAGCTGTATTTGTTCTGGGGCTGTATTTATGTACCGAGCTTGGTTCTGGTGTTGTGTATAGAACCATATTGCTTGTGAAATGTACAAATAATTTTATGCTCGCGTTACATAAAAAGAAATGACACGTCGATTGGTAGAGAAAACAAACACGGCGAGGGGGAAGGAGATGTCGGGGGGGGGGGGGGGCGCCAAACTGAATCTTTGCCCCGGGTGCTGGAGAACCTAGCTACGCCTCTGCGTTTGGACCTACCTAAACCATGACCGTAATTTTTTGTCCGTGTGCTATCTGCAAATTTGCAGACAGCACACGGACCGATTGATTTATATGGCCCCATTCACATGACCGTAATATTCACGGGTCCACGTGGGGGCTGCAAAAACTCAGGACATGTCATTTTACTGGCTGTATTTGCGGATCATGTGACCTACTCAGGGAGTTCCGGCCTTTCTTTTTTTTGCAGGTCCGTGAATACTGGTAATACACGGATGCACTACAGAAATTTTTTTGCGGACAAATGGACCACAAAAACAGACAATGGATCCGTGGTTTAGCAGAATGCAAAATCTCTGCGGTCGTGTGCATTAGGCCTTAGACTGGGTTCACAGATCGCAGTCAAAATGCGCTTTAGCTGCACAAAATCACACCAAAATGATGGATTTTTACAGCGATTCGTGGCAAACCTAGCCTAACTGCTTCTTATCTGTGCCAAAGGGTAACCCCCTCCTTTGATGAGAAACAGGTTACAGATCATAGTCAGTTAAAAGGGAGGGGCTTCTCTTTTCACTTTAGGCTGGGTTCACACACTGCGGTTGTGGTGTGTACTTTTGCCGCGACTGCTGTGAAATTATGGCAAAACGCAGCATTTTTTGCAAAATGACTAAACAAACTGAAGCATCTAGCCACTATAATGCGCTAATTGCAACAAATTTTTTTCTAAAACTGCAGTTTTGGGTCGGGTTCCCACGGGTCAGATACGCTGCGGAAAAACTGTGCAGCGTATCTGACTTGGAACCTGCAGCAGGTTTTAGGACTGAATTTTCACTGTGGAATGCAGCACTAGGGTAAAAATTAAAACGTCGATACTTACGCCCTCTGTCTTTTCTGCGCATAGTTCGGTCTCCCAAGATTACGTTGCAGGCCATGTGACGCTGCAGCCTGTTATTGGCTGCAGCAGTCACATGGAATGAAACATCAACCCAGGAGGCCGGACTGCAGGAAGAAGGAGAGTTTACTGGATAAGTGTGATTTATTTATCTTCTCCTGCATTGTGATTCTTGCGGCGGAATCGCTGTGATTCCGCCGCATAAGTCGCAACACTTGGCTTTCTGTTGCAGGATTTGAATCCCTATTGAATTCAATGGGGAAAACCCGCAACAGAAAATTAACGAAAACGCAGCATAATTTGACATGCTGCGGATTTGAATTCCACACCGCAGGTCAATATATTAAGGTTTATGCTGCGTTTTTTTCTCTGCAGCGTGAGCATGAGATTTTCTAAATCTTATCCACTTTGCTGCTACTATAAAAGCTGCGGAAGTTCCGCACAGAATTCTGTTGCGGAAATTCCACAGCGTTTACTCTACATGGGAACCCAGCCTGAGGCTGGGTCTTCCCGGCGCAGTCACGACACATTTTGACCACGACGTGTGAACCCAGAGTTATAGAACAGGGGACAGGAGCGGTGCATATTCACGAGGCTGGGTTCACATACCTCAGTCAAAATGCGTTTTTTACCGCACCATTATGATTTTCTGGTTTTACATCGATTTTCGGAAAAATCGCGGGAACCAGCCTTTTTAATTTTTTTTTACTTTTCTTCTTACCTGCACAAGCACATTAAATATAATCAGACACTGCCCCCCAACATTACTCTTACTTTTAGTAGTACGTTGCAGCCTAGGCTCCTTTACTATCTCCTGTAATTTGCCTGAATTAACTTGCAGGGTTGCCCTCTAGTCAGGGCTCCGCCCACTATCACTCTATTTGTTCTCCCATAGTTGCAAGAGGACCTGCTGATTGGATGAATGTCTGTCTGCTAGGGAGACTCTCATCCAGTCAGCAATTCCAAGTGGCAAAGACTGCACCGGCAGCTGGAGGTATGGGGGCGGCCCACTGACTGTCTGGCCCACCGGGAAGGTGGTTTACATTGTCAATCTGCCCGTGGACGTTCCTATCGTGCCGCACGTCTGCTAGCCCTATCCCAGCCCAGCCCGCCCCTGCAATTGCTCCCCCTGCCCCTCCTCCCCATCAGCAGCGGTCGTCAGCAGCGCTAGCGCTCTGCATAGTTATTTTAGTGTTTTTTAAAATCATGTGCAGTTTGGGTCCTGCACCGCCCATATGATGATCCGCCACTGACTAAGCTGATATGAATTATTTTGATATTTAGAAGATAAGGTATGTGTACAGTATGTTAAGGCAGACTCAAGCAACTTTCAGAGTGTAACCACTAAATCATTCCCATGAAAATGTGTGCTTCTCTACCCAAAATAGACCTATCTCAATATATTGATTCTTTTCTGCAGAAAAAATAATACCTATACATGTAAGGAGTATGGGCATTCTTCTCACCTTAAATGTCAACCTTTTTACATCCTGTTGTTTTTAGTTCCAATCTCTGATACAGAGCCCCAAATCCCTTGCATAGACATAGAATTAAATGATAAAATTCTGGCTCTGGCCAGGAAGATGCCCTGACGTCACTGTCCATATGTGGATAGTGACGCCAGGGGCTCCTCCAGGAGCGGAATCCCTGACACTGTTGTGTGAATGTAGCCTTATTCTGATCTAAAAAATGGATCTGAGTAACGGATTATACAACGCTAGTGTGAACTTAGCCTTATATATGATTAGAGAGAGGGATAACTGCTGTGCATTCAGGAAAGACTTCCTGCAAAGCATTATGGGGAAGCCCTGACGTCATGTGATTATTTATGTAATCTGTAAAATGGATCGCCATTTTGCCATGATTCGTGCGTCACAAATCCCCAAATTTTCGGAATTCTCAGAATCCGAAACTTTTGTAAAATTCTATCAAAATTTTATTTGTGTAGAATCGATTTGCTCTTCTTTAAAAATGACATTTTTTTAATTAAGTTTTTATTCTAAACATATTTTTTATGAAATTGTTGGTTGTGTTTTCTTTTTACGTGATTATCTATATAAAACAAGATCACCTCCACCTTAGGCTTCGTTCACATCTGCGTTGGGGTCCCGTTCTGAAGTTCCGTCTGAGCTTTCCCTCAGAACGGGGCCCTGAACAGACACAAACTGACATAAACGGAAACCAGAGGTTTCCGTTTCCAACACCATTAATTTCAATGGTGACGGATCCGGTGCCCATGGTTTCCGTTTGTCTCTGTTGTGCACCGGACCCGTCGTTATGCCGGAAGCAATAGCGTAGTCGACTACACTATTGCTTTCGGAAAAACGTCACCATTGAAATCAATAGTGATGGAAACCTCAGACGGAACGTCAGCACGGGACCCCAATGCAGATGTGAACGAAGCCTTAGCTGTGTAGACTGGGAAAGAATGAGCAGAGTCATCTCATTATCACTATAGGGTACTGTTCTATTGTACCGCTGGTGGCCTTGATAAGGCAGGATAGCAATACAATACACAGTGATAAGGCTCTTTATGCATTTCCCTGCCACTTTCTGGTCTCTGGAGGAGGGGCTGTACTTTTTCACTTCATACAGACTGTATTAGTCTATTGAACTCCCATTCATTGCAGCTGCCATAAAGCACACACAACCCTACTGCACTTTCTACAATACAGGAATGATGTGTGCATCTCCAATAGGGCAACCGATATAGAAGATTTTAGAAATAAAGAATAAATTGCTGAAACATTTTAGAAAAATTAAAAAAAAACATATTATTTCTCTTGTATTGATTTAATTCAAATTAATAAAGCTAAAATTAAATATAAGGCCCCATGCAGACGAACGTGTTTTTGCGTCCGCAATTCCCCCGCAAATCCACGGGAGAATTGCGGACCCATTCATTTCTATGGGCCCATACACACTATCCGTGTTTTCACGGGTCTCCGCATGTCCGCAAATCCGTGCCGCAGAAACTCAGGACATGTCTTATTACGGCCCGCAAATTCGATGCGGACATGCCCATAGAAGTCAATGGGCCCGTGGAAAATGCGGGTACACCTCCGTGTGTCAACCGCAGTTTGCGGATTTGCGGAAGTGTTGCTAGGCGACGACCGGGAATGAGTTCTGTCGTCATCCTGTTTTACCTAGGCTTTTTTTTTTTTATCCGCATTTTGCGGATTACATACGGATGAACTGCGGATTACATATGGATGAACTGCGGAGGACATTTCACGGAACACGGTCCTGGAATGTGCGGACCAGAAAAACACTACGGTCGTGTGCATGAGGCCTAAGAGAGATTCTCTTAAATACACCAATATAAACCATTTATAATGAACAGCGAAAAAGCTCCCAAAGTCTTAATATCCAGATACCATATACATATCCTGTCGAAGCACATGCATGAATAAATAAAAAAAAACTGTGCCCAAGGAGGAGTATTATCTTAACAAATTGCCTTATTGTTCTATGACACGGAAGGTTTAATATAAATTTTATTGACATTGTAGAGAACATTGGCTCCAAAAAGATAGACAGACAAATAACAAGCAATGAAATGACATACAACTGCTTTTCTGTGAAGCCATATTTAACCTCTTCAGAACCAACCTGATTTTGGCCTTCATGACCAGACCCATTTTTCAAATCTAACATGTGTCACTTTATGTGGTAATAACTCTGGAATGGTTTTACTTATCCAAGTGATTCTGAGATTGTTTTTCCGTAAGACATTATTCTTTGTGATATTTTGGTCGATATGTTTACTCTTTATTTATAAAATTGATTTTTAATTTTCCTACTTTTGAAATCCTCTGCTTCTAAAATAGATAATGGTACCACACAAATTTGTAAATAAATAAGGTTTACTATATGTCTTTTTTATGTAGGCATCAATTTTTTTAATTTAATTTTTTTTGAGGACTTTATAAGGCTTATATGTTTACAAGCAGTAAATATTCAACAAAATTTGCACAACATATTTTTAGGCGCCACTTCAGTTTTGAAGTGGCTTTGAGTAGTCTATATATTAGAAACCCCTCATAAATCGTCACATTTTAAAAACTGCATGCCTCAACGTATTCAAAACATCATTTAGGAAGTTTGTTAACACTTAAGGTTTTTCACAGGAATTTAATCCATTTATTTCAGTAATACAGCAGGTGTTAACAGAAAAAAATATTTTTTACACAGATTCTGCAGTTTTCAAAAATATCCCACATGTGGCCCTAGTGTGCTACTGGACTCAAGCAACGGCATCAGAAATGAACGAGCACCTAGTGGATTTTGGAGGCCTCCTTTTTATTAGGATGTTTTACAGGCACCATGTCATGTTTAAAAAGGCCTTGAGGTGCCAAAATATTAGATACACCTCAAAAATACCCAATTTTGGAAACTACACCTCTCAAGGAATGTATCTAGGGGTGTAGTGAGCATTTTGAACCAACAGAATTTATTAGAATTGGGGCGTAATATAAAAAAAAAATTTACCCCAATAATATGTCGTTTTAGCTCAAAGAAAATAATTCAGGAGAAAAAGCAGCTCATAAATTGTTAGTCAATTTCTCATGAGCATATCATTACCCCATATGTGGTCATAAACTACTGTTTGGGCACACGACAGCGCTCAGAAGAGAAGGAGCGCCTTTTAGCTTTTGGGGCGCAGATATTGCTGGAATGGTTTTCTGATGCTAGGTTCCACATTTCCAAAGCCCCTGAGGTACTAGTACAGTGGGAACCCCCAAAAAGTGACCCCATTTAGAAAAGTAAACTCCTTAAGGAAAAATTTAATTTTTTCCAAAAATATGTAGTTTTAGCTCAGAAATTTTCATTTTCACAAGGAATACAGGAGAAAAGGCACCCCAAAATTTGTTACGCAATTTCTCCTGAGTAAGGAAATACCCCATATGTGGTCGTAAACTTCTTTTTGGACACACAGCGAGGCTATAAAGGGAAAGAGCGCAATTTAGTTTTTGGAATGAAGGTTTTACAAAATTGTTTTCTGACACCATGTTTCATTGCGCTGAGGTACCAGTAAAGTAAAAACCCCGGAGAAGTGACCCAATTTTGGAAACTACACCCCTTTTTGTTAATTTATCATGAGGGTAGAGAGTTTTGACCCCACACATGTTTTGCAGAAATTAGTACATAATGAAAATTGCAGGTTGAAATTGCCATTTTTCCCATAAATATGCTATTTCAGTGCCCAATATGTTGTGCTCAGCTTGTGCCACTAGAGACATACACCCCATGGATATTGACGTACACTTTAAACCAATCCTTTATGCACAGGCCAGTTTTTTTGGGGCAGATGTCGCGCTTATCAAGGGTGTTTGGAACACACTCCACACCTTTTTTGCTCTAGATAAAATAAGGCAGCCTCCCTCTCTTCGAAAATAATAATGTTTTGGGATAGATGTGCTTTGGCCCTCCCCGGTTACCAAATGTTAGGGCCTTGAAACTAAATAAATGTTCCCATCAGTCCTGTACATTGGGATAGCATGTAAACATTATACAATGCCATCTGTACAATGTGCACGGCCAGCTTTTTGTACAACGGGACATGACTATATGTTAATGTACAAAATATCTGCACTCCAGTATTGCCTAATCTTTGTCTTCTTCACTAGCCCCATATGCAGCACAAGACCCTCAAACATTATTGTCTCTGCTGCATCTGCGGGGTCCATCTGTGGGTCTAGCAAATGATGACGTGGGGTTTTGGGTGAAGAACTGCAGGACATATAAATTAGTCTGGGCCGTCATTTTTAATAATTTCGTTCCAAGAGTCATAAATTTGTATATTTCTGTTGATGGAGCTGTGTGAGGGCTTGATTTTCATGGGACGAGCTGTAGTTTTTATAAGCATCAATTTGGGGTACATGCAATTTTTTTTAAATCAGTTTTTACAACATTTTTTCGGAGGTGAGGGAACAAAAAAAAAGCAATTCTGGCAGTGTTTTTTTATAAATTTTTTTATGCCGTTCACCTTGCAATAACTTTATTCTGTGATGTGATACGATAACGGCGATACCTAATTTATATAGTTTTTAAATGTTTTACTACTTTTACACTTTAAAAATACTTTTTTCTAAATAAAATAATGTTTTGGTGTCGCCATATTCTTTGTTTTTTGCGTGACAAACTGTAGTTTTTTACTGGTACCATTTTGGGGTACTTGTGACTTTTTGATCACTTTTACTTCCGTTTTTTTGGAGACAAGGTGACCAAAAAAGGATATTCTGCAAATGTTTTTTTATTTTTTACGGTGTTCACCATTTGGGATAAATAATATGATATTTTTAGAGTTCAGGTCGATACAATCGCTGCAATTATGAATTATGTATAGTTTTTTTCCGTTTTTTCTTAATTATAATGCACTTGATCAAGGAAACGGGCGATTTGTTGTTTTTATCAATTAAAACTTTAATTTATTTATTTTTCTAAAACATTTTTTTTTTAAACTTACTTGGGATCTTGAAGGCCTGATCTTCTGATCGTCTATACAATACACACACTCAGCTCTGCTACACAGACGCACACACTCAGCTTTACTACATCTGGCACACAATTTTACAAGGAACACAAAGAAGCAATGGCACTTAGAAAATCAGAACAAGCACAATATGTTATCAGCAGGAGCTGCACTGATAATAAACCGGCAGGGGATGACAGACTCCATGGCTGCACTGCAGGTATCGTCAGCAGAATTCAAGGGCCGTTTATATCAGCTTGTAGTCTGCAATGCAATGCATGGGCGGCCCATCGGGGGTCACGAGTGCAGGGGTCTGTGAGAGAGAGAGAGAGAGAGGGACAGAGAGACAAACACCTTACCTGCATTGCAGCTGGTCTTAATAATGGCGCCTGTGTGACCAGCTTTACTGAGTGTCCTTTCTTCTAATTTATAATACTTTTAGCAAACAGCAGTATGTACATACACTACCGTTCAAAAGTTTAGGGTGACTCAGAAATTTCCTTATTTTTGCAAGAAAAGCACAGTTTTTTTCAATGAAGATAACATTAAATTTATCAGAAATACACTCTATACATTGTTAATGTGCTAAATGACTATTCTAGCTGCAAACGTCTGGTTTTTAATGCAATATCTACATAGGTGTATAGAGGCCCATTTCTAGCAACCATCACTCCAGTGTTCTAATGGTACATTGTGTTTGCTAACTGTGTTAGAAGGCTAATGGATGATTAGAAAACACTTGAAATCCCTTGTGCAATTATGTTAGCACAGCTGTAAACAGTTTTGCTGTTTAGAGGAGCTATAAAACTGACCTTCCTTTGAGCTAGTTGAGAATCTGGAGCATTACATTTGTGGGTTCGATTAAACTTTCAAAATGGCTAGACAAAGAGAGCTTTCATGTGAAACTCGACAGTCTATTCTTGTTCTTAGAAATGAAGGCTATTCCATGCGAGAAATTGCCAAGAAACTGAAGATTTCCTACAACGGTGTGTACTACTCCCTTCAGAGAACAGCACACACAGGCTCTAACCAGAGTATAAAGAGAAGTGGGAGGCCCCGCTGCACAACTGAGCAACAAGACAAGTACATTAGAGTCTCTAGTTTGAGAAATAGACGCCTCACAGGTCCTCAACTGGCAGCTTCATTAAATAGTACCCGCAAAACGCCAGTGTCAATGTCTAAAGTGAAGAGGCGACTCCGGGATGCTGGCCTTCAGGGCAGAGTGGCAAAGAAAAAGCCATATCTGAGACTGGCTAATAAAAGGAAAAGATTAATATTGGCAAAAGCACACAGACATTGGACAGAGGAAGATTGGAAAAAAGTGTTATGGACAGACTAATCGAAGTTTGAGGTGTTTGGATCACACAGAGGAACATTTGTGAGACGCAGAACAACTGAAAAGATGCTGGAAGAGTGCCTGACGCCATCTGTCAAGCATGGTGGAGGTAATGTGATGGTCTGGGGTTGCTTTGGTGCTGGTAAAGTGGGAGATTTGTACAAGGTAACAGGGATTTTGAATAAGGAAGGCTATCACTCCATTTTGCAACGCCATGCCATACCCTGTGGACAGCGCTTGATTGGAGCCAATTTCATCCTACAAGAGGACAATGACCCAAAGCACACCTCCAAATTATGCAAGAACTATTTAGGGAAGAAGCAGGCAGCTGGTATTCTATCTGTAACGGAGTGGCCAGCGCAGTCACCAGATCTAAACCCCATACAGCTGTTGTGGGAGCAGCTTAACCGTATGGTACGCAAGAAGTGCCCATCAAGCCAATCCAACTTGTGGGAGGGGCTTCTGGAAGCATGGGGTGAAATTTCTCCCGATTACCTCAGCAAATTAACAGCTAGAAAGCCAATGGTCTGCAATGCTGTAATTGCTGCAAATGGAGCATTCTTTGACGAAAGCAAAGTTTGAAGGAGAAAATTATTATTTCAAATAAAAATCATTATTTCTAACCTTGTCAATGTCTTGACTATATTTTCCAGTCATTTTGCAACTCATTTGATAAATATAAGTGTGAGTTTTCATGGAAAACACAAAATTGTCTGGGTGACCCCAAACTTTTGAACGGTAGTGTATGTCATAAATGAATATTCATGGTCATCCTATGCACCAAAGGGCACCTAGTCAAGTTGGCACCTGCTAATGCATTGTGATAACTGACTAAGGACAGGACTACACCTAGAATTTTTGTAGTGCTACCGATTGATTTTAAAGGGAAGGTGTCACGAAAAAAATTATTTTTATATAATATTGCTTTTAGTATGTCATTAAAATAAATTGTTGTTGGAACTACCAGGGTGAAACGGAGGAGAACCGTGGATTAAACCCAAAATTACAGAAAAAGAGGGAGACCCCTGACGAGTTACTGACCCGGTTATTAAGGGAAAATTCGGCGAGGGGAATTAATGAGACCCAATCATATTGACAGTCTGAGATAAAACACCTTAAATATTGTTCTAGAGACTGATTAGTCCTCTCAGTTTGGCCATTAGTTTCAGGATGGAAGGCAGAGGAGAAGGACAGATCAATCTCCAACTTTTTACAGAAGGCTCTCCAAAACAATGAAACAAATTGTACCCCTCTGTCAGAAACAATATTGACAGGGACCCCATGGAGACGCAGGATGTGTTTGACAAACAAGGTAGCTAACGTCTTAGCATTGGGTAGTTTCTTGAGGGGCACAAAGTGGCACATCTTACTGAAGCGGTCTACTACAACCCACACCACCGACTTGCCTTGAGATGGAGGCAAATCGGTGATAAAATCCATGGAGATATGGGTCCAAGGTCTCTGGGGAATGGGCAAAGAACGTAGTAAGCCCGCTGGTCAGGACCTGGGAGTCTTGGACCTAGCACAAACCTCACAAGCGGCGACGTAGGCCTTAACGTCTTTCGGCAACCCAGGCCACCAATAGTTTCTGGCAATGAGGTGCTTGGTACCCAGGATGCCTGGATGACCAGATAGTGCGGAGTCATGATTTTCCCTAAGTACCCTTAGCCGGAATTGCAGGGGAACAAACAGCTTGTTCTCAGGAAGGTTCCCGGGAGCTGAACCTTGATCAGCCGCAATTTCGGAGACTAAATCAGAATCAATAGAGGAAATGATTATACCTGGAGGCAAAATACAAGCAGGATCTTCCTCCGAAGGAGGGCTGGCCATGAAGCTACGCGACAGTGCATCAGCCTTAATATTTTTAGACCCAGCCCTATAGGTAACCAAAAAGTTGAATCTGGTAAAAAAAATAACGCCCATCGAACTTGTCTCGGGTTTAGCCTCCGGGCAGATTCTAGGAAAACCAGATTCTTGTGGTCGGTAAGGACCGATACCTGGTGCCTAGCCCCCTCCAGGAAGTGGCGCCACTCTTCAAATGCCCATTTAATGGCTAAGAGTTCGCGGTTGCCAATATCATAGTTAATCTCAGTGGGCGAAAACTTCCTGGAGAAGTAGGCACAGGGACGGAGATGGGTGAGGGACCTGGTACCCTGGGACAAGACAGCCCCCACTCCCACCTCGGACGCGTCAACTCCCACGATAAATGGCTCCATTTGGTTGGGCTGAACCAGCACCGGGGCCGAGATAAAGCACTTTTTAAGGATCTCAACAGCCTGGACAGCCCTAGGAGGCCAGTGGAGGAGATCAGCACCTTTGCGAGTGAGATCCGTAAGAGGCTTAGCGATGACCGAGAAGTTAGCGATAAATCTCCTGCAATAATTAGCGAACCCCAGGAAGCACTGTAACGCCTTCAGGGAGGCAGGTTGGACCCATTCCGCCACAGCCTGGACCTTGGCGGGGTCCATGCGGAATTCATGAGGAGTGAGGATTTGACCCAAAAATGGTATCTCCTGCACCCCAAACACACATTTTTCGGTCTTCACAGTTTGTTTTCCTGAAGGACCTGGAGCACCTTCCTGACGTGCTCAATGTGGGAGGACCAGTCCTTGGAAAACACAAGTATGTCATCAAGGTACACTACCAGAAATACCCCCAGGTAATCTCTTAAAATCTCATTTATGAAATTCTGGAAGACCGCGGGAGCATTACACAACCCAAAGGGCATGACGAGGTATTCGAAATGACCTTCAGGCGTGTTAAACACAGTCTTCCACTCATCCCCCTCTTTGATGCGGATAAGGTTATACGCCCCCCGTAGATCAAACTTAGAGAACCATTGGGCCCCCTGAACCTGATTAAAGAGATCAGGAATCAAAGGAAGGGGATACTGGTTCCTTACAGTGACCTTATTCAAGTTACGGTAGTCAATGCATGGCCTAAGACCACCATCCTTCTTCCCTACGAAGAAGAAGCCAGCACCCACCGGAGAAGTAGAGGGGCGAATGTAACCCTTGGCCAGGCATTCCTGGATATACTCTCTCATGGCTTCACGCTCGGGACAAGAGAGTTTAAATATCCTACCCTTAGGGAGCTTAGCTCCTGGTACCAAATTGATAGCGCAATCGTATTCTCTATGAGGAGGTAACACTTCAGAGGCCTCCTTAGAGAAAACATCAGCGAAGTCCTGAACAAACTCAGGTAGCGTGTTCACCTCCTCAGGGGGAGAAATAGAATTAACAGAAAAACATGACGTCAAGCATTCATTACCCCATTTGGTAAGATCCCCAGTATTCCAGTCAAACGTGGGATTATGCAACTGCAACCAGGGAAGGCCTAAAACCAAATCGGATAATAATCCCTGCATCAACAGTACAGAGCACTGCTCCAAATGCATGGAGCCAACAAGGAGTTCAAAAACAGGGGTATGCTGTGTAAAATAACCATTAGCAAGAGGAGTGGAGTCGATACCCACTACCGGGACAGGTTTAGGCAAATCAATCAAAGGCATAGCTAGAGACACAGCAAATTCCACAGACATGATATTAGCAGAAGACCCTGAATCCACGAAGGCACTGCGGGTAGCAGACTTACCACCAAAAGAGACCTGAAAGGGAAGCAAGATTTTATTACGTTTCATATTTACGGGAAATACCTGTGCGCCCAAGTGACCTCCCCGATGATCACTTAGGCGCGGAAGTTTTCCGGCTGCTTATTCCTACGCCTAGGACAGTTGTTCACTTGATGCTTGTCATCCCCACAATAGAAGCAGAGACCATTCTTCCTGCGGAACTCTCTACATTGTTGGGGGGACACGGAGGCCCAGAGTTGCATAGGTACCTCCAAGTCTTCCGTGGAAGAACGAAGCAACGGAATCTCGGGAGGCATCATGGGGGAGTCAGAGGAGAAAACACAAAAACGTTCAAGTTGTCGTACCCTGAGACGTCGATCAAGTCGTACCGCTAAAGCCATAACCTGATCTAGGGAGTCAGAAGAGGGATAGCTAACTAGCAGGTCTTTCAGGGCGTTCGACAGACCCAACCTAAACTGGCACCTTAAGGCAGGGTCATTCCACCGAGAAGCTACGCACCACTTCCTAAAGTCAGAACAATACTCCTCAACAGGTCTCTTACCCTGACGTAAGGTCACCAGCTGACTCTCGGCAAAGGCAGTCTTGTCAGTCTCGACATAAATGAGTCCGAGAGCAGAAAAGAAAAGATCAACAGAGGAAAGTTCAGGGGCGTCAGGAGCCAAGGAGAAGGCCCATTCTTGGGGCCCGTCCTGGAGCCGGGACATAATTATACCCACCCGCTGGCTCTCAGAACCTGAGGAGTGGGGCTTTAAGCGAAAATAGAGCCTACAACTCTCCCGAAAGGAGAGAAAAGTCTTCCGGTCCCCTGAGAACCGGTCAGGCAACTTGAGGTGGGGTTCAAGAGGTGAGGTGAGGGGCACTACCATAGTAGCATAAGGCTGGTTGATCCTCTGAGCCAGGGCCTGGACCTGTAGGGAGAGACCCTGCATTTGCTGAGCCAGGGTCTCAAGGGGGTCCATAGTAGTGTCAGGGACCAGGGTAGACTAGGTATATGGGCTTGTGATTATGTAATGATGGGGGTAGGGAAACAGACAAGTGAGCCCTAATCTACCCGCCACTCAGTCTCTGCCTACTTGCAACGACCCGCCCTAGGCGACGGGGTACAACTGGGCGACAGTCCCTACGCTCAATAAGTGCACAACGGACATACAGACAAGGGTACACAGAAGCTAAGGGAAATGGGGCAGTTGCCCACGGCCACACCGTGAGCAACAAGAGTGGTGAACGAGCCGAGTCAAACCAGGAGTGTACGAGGTACCAAACGCAGAGCAGGAGAGTAGTGAACAAGTCGAGTCAAACCAGGAGTGTACGAGGTACCAAACGCAGAGCAGGAGAGTAGTCAGTAAGCCAGGGTCAGTATGAAGCAGGGACAAATAGTTCAAGAAGCTGCAGCAGGGCCAGGAAACCAAACGAGAAGAATCACAAGCAAGGAGGAACAGGAAAGGCAGGTATAAATAGACAGAGGGCGGGAGCTAGCTCCGTCTGGCCAGGCTGTGATAGGCTCTCCCACTCCTAAGCCTGCCATCCTGAGTGGTGGAAGATGGAGTCAGTCTCACAGACATAGAAGCAGGTGCAGACTGATTACCTATGGGCGTTGACACAGAAGCTGTGCCTGGCAGATCCTTTACAGTTATACTGTCTGATTACCACTGTATCTAATCCTCCTACACTGTGCATTCTCTCAGAAAATGGCGGCACACAGTGTAGGAGGTTTGAACATTCAACCCCCTCCTTTCTCCTGGCACTAGCCAGGATAAAGGAGGGGGATTGTGTGAGGACACTAGAGCGATTGTGTCTACTCCAAATTTGCAGCATAAAGTAATGAGGTTGCTTTACCACATTGCCAATGCTGCAATTTTGGGAATTGCTCCCTCTAGTGACCAGCACATGGAAATGTTATAAATTAGAATCTAATTTATAATATTTCCTGACTTGTGAAAAAATTAAAACAATTAAAACAATGTGTAATCATTTATATACTAACTGTTTGACTGAAAAAAAATAACAATTTCTAGCGACACATTTCCTTTAACTATTTAGTGACAGCTGCAATACAAAGAAATACATTGAGTTATAAGCAATTCTGTGGATTGCAGCTGTCACTCAAGAGTTAAAATCAATCAGTAGCACTACAAAAAGTCTAGGAGTATCCCTTGTCTAAAAGCTTGAAACTTATTTTAAACTGTGAGGCATGGTTACTAAATTAAGTTAACTCCTTAAAGGGAATGTGTTGCCAGAAAAACATGTTTTTTTTAAAAAAATTAAACATTTAGTGTGTGGGTGATTAAACATTGTTCAAATTTTTTTTATTTTTTTGCACGAGTCCAGGAAATATTATAAATTATTTCTAATTTATAATACTACCCATTTTTGGTCACTAGATGGAGCTGTTCCCAAAATTGCAGCATTGCAACATTGGGTTAAAAGCCCTCGCTCTAGTGAGCTCTCAGCATTCCCCCCTCCTTTATCCTGGCTAGTGCCGGGATAAACGAGGGGTTTGAACGATGTAACCTCCTACACTGTGTGTCGCCATTTTTTGAGCTAACCCACAGTGTAGTAGGTTTACATAGAGTAGTAAACACACACAAACACGAACATACATTGAAATCTCTTACCTGCTCCTGCCGCCGCGGCTCCCTCCGGCCCGTTCGCTCCGTTTGCTGCCGCTGGTGCAAGTGCACAAATCCGGAAGCCGCGACCGGAAGTAGTAATATTACTGTCCGGCCGCGACTTCCGGTCCACAGGAAAATGGCGCCGGACGGCGCCAATTTCGAATAGGACTGTGTGGGAGCGGCGCATGCGCAGTTCCCACACAGACGCCGTACACTGCAGTCAATGGGACGGGAGCCGTTCGCAGTCCCTATGGGACTGTGGCTGCCGTATTCCATGTCTGTATGTGTCGTTAATCGACACACACAGAAATGGAACAAAAAATGGCAGCCCCCATAGGGAAGAAAAAGTGTAAAAATAAGAAAAAGTAAAACACAAACACACAAATAAATATAAACGTTTTTAATAAAGCACTAACATCTTGAACATATTAAAAAATGTTTGGGTGATGACACTGTTCCTTTAAGGACGCAGCCTAGTTTGGGCCTTAAAGGGGTGTTCCCATCTTGACAAATATAGCTATAAAGATTAACAACATAAAATTAGAAATTTTTGTAAATACCTTCTTTTTTTTTTAATGCTGTACTTTGCGAGATATCCCGGCTCCATCTTACTGACAGCCCCTCTTTGTTTATTGCTCGTTGCCTAGGGATCCGGCCACCACTGCTTTCCTCTAGCGGTGGTCGCGCCTGCACTGTTCTACATCTTTATATTGCAGTGTGGGTGGCCGGGATCTCGGGAACGAGCATGCTAGAGCATGCGCAGTAGCTTCCTGCCCGACCACCTCTGGGGTTCTATTCAAGTCTATAGGACGGCCCCAGGCATGCGCAGTAGCCCTGGAGCCGTCCTGTACTCGGCACAACACTAAAGGCCAGCCGAGCTGAGCCCTTATCAGGACTGGTATGTAACATTGTGTGTTACATACTTATGCAGCATGGACTAGCCGCAGTCCGTGGTGTAAGCTGCACATAAATCAGCTATATGAGACAGCGTCCTGCTCTGTCTTCTGTGCTCTCATCTGCTGTAAGGAAGCCAGCCCTGTTAGGCTGGGTTCACACGACCACATTAACGTCTGTAATGGACGGACGTATTTCGGCCGGAAGTCCCGGACCGAACTCAGTGCAGGGAGCCGGGCTCCTAGCATCATAGTTATGTACGATGCTAGGAGTCCCTGCCTCTCCGTGGAACTACTGTCCCGTACTGAAAACATGATTACAGTACGGGACAGTTGTCCTGCAGAGAGGCAGGGACTCCTAGCATCGTACATAACTATGATGCTAGGAACCCGGCTCCCTGCACTGAGTTCGGTCCGGGACTTCCGGCCGAAATACGTCCGTCCATTACGGACGTTAATGTGGTCGTGTGAACCCAGCCTGAGGGTATGTTCACATGGCCTATTTACGGACGTAATTCGGGCGTTTTTGCCCCGAATTACGTCTGAAAATAGCGCCTCAATAGCGCTGACAAACATCTGCCCATTGAAAGCAATGGGCAGACGTTTGTCTGTTCACACGAGGCGTATATTTACGCGCCGCTGTCAAATGACGGCGCGTAAATAGACGCCCGCGTCAAAGAAGTAACCTGTCACTTCTTTGGCCGTAATTGGAGCCGTTCTTCATTCACTCCAATGAATAGCAGCGCCAATTACGGCCGTAATTGACGCGGCGTTCAAGCGCCTGCACATGCCGGTACGGCTGAAATTACGGGGATGTTTTCAGGCTGAAACATCCCCGTAATTTCAGCCGTAACGGACGCCCTCGTGTGCACATACCCTAACAGTGTATCAGTGCGGGCTGCTGTACTGCCGACATGAGCACAGGAGACAGAGCAGGACGCTGTCTTGTACAGTTAATTTATGTGCAGCTTACACCATGGACCCTACAGTCGGGGGATCCTCCAGGACTGGAATTCCTGGTTAGAGTGTTGTGTTGGAAACTACACTCATAGGAGTCCCAATGGAGTTAGCCACAGGGAAGGGAGTGGGGGGTAGCATCTAACAACATCGGGAGCGCCGCTCACGCCCTCTTTTAGAAAATATAACCAGCACTAGCTGCATTATCTAGTTGAGGAAAAAGGGAGTTAGGAAATGATTATTATTATTTTTTTTAGAGCAATATATTTATATTTTTATTTATGTTTAGGATGAATAAAAAAAAAAAAAATAACTCTTCTTGGGAATGACCCATTAAGGCTCAGAGCCCATTTGTCAAATCTGATATGTCACTTTATGTGGTAATAATTTTGGAATGCCTTAATTAATCCAAGCGATTCTGAGACACATTGGGCTTTTTGTTAGTAGTAAAATTTAGTCAAAACATTCGTGTTTATTTGTGAAAAATAGCTAAATTTAGAAAAAATTGCAGTTTTCTGAATTTAACCCATTAGTGACCGGCCCATAGTGTTTTTACGTCGGTCACCAACGGGCCTTATTCCGATGCAATAGACTTTTTACGTCGCTGCATCGTAATAAGTAAACAGAGCAGGGAACTGTCAAATCTCCCTGCTCTCAGCTGCCAGAGGTAGTTGAGGGCTGGGGGCGTCCCTGCTCGACCGGGTGAGATTGATATTAGTATCGATCTCACCTGTTTAACCCTTCAGATGCGGTACTGAATAGCTTGCACCGCATCTGAGTGGTTTTGGAGAGAGGGAGCTCCCTCTCATCTCACTGACACCCGGCGATAAGATCGCCGAGTGTCTGTGTCTCCGATGACAGCCGGGGGCCTAATAAAGTCCACCAGGTCTGCCTGTCGTGAATGCCTGCTAGATCATGCCTCTGGCATACAGAAGTATTGCAGTGTATTATAAATGCGATCGGATAATCGCATAGTGAAATCCCCTAGTGGGACTAGTAAAAAAGTTAGAAAAAAGTTTAATAAAAAGTGAAAAAAAAAGTGAAATAAAAAAATGAAAAAACTCACTTTTCCCCCCTTACAAACTACTTTATTATTAACAAACAAAATAAAGTAAAAAAGTTACACATATTTGGTATCGCCGTATCCGTAACAACCCTAACTATAAAGTTATTACATCATTTAACCCGCACGGTGAACGTCGTAAAAAAATAAAATAGAAAAACATGCAAAAATTGCTATTTTCTTTGAATCCAGCCTTAAATTTTTTTTTACAAAAAGTGATCAAAAAGTCGCATCTACTCCAAAACTGGTATCGATAAAAACTACAAGTCGTCCCGCAAAAAAAAAAAGCCCTCCTACAATTGCATCGGCGAAAAAATAAAAACGTTACGGCTCTTCAAATATGGAGACAAAAACAAATAATTTTGAAAAAAAAGTGTTTTCACTGTATAAAAGTAATAAAACATACAAGAACTATACAAATTTGGTATTGTTGCAATCGCAACAACCCACTGAATAAAGGTATTGTGTTATTTATACTACACAGTAAACGGTGTAGATTTGGGACGCGAAAATGAGTGGCGAAATTTCAGGTTTTTTTCTATTCCCCCCCCAAAAAAAAGTTAATAAAAGTTCATCAATAAATAATATGTAATTCAAAATGATGCTATTAAAAATACAACAAAGAAAAAAGTTATAGCTCTTGGAATGCGACGATGGAAAAACGTAAAAAATGGCTTGGTCATTAAGGTTTAAAATAGGCTGGTCATTAAATGTATCTGCTTGTAAGGCAGATTGTTATGCCACACAAAATAGTTACTAATTTCCCATATGTCTACTTTATATTGGATCGTTTTTTGAACATTCTTTTATTTTTCTAGGATGTTACAAGGCTTAGAACATAAGCAGCAATTTCTCATATATTTTTTTAGGTAGCAGTTCAGTTCTGAAGTGGCTTTGAGGGGTCTATATATTAGAAACCCACATAAAACATCCCATTTTAAAAACTGGACCCCTCAAAGTATTTGAAACAGCATTTAGAAAGTTTCTTAATGCTTTAGCGTTTCACAGGAATTAAAGCAAATTGGAGGTGAAATTGGCAAATTTCATTTTTCTCACAGAAATTAAATTTTATTAAATTTTTTCTGCAGCACAGAAGGTTTTTACCAGAGAAACACCATGAAATATTTAATGCCCAGATTCTGCAGTTTTTAGAAATGTCCCACATGTGGCTCTAGTGTGCTACTGGACTAAAACACAGGCCTCCGAAGCAAAGGAGCACCTAGTGGATTTAAGGGCCTCTTTTTTATTAGAATATATTTTAGGCACCATGTCAGGTTTGAAGAGGTCTTGTGACAAAACAAAGGAAAACCAACAAAAAGAACCCATTTTGGAAACTACACCCCTCAAAGAATTTATTTATGGGTGTTGTTACCATTTTTACCCCACAGTTTTTTTTCACAGAACGTATTTGAATTGGCCTGTGGAATAAAAAAAAAAAGGAATTTTTTTTACAATAATATGTAATTATTGCTCAAAATATCTTATTGTCACAAGGAATAAAGTAGCCCATTTTTTTGCGCAATTTCTCCTAAGTGTGGCAATACCCTATTTGTGGTGATAAACTGCCATTTGGGTCCATGGGAGGGCTCAGAAGGGAAGGAGTGCTATGTGTTCTTTGGAGTTAAGATTTTGCTGAATTACTTTTCGGGTGCCATGTCGCATTTGCAGAGCCCCGGAAGGAAGCAGAGCAATGGAAACCTATCAGAAATTAACCCATTTTGGAAAATCCACCGCTCAAGAAATTCATTTATGGGTGTTGTGACTATTTTGACTCCACAGTTTTTTTCACAGAACTTATTTGAATTGGACTGTTAAATAAAAAAAATATTTTTTTTTCCAATAATATGTAGTTTTTGCTCAAAATTTCTTATTTTCACAAGGAATAAAATACCCCATTTTGTTGCACAATTTCTCCTGAATACGTCAATACCCCATTTGTTGTGATAAACATGCGTAATAATAAAGGACTCGATAAGGGAAAACGGGGGATTTTCACTTTCATTACTTTAAAACTTTTATAAATTTATTTTTACACAACTTTTTTTTTATTTTGTCCCACTAGGGGACTTGAAGGCAGGAAGCCCTGATCGGTATTCTAATACACTGTACTACATATTGCCATGGCAACCATCGGCAGCCCACGGAAGCGTTGCGGGGCCGCTGATGGGGTTGTAACCTCTTAGAAGCCGCAATCGCTATTGAGCGCTGCTTCTAAAGGGTTAATCGGCAGGGACCACCGCGATCGGTCCCTGCACACTGAGCGGTGATAGCCTGCTGTCAGAAACAGCAGTTATTACTTCTCAAACACGAGCCGGGGAAAAATGGTGCTGTGTTAAATTAGGTCAGTACTATTAGGCTGGGTTCACACGACCATGTTACGTCCGTAATGGACGGAACGTATTTCGGTCGGAAGTCCCGGACCGAACACAGTGCAGGGAGTCGGGCTCCTAGCATCATAGTTATGTACGATGCTAGGAGTCCCTGCCTCGCTGCAGGACCACTGTCCTGTACTGTAATCATGTTTTCAGTACGGGACAGTAGTTCCACAGAGAGGCAGGGACTCCTAGCATCGTACATAACTATGATTCTAGGAGCCCGGCTCCCTGCACTGTGTTCGGTCCGGGACTTGCGGCCAAAATACGTTCCGTTCATTACGGACGTAACATGGTCGTGTGAACCCAGCCTTGCTGAGTTGAGCGCGAATTATGCGCTCAGCTGGCAGTAATAGTACTGAGTGGAGCGGGAAGGGCTTTTAAAGCATCAGGTCAGTAAAGTGAACCCACATGTAGAGGACATTTTTTCAAATCAGGGAGGTGAAATGTAATCTGCTCCACCAGTCGTCTCTAGCTGGGACTCCATCCCTGATCCCCATAGCCAGCAAGGCTGCTTAATCTATCCCTATATAATATCTTTGACTGCCATGATTCATATAAGAGAAAGAAAAGTAATAATTTAGAAGAAAATTGCAAACATTTTATTTTTCAAGTGAACTTATTTGAATTTGACTACTGAAATGCAAGAAACTATGAATGCAGAACAAAATGTATCCTATAAATATCCTTTTTTTATGGATATGAATTCACGTTTCATTAGTGAAACATCTTATGCACATTTATAATGCTGTAAATTGTCAATGAGATGTTTTTAACTGTCAAATTTATACAGCTGGAAAGAGGGATTTCTTTTAAGGAGCAGACAACTAGACAACCCCTTCCAAAAATGCCAATAACATTTTACTACGAATTTTTAATGAAAACTACATTTGGCCAGCATGGTGTCTCAGCTATCAGCCTTGCAGGACTAGAATTATGGGTTCAAATCCAACCAAGTTCAATATCTGCATGGAGTTTGTATGCTCTACTCGTGTTTGTGTGAGTTTCCTCGGGGTACTCCAGTTTCCTCCCACAGTCCAAAAACAAACCGAAAAACTGCCTCAGGAACCCATAACAGTGACAGACACAGAACCACCATAACAGTGACAACAAAATAAAACTCTGAAATCAGTGTCTGCAACAGTATGCCCATAACAATGACAGCCACAGGACCACCCAATCAGTAACAGCAAGAGAATCCCAAAAACAGGATCAGCCACAGCACCCTAATAACAGTGATACTAAAAAAGAATTTGAGGGGTGCTATCTCAGTGCAGAAGAATGTAACCACTGTGGTAGGAAAACAATAGTCAGTGAAGTTGCTTTCTGGTTGTCACTCAAAGGCAAAAGTGCTGCACAACCTCCCCTCCTGAAGTCCTGGCCACCCAATTATGCGTTGCCAGGGAAAATTCTCACCTGCCCCACTTCTGGAACCTCTGCCATGGGTTAAGCACCCATGTCCCATGCTTTATTAGGACATGTTGAGGTAAAAGAGGGGGCTTCACCATCAGGACCTTTCTCTATTAGTTAAAGGGGTTGTACAGGATTAGAAAAACATGGCTGCACTCTTTCAAAAACAGCGCCACACCTGTCGCTGAAGACTGTTCTGTTTGTATGTATTAGGTGCTTATATAGTAGTCATACATACTGTATTTAATATTTGGTTGTTCACTTGCAGTACGTTTAACTATAAGAAATGTAATTTTGATGTTTTTAAATAGTACTGTTTTCACAGCAATTATAAGGAAAATGTAGTATTCAATTTATACTTCTTACCTTTTATAGATGAAGCCTTTATATACTGGGATGTTAGAGAAAAACACGTACACTGTGCTCAACAGTGTATCCAAATTAAGCCCTGGAAAAATAAATGTAGTCAGTAAGCTTAAATAACCATTACACTGATATCTATTAACTGTGATGTTCTTCGAACCGAAGAATATATTTTTGATAAGCTCCGAAAGTTGTGTCGTTGGCTGCCGTAATTAATGTTGACAGATGGTTAAAATAAATATGTAGACTTACCCTTTATATGATATTACATCGGCAGCAGTGCCTTTTGATTTAGCCACTTGCAAATCACTAGAAAAAGCTTTGGGGACTAGATATTTGTGTCTGCAGCAGATCACTCCCCAGCGCAAGGACATTCCCTTCTCATGCTATCTACCGTTTATATCCTATCATGAGTACATATTGTTCTTGCTTTGTAATCATTCTGTGAGAGAGCTTATATGAGCTCATTATTATGTTTCCTATAAATTCAAGTATATTTCACCTTTCGTGAGCCTACACTTTATGGAATTGCACATCATTCTGGTAATATGAAGATATCAATATATGCCTTCAAGCCTATGAGAAACTTAAAATGCAAATGCTTCAGCAGAATAAAGGCTACGATGATTTTTTACATATGTTGTGTCTTTTGTATTGCCACTATAGTATATCCCACTTTTTTATAATTTATCATACATTACATTTATTCTTTCACTTGCTTCAATGCTATTACTCGGAATACTCCATTAGGAAGATGGAAATATTTATCACCTCGATTCACATTTTGTTTCTCGGTTTAATCGCACAGATAGATTATGCACTAAAAACTATTGGTTGATATGAGTATATAGTGCCATTAAAGGTAAAAATAAAGATGAATAGATTTAAGCATTCTTATCTCCATTGATTTTCCATAATGTAGCTACATCAAATTCACAGGGAATCTTAACCTGCAGAGTTAAAATTTAAAAATAAATTTTATGGGGCGTTGCCTGGATGGCTTCCTGAGAAGACGCATATGCACCTGAGCTCAAGTGACTCTGTCATCTCATCCTGCAGATGTCTCCACCATCCAGCTTCCCTGACCCCAGGTAGCATCTCACGTAGCTCCCCAGGCGCCCTTGGTGTCTAGCGGTTTACTCCATTTGAGTCCCAGTGGAGTTGAGGAAGCCCTAAGCCGCACTCTGTCAACGGCCTCTTCCTGGCAGGCGCCACTTTGCTATCGCATCATCACTGGCTTCTGGAGGTCGCATCATTACCCATGTCTGCCCCGCGGGGACAGCTATCTGCCTCTTGAGAAACTTGAGTGCAAATTGAAGGTTGGATTGAGTGGAAGGTGGCCGATCGGCTCCCATTGTGCTGCAGGTTCTTTCACACATCTCAGGCCCTCTATATGGCGCCATAGCAACTGTGGTTATGGAAGAGCCCCCCCAGGCATCATACACAGGGGCGTAGCTAAAGGCTCATAGGCGGTGATGCAAAAACTCTTCTTGGGCCCTCCCACAAACTTCTCATGGCCGACGGCCCGCAGCTTTCAGATGCATCGCTGGGTCTCCTAAGTGACCCAATGATGCAGCACTTGCAGCGAGGGGCGTCACTAAGGTCTTCAAACGTCAGGGGAAATAGCCCCAATATATATACCCCCCCCAAAAAAATATGTGTGCGTGTATGTGTATATAGGAGACATCATATCTATAGCACTATGACCCTATAGCTATGGATAAGATTAGATACAGTGGCTCAGCAGACAGTATCACACATGATAGGATTAAATACAGTGGCTCAGCAGACATTATCACACATGATAGGATTAGATATAAGGCCCAGCAGGCAGTATCACACATGATGGGATTAGATACAGTAGCTCAGCAGACCGTATCACACATTATACGATTCGATACAGTGGCTGAGCAGAAGAGTATCGGATGATCGGATTAGATACAGTGGATGAGCAGACAGTATCACACATGATAGGATTAGATATAGGGCCCAGCTTGCTGACATTGCGGATCCAGCGCTGGACCAAGCAAAGGTAAGAATAATAATTGTTTTTCTTTTTTATGTGTTACTAATTATTTTTGTGTGTTTGTGATTTTTTTACAAGTTCCGTTGTTCGACTACTTCGGATTCGAGGAGTACTGCGATGACGGCATTTTTTTTTATTCTCAATAAAATGGATAACGAGGGTTGTGGGGGATTTTTATTTCAATAAAATATTTTTCCTATGGCTTTGTATTTTTCTAAACTTTATTACTACCGCCTTAGTAATGGCCGCTGGCTGATTGACAATGTCCATTACTAAGGTGAGGCTTAATGTTAGACATGAAGACGCTAACACTAACCCCCATTATTACCCCAGTACCCACCGCCACCAGGGGTATTGGGAAGAGCCGCGTACGATCCAGTACCCGAACCATCTGTAGTGATGGTCATGTACTGGGGCGGCCGCAGGCTGGTATTATTAGGCTGGGAAAGTCCAAAAACGGTGGCCCTTCCCACCCTGGTAATGCTAGCCTGCTGCTGCTGTGTTGTATCTGGCTGGTCATAAAAAAATTACGTGGGGTCCCCTCCATTTTTCATGTCCAGCCAGATACAACACAGCAGCAGCAGCCTAGCATTACCAGGGTGGGAAGGGCCACTGTGTTTGGCCTTTCCCAGCCTATTAATACCAGCCTGCAGCCGCCCCAGTGGCTGGCTATCACTACAGATGGTCGGGTACTGGATCGTCCCCGGCTCTTCCCGGCACCCTGGTGGAAATGGGTACCGGGCCAATAATGGGGGTTAGTGTTAGCCTCTGCACCAGCTAACACTAAGCCCTACCTTAGTAATGGATGCTGTCAATCAGCCAGCAGCTATTAATAAGGCGGTAGTAATAAAGTTTAATAAAATACAAAGACATAGAAAAAACAGGTTTATTGAAATAAAAAAACTCCCACACAACCCTCATTAACCATTGTATTTATAATTAAAAAAAAGCTGTCATCGAAGTAGTCCTCGAATCCAACGTAGTCCAACGAGCCAACCTTTAAAAAAACAGAAACACAAAAAAAACATTAGTAAGGGCCTGTTCACATCACTGCTGCCCTTA
This sequence comes from Rhinoderma darwinii, assembly GCF_050947455.1. Classification (NCBI taxonomy): domain Eukaryota; kingdom Metazoa; phylum Chordata; class Amphibia; order Anura; family Rhinodermatidae; genus Rhinoderma; species Rhinoderma darwinii. The sequence goes on along the minus strand of NC_134691.1, from coordinate 157,035,800 downwards.
CGTTGGAGGTTTCCGTGGCGTAATCCCTCAACGGAAAGGCACACTGAAACCTCAGCTTCCATTTCCCTCACCATTGATCTCCATGGTGAAGGGAACTTTGCTAAAGGTTTCCATAAACGTTGCTGTCACAACAGTGACAAATGGAAACCTTTAGCAACATTTCCATCACCATAGAGGTCAATGGTGAGGGAAACGGAAGCTGGGGATTTTCAGTTTGTTGTTTCGTTAAGGGGTTACCCGACAGAAACCTCCGATGGAACCCCTCAACGGAAGGACAACGCTGATGTGAACACAGCCTAACACATATGGTAGGCTTAGATACAGGGCCCAAGTGCATGTGTAATACTGTTTGTTAGACCACAGGGCCTAAAGTAGCCTTAGATACAGGGTCCAGCAGACAGGATAGGCCATCAATAGCTCATGGGTCGGGTTCCGACTCCCGGGACCCCAGCCAATCAGCTGTTTTGAAGGGGGTGCAGCGCTCGTATTAGCTCTGCACCCCCTTCAAAACAGCGGATTGGAGGGGGTCCCGTGAGTTGGACCCCAACCCATCAGCTCCAGCAGACAGTGATATTAAACTTACCCTCCTCTTGGGCAGCAGCGGAGGTCCTGACTCCATTCAGGGTCGGGATGTTGTCCGCAGCGCATATCATTGTCACTTCAAGCGATGCGCACAGGACGTCAGGACCGCCGCTGCGCTCTGGAAGGAAGAATGTAAGTACTGTCAGTTACTATAGTTATGGGGCCCGTGTAGTTTATTAAATAGGCCTTAGTTACTATAGTAACTTTTCATTGATGTGTATGCCCCCCACCCCATTCATACCATCCTCCCTCTTAACTTAAACCTCACAAGGCAATAAAGATTTTAACTACAGTCCTACCCCTCCTTCTCACATATATGGAACTAAAAAAAAGGGAAATTTTTATCCTGCAGTTACGTTCTGCATCAACTTCCCTGGTTTATATTGGACTTTGTCTACAGCAACACCATTTATATGTCTGTTTTATTTGATTGATGGAGATCTGTATCTGCTACAATAGCTCAACATACCCTGTTATGCTTACTGTGCCAACTACTGTACTACTGAGCTTCTCAGCTTAACCCTCCCACCCCCTCCTCTTTTTTCTGCATTAATAACTGTACTGAATGGGTGGAAGGAGAAAAAGAAGTAGAAAGGCCCCAATATGGCATACTCCCAACTTGCAACAGATGCCGAAGTATCAACTAATGTATTTTCTACATTGTCTAATCCTGCTGCTGCCATTTCAGCTGTGCTTTTAGGGTATGTGCACACGATAACGTCAATTAGGGCTGAAATTACGGAGCTGTTTTCAGGAGAAAACAGCTCCTGCATTTCAGACGTAATTGCTCGTACTCGCGTTTTGCGAGGCGTCAATTACGGCCGTAATTTGGAGCTGTTCTTCATTGAAGTCAATGAAAAACGGCTCAAATTACGTAGCAAGAAGTGTCCTGCACTTCTTTGACGACGCTGTTATTTTACGCGCCGTCTTTTGACAGCGACGCGTAAAATTACAGGTTGTCGGCACAGTACGCCTCTAATTACGCCTGAAAACACGGCTCAAATACGTCGGCAAACATCTGCCCATTCATTTCAATGGGTTTGCCGATGTATTTGAGCCGTGTTTTCAGGCGTAATTCGAGGCGTAAAACGCCTGATTTACGCCTGAAAATAGGTAGTGTGAACCCAGCCTTAGAGGTCCGCTCCCGTGCTGTACATACAATGCCGGGAAGAATTTTTCAGGTCCAAGTCTCTGGACAGAAACCTATCACCAACTCCATCTCTCTCGTTGTTTGAAGGCTCACTCAGTCCATCTTCACCACATTCGCCTCGGTGATTTCCCTTACCGGCCTTCCAAATTGAATTAAGGTTCTTGGAGATCCTGGCTACCATAAAGTTATGTCAATATACTGTACGTTGATGACTAGGGTTGATGATTTGAAACTTACATATACAATAGTCAGGCATGATTTGCAAAAGCTCAGGGATCGCACATCAGAAAGACGTATATCGATATTTGCCTTTTATCCGGATTTCTCAGTTGTGGTGAGGAAGCTGCAGGTCAAATTTTCTAAAACCCGTGCCAAATTGTGTGGCAAGTGTTACTAGTATGCCATGCTTTATACTGCATTAGGGTTGTAGATGGCCACACTACCCTATTCTTGTTGAAATCAGATGAAGCCCTAAGTTGGGCCAACAATGCTCTACAGATGGCTGAATGTAATACTCCTCAGCGTGACTTGTGACATTTGCTAGTTCTATACATGTTGTTTCTGGGACTGTGAGAACTGTGTTCTCATAGGAGATATGCCTCTCTTTTTGTCTTTTTAGAAAAGGGATCAGCTGGTGCTCATTGGGAGCATCTCTGGTTACTTAGTTAGGTGCTTAGAGCTACACGTGTTTTAGTGTCAGACAGTGAATTGGAAGGTCTTCTACCTTCAAAACTATTGTGGAATTGTTACTTGTTATGTTATTAAGGCCCTGTTCACACTGCATTTTGGTCCTTCATTTAACGTATACGCCGGGAAAATCTTATGCCTAACATAGGCTATAATGAACTTTCATGACCCTGTTCATGATGTATCCGTTCAATGGATACCATTATAGCCTATGAGTAATGCATGCCACTGTTAGGCATCCATCACTGGCCTCTGTTTAACAGATACTTCGGGAAGCTCCAGTGACATAACTGTTCATATTTGGACGGTTATCACTGGAGCTTCCTGATACAGCAGAGTCCGCACTGACCGCACATTCGAGGGGTTGTCTCCCCGTGATGTAAAGCAACGGTTTAAGCAGGTATTGAGTATCTGCTCTGTAACATCCTCTGGGATCCACACAGAGAACCCCACAAATACCCACCTGCACAGCAGTCCGACTAACCCTCGCAGCGGCAAGACCTTTAGAGCAGCTTGAGTCTGCGGCTGCTTTTATCTCGGGGATAAGCAGCTGGGGACTCTGGCTGCTTTGAAGATCTTGAAGGGGGGATAGTTGGCCCGCTTTGAGGGGCAGCACATGGTAAAGGGCGGAGGGAGGTTGCTGGGATACCGTCACCCCTTCAAGATCTTCAAAGCACTAAAAATCCCAGGCTGCTTATCGTCGCTTGGGGAAACTACTCCTCTGAAGCTTCATTAAGTAGCCCCAGTGAGATAACTGTCCATATATGGACATTTGCATCAATGGGGCTACCACAGGGGAGTATTAGCGATGTAGCCTCCCCAAACAGAGATAAAAAGTAGCTGGGGACACTGGATCTATGTAAGCTGTCTTCAGCCTGACAGGGAGAGCTGCTCACAGACGAAGATGCAAAGCTCTCAGCTAAGTACGTCTGCACCTTCATTTTAGCGGTGGCGGTCTCAGCACCCAGACCCACTTCTGGCATGTGTCTATGGCATTACAAAAGTTTGATCAAAGTGTAGTTATTATTTAATGTTAAAACATGTTTTAAAGCATAATTTTAATATGTTGGATTTTTAACAAGACTCTTTTGCTGTAAGCAAAGTTTGTACAGCTTTTCCTTAAAAAAAAAATATTATTTTAGTCAGGCAAGCACTGGTTAGCACTGCTGCACTTGCCATTTCTTGTACCCATCTGAATGAGGCTGCTTTGTCGGGGCAGGTGGGCTCACACAATTTTATCAAATTTGATTAAACTGTGTGCCAAGAACCTCACTGTTATTTGCTTATAAGAAATATTGCAGTAATTAAATGGGTTTTTGAATCTCATCTCATAAATTCATGGTATATCCCCATGATATTTTATAAATGTCTGATAGATGCAGGAACCACTTCTGGGACCTGCACCCATCTTGAGAACGCAGGTCTCCTCACACCTGTCAAGTCTTCTAAAGTGGACGGGAGGTACAGAAATAGCCAAGCGGGCTGTTTTCAGCTGTTTGCATAACTCCAATAGAAATCAATTGGATTAAACAAATAGCATAGCGAGCTATCCTGTGGATATGCCATAAATGTATGAGATGAGAAAACATCTTTTATTATACATATTTTATATGTAATGTATAATTTACTTTTGGTCACTGGTGTCTCAGTGACCTCTAGCATAGTGTGTTCATTTTAAGACACCTGGTTTAATCATGTTTATGTTTCATGAGAGCAACCGGCCTAGCCAGCAATGAGTGTAATGATATCTGCATTTCTTTTTATCACTTAGCAAAGACGAACCTACACTCACTACATGCCATCCACCATCTATGGGTACAGAGCGAAGAATGATGGGCATCAAATGTAAGTAACTGCTTTTAATTTTTAACTTAGTGGACTTTTAATATCTCAAGCACTCTGGCTTCTATTTTGTGGGGCACAGTTTATAATAGGTTGTACTAAGCTTCAAATGCCTAGAAGCATTGTCGAGGAGAACACTGTGTTAGATGGGTGGGGGCTCCCATCATAAATAACTGCTCCATACTTCTGGCAGTCTTAATCTGGCCCTGATCACACATGATAGGATTAGATACATTGACTCAGCAAACAGTATCACACATGACCCAGGAAATGTAAGAATAATAATGGTTTTGCTTTTTTATGTATTACTAATTATTTTTGTGTTAAAGTTCGGTTGTTAGACTACTTCGGATTCGAGGACTACTCGTTTTTTTTATTCACAATAAAATGGATGACGAGGGTTGTATGGGATTTTTATTCCAATAAAATATTTTTCCTATGTCCTTGTAGTTTTCTAACTTTATTACTACCACCTTAAAAAAGGGAGGAAACCTCCAGCTCACCAGTTTGATGCGTCTCCAGACTCTCCGCTCGGATCCCCGCTACGGCTTGCGGTATGCAAATAGAAGAAAAGAAGAAATGATCCAGCGCTGAGTCGTACTTTGGATTTAAAAAGGAAGCAGTATTCCCACCTTTATTGGGGTATTGAAATAAAATTGAAGGGAGACGCAGTCCCAAGACGTGTGTGGATAGTAGGCGGTTTGCCCTGGCCTTCGTGTTTCAAGCACGAGCTGTGCTCTTACTCATGGCAAAGAGATTTTATTTCAATACCCCAATAAAGGTGGGAATACTGCTTCCTTTTTAAATCCAAAGTACGACTCAGCGCTGGATCATTTCTTCTTTTCTTCTACTACCACCTTAGTAATGGTTGATTGCTGATTGACAGCGTACATTACTAAGGTGGGGCTTAGTGTTAGCCGATGCAGAGGCTAACACTTTCCCACATTATTACCCCTGTACCCACCGCCACCAGGGGTATCGGGATGGGCCGGGTACGATCCAGTACCCGACCATCCGCAGTTGTGGTCAGGTACTGGGGCGGCGGCAGACAGTATCACACATTATACGATTCGATACAGTGGCTGAGCTGAATAGTATCGGATGATCGGATTAGATACAGTGGATGAGCAGACAGTATCACACATGATAGGATTAGATATAGGGCCCAGCTTGCTGACATTGCGGCTCCAGCGCTGGACCAAGCAAAGGTAAGAATAATAATTGTTTTTCTTTTTTATGTGTTACTAATTATTTTTGTGTGTTTGTGTTTTTTTTACAAGTTCGGTTGTTCGACTACTTCGGATTCGAGGAGTACTGCGATGACAGCATTTTTTCTATTCTCAATAAAATGGATAACGAGGGTTGTGGGGGATTTTTATTTCAATAAAATATTTTTCCTATGGCTTTGTATTTTTCTAAACTTTATTACTACCGCCTTAGTAATGGCCGCTGGCAGATTGACAATGTCCATTACTAAGGTGAGGCTTAATGTTAGACATGAAGACGCTAACACTAACCCCCATTATTACCCCAGTACCCACCGCCACCAGGGGTATTGGGAAGAGCCGGGTACGATCCAGTACCCGACCATCTAAAGTGATGGTCATATACTGTGTCGGCCGCAGGCTGGTATTATTAGACTGGGAAAGCCCAAAAACAGTGGCCCTTCCCCCCATGGTAATGCTAGCCTGCTGCTGCTATGTTGTATCTGGCTGGTTATAAAAATGGGGGGGACCCCACATCGTTCTTTTCAATTATATATATATATTTTTTTAAATGACGTGGGGTCCCCCCCATTTTTCATAACCAGCCAGATACAACACAGCAGCAGCAGCAGCCTAGCATTACCACTGTGTTTGGCCTTTCCCACAGTGTAGGGCAGTATTCCCGCGAAGAGGCAGGAACTCATAGCAGCATTGATAACTGTGATGCTAGGAGTCCGGCTCCATGAATTGTGGTCGGCCAGGGAAATACGGCCGATACATGCCCCGTATATCAAGGACCAAACACGGCCACACAGTGTGGTCAAATCCCATTTTTTTGCCACAATTTTTGCAGAATGGCGGCAAAAACGTGATTTGACCGCACTGTCAGAATATAGCCTAACAGCACTTTTTTTTCATGCTTTGTATCCTTTTCTTCATGCAATTTTCGTAATCGCGGCACAAATCACACGGTTTTGCCGCAATTTTTATATAATCACTGCAAAACTGCGCCATTTTTGCTGCGATTGCAAAAATCGCGGCAAAAAAATGCTAGGAAAACGAAAATAAAACAAAAAGATTTTAACATACTTTATATATTCTACACGTGGGGTCAGGAGGGATGGCAAGCATAATGGAGAGGGGGAAACACTCACCAGCCTGCAGGTCCAATCGGCTGTGTAGAGAAGGAGCTGGCTGGGGGGCGGGATCTCCACACGGAGCTTCTGCTTACATGCTGCATCTTCCCCGTCCAGTTCGTGAAGTTACAACAGGTCTGCAGGGGGGGACCGCGAGCGTTTCGCGGGGGGGCCGCGAGCGTTGCGTGGGGGGAGCCACGAGAGTTGCGTGGGGGAGCCACGAGCGTCGCGTGGCCGACAGTCCGGGTGGGGGCGACGACAGCCTGGCGGGCCCCTTTTCTTCAGCCATGTGGCCGGGCCCCTGATGGGAGTACCACTAGTACTGCCCTGATGGCAGCCCTGTCTATGAGGGTCTAGCTAATACCTTGTTTCATTTCAAACCCCCAATTAGTCCTTGGTTGCTCCCCATTAAAACTGTTGCCCAATTATGGGAGGTGACGACGTCTATTCTAGATGAAAGCCCAGGTCTGGCGTCCCCTAAAATGTCCATTTTTTAATCCTTACTTTTTATGAGCTGGGTATGGAGTGGTTTGGGCTTCCCGATACCTTGAACAGCTCTTTCTTGACTTCTCTGCTTTTAACCCCATTTGAATATTTGCATTCAACATTTGGTTTTCCCAAGGAGGAGTTTTAGGTAAATGTAACTTCGACATGCTTTATAAGCACAGTTTGGGTCTCTACAAACGCAGTTGAATAGTTCTAAATTGAAGGACCCATTTATTTTTTTACAGTATGTTGTAAAACTGAAGGTTTCTCATTCTATTAAAGTTCTTTTATATGCCATCTGACTGCCTGGGCCCATTCCTAGGAGTTAAGGACAGTCCCCTGATGATATTATTAGTAATACCGCCCTGATGGGGATCTTACTCCACGTGTAAGTGAAAAATTGATTAGAAAAAAAAGACTCATCTCTTGTAAAAATAAAATAAAAACGAATGTGCTTTATTGGCAAATCCAAAGAATAGGCTATTTTAATGTGGCTAGTTGGAGACAGGCAGATGACTGTATGACAATCCAGTGCCAAATCGGGATCCGAGGTCAGGTTCACAAGCAATAATTCTGAAACTGAGTCACTAGCTAAGGATAGGTTCTCAAATAGTCAATCACAGGTACTGGAATAAGAGTGATGTAGTCATAATGGGACCTAATACTCTGTTGGTGCTCAGAAAGAGGCTTATGTATGCAGTCCAATTGGATCATGTGACAGCAGATGGAAGTCTTCTAATTTAAAGATGGTTCCCCATGCAGACCACTAGAGGGAGCTCCAGCTTGTAGTATTGAACTTTGACCACTTGATAGAGCTCCAGCGTTTAGTACTAAATTTTGATTACTTGAGGGAGCTTTGGCATGTAGTGCTGCACTCCGACCACTGGAGGGAGCTCAGGCTCTGGAAATGGCTGTAAAAGGACACAGTAAGTAGGTTTTTGGTGTCGTTTTGTTACACTGGTGTACAGAATCCCATGGTTCAAGGGTTATTCCCATCTCCCTTGTTAATTTTTTTTTGTTTAGAACTTTATGCTATAGAAAAAAAAATACATTGCACATCTCCATGTGTTTCCCCTACCATGATGTCCTTATCATTCATGCACATTTCCCTTCTTCTTGTTCCTCTTCAGCTTTAGAAATGTGGGTGTGACGCTTCTTCTTCATAAGCATCACCAGCAAGTGGCGCTGTGATAACCTCACCTCCGATGCTACTATCTAAAATACTGATAGCAGCATTGGGCGTACAAATAAAAACAAACAAAAACATACATTCGCCATGCTGCAGTGAAAAAGTCTGAGACACTATGCTTGCTTCAAAGTCCACAATAGAGATAACATTGCATCTGAGCAAGCACAGTATCTCTTACCTAATAAGCGCTCTGCAGCCATGTGATAAGTGGAAAGCGATTGAACTGCTCCAGGGAAGTGTGCATGCCCTTGGGCCGCCGCATTGATTTACATAGAAAGAGAAAGAGGAGGCCGGCCTAAGAGCTAGTGCGCAAGCGCAATCTATGCGCGCATTCGAGGCCCGGCCAGAAACAAGAAAGTGACACAGAGGAAACTGCGCAAACGGCAGTGGCCGTATCCATAGGTGATGGCAATCAAATAAAGAAGGAAAACATGTGTTTTACAGCATGAAATATCTAGCAAACGCTGCATCATTAAAAAATAAAGGTATTTACAAAGATGCTTATATTTACATTAAAGATGACATGGACATTGATCATTAAGATGGGAATACCCCTTTAACTAGTAGGTTCTAACTACAGTCTCCAGTAAAGGCTGTCCTTAGGCTCCTCAGCACACAAAATGTTCTCTATAGAAATGGATTCTGTAACGGTTTCCCCTCCCATAATAACCATCTTATCAGCAGGACGAAATGGAGGACAGAGGAGAAATTACAACCAAAAGTGTTGAAAGGAGATAGAAAGAAGTGGGCTGCCTCAGTGTAGGATGGAAGGACAGTATGGGGAGGTGTATAGTGTTAGTATGTAGTACAATGCAGTATCTGTATCAGAAAGTCAGTGTCAGAAAGTTTGGTCTCAGTCGCAGGACATGGGTTCTCCAACAGGATAATGACCCAAAACACACACAGCTAAAAACATCCAAGAATGGCTAAGAGCATTGGACTATTGTGAAGTGGCCTTCTATGAGCCCTGATCTAAATCCTATAGAATATCTGTGGAAGGCGCTGAGACCTGCAGTCTGGAGAAGGCACCTTCAAACCTGAGACAGCCGAAGCAGTTTGCTCACGAGGAGTGGCCAAAATACCTTCGGACAGGTGCAGAAGTCTTATTGAGAGTTACACAAATCTTTGTTTGCAGTGATTGCCTCAAAAGGTTGTGCAAGAAAATATTAAGTTAATGGGACCATCATTTTTGTCCAGGCCAGTTTCATTCGTTTTTATATTTTTTATTTTTCTGTTGAACCACAATTTAAAAGCAATGTCTGATTAACATTAGTTGATTTTCAGTAAATTAAAATGTATTATTACTTTTGTCATTTTCAAGTTATTTCAGTGACCATTGTGGGTTTTTCTTTCTTTAACGGAAGTGTACCAACAATTTTGTCCACGACTGTGATATTTCCCTCTCATTGAAGGCCGTAAAATGAAAACCCCCAAAAAAACAATGCTCAAATTGCCGCTTTTTTCCATTCCACATTTTCCAGTAACTTAAACGGTGTCATTAAAAAATAGAATTCGTCTCACAAAAATCAAGCGCTCTTACAACTATATCAAAAAATATAAACGTTATGGCTCTTGAAGGGCGAGGTAGGAAATAAAAATTTAAAAACTTAAAACTGGCTAAATTGACCTTCTGATCAGGACCTTTGGAAGGAGAACATAGGAAAGGACATTATTAGTTACACTGCAGCCACTCACAGGATCCAATAATACGGTAAGAAAAGGGCACTGTAAGAATTTGTTCACTGCTGATAAATATTGTTTACACCTTGTTCATGCATAATATAAGTAATTAAAAACGAATTAAAAAATCACAAGCACGCCATTTATATATATCTAGCATATTTTTTATTCATTATTAGTACAACTTAGCTATGTGCAAAAAGCAATAACAGTAGTCTACATGTATTTTTAACAATTTTAATAAGTCTGCCTGTATCATACAGTTAAGGTTGGTTTAACAACACATTTGGGGGGAACGATTGGTGTATATGACGGGACATATACATCTAACATGCCAGATGTATGCCAAAAGAGTGTTCTTATGGCATACGTTTGAATGGTAGATGTTTGGGATACTGTTGCCTCAATTCTACATTACAAAACATACTTTCAGCAGACCGTATGAAACTGACCTGCCAAACGTAATCCACAAACATGGTGTGAACCTAGCCTGATATGAGATATATCTCAAAGTGCCACCACATGAAATGATTGGGGTAATAAAGTAACAAAGTAACTTAAGGACAAGATGTCAAAAATGGTTTGGTTGTATGAACCAAAACACATGATCCTGGAAGGCAACTTTTGCAGAGGTAAGACAAGCTCTCGTGGTGCCGAAGGAAGGGATCTCAAAATGATCCCCTGCTCAGTGAATTTCAGCATAATAATTGTTGGATGGACAATCATTAATTTAATTGCCTCTGGTGCACTAAAGAGAAGTGCTCATTGTACCAAGGCACCTATTGCATTATCAGCAGCTTGGTCACAGTGTCCATTGGTTGTGCAAAAACATTTAAAAGCAGAATTATTATTTTCTTTAAATCAAAACAGTGCTCTCCACACCTCAATTGCACCCTAGACGGTCATCTACTCCTTCTACCCCTCATCCCTGCCCTACAATTTTTTACGTGAATAGTATTTTTAAAGCCAATCTTTTAGCTAATATGGCTAATCCCTGAACTGTTTCCAAATGTTTTTTCACTCTCATCTTCTTCCATGTGAAAAACATGATGCAGAGCAGAGTGAATTGTCTCCCGAAACTTTTGCTTTTTTTGTCTTCCAATCATAAAGTAAATATATGGATTAATACTACTGCTAAATACAGTACATAGGATGCTAGCAAAGAAGAAATGTACAGATTGAAAACCATTGGGTAAATGTTTCAGATACAATAATAGCCACATGAATTTGACTGGCACACAGGCCACAAGGAAAACAAACACAGAAATAATTATAGTGATATAAAGCTTCGGCGGCCTACATCTTATAGAGGTATTTTGGATTTTGATGAGTAAAATTGCGCTGGATATCAGCATCAGGGGCAGAGAGATAACAATCGATAAGACGAATGTCATAAACTGAACGCCTGTACAATTTACTAATCCAGCTGAGAAAGACTCCAGCGAGCAGATTAGGTTCTCAAGACAACTTTCAAGGCAGGCAATGAACCACATAATCAAACAAATAATTAATGACTGTTTTTTTGGACGACAGCAACGATACCAAATAGGATAAAAAACAGAAAGACATCTTTCAACGCTTATTGCAAGAAGAAACAACATACCGGCCTGATATGCCCCATCATAAAATATCTCTAACACAAGGATAACTTTGGACATTCCAGGAAAATTAGGATGCAAATCCATCAGTTGATCAATCTGTAGGACCATGAGAGTGGCATTAAAAAAGAGGTACATAAAGTCAGCGATGATCAAATTAATTATATATACTGTATATTTGTTTCTCGGAATTTTGAAACAAAGAAACCAGAAGGCAACTCCGTTTCCTAGCATTCCAAACAAGCAGACAGCAATGATACAACAGGCTGTGATCGTGAAATGGATGTCGGAGGGGTCATCAAACTTTCGTTCCTGTGTTGTATTGAAATCATTTTCTTCGATTCTGATTACTGACATGATTTTCATTGCAGATGTGAGTGTCTTCTGGGGTAAATTTTTTGTCGGTTTTACCTAAGAATAAAACAACAATTCATTAGGAAATATTTTCTTACTTTGGAGAATATTTGGCGTAAGCTGCTTTGGAATAGTCACCTGCCAAACCTGAGCTGGCATGGTGTGCTTATTACCATGAAATAATGTTCCTATATTTTTAGGGGCTGGTCTACACTTTTTAATTTTCATCCAAGTCAAGCAATGGGAGCTACGCTCTATTTTATGATCCACAGTATAATAAAATAACAAGTTATCGTGGACTCTATGTCAACAATTGCAGTGAGGTCCCACTTGATTATACATACCACCAGATAATAGACTGTGATTTAACATGCATATAATAATGTTATTTGTTACCTCTAACAAAACATATGATGAGTGTTTGGCCTCATGCACACAAACGAGTTTTTGTGGCCGCAATTCACCCGCAAATCTGCGTGTAAATTGCGGACCCATTCATTTCTATGGGCCCATGCACACCACCGTGGTTTCCACAGACTGTGCATTGGCCGGGAGCCTGGACTGCAAAAAGATATGACATGTCATTATACGGGCTGCAATCCATGTGGGCACGGTCCGTGATTTACGGGCGGCCCGCGGGTCACACTCCGCGGCCAGGTGTGCCGCAATCATGGGCCGTGCACAAGGCTACGGTTGTGTGCATGAAGCGTTAGACCATTTGTCTCTCAGTTGAAATAAAATGAAAATTTAAAAAACATAAAACTAAATAGCTGGGAAATGTGTAATTCAATAGGGTGCATTATTACTGTATATTTCTCCACAATATAAGGCTACATTTTTATTTGACTACTAAGGCAATTAGTTTATGGTGTAATAGTGATAAAGCACCCGACTTAAAGAGAAGGTGCCCAATCCTTCATCTTAATCACTTACTAACATCAGCCTAATATTCATAATACACATTTTTTTTTTCTTAAATAATATCCGCAGTAGTATTTTCAGTTCCTATTATAAATATCTAAGTAGTGCCTCCTTTTTAAATACAAGCTGAACAACCTCTGCAGCAAAGGCACTTGTCCCACCCACCTTTTTTTCTATTGCACTGCCATTGGCATCTGGCCATTTCATGAAACGGACATGAAATTGCCAGATTTAGCATCCGTAGGACAGCTGCAAAACCCAGCCCCCCCCCCCTGTTCTAATAAACAATTTAGATCACCATAAAATATGGATACTGAAATGTGGCTATAATAAAAGTCATCTGAAACTGACATTGGGAACATAACACAAGAGAGACAAAATCTCTTTTCAAAGTCTTGTGGAAATGTACAGGGAGGGGAGAGCTGCTGGGTAGGTCACTTAAGCCCTAAATTGCCCACACACATTAGGCTGAACCCACTATTTCCGGTAGTATCCACCAATAATCTGATAGGCGTCGAGGTAAATGAGGATCGCGTATTTTATTTTCATTCCTTATTCCTTGTTCTTCCGGGAAATAAATTGCTATCAGAAATGGATGGCAGAAGGTTGTCTCCCTTTCCTCTATAAACCCCTTCAAGACTGAGCTATTATAGAGCTTTAGGACAAAGCCATATTTTTTAAATCTGGTTTCTGTCAATTTATCTGAGAATAACTCGCCGATGGTTTTACATCTCTAAGTAATTCTGACATTGTTTTTTCGTCACATATTGTACTTTCTTTTGATGTAAAATGTAGGACAATATAGTTTATATTTATGTATTAAAAACCGTCAAGAATGGGGATTTTTTTTAAATCTACATTTAACTTCAACATGTATATGCAGTATATTGTATAAATGTTATTAAATTTGTTTTACCATTTGTCTACTAGATTTTGACCACAATTTTGAACCTTTTTTGTCACTTTTGGGTATTTCAGAAAAGGTTTAGCAAATTTTCATTTTTCAAACATTTTGTAGGAATATTTTTTTTATGCACCTAACCACTTTGGAAGAGCACTGGAGGTGCTGGAATGATGGAAAACCCCCAGAAATGACACCATTTTGAGAACTACACCCCTAAAATAATTTATCTAGGGGTGTGATCACATTTTTAACCCTATAGTTTTTTTTGCAGAATCTTGTGGAAACCTGGCGTGAAAAATATATGGACAGGGACGTCATGGGCTCACTCTAGGAGCGGAATACCCGGCCAGAGCGTCGGAAACCCCCAAATTGGCCCTAATCTGCTTTTGTTGGACATATGGCAGGGCCTGAAAGCAGGGCCAGCTCCAGGTTTATGTGGGCCCTAGGGCGACATAGTCTTAGTGGACCTTCGCGGGGTAACTCACGGCGGCAGTAAAATGGCAGAAAACGTCACTTTGTGACCCCATATAGAAGTTAGGCCCTGTTTATGCCCCCATAAAGAAGTTAGGCCCCAGTTTGTAGCCCCATAAATTTAGTGCCCACGGTAGATAGTGCCACACAGCCGCCCCTCTGAGGTAGTGCCACACGGCCCCCCTCCCAGGTAGTGCCACACAGCCCCCCTCACAGGTAGTGCCACATAGATCCTCCTCGCAGGTAGTGCCACACAGCCCCCCTCCCAAGTAGTACCACACAGGCCCCCCCTCCCAGGTAGTGCTACACAGCCTCCCTCCCGGGTAGTGCCACACAAACCCTTTCCCAAGTAGGGCCACACAGCCCCCCTCCATGGTAATGCCACACAGCCCCCCACCCTGGTAGTGACACGCAGCCCCCCTCCCTGTAGGTAGCGCCTTTGAGACTTCCCCTAGGAGTGGAATACCCAACCAGTGCATTGCCGACAGATTGGCCAGGGATTCCGCTTCAGGAGGAGCCCCTGAATTTGCTCCTGACATCACTGTCCATGTATGTAGGTAGTTACGCCACCTCCTAGATATAGGCTCCCTCTAGAAGCGGAATCCCGTCGGCAACACCCTGGCCGGGGATTCCACTCCTGGAGGACCCATGACGGCGTGGCAGCACCCGGCAGCCGAGTGAGCCCCCCGAAGGGTAGTGGGCCCAGGCACTTGCCCGTGTTCCCCACGTGCTGACGCCGGGCCTGCCTGAAAGTATTGGAACACCACAAGGATTTTGAGACCTTATTTTACTTGGATGATTTTTAGGCACACGTCATGTCTGTATAGGCCTAAAAAATCGTGCAGATACTACACCATATTACAAATCCTAGGTATTCATCTAGTTGTATAATGAGAAGTTATAGTTTTGTTATGGGGATGTTCAATTTTTAAATGGTGAAACGATTATGGTAAATGAAAGGGACGATAATTGTAAATGAAAGGGACGATAATTGTAAATGAAAGGGACAGATGAAAATAAAATTTAGTACTCCAGAGTGGTGTGGTATGTGGAAGCACTCCTTCATACACATTCCGTGGTGGAAGGGACAGGTGTTGCACTGGTATTTTGTGTCTTTTCTTATGCCTTTTCTGGCACAGACATGACAACTTTTCAGGGGGTGGAGTTTTTTCTCTGTGGACGGAACTTCACAAGGAAAGTCCTGCCCTGGAACTATCCTGGGGACAACACTTGCAGAGGTAGAACTTTTTACTACCTCTGTCACATTACCAAAGAGAAGGGATTTTATTACCTTCTCCTGGTATTCAAGGTATATCCCCTTATGACCAGTGCTCCTGTAAATTACAAACGAGTTGTTCAATTCCATGTGGATAAGGTACACCGCCAGTTTTTTGTACCAAATTTTAGATTTCCACATGGCATTGTACGCCTTAAGCATCTGGTAAGACAGATCAACTTCCCCCATAAATTTGATATACGCCTGGATGCAAACAGGCCGTGACGTGGTGGTGATGATGCACCACGCCCAGGGACAAGGGAGCAGGTGGCATCATATATGGGTGTCAGCATTAGGACATCCTTTTTGTCCCTGAATTTAAAAAAAAGTACCCCTTCACTATGGAGCGCCCTGCTCTCCCCAAGTTGCAGGGTTTGGCTCAGAATGGTCTTTGTGAGGTGTTTTTGATTTTTGCGGACTGCCCCAAACGCCTCCGTTTTTTGCTCCGCCAGGCAATTGAACAGGGTTACACTCATGTACCAGTTATCAAGGTACAGGTGGTATCCCTGATCAAACAGTGGGTGCAGGAGGTTCCACACAATCCTCCCAGTTATGGTCATGATGGGGGGGATAGTTTGGGGGCTCAATGTGACTGTTCCTTCCCTCATAAATTTTAAAAGTATGCATGTAGCCCGACTCGGACTCGCACAATTTATAAATTTTTATTATAAATTTCACCCTCCCCTTGAAATGCACCAGGGACTCGTCAATGGCAATTTCTCGTCTAAGGGTATAGGAAGAGGAACATTTTGGGCCCAAATAAGAATTAAGGGGTCTAATTTTGAAGAGTCGGTCAAAGTTGGGGTCATCCTGGGGGGGAATTGGTATTTAACGTTGTAATGGTTACATTTTTGAATTGCCTCAAAAGTAGCCCTGGCCATTGTAGTGCGGTATAAGGGGCAGAGGTAAAGCACATCAGTGGACCAATAGGCCCTCACTGATGGCTTCTTAGTTAGGCCCATATTTAGGACCATTGCCCAATATTGCAGCATTTCTGCTGTGTTGATGGGATGCCACCTGTATAGCCTGCCATAAAAAGTACTGTTGTTCGCAGCAATAAATTGTCAGAAAAGAAGAGCTGGAAAAATTATATTTCTGACAGCCCTGCTGTCTGTACTTGGACCCCTACAGCAGCAGTAAAGTCTGGTACTTGGGGGGGTGTAGGAGTTTTGGAGCAACTAATTAGGTTCAGGTGCAGGTGTAACCTGAACGCTAACCCTGCTGCGACTGTGAGGAGGGTCCTTAGTGTCAGTTGAGGAGGAGGACCAAGCAAAAGCGGATCCTACATCATTCGCAGTCTCTGTTATACGCCTCTTCTGCAGTGTATGTTTTGCGGGCTATTTTTATATTATACATACAGTAAATGTATACATGTTTCCTGTAGAGAGAAGCATACGAAAAAATGTTTGTCTTTTTATTTTTTTTGACATAAAACACTAACAGTAACGTACACTAATATTTTCTTTTTATTCTTTTATTTTATGATGCTAAAACTGACTAACTTCCACTGACTAAATTACACTGACAAAAAGACAATGACTAACTGACAATGACTGACAATCACACACTGACTGACGGTAACTGACTGACACTAACTAACAATGATTGACTGACGCTGACTGACAATAATGGACTGACGCTGACTGACACTGACTAACAGACGCTCTGACGCTGACTGATAGACGGTCTGACGCTGACTGACACTGACAATATGACTGACACTGGCTGACACTAACTAAATTGACACTGACTAACACTGACTAAATTGACACTAAATACCACTGGCAAAATCACTGACTATCTACTTTTTTTAGTGTTTTATGATTTTTTTTTTAAAAGAAACAACAAAAAAAAAGTTTCCTTATACAATGGGAGAGGTAGGGGAGTGTTCACATTTGAGGAAACTGTGATCAAGGAGTTAATTGGGGCTAATTAGCACTCTTTCAACAAATCACTATCAGGATAACGATACAGGAAGTTACGCTATTTTCGTAACTCCCATAGAAGTGAATGGCTGTTAGGGAAACAGTGTAGCTCGCGTGCTACGCTGCTTCTGTAATTGCCATTCATTTCTATTGGAGTTACGGAAACAGCATTGCTCAGCGAGCTATGCTGTTTTCGTAACTCCCGACCATCTAATCAGGAAGTGGACAGGTGGCAGCAGGAGCCGAGAAAGGTAGAACGTGGTTTAGGGGGCCTCGTTCTACAGATAGGTGTGTGTAAAGGATCTGCCAGGCACAACTTCTGTGTATACGCCCATAGGTAATCAGTCTGCACCTGAGTCTATGTCTCTGAGACTGACTCCATCTTCCACCACTCAGGATGGCAGGCTTAGGAGTGGGAGAGCCTATCGTAGCCTGGCCAGACGGAGCTAGCTCCCGCCCTCTGGCTATTTATATCCTGCCTTTCCTGTTCCTCCTTTGCTTGTGATTCTTCTCGTGTGGTTTCCTGGCCCAACTACAGCTTCTGACTATTTGATCCTGCTCCATACTGACCCTGGCTTACTGACTACTCTCCTGCTCTGCGTTTGGTACCTCGTACACTCCTGGTTTGACTCAGCTCGTTCACCACTCTTGTTGCTCACGGTGTTGCCGTGGGCAACAGCCCCTTTTCCCTTAGCTTTGTGTACCCTTGTCTGTTTGTCTCGTGCACTTACTAAGCGTAGGGACCGCCGCCCAGTTGTACCCCGTCGCCTAGGGCGGGTCGTTGCAAGTAGGCAGGGACAGAGTGGCGGGTAGATTAGGGCTCACTTGTCCGTTTCCCTACCCCCAGCATTACATAATCACAAGCCCATATACCTAGTCTACCCTGGTCCCTGACACTACTATGGACCCCCTTGAGACCCTGGACCAGCAAATGCAGGGTCTCTCCCTACAGGTCCAGGCCCTGGCTCAGAGGGTCAACCAGCCTGACGCTACCATGGTAGTGCCCCTCACCTCACCTCTTGAACTCCACCTCAAGTTGCCTGACCGGTTCTCAGGGGACCGGAGGACTTTTCTCTCCTTCCGGGAAAGTTGTTGCCTCTACTTTCGCTTAAAGCCTCACTCCTCAGGTTCTGAGAGCCAGCGGGTGGGTATAATTATGTCCCAGCTCCAGGAAGGGCCCCAAGAGTGGGCCTTCTCCTTGGCTCCTGACGCCCCTGAACTTTCCTCTGTTGATCGTTTCTTTTCTGCTCTCGGACTCATTTATGACGAGACTGACAGGACTGCCTTTGCCGAGAGTCAGCTGGTGACCTTACGTCAGGGTAAGAGACCTGTTGAGGAGTATTGTTCTGACTTTAGGAAGTGGTGCGTAGCTTCTCGGTGGAATGACCCGGCCTTAAGGTGCCAGTTTAGGTTGGGTCTGTCGAACGCCCTGAAAGACCTGCTAGTTAGCTATCCCTCTTCTGACTCCCTAGACCAGGTTATGGCTTTAGCGGTACGACTTGACCGACGTCTCAGGGAACGACAACTTGAACGTTTTGGTGTTTTCCCCTCTGACTCCCCCATGATGCCTCCCGAGGTCCCGTTGCTTCGCTCTTCCACGGAAGACTCGGAGGTACCTATGCAACTCGGGGCCTCCGTGTCCCCCCGACAACGTAGAGAGTTCCGCAGGAAGAATGGTCTCTGTTTCTATTGTGGGGATGACAAGCACCAAGTGAACACCTGTCCTAGGCGTAAGAATAAGCAGCCGGAAAACTTCCGCGCCTAAGTGATCATCGGAGAGGTCACTGGGGCGCACAGGTATTTCCCGTAACTATGAAACGTAATAAAATCTTGCTTCCCTTTCAGGTCTCTTTTGGTGGTAGGTCTGCTACCGGCAGTGCCTTCGTGGATTCAGTGTCTTCTGCTAATATCATGTCTGTGGAATTTGCTATGTCTCTAGCTATGCCTTTGATTGATTTGCCTAAACCTGTCCCGGTAGTGGGTATCGACTCCACTCCTCTTGCTAATGGTTATTTTACACAGCATACCCCTGTTTTTGAACTCCTTGTTGACTCCATGCATTTGGAGCAGTGCTCTGTACTGTTGATGCAGGGATTATCGCCCGATTTGGTTTTAGGCCTTCCCTGGTTGCAGTTGCATAATCCCACGTTTGACTGGAATACTGGGGAGCTTACCAAATGGGGTAATGAATGCTTGACGTCATGTTTTTCTGTTAATTCTATTTCTCCCCCTGAGGAGGTGAACACGCTACCTGAGTTTGTTCAGGACTTCGCTGATGTTTTCTCTAAGGAGGCCTCCGAAGTGTTACCTCCTCATAGAGAATACGATTGCGCTATCGAATTGGTACCAGGAGCTAAACTCCCTAAGGGTAGGATATTTAATCTTTCTTGTCCCGAACGTGAAGCCATGAGAGAGTATATCCAGGAATGCCTGGCCAAGGGTTACATTCGCTCCTCTACTTCTCCGGTAGGTGCTGGCTTCTTCTTCGTAGGGAAGAAGTATGGTGGTCTTAGGCCATGCATTGACTACCGTAACTTGAATAAGGTCACTGTAAGGAACCAGTATCCCCTTCCTTTGATTCCTGATCTCTTTAATCAGGTTCAGGGGGCCCAATGGTTCTCTAAGTTTGATCTACGGGGGGCGTATAACCTTATCCGCATCAAGGAGGGGGATGAGTGGAAAACTGCGTTTAACACGCCCGAAGGTCATTTCGAATACCTCGTCATGCCCTTTGGGTTGTGTAATGCTCCTGCGGTCTTCCAGAATTTCATAAATGAGGTTTTAAGAGATTACCTGGGGGTATTTCTTGTAGTGTACCTTGATGACATACTGGTGTTTTCCAAGGACTTGTCCTCCCACATTGAGCATGTCAGGAAGGTGCTCCAGGTCCTTCGGGAAAACAAACTGTTTGCTAAAACCGAAAAATGTGTGTTTGGGGTACAGGAGATACCATTTTTGGGTCAAATCCTCACTCCTCATGAATTCCGCATGGACCCCGCCAAGGTCCAGGCTGTGGCGGAATGGGTCCAACCTGCCTCCCTGAAGGCATTACAGTGTTTCTTGGGGTTCGCTAATTATTACAGGAGATTTATTGCTAACTTCTCGGTCATCGCTAAGCCTCTTACGGACCTCACTCGCAAAGGTGCTGATCTCCTCCACTGGCCTCCTGAGGCTGTCCAGGCTTTTGAGGTCCTTAAGAAGTGCTTTATCTCGGCCCCGGTACTGGTTCAGCCCAACCAAATGGAGCCATTTATCGTGGAAGTGGACGCATCCGAGGTGGGAGTGGGGGCTGTCTTGTCCCAGGGTACCAGGTCCCTCACCCATCTCCGTCCCTGTGCCTACTTCTCCAGGAAGTTTTCGCCCACTGAGAGTAACTATGATATTGGCAACCGCGAACTCTTAGCCATTAAATGGGCATTTGAAGAGTGGCGCCACTTCCTGGAGGGGGCTAGGCACCAGGTAACAGTCCTTACCGACCACAAGAATCTGGTTTTCCTAGAATCTGCCCAGAGGCTAAACCCGAGACAAGCTCGGTGGGCGCTATTTTTTACCAGATTCAACTTTTTGGTTACCTATAGGGCTGGGTCTAAAAATATTAAGGCCGATGCACTGTAGCGTAGCTTCATGGCCAGCCCTCCTTCGGAGGAAGATCCTGCTTGTATTTTGCCTCCTGGTATAATCATTTCTTCTATTGATTCTGATTTAGTCTCTGAAATTGCGGCTGATCAAGGTTCAGCTCCCGGGAACCTTCCTGAGAACAAGCTGTTTGTTCCCCTGCAATTCCGGCTAAGGGTACTTAGGGAAAACCATGACTCCGCACTTTCTGGTCATCCAGGCGTCCTGGGTACCAAACACCTCATTGCCAGAAACTATTGGTGGCCTGGGTTGCCTAAAGATGTTAAGGCCTACGTCACCGCTTGTGAGGTTTGTGCTAGGTCCAAGACTCCCAGGTCCCGACCAGCGGGCCTACTACGTTCTTTGCCCATTCCCCAGAGACCTTGGACCCATATCTCCATGGATCTTATCACCGATTTGCCTCCATCTCAAGGCAAGTCGGTGATGTGGGTTGTAGTAGACCGCTTCAGTAAGATGTGCCACTTTGTGCCCCTCAAGAAACTACCTAATGCCAAGACGTTAGCTACTTTGTCAAACACATCCTGCGTCTCCATGGGGTCCCTGTCAATATTGTTTCGGACAGAGGGGTACAATTTGTTTCATTGTTTTGGAGAGCCTTCTGTAAAAAGTTGGAGATTGATCTGTCCTTCTCCTCTGCCTTCCATCCTGAAACTAATGGCCAAACTGAGAGGACTAATCAATCTCTAGAACAATATTTAAGGTGTTTTATCTCTGACTGTCAATATGATGGGGTCTCATTCATTCCCCTCGCCGAATTTTCCCTTAATAACAGGGTCAGTAACTCGTCAGGGGTCTCCCCCTTTTTCTGTAATTTTGGGTTTAATCCACGGTTCTCCTCCGTTTCACCTGGTAGTTCCAACAATCCCGAGGTAGAGGTCGTTCATCGGGAACTGTGCACAGTCTGTGCCCAGGTTCAGAAGAACCTAGAGGCGTCCCAGAGCGTACAAAAAACTCAGGCTGATAGAAGACTTTCTGCTAACCCCTTGTTTATGGTCGGGGATCTGGTGTGGTTATCGTCTAGGAACTTGCGCCTTAAGGTCCCGTCCAAGAAGTTTGCTCCCCGGTTTATTGGGCCGTATAAGGTCATTGAAGTCCTCAATCCTGTCTCCTTCCGACTGGAGTTGCCCCCATCTTTTCGAATACACGACGTGTTTCATGCCTCCCTCCTTAAACGCTGCTCCCCGTCCTTGGCTCCCTCGAGAAAACCTCCTGTTCCCGTTCTCACCCCTGAGGGGGTGGAATTAGAGGTGGCCAAGATTGTGGACAGCAAGATGGTCCAAGGCTCCCTCCAGTACCTGGTCTATTGGAGAGGATACGGGCCTGAGGAGAGGACTTGGGTACCCGCTCGGGATGTTCACGCTGGGGTATTGGTCAGGAAGTTCCACCTTCGTTTCCCCAATAAACCAGGTCCACTTAGAAAGGGTCCGGTGGCCCCTCATAAAAGGGGGGGGTACTGTAAAGGATCTGCCAGGCACAACTTCTGTATATACGCCCATAGGTAATCAGTCTGCACCTGAGTCTATGTCTCTGAGACTGACTCCATCTTCCACCACTCAGGATGGCAGGCTTAGGAGTGGGAGAGCCTATCGCAGCCTGGCCAGACGGTGCTAGCTCCCGCCCTCTGGCTATTTATATCCTGCCTTTCCTGTTCCTCCTTTGCTTGTGATTCTTCTCGTGTGGTTTCCTGGCCCAACTACAGCTTCTGACTATTTGATCCTGCTCCATACTGACCCTGGCTTACTGACTACTCTCCTGCTCTGCGTTTGGTACCTCGTACACTCCTGGTTTGACTCGGCTCGTTCACCACTCTTGTTGCTCACGGTGTTGCCGTGGGCAACAGCCCCTTTTCCCTTAGCTTTGTGTACCCTTGTCTGTTTGTCTCGTGCACTTACTAAGCGTAAGGACCGCCGCCCAGTTGTACCCCGTCGCCTAGGGCGGGTCATTGCAAGTAGGCAGGGACAGAGTGGCGGGTAGATTAGGGCTCACTTGTCCGTTTCCCTACCCCCAGCATTACAGTGTGGGTCCCAGAGGTGGCACCCACATCTACCTGACATTTATGACATATCCCGTGGATATTCCAAAAATGTCACTGATGGGCAGACCCGTTTAAGGTCACTTCTCTCACTTGGTTTTCTTCCTAGATTTGTGACTGCTCGTTCAGTGTATCATTTTCTGCCTCTGCTTCTCCTCCTCTTCACCTTGCTGTTGGAGTTCAGTCCTAGTTCTCCTGCTTTACTCTCTCTATACAGCCCCAATTGCACAAACTATTATGAGATTTGGCTTCGAGTACCATTACTATGCTGATGACTCCCAATTATATGCCTCTTCCCGTGACATCACCCCACCCCCCCCCCCCCCCGTAATACAAAATACCAGTAATTGTCTGTCCACTGTCTCTAATATCATGTCCTCTCTCTCTATCTGAAACAAAATCTTTCTAAAACTGAGCTCCTTGTAATTCCACCGTGTACTAACCTACCTAAACCTGATGTTTCTGGATTATTTTGATTATTTTGGATCTTCACTCTATTTATTCAATCACTTGCACACTCATTCCACCTGCATTTCAAAAACATCCAATAATCCACACTTTTCTTACTGTGGAAACAGACAAAACTCTGAGCGTATGATCACACGGCCTATTTTCAGCCGTTTTTTCGGTCTGTAAACGCCCCGAAAAATGGCTAAAAATACGGAGGCTGAACATTGATTTCAATTGTAAAAACGGTGCGTAAAAAACAAGCGCATGTCACTTCTTGAGCTGAATTTGGAGCTGTTTTTCATTGTCTCAATAGAAAAACAGCTCTAAAAACGCCCGTGAAAAACGCATCAAAAAACGCATGATGCATAAAAAACGTCTGAAAATGAGAGGCTGTTTTCCCTTGAAACAGCTCCGTATTTTACGGCCGATTTTCGTTTACCGTGTGAACATACCCTTATTGTTGCTCTAATTCACTCTCTTCTTGACTACTGTAACTCATTACTAATCAGTCTTAGTGAACTCTCCACTCTTCAATTTATACTGAATGCAGCAGCCAGACTCATCTTTCTGAACAACTGCTATACCAATGCCTCTACCCTGTGCCAGTCACTGCAGTGTTTGCCTATTCACTTTAGAATTATCGTATTATCTTCACCCACAAAGCTCACCACTGGGCTGCACCTCCTTACATCTACTCTCAAATTTCTGTCTACCACTCTACGTTCTGCCAACGATTAAAGATTACCATCCTTTATAATCTGAACATCCTACTCCCGTCTCCAAGACTTTTCTCGTGCTGCACCAGTTCTCTGGAATGCACTACTCCGGACAATCAGATTAATTTAAAAGATCCAGAGTTTTCCATGTGCCCTAAAAACACATATTTTCAGGCAGGCCTATCACATTACCTAATCTGACTCCTCCCTCTAGTACATTATTCCTCAGAACCTGACCCCTTCATTCAACAGTATCACCCACACTCCTTGCACCATAATGCACCTCATATCTGTGCATATACAGATACTGGCTGGTGACCGGCATATGCAGCTTTATGTGTACTACCCTATTTACTATAAAAAATGGCTGGACCATGGTACAGAACACACATTTTTTACATTTTGTGCCATCCATATTTCTGTATAGATTCTAAGCTCTTGTGATAAGGACCCTCACTCTAAGGGTATGTGCACACGATATCAGGCATTTACGTCTGAAAAGACAGACTGTTTTCAGGAGAAAACAGCTGCCTCGTTTCAGACGTAAAAGCTCCTCCTCGTATTATGCGAGGCTTCTCTGACAGCCGTAAATTTTGAGCTGTGCTTCATTGAGTTCAATGAAGAACGGCTCAAATTACGTCTGAAAGAAGTGTCCTGCACTTCTTTTGCCGAGGCTGTATTTTTACGCGTCGTCGTTTGACAGCTGTCAAACGACGACGCGTAAATGACAGGTTGTCTGCACAGTACGTCTACAAACCCATTCAAATGAATGGGCAGATGTTTGCCGACGTATTGTAGCCTTTTGTAGCATAATACGCCTCGTTAATGTCTGAAAATAGGTCGTGTGAACCCAGCCTTAGGCCGGGTTTAAACGAGCGTGTGCGTTTTGCACACGCAAAAAACGCTGCGTTTTGCGTGAGCAAAAGGCACTTAACAGCTCCGTGTGTCAGCCCCGTATGATGCGCGGCTGCGTGATTTTCGCGCAGCCGCCATCATTATGACACTCCGTTTGGATGTTTGTAAACAGAAAAGCACGTGGTGCTTTTCTGTTTACATTCATAGTTTGACAGCTGTTGCGCGAATCACGCTCGTCCCACGGAAGTGCTTCCGTGCAGCATGCGTGATTTTCACGCACCCATTGACGGACATATAACACGCTCGTGTAAATGAGGCCTCATGGTTTGAATTGTTAATTAATTTCTCACTATGTAATGTCTAATTTTGTCTGTACATGTTTCGTCTGAATTGTAAAGTGCTGTGGAATATGTTAGCGCTATATAAACATTATTATTATTGTTTTACTTATTATGAGACAGCTACTTTATGTGTACGGCCAGCATTATTCTTGTTTATCCTTGATATTTTTTTAGTTATGTAAATCACAACGTTTCTTAAAAGGCAGAGTCTTTTGCAAAGCGCAAACAGAAATACCGAGAGGTGATAGGGCCATCAGATCCTCAACAATGAACCGTAATCCAAAGATGTACAATACACCAATGGCTCTTGAAATTTTAGCTGGAAGGGTGCATGACAAAGTGTAAGGTGTGTCAGACCTCCACAGTAGATATGTGATACCACTTTCTGCTTTTCCAGTCTTTTCATGTATGTACTTGTAGAACAATAAAGAAAATCAGATCAGTTTCGCAGCTGCCCTACCTATTTTTGAGTTGATGATGGTCACATTACCTATGTGATTAAGCAACATAAGTTACATTAAAATCACATTTATAGCTAAGCATCATGCAATGTACAGAATAAGAGAAAGTACAAGAGACAGCACACATTTATAACATTGTATAATATGAAGAACACATAATATATTCCCAAAACGAACTCTCAAACATCAAAACTAGCTAAAGTATTGATTTATTGTTTAAAACAAAGTTTCATTGCTAAATAGGAAGTTCTCCCTTTTCCTAGTAAATCAGGCAATAACCGGTTTTGTAGCCTCCAGTCACATTGAGAAAGAAGTATGAGTATTACACATTGCCATGCAATATAAATGAATGTAAATAAATCTATTTAATACACACCACAGCCCTATCAGCGAAGCAAACAATCTTTTTGAACTCCTGTAGAACTTAAGACAGTTGTTTCCAAGATGAATGTTCTTAAAGACAGGACTGTTTCTCGGAACTCTTAAGTAACCCGTGTGTCGTTATTTATTCTTGTAAGCCTGATGTTGTGTTCAAGCCCGGAAAACGGACGAAAACAGTACAAATGTTTTATGATGGATGAAACATAATGTTGAGGGATTTTCTAAGGTAGCACAAGATTCTCGTGAATGCATTTTCAAAAAACAACATAAGAAATTACACAAAAAGTAAATTTTCACTTCCAGTACCATCTTAACGCTCATGACACTCAATTATATGCCGCTTCCTGTGACATCACCCCCGCTGTAATACAAAACACCATCGATTGTCTGTCAGCTGTCTCTAACATCACGTTCTCTCTCTAACATCATGAATCTATCAAAAACTGAACTTGTGTTTCCACCATGGACTAACCTACCTAAACCTGTTGTCTCTATTTCAGTGTGTGGTACTACCGTAACTCCTAGGCAGCACGCCCGCTGTCTTAGGGTTATGTTGGACTCAGATCTTTCCTTTACTCCTCACAGTCAATCTCTTTCACACTCCTGTCATTTTCACCTTAAAAACATCTCCAGAATCCGCCCTCTTCTTACTGTGAAAAAAGCCAAAACTCTCATTGTCGCTCTGATTCACTCTTGTCTCGATTACTGTAACTCATTACTTATCGCTCTTCCCCGCTCTAAACTTTACGCTCTCCAATCTATCCTGAATGCAGCAGCCAGGCTCATCTTTCTGATGACCCACTATACCAATGCCTCTACCCTGTGCCAGTCATTGCACCACTTGCTCATTCATTTTAGAATTCAATTTAAACTTATTAGTATCACCCACAAAGCTCTTCACAGTGCTGCACCTCCTTACATCTCCTCCCTCTTCTCTGTCTACCACCTTACCATGGCTCCACATTCTCCCAACGATATAAGACTATCATCTTTTCTAATCCGAACACCTCCCGTCTTTAAGACTTTTCTTTTGATGAACCAATTTTTTGGAATGTGTTCCCCCAGACAATCAGATTAATTCCCAACATCCACAGTTTTAATGGTGCCTAAAAACATATTTTTAGACAGGTCTATCACATTCTCTAATCTGACTCCTTTCCGTTACCCCCCTATTACATAAGTCATCAGAACCTGACCCCTTCATTCAACAGTTTTCCCCACACTACTTGTACAATAGTGCACTTCATATCTGTGCATACACAGATACTGGCTCATAAAGATTTGTGTGTACTACCCTATGTCTGATATTGTCTGTACATGTTCCCTCTGAATTGTCAATGCTTAAGAATATGTTGGCGCTATAAAAATAAAGATTATTATTATTATTATTTTAAACCCAGCTTTCCATGGGTCAACATGATTATAGCTGTTATAACTTATAACTAGAGATGAGGGAAACGATTCCACACAAATCTAATTTGTTCAGAATTTCCGCAAAGTTTTGGATCTTAGCAAATCCGAAACTTTAAGATTTGTCCTGCACGAATCGCTCAAAATCGCAGTTGCTATTTTACAGATCAGAAAAAGACAAGAAGACAGAGAAGGAGGATCCCATGGCATCGGGTGACGGCCTGGTGGGCTTCCCCGTATTGCCTTGCAGGCAGCCCTCCCTGTAGCACAATCATGAGGGGTATAAATGTGAGTCACTGATGAATGGCAGTCATATGAGTCAAAGACACTATAAACAGCCAAACCAGAAAATGCTGCTGCTTTGTGACAGAGAGTGAGATATAATAAAACACAGAATAAATGTAGCGTCCACGGCCGCGGACCGCCGTTCCTACTCACTCCTCGGCGGCCGCGGCCATGGATCCGTGAGTGCTGGCCAGCATCTCCTTCCTAGGAAACGCCAGCACTCACTTCCGCTCCGCTCGGCTATGTCCCGTAGGGTGCACGCGCACTCTCATTCCCGGCCTTAATGGGTCAGTGCGCGCACATGAACCTTATTACAAATCAGCCCCAATCTCTCTGGACTATTAAATGGGCCCTCCCGTTTCACTCCCTGCCTGAGCATTGTTAGTAATTCCCATGTTAGTCTTATCAAATGGTCCCTCTGTATTATCCTGTTCCCAAGTGTTCCCCTGCCCTGCTACCTGTTCTTGTATCCTGTGCTGTGTTGGTTACATAGTTACATAGTTAGTACGGCTGAAAAAAGACACATGTCCATCAAGTTCAACCAAGGGAAGGGAAAAGGGAAGGAAAAATTTCTACACATAGGAGCTAATATTTTTTTGTTCTAGGAAATTATCTAACCCTTTTTTAAAGCCATCTACTGTCCCTGCTGTGACCAGCTCCTGCGGTAGGCTATTCCATAAATTCACAGTTCTCACTGTAAAGAAGCCTTGTCGCCTCTGCAGCTTGAACCTTTTTTTCTCCAGACGGAGGGAGTGCCCCCTTGTTTTTTGAGCGGGTTTTACAAGGAACAGGATATCACCATATTTTTTGTATGTGCCATTAATATATTTATATAAGTTAATCATGTCCCCCCTTAGTCGTCTTTTTTCAAGGCTAAATAGGTTTAATTCTTTCAATCTTTCCTCATAACTTAAATTCTCCATGCCCCTTATTAGCTTCGTTGCTCTTCTTTGTATTTTTTCCAACTCCAGGGCATCCTTTCTATGAACTGGAGCCCAGAACTGAACTGCATATTCTAGATGAGGCCTCACTAATGCTTTGTAAAGTGGCATTATTACATCCCTGTCCCGCGAGTCCATGCCTCTTTTAATACACGACAATATCCTGCTGGCCTTTGAAGCAGCTGATTGACACTGCATGCTGTTATTGAGTTTATGATTTACAAGTACACCCAGATCCTTCTCAACAAGTGAATCCGCCAGTGTAGCGCCCCCTAGGACATATGATGCATGCAGGTTGTTGGTACCAAGATGCATAACTTTACATTTATCTACATTAAACTTCATTTGCCAAGTGGACGCCCAAACACTTAGTTTGTTTAAATCTGCCTGTAATTCATGAACATCTTCCATAGTCTGAACTATATTACATAGCTTGGTGTCATCTGCAAAAATAGAAATAGTGCTATTAATCCCTTCCTCTATATCATTAATAAATAAGTTGAATAATAGTGGTCCCAGCACTGAACCCTGGGGTACACCACTTATAACCTGGGACCATTCAGAGTAGGAATCATTGACCACAACTCTCTGGATACGGTCCTTGAGCCAATTCTCAATCCAATTACAAACTATATTTTCTAAACCTATAGTCCTTAATTTACCCATTAGGCGTCTATGGGGGACAGTGTCAAATGCCTTTGCAAAGTCCAAAAACACTAAATCCACAGCGGCCCCTCTGTCTAGGCTTCTGCTTACCTC
The DNA here is from genome assembly GCF_050947455.1 of Rhinoderma darwinii. NCBI lineage: Eukaryota > Metazoa > Chordata > Amphibia > Anura > Rhinodermatidae > Rhinoderma > Rhinoderma darwinii. The sequence continues at coordinate 157,006,127 of NC_134691.1, read as the reverse complement.
TTCATAAAAACAGATTAGGTTAGTTTGACAACTTCTGTCCTTAGTAAAACCGTGCTGGCTGTCACTTATAATGCTATTTATTGTCACATAATCCTGTATATAGTCCCTCAATAGCCCCTCAAACATTTTCCCCACGATGGATGTTAAGCTTACTGGTCTATAATTACCCGGGGAAGACCTAGAGCCCTTTTTGAAAATAGGCACCACATTTGCCCTGCGCCAGTCCCTTGGCACTATACCAGTCACTAGAGATTCTCTGAATATTATGAAAAGGGGGACAGAAATAACTGAACTAAGCTCTTTAAGAATTCTAGGGTGTAACCCATCTGGTCCCGGAGCCTTGTGCACATTTATTTTATTTAATTTAGCTTGGACCATATCTACATTCATCCAATTCAGTATATCAACTGATATATTAACAGCACCGGCAGCGGCTACATCAGCTGCTCTTTCTTCTGTTGTATATACAGAGCTAAAGAACCCATTTAGTAACTCTGCCTTCTCTTGATCCCCTGTGATCAACTCCCCATTACCATTATCTAGGGGTCCTACATGTTCAGACCTTGGCTTTTTTGCATTTATATACTTGAAGAATTTTTTAGGATTTGTTTTACTATCCTTGGCCACCTGCCTTTCATTTTGTATTTTTGCTAATTTTATTACATTTTTACAGATTTTATTAAGCTCTTTATATTTTACAAAGGCTACAGCTGTACCCTCAGATTTGTATTTTTTAAATGCCCTTTTTTTGTCATGTATTGCCCCTTTCACAGAATGTGTAAGCCATGTGGGGTTTAATTTGAGTCGTTTATACTTATTACCTGTAGGAATAAATTGAGTCCTGTCTAGTGTTGGAGTCGTGTCCTGCTGCACCTACAGTTATCCGCCATGTCTGGCGCAACCTGCTTTCACCTGCCACGTCTGGCACAACCTGCTGCACCTGCTGTCATCCGCCACGTCTGGCGCAACCTGCTGCACCTACTGTCGTCTGGCGCAAACTGCCACATCCAGTCACATCCGTGCTAAGGCCTCTGCCACTCTCTGGACTATTCAGGTACCCTTGGGCTGGACTTTGTATTGATTGGCTACTCTGTTGTTTGGCCAGCTGCCTCCCTGCTACAGCGGTACGGCCTAGGGGGTCCACATACCCACAGACCGTAACAGTAAAGATAGATAGTGGATTAATGTCAGTCAGTTTCATAGTGAGGAGAAGAGAAAAGATATTTAAATTTACAATAATTTGATGGAGAGATAGATTTTAGAGAGATAGGAGTCAGTCAGTGTCAGTGTGTTAGTTAGGCAGACACAGGCAGCCATTGATGTGAGTCAGTGCTGCTGCAGCTATACAATTCTTACTTTAATTTGTGATTCACCAATCTTCGTCACATCATTCACAAATCTTCTTAAATAATATTAATCCTTATGCTGATAGTAAGCCACTGCCTTCTGGAACAGACATCATGAACATGACGTTACTTATCATTTTGTATATGTCTAATAGTGCCATCAAAAATTGGCATCTTGTTCTGCGTCAAGCATTTATACATCATACTTCAGTGTGACAATTAAAAAAAAAAATTGTTTCTAATTTAAATCCTCATGCTGCCTGTGGATTCAGACGTTGCAGACGTGACGTCGCATATTGTTTTGCATATATTTAATACTGCCACTAAATTTGGCCTATTGTTCTTTGTCAAGCATTTTTATAGCACCGTAATACTTCAGTCTGTGTCCAAGTGAAAATAATTTATACAAATAAATATATTTTTATTTAAATTGAATTCCTGGTTCTGGTAGCGTGCCGCTGATACAGATGTCACTCATTGTTTTGCATATATCTAATTGCTATTAACCGTGCTAGCAAAAATTGGCATATTATTCTGCGACAAGCAGTTAAGCAGTGCTGTTATACATTAGTCTGTGTCCAAGTGTCAAATTTTTTTTTCAAAATATACTAAAAAGCCATTGTATCTTCACTTTCCAGGACGATCAGGCACACTGGCACATGTAGTTGTGGCGGTGGAAGTGGTGGATAATATATATATATTTTCTATAAAATAACACCAAACCTATTGCTACTCCCCAAAACGGGATAATTTTCAGACCGCTAGTTAAAAAGCCATTGCTTCTTCCGATACACAGGTACCTGCCACCAAAAAGGGATAATTTTTTAACTGTTTTTTGTTTTTTTTCCATTTTAGTAAGCATAAGAAAGCTACCATCCTTTTACCCATAGCCATATATATTGCTGTCCCTTTTACATTACTAATGCTGTTTAGGCATTAAAGAGTTTGAAAGGTGTTGAATATAGTCCTAGAATACTTCAGAGTGTCATACTTTTCAAAACACTTGTGGCACTTTCTATACTCAAAAAATGTATTCAAACAAAATGTAATCTGGTGGCCTCTTCAAATGAATTTTGGGAAATTTGGTCATCTCTATTTATATACAACAGGACCATTATATCACAAAAAGTTTTCTGACAGAAATGACTACCTTCTATTGGAAAACAAAATAAAAACATTTAAGTATGCTGTGAATCTATGCCATGTCCTCTTTGGAGCCAGAAGGATTTTTTCCCCCTTTAGGCAAAGTTGTCTACAAAATTGTCTAGGCTCTGTTGGTTACGTACACATGGAGATATTCTTCCCTAAAAGCATTGCTTCTAGGGGAGAATACATTCGTACATGCAGAGTCCAAAGGAACATGCCACAATTTATTTCCTTTGGATTCGGAGGTTGTATGGAGCCATAATTTGGCCATGTGCATCAGCTGTAAAAAAAAAAAAAAGGTTGAACTTAATGGACTTATGTAACTATGTGTGCACAAAATTACCTGCAAAATAATATAATTATGACTCAGTAAACCATGCTTTTATGCTTCATTTTAAATATATTGATGCCTGGTATGTAAAGTTACACTATTCTGATGCAAAATAAACCGTATATTTTTATGCTGTAAAATTTTAAATAAAATTTAAAATTTGTAACACTTGATCAACAAACTAAACTTTAACAAGTTTATTAAATTAAAAAGGCATTAGATACATATTCTTTATAATAGCTGGAATTTAAATTTCAGAATAATTGCTGAATTATGTTAGTGTTTGCTAATTTATTACAATTTTTTTTACCTTAATATAATGCATTACCTAGTGCAGGAGGTCAGGATGCTACTCTTCCAGGTCTGGCAGAACTGAGTCATGCGGAGTTCCTCCGTTGACTAATATTCCCACAAAGTAAGAAACCTGAGAATGGCTTCTTTATTTGAAAAACATTGTATGTATCTCTAAACAATTGTAAGTGGAATGTTCTCACGCTGATGTAGATTTATTGTTAACGATTTCTCTAATTTCTAGTAAGTAATATATAGAGAGCATTACGTCATTATCTTTTTCAAATTTTATTAAATAATTCAGATTAATGCTGGAGTTATAAAGCAAGTCAAATAAAACAAGACATAGATAGAGGATACAAGCATACAAAATCAGTGCAAGTCACAAAATAGAAATACAATAAAGTAAGGAACAAAACTACAACCCCCATTTCCCCAAGGTATTCTAGCAAAAAATGCATAAACCACCGAACACTACCATATCCACCTCCAGAATGCCTGGTCTTTCCCGTAGTTGTTCTGTGCAGTACTAGGTCGAATATCCAAAAGTGTAATGTCAGTTCTCATTTCTCATCGGACATAAGGACGCTTTCTATGTAAGAATTATTTAACTGAAATTCATGTATGTAGCTTTTTAAGGTTCAGAATGATTTCTATAATGTTATCATTTTGATTACAGATCAATTAAGCATTTTGATAAATTTTATTTACTTAGATATGTTTTAAAAAAAAAACTAAAACTTTATAAATTCAATGTGCAGATCAATATCACCCCTTCAACCAGAGTGAAACTGTTGCTCCAGAGTAACAAAGGATAATCCAGTGGGCCCAGGCTCTAACTTAATAATGGGCTCTTAATAGAATGGTGCCCCAAAGGTCCAGCAGAAGACAACCACATTTGGAGTTTATTTCAAAGGCAAATTATTTACAATAACGATCTATTACTTGGGCTTATTCATATATAACTTATTAGACCTTCTTGATGATATGTCCTGCATATATGATAATAACAACATGGTGAACAGGATAATGTTTACATTTCTAAAACTACATTCTTAGCATCAGAAGAGTTAGGAAGTTATCAGTTAAGAAGTAAATACCCTGACATTCTTGCCTTGGCAGTTGGAGAGTCCTATTGCTGATCACATGACACAGCTAATGACCATAAGGGAGTGGATACCTCACAAATACAGCCACCAGTAAGAAGATTACCTTCACCACAATTTATATAATGGGCCTCTCTAATGGAACTGAGAATAAAAATGTTGTAGGAGTGCTCCTTTAATATATAGTGTCACTTTTGTAAAAGTCACGTGGACAGTCCTGATATTAGGACATGCTGCTCCTTAAAGTTGTTGTTCAAGCAAGGTGCGATTTTCCATACTGATGTCCTATCTACAGGATAGGCCATCAGTATATGATCGGTGGGGGTCCACACCCATACCCTGTGCCAATCAGCTGTTCAAGCTGCCTTCAGGCATCGGAAGTTATGCAGGTTGGTGCCGGAAGCAGATGGCTCCTCTCACAGTATAGTGTCCGTGCTGCAGCTCTGCTCCTATTCAAGTAAATAAGAGCAGAGCTGAGTAACCCAGCACGGCCGCTATACAGTATATGGAGCCATCTGCTTCTGGCACCAACCACTGCATAACATCTGATGCTCAGAGGCAGCAGGAACAGCTAGTTGGTTCGGGGTCCAAGTGATGGACCCCACCGATCACAAACAGATAAACTAACCTGCGAATTGGTCATCATTATGAAAAAGTGCTCCGTGCCTGGACAACCCCTTTAAAGGGAACCTGTCACTTTAAACATGCTTTTTAATCTGTGGGTAGTATGTTATAGAGCAGGAGAAGCGGAGCAGATTAATATATATCTTTGTGGGAAAAGATTCAGTACTCAGTGATTATGAGAGTAAATAAACAAAAGAGGGGTTACTCATTGTTGTTTTTAGTATATCATTCAGTAGATACATCTGTAGTGTAAAGAGTTAATAAGTATGTGAAGCTATGTGTTAGGCCTTGAAATTCTCAGTGAATAATTGCTTTGAAGAATTATAATAGATTGATGTGTTTACAACCTCAAGATAAGGTCTTCATGTCTTAATGAGACTATGAGTCTTATCTAATGCCACTTTCCCAAAACAATTATTCCAGGTGAAAAATAATGAAGCTGGAACTGTAATTCCAATGGAGGGGGCTCAAGAGCATTTCCTGTAGCCATATATAGATATGCTTCCGTAGTTTCTTTATGCAAGTAATATATTTATATACTATGACGTGACCTTTAATGTGAATGGTTAAGCCACCTCTATGAGGGTATGTTCACACGGCCAAATTTCAGACGTATACGAGGCGTATTATGCCTCATTTTACGTCTGAAAATACGGCTCCAATACGTCGGCAAACATCTGCCCATTCATTTGAATGGGTTTGCCGACGTACTGTGCAGACGACCTGTTATTTACGCATCGTCGTTTGACAGCTGTCAAACGACGACTCGTAAAAATACAGCCTCGTCAAAAGAAGTGCAGGACACTTCTTTCAGACGTTTTTGGAGCTGTTTTCTCATAGACTCCAATGAAAACAGCTCCAAAAACGGACGTAAAAAACGCCGCGAAAACGGCGCGAAAAACGCCGCGAAAAATTAGAGTTGGTAAAAGAACGTCTGAAAAGCAGGGTCTGTTTTCCCTTGAAAACAGCTCTGGATTTTCAGACGTTTTGGTTGACTACGTGTGAACATACCCTAACTGGGCTGGAACTAATTTATATATAAATACTATTGGTTTTTAAACTTGTATTGTTTTTTTGTTTATAAATAAACGTCACATATAGATAATGCCACATGTGTGATACTGATGAACTTCCGTGTCTGCGTGATCTCTCTGATGCATCGTTATCATGATTTGGACTCCGAGGCTGGATTCTTAGAGTACCTTTAGCTCTCCTAAACTCAGACTACTCAGACATTTCGTTGGTGCCAAAACCTGGGCCCACAACGGGCCTTTTTAACTGGATGCTCGCTGCTAATCGAAGCATCAGTGAAAATACAAAACCGCTGTAAGCAAGAACCTTTAAATCTTACAAACCGTTTCACCTATCCCTCGTACTTGTGGCATTAGCAGGTGGACTGTCCCAAACTGGGTCCCATAGACTCCAGACAGTATGAATGTAGCAACCTGTGGTGACAATTTGTCTTTTGCTCACCATGACTGTATATCTGGAATTGTCTTGTTTGGAGGTTGTTTTTTTTATGTTTGATGATAAAGATCTCTAGAGACCAGAGAAAAGGATATCTTATTGTAAGACTATAAAAAGGACTGGCTAGAAAGTGACATAAATTCCAAGTTCAAGATGAACTGGTAGTACATTAGAACTCCAAAAGGGTAGTTCGTCAAGTAAACACTGTTCCGGGGATGATGGTCATCTAGCGGTTGATATAGTGGCAAGTAGAGTTATCCTACCCCCTTGTTGTTTTAGAGCGGCTGAAAAGACTATAAAAAGTACTGACTAGAACATAAATCTGGGAACTGGTATTAAAAATAGAACTCCAAATGGGTATTTCTACAAGTAGACACTGTCCGGGGGACGGTGGTCATCTAGCAGTTGATATAGTTGCCAGCAGAAAAAGAAAGGAGGCGGTAGAAGGTTGTGACAGAATGTTAAAACAAGCAGGACTGTCAAAGGGAGGTTGATTAGATAGTTCAAGATGGAAAACTTTCATAGAACAAGAATGCTTCATGGTTCAGAGATGAACTGATAGGAAAAGCAGAGATGTGGAAGATTGTGTCAATAAATGTTGAACAAGGAAGTAACAAATAGCAGATGTATACAGGCATAGATTTTGTCAAAAAGAGTGACTGTACTAGTGATGATGAAGACTAAGGGCTTAAGTATTAAGTATGCTCTGTGGCATTTTTTAATGTGTTATCGTAATGTGATTTTAATTTTAATGTATTTTTTCTCTTTCTATTTTATCAGCTATAGACGGTGCGAATTATCTTGTTATTTAGGGAATATATCAACATTGCAACATATGGTATCTACAACTATGGGCCATATATAAGACCCTAATAAGATGCCTTTTCTCTATTTCCTTATGTCTGTCCATTTTGTACAACAATACTAATATATATATATATATTTTTGCACTTATATATATGCACACTTTATTATGTGTTTTTTTCATTTGCATAGATTTTTAGTTTTTTATTATATATTTGTAGTGTAAAGTTTATTACAGCACTTTATGTACTTTTGCATATATGATTTATACAGATAAATTTCACTTTAATGTCTTTTTTGTAGAGATGGATTTGTTATATTGATATGTCTCTATTGAATGTATCACATATTATATTATCACATGCACTAATTCAATGCACTGTATGATTTATACGATTATACCATTTTATATATCTTTTATATATGTTTTATTTTTATAATTATGTTGTAAATTTTAATAGTCACATATGGCAACATTCATATTGTTATATTTTGGTCACATTGACACATTCCCTAAGGATATACACACAAGGATTGGTTTGTATATATATATACACTACTGTTCAAAAGTTTGGGGTCACCCAGACAATTTTGTGTTTTCCATGAAAACTCACACTTATATTTATCAAATGAGTTGCAAAATGACTAGAAAATATAGTCAAGACATTGACAAGGTTAGAAATAATGATTTTTATTTGAAATAATAATTTTCTCCTTCAAACTTTGCTTTCGTCAAAGAATGCTCCATTTGCAGCAATTACAGCATTGCAGACCTTTGGCATTCTAGCTGTTAATTTGCTGAGGTAATCGGGAGAAATTTCACCCCATGCTTCCAGAAGCCCCTCCCACAAGTTGGATTGGCTTGATGGGCACTTAGTGCGTACCATACGGTCAAGCTGCTCCCACAACAGCTCTATGGGGTTGAGATCTGGTGACTGCGCTGGCCACTCCATTACAGATAGAATACCAGCTGCCTGCTTCTTCCCTAAATAGTTCTTGCATAATTTGGAGGTGTGCTTTGGCTCATTGTCCTGTTGTAGGATTAAATTGGCTCCAATCAAGCGCTGTCCACAGGGTATGGCATGGCGTTGCATAATGGAGTGATAGCCTTCCTTATTCAAAATCCCTTTTACCTTTTACAAATCTTCCACTTTACCAGCACCAAAGCAACCCCAGACCATCACATTACCTCCACCATGCTTGACAGATGGCGTCAGGCACTCTTCCAGCATCTTTTCAGTTGTTCTGCGTCTCACAAATGTTCTTCTGTGTGAATCAAACACCTCAAACTTCGATTCGTCTGTCCATAACACGTTTTTCCAATCTTCCTCTGTCCAATGTCTGTGTGCTTTTGCCAATATTAATCTTTTCCTTTTATTAGCCAGTCTCAGATATGGCTTTTTCTTTGCCACTCTGCCCTGAAGGCCAGGATCCCGGAGTCGCCTCTTCACTGTAGACGTTGACACTGGCGTTTTGCGGGTACTATTTAATGAAGCTGCCAGTTGAGGACCTGTGAGGCGTCTATTTCTCAAGCTAGAGACTCTAATGTACTTGTCTTGTTGCTCAGTTGTGCAGCGGGGCCTCCCACTTATCTTTCTACTCTGGTTAGAGCCTGTTTGTGCTGTCCTCTGAAGGGAGTAGTACACACTGAAATCTTCAGTTTCTTGGCAATTTCTCGCATGGAATAGCCTTCATTTCTAAGAACAAGAACAGGCTGTCGAGTTTCACATGAAAGCCCTCTTTTTCTAGCCATTTTGAGAGTTTAATCAAACCCACAAATGTAATGCTCCAGATTCTCAACTAGCTCAAAGGAAGGTCAGTTTTATAGCTCCTCTAAACAGCAAAACTGTTTACAGCGGTGCTAACATAATTGCACAAGGGTTTTCAAGTGTTTTCTAATCATCCATTAGCCTTCTAACACAGTTAGCAAACACAATGTACCATTAGAACACTGGAGTGATGGTTGCTGGAAATGGGCCTCTATACACCTATGTAGACATTGCATTAAAAACCAGACGTTTGCAGCTAGAATAGTCATTTAGCACATTAACAATGTATAGAGTGTATTTCTGATTAATTTAATGTTATCTTCATTGAAAAAAAACTTTTGAACGGTAGTGTATATATATATATATATATATTTGTATATTTTCCACGGCAGTATCCTGAAAGCCTTAGAGACAAAATATTGTTCGAATTTATTCTAAAATTGTAATATGCACCTGAAAATATATACATCATGAACATTTCTATACGACCTGATAAGATATACAGCGAACCCTGATCAAGTGCGCATGCGCAAGCGTCCATAGCAACTCACTATGAGCCGGTATCTGTATGTACACGTGATGCGATTCGTTGTGCTGATGTAAGTACGCGCACCCCTCACGTGACACATGACGCCTATACTATGTGATGTGATGCTGTGGACAAATGTGGTCATGACGCCGATGAATGATCGTGGTACTTTGTTTAATATATTCCTCCATATGGGCAGGCCGTTCTGCAATTGGTCATCATATATGATAAATAGGTAGTATGAATTTGTAAGTGCCACCCTCAGACGAAGGCGGAATCGCACGTTGGAGCAGGACGCCAATCTTGAGTTTCAGCAGCATGGGTTAGTATGTTGCTTTCTATTCCAGACTTTTTTTGAACTGTTGCACTTAGCCCTTTACATTAGGAATACGGAACTTCTGAAACAGTTTTGGTAGAATATCTTTTCAGTCGGATGCACAAAGTCTGATATCTACTCTGCACTATTCACTTTTACACTGCGTTTTTCACAACGTACTGTCACGTAGGGTTCGTGAACCCACTGGGCCGTACCGTCTTGGCGGTAAGGCAGCTGGCCAACAGGACGCAGGTAAAAGTCTATAGTTCGTAAAGGGTACCTGTGGCAGCTCGGACAGTAGCAAGGCAGGCTTGGCAGGAACTTGGCAGCAGGTGGAAGTCAGGCGTGGAGAAGCAGGACAGGCATGGTATACAGCACAGCACGGCACTAGATCAGGATACAAGTATAGGATACAGATGCAGGAACAGGAACACTGGGAGCAGGAAACTCTAGGGGCCATATGCAAGACAGACTAGGAATACACAACAAAGCTCAGGCGTGGGAGGATGTGCTGGAACCTTCTTATAGCCCAGGGTACTCTGGACCAATTAGCTCAATCACAAACATGCTTGCACTCTGGCTTCTCAAGTCTGGACTGAGCTCATGACCGCACCCTGGTGGTCACTGTGGAGCAGGACGGCCGTATGTGCAAACATCTCTTGAGAGAAGGGCGTCGACTGGAAGGAAGGAGTTTGTGGTCAGCGACCACGGACGTTACACATGCATTCTGTTGTATATTGATATTGAATATCTATGCAATATTTTCTCCTGCTTGGCGATCCTTTTTTCACCCGTGGAGATTCATTTTTAAAATGCTTTGTGTATGTCATTTTTTAGAATTGATGAAATCATTTTTTTTTATTTTATATTTGACTTATAGACTCAGTGTTCTCTCTTTTTGGTATTATATATAAGGAGTACAGTCATGTTATTTATACCACACGGGCGTCGACACAGAACCTGTGTCTGGCTAATCCTTTACAGTACCCCCCCCCCTTTTATGAGGGGCCACGGGACTCTTTCTAGGTGGACCTGGTTTATTGGGGAAATGAAGGTGGAACCTCCTGAGCAATACCCCAGCGTGAACATCCTGGGCGGGTACCCAAGTCCTCTCCTCAGGCCCGTATCCTCTCCAATGGACCAGGTATTGGAGGGAGCCTTGGACCATCCTGCTGTCCATAATCTTGGCCACCTCGAATTCTACCCCCTCAGGGGTGAGAACAGGGACCGGAGGTTTCCACGAGGGAGCCAAGGACGGGGAGCAGCGTTTAAGGAGGGAGGCATGAAAGACGTCGTGCACTCGAAAGGACGGGGGCAACTCCAGTCGGAAGGAGACAGGGTTAAGGACTTCAATGACCATGTACGGCCCTATAAACCGGGGAGCAAATTTCTTAGACGGGACTTTAAGGCGCAAATTTTTAGAAGACAGCCACACCAGATCCCCGACCACAAACAAGGGGTTAGCAGAACGTCTTCTATCTGCCTGAGTCTTTTGTATGCTCTGGGACGCCTCTAGGTTCTTCTGAACCTGGGCCCAGACTGTGCACAGTTCCTGATGAACGACATCTACCTCGGGATTATTGGAAATACCAGGTGAAACGGAGGAGAACCGTGGATTAAACCCAAAATTACAGAAAAAGGGGGAGACCCCCGACGAGTTACTGACCCGGTTATTAAGGGAAAATTCGGCAAGGGGAATGAATGAGACCCAATAATGTTGACAGTCAGAGATAAAACACCTTAAATATTGTTCTAGAGACTGATTAGTCCTCTCCGTTTGGCCATTAGTTTCAGGATGGAAAGCCGAGGAGAAGGACAGATCAATCTCCAACTTTTCACAGAAGGCTCTCCAAAACAATGAAACAAATTGTACCCCTCTGTCAGAAACAATATTGACAGGAACCCCATGGAGACGCAGGATGTGTTTGATAAACAAGGTAGCTAACGTCTTAGCATTGGGTAGTTTCTTGAGGGGCACAAAGTGGCACATCTTACTGAAGCGGTCTACTACAACCCACACCACCGACTTGCCTTGAGATGGAGGCAAATCGGTGATAAAATCCATGGAGATATGGGTCCAAGGTCTCTGGGGAATGGGCAAAGAACATAGTAAGCCCGCTGGTCAGGACTTGGGAGTCTTGGACCTAGCACAAACCTCACAAGCGGCGACGTAGGCCTTAACGTCTTTAAGCAACCCAGGCCACCAGTAGTTTCTGGCAATGAGGTGCTTGTTACCCAGGATGCCTGGATGGCCAGATAGTGCAGAGTCATGATTTTCTCTAAGTACCCTTAGCCGGAGTTGCAGGGGAACAAACAGCTTGTTCTCAGGAAGGTTCACGGGAGCTGAACCTTGATCAGACGCAATTTCGGAGACTAAATCAGAATCAATAGAGGAAATGATTATACCTGGAGGCAAAACACAAGCAGGATCCTCCTCCGAAGGAGGGCTGGCCATGAAGCTATGCGACAGTGCGTCAGCCTTAATATTTTTAGACCCAGCCCTATAGGTGACCAAAAAGTTGAATCTGGTAAAAAATAATGCCCATCGAGCTTGTCTCGGGTTTAGCCTCTGGGCAGATTCTAAGAAAACCAGATTCTTGCGGTCGGTAAGGACCGTTACCTGGTGCCTAGCCCCCTCCAGGAAGTGGCGCCACTCTTCAAATGCCCATTTAATGGCTAAGAGTTCGCGGTTGCCAATATCATAGTTACTCTCAGTGGTTGAAAACTTCCTGGAGAAGTAGGCACAGGGACGGAGATGGGTGAGGGACCTGGTACCCTGGGACAAGACAGCACCCACTCCCACTCCCACCTCGGAGGCGTCAACCTCCACGATGAATGGCTCCATTTGGTTGGGCTGAACCAGCACTGGGGCCGAGATAAAGCACTTCTTAAGGACCTCAAAAGCTTGGACAGCCTCAGGAGGCCAGTGGAGGAGATCAGCACCTTTGCGAGTGAGATCCGTAAGAGGCTTAGCGATGACCGAGAAGTTAGCAATAAATCTCCTGTAATAATTAGCGAACCCCAGGAAGCACTATAACGCCTTCAGTGAGGCAGGTTTGGACCCATTCCGCCACAGCCTGGACCTTGGCGGGGTCCATGCGGAATTCATGAGGAGTGAGGATTTGACCCAAAAATGGTATCTCTTGCACCCCAAACACACATTTTTCGGTCTTAGCAAACAGTTTGTTTTCCCGAAGGACCTGGAGCACCTTCCTGACATGCTCAATGTGGGAGGACCAGTCCTTGGAAAACACAAGTATGTCATCAAGGTACACTACTAGAAATACCCCCAAATTGTACCCCTCTGTCAGAAACAATATTGACAGGAACCCCATGGAGACGCAGGATGTGTTTGATAAACAAGGTAGCTAACGTCTTAGCATTGGGTAGTTTCTTGAGGGGCACAAAGTGGCACATCTTACTGAAGCGGTCTACTACAACCCACACCACCGACTTGCCTTGAGATGGAGGCAAATCGGTGATAAAATCCATGGAGATATGGGTCCAAGGTCTCTGGGGAATGGGCAAAGAACATAGTAAGCCCGCTGGTCAAGACTTGGGAGTCTTGGACCTAGCACAAACCTCACAAGCGGCGACGTAGGCCTTAACGTCTTTAAGCAACCCAGGCCACCAGTAGTTTCTGGCAATGAGGTGCTTGGTACCCAGGATGCCTGGATGGCCAGATAGTGCAGAGTCATGATTTTCTCTAAGTACCCTTAGCCGGAGTTGCAGGGGAACAAACAGCTTGTTCTCAGGAAGGTTCACGGGAGCTGAACCTTGATCAGCCGCAATTTCGGAGACTAAATCAGAATCAATAGAGGAAATGATTATACCTGGAGGCAAAACACAAGCAGGATCCTCCTCCGAAGGAGGGCTGGCCATGAAGCTATGCGACAGTGCGTCAGCCTTAATATTTTTAGACCCAGCCCTATAGGTGACCAAAAAGTTGAATCTGGTAAAAAATAATGCCCATCGAGCTTGTCTCGGGTTTAGCCTCCGGGCAGATTCTAAGAAAACCAGATTCTTGCGGTCGGTAAGGACCGTTACCTGGTGCCTAGCCCCCTCCAGGAAGTGGCGCCACTCTTCAAATGCCCATTTAATGGCTAAGAGTTCGCGGTTGCCAATATCATAGTTACTCTCAGTGGTTGAAAACTTCCTGGAGAAGTAGGGACAGGGACGGAGATGGGTGAGGGACCTGGTACCCTGGGACAAGACAGCACCCACTCCCACCTCGGAGGCGTCAACCTCCACGATGAATGGCTCCATTTGGTTAGGCTGAACCAGCACTGGGGCCGAGATAAAGCACTTCTTAAGGACCTCAAAAGCTTGGACAGCCTCAGGAGGCCAGTGGAGGAGATCAGCACCTTTGCGAGTGAGATCCGTAAGAGGCTTAGCGATGACCGAGAAGTTAGCAATAAATCTCCTGTAATAATTAGCGAACCCCAGGAAGCACTATAACGCCTTCAGTGAGGCAGGTTTGGACCCATTCCGCCACAGCCTGGACCTTGGCGGGGTCCATGCGGAATTCATGAGGAGTGAGGATTTGACCCAAAAATGGTATCTCTTGCACCCCAAACACACATTTTTCGGTCTTAGCAAACAGTTTGTTTTCCCGAAGGACCTGGAGCACCTTCCTGACATGCTCAATGTGGGAGGACCAGTCCTTGGAAAACACAAGTATGTCATCAAGGTACACTACTAGAAATACCCCCAGATGGTCTCTTAAAATCTCATTTATGAAATTCTGGAAGACCGCGGGAGCATTACACAACCCAAAGGGCATGACGAGGTATTCGAAATGACCTTCGGGCGTGTTAAAGGCAGTCTTCCACTCATCCCCCTCTTTGATGCGGATAAGGTTATAAGCCCCCCGTAGATCAAACTTAGAGAACCATTGGGCCCCCTGAACCTGATTGAAGAGATCAGGAATCAAAGGAAGGGGGTACTGGTTCCTTACAGTGACCTTATTCAAGTTCCGGTAGTCGATGCACGGCCTAAGACCACCATCCTTCTTCCATACGAAGAAGAAGCCAGCACCTACCGGAGAAGTAGAGGAGCGAATGTAACCCTTGGCCAGACATTCCTGGATATACTCTCTCATGGCTTCACGTTCGGGACAAGAGAGATTGAATATCCTACCCTTAGGGAGCTTAGCTCCTGGTACCAAATCGATTGCACAATCGTATTCTCTATGAGGAGGTAACACTTCGGAGGCCTCTTTAGAGAAAACATCAGCGAAGTCCTGAACAAACTCTGGTAGAGTGTTCACCTCCTCAGGGAGAGAAATAGAATTAACAGAAAAACATGACGTCATGCATTCATTACCCCATTTGGTAAGATCCCCAGTATTCCAGTTAAACGTGGGACTATGCAACTGCAACCAGGGAAGGCCTAAAACCAAATCGGACGATAATCCCTGCATCACCAGTACAGAGCACTGCTCCAAATGCATGGAGCCAACAAGGAGTTCAAAAACAGGGGTATGCTGTGTAAAGTAACCATTAGCAAGAGGAGTGGAGTCGATACCCACTACTGGGACAGGTTTAGGCAAATCAATCAATGGCATAGCTAGAGACATAGCAAATTCCGCAGACATAATATTAGCAGAAGACCCTGAATCCACGAAGACACTGCCGGTAGCAGACCTACCACCAAAAGAGACCTGAAAGGGAAGCAAGATTTTATTAGGTTTCATCTTTACAGGAAATACCTGTGCGCCCAAGTGACCTCCCCGATGATCACTTAGGCGCGGAAGTTCTTCCGACTGCTTATTCTTATGCCCAGGACAGTTGTTCACTTGATGCTTGTCATCCCCACAGTAGAAGCAGAGACCATTCTTCCTGCGGAACTCTCTACGTTGTTGGGGGGACACGGAGGCCCCGAGTTGCATAGGTTCATCCGAGTTTTCCGTGGAAGAATGAAGCAACGGAACCTCGGGAGCCATCATGGGGGAGTCAGAGAAGAAGGCACAAAAACGTTCAAGTCGTCGTTCCCTGAGACGTCGGTCAAGTCGTACCGCTAAAGCCATAACCTGATCTAGGGAGTCAGCAGAGGGATAGCTAACTAGCAGGTCTCTCAGGGCGTTCAACAGACCCAATCTAAACTGGCACCTCAAGGCAGGGTCATTCCACCGAGAAGCTACACACCACTTCAATAGACAGTGGGCGGGAACTAGCTCCGTCTGGCCAGGCTGTGATAGGCTCTCCCACTCCTAAGCCTGCCATCCTGAGTGGTGGAAGATGGAGTCAGTCTCACAGACATAGGAGCAGGTGCAGACTGATTGCCCACGGGCGTCGACACAGAACCTGTGTCTGGCAAATCCTTTACACTGAGATTCATAGTTCTGCAAGAATGCGGTCAGAAAGAGAGAGGTTAGCTGTCTAAAAGGCAAGAGGAATGTGAACGCTGTGTCTTATCTCCACACACTGCTCTTCTTAATACCGCCCCCTCCCCCAGCATCATACTATGCCGAGAGATAGCACTACCCTCACACTGGTAGTGAAATATTACAGCAAGCTCAATTCAAGTATTTGCCTACTTAAAAGGATAAACTACAAAATGTGGACTGCTGGAAATGTAGAGCCAAGGATGAGATGTTTAGTCAGATCCCACACACAGCTTGTTGCTTTACAGTAATTTACTTGGCAGACGTTTTATTCTCTGTTCCACTAGATGAAGAATTACAGTTGCTATTTGCTTTTACACATGCCAGCAAGCAATACTGTTTGGTGTTGCTACCCCAGTGCACGACCAACAGCCACACCCAAATCAGTACGGCCCATGCTGCAGTACTGCAAGGCTGGGCCCCGCCTGCTGTTGGGACCCAATTGTTACATTATGTTGATGACCTACTTCTGGCCTGTGAGTCAGATCAAGACAGCCTAGATGTTACCCTGAGTCTCCTGTTTTGTTTTGTTTTTAGCAGGCTGCAAGGCATCTAAAGATAACTTGCAATTTTGTTAGGAGAAAGTCACTTTTCCAGGCCATTGCATATCCCAGGGGGTCAAACACTTGTCCCCAGATAGAGTGGTAGCAATACGATACACTCCTGTCCCAGCCATTCCCAGACAACTCCGTGTTTTACCCCTCGACGACCTCGGCCATGGACATCCTGCTGCTGTGCTGCGTTCCCCCCCCCCCTGTGAGGTGCCGGCACTTACTTCTGGGTATCGAGACTGTCTCCCGGAGCATGAAAATCATCATCATCAACTCACATGATGTCCTGGACTATAAGAAGGCCACCGCCCTTCTGATCCTCGCCTAAGCGTTGTTGTTGCTTCCAAAAGTCTGTCTTGCAAATGGTCTCCTAAGTGTCTTCCAGCTTCCCAGTGTTCCCCGTACCTGTTTCCCATGCTATCCAGTACTATCCTGATCTACTGCCGTGATGAGCTGTTGTCGTGCTGTGCTGCATTTCCATGCCTGCTCTGCTACTCCACGCCTGACGTCTACCTGCCGCCTGGTCACAGCCGAGCCTGCCTTGCTACTGTCTACATTGCCTCAGGTAACCTTTCTGGACTATAGACTCTGTAACATACCTGTTTGGCCAGCTGCCATCCCGCTATGCGGTACGGCCCAGTGGGTTCACACCCGGCATCGTGACATGCGGTAGTCACGATGTACAAGGTAATCATCTAGAGACTACTCCCACCTTCTTGTTCTGCCCAAGATGTAGTGCTAGAGGCACTCGCTAAAGCTTGTAACCTGGAAAAATGTAAGACAGCCAAGATTTACACTGACTCTGGGTATACTTTGAATATGTGCTCGTATGCATAGACCTGTTTTCAGGGTGGCCTTAAGCCTGGCCAGTATCTTCCCCCAGTGCAAAGAACATGGCCAAGAATATTCTCAGTAAAGTCGTGTGTAGATATGGGATCCCTGAGACCATACAAAGTCCATTTTACTGGAGAAACTATGAAGAAGGTCATGGGATCACTGGGGATAAAACAGGCTTTCCACACTCCCTACTACCCCCATAGCAGTGGTAGGATAGAAAGAATAAGTGGTACCCTGAAGTTGAGGATACAAAAAGCAATGGAAGAGACAGGGAAGCCCAAGACTGAGTGTCTACCCCTTGCTTTGTACTCGGGAAACACCTAACCAGAAGTTGAGCCTTGCTCCCTATGAAAGTGTCCCCAAGATAGGCTTGTACTTTGCACAGCAATTACGGGCAATGCATGGGGATCTTATCCAGTATGTCGGGGCCCTACACAAGCATTTACAGCAAGTGCATAAATGTGTATTTTCTTCCATTCCAGACCCTAACTCCACAGACGGTACACACACAATACAACCTGGAGATGGGGTTGTCATCAAAAGACACGTGAGGAAAGCCTCGAGCCAAGTTTTGACAGGGCCATACTGTGCCCACTTCAGGAAAGCTTGAGGGAAAACCGACACGGGTCCATGCTAGCCACTGCAAGTAGGTGCAGGAGCCTGGACCGTCGTCCTCATCTGACTAATGACACCCTGTGCCTCAACCCTAAATGAACATTAGAAACATGAATGGGACAATAGGTGGACACATTTTAATGTCCCTCTTACAATAGTGAGGCATGTTTTTGACCATTGGTGGTCATGGGAAAAGGGTCAATTTGGGGGCACTTAAGTTAAGGGATACTACTAGTTGTAAATGAAAATTAGCTACTGCTTGGACCGGTATGATTTTTCTTTAACAGATGTAGGTTTAGCACTTAAGAATGCACATAATATAGAAAAGCTTGCTGAATTGTTTGGTAATGTAACAGAATGTATGTTTGATGCCTTGAATATATATTGTACAGTTGATCCTAGTACCCAGCATATAATAGTTCTAGACTATCGCACTGCTGCACAAGGTTGAATGTGCCAGGTAACTGGTCCTACTTACTTCCACTATATAGACCCACATGGCAACATTTAGGTAAGAGCAGAGATCCAAATAATAGACAAAATGAGAAGGAAGTTACTCCAGGAACACCAAGACAAAGAGGTTTTCTGGTGGGGGGCACTTTCTCATTTATAAACACAGCTAATTCGTTTAGTGGGATAGGTGGATGGATCTCTGGATTACTACATGTTGCAGCCCAGTTGCTTATAGTCCTCTTGAAGCCATATCTCACTTTTAAAGGGAATATGTTGCCAGCAAAACATGTTTTGTTTTTTTTTAATTAAACATTTAGTGTGTAGGTGATTAAACATTGTTCAAATTTTTTTTATTTTTTTCACGAGTCGGGAAATATTATAAATTAGATTCTAATTTATAATATTTCCCAGTGCTGGTCACTAGATGGAGCTATTCCCAAAATTGCAGCATTGCATGTGGTAAAGCAACCACATTGCTTTTTGCTGCAAAATTGGGAAAAAAGCACTCGCTCTAGTGAGCTCTCAGCATCCCCCCCTCCTTTATCCTGGCTAGTGCCGGGATAAACGAGGGGATTGAACGGTCTAACCTCCTACACTGTGTGTCGCCATTTTTTGAGCTAACACACAGTGTAGTAGGTTTACATACAGTAGTAAACACACACAAACACGAACATACATAGAAATCTCTTACCTGCTCCTGCCGCCGCGGCTCCCTCCGGCCCGTCCGCTCCGTCTGCTGCCGCTGGTCCAAGTGCACAAGTCCGGAAGCCGCGACCGGAAGTAGTAATCTTACTGTCCGGCCGCGACTTCCGGTCCACAGGAAAATGGCTCCGGACGGCGCGCATTTCAAATTGGACTGTGTGGGAGCGGCGCATGCGCAGTTCCCACACAGACGGCGTACACAGAAGTGGATGGGACGGGCCCCGTTCGCAGTCCCTATGGGACTGTGGCTGCCGTATTCCATGTCTGTATGTGTCGTTAATCGACACATACAGAAATGGAAAAAAAAATGGCAGCCCCCATAGGGAAGAAAAAGTGAAAAAATAGAAAAAAGTAACACACAAACACACAAATAAATAAAAACATTTTTAATAAAACACTAACATTAAACTGACATGAAATTTTTTTTTGTGGTGACACTGTTCCTTTAAGTTGCCTATGTTGGCAATAAGTAAATTACCTTCATCTGTATCAAATGTGAAAACAGTCACCTACAGGCCAGCCACCAGGACAAAACTCCTGACCTATGTGTCCGTACAGGATGGGACAAAGGGCTACTGAATTTGATACAATACAAAGAAAGTGATACTGCACATCAGGCAGTTCTATCCCACGGGAAATGGAGTGAAGTTGGTAGGTGAAGTCTCCCTGCACCACTTGGGCATCAAATCCTCAAGCCCCCGGTATGTCAAAAGAGTGTCCTTTTCCTCGGTATGCGTTGCCATACTTTTTTTTTTTGTTAGTCTAAAGGAAAGCGCTTTCCTATTCAGAGGGATACAGTAAAAAAAAAAAAAAACAGCACCATATGTTTTTTTTTAACAATGTGTCAATGGACTATAGGATGCCTGAGGAAAAAGAAACGAGATCTGAACCTCAAAATTAATCAGTTGTGCTACAAAAAGTCTCATGTAACTCAGGCTTTAAGTGTAAGCAGCTCCAAAGTCATAGATCAGACGAATCATTACAACCGCTGCCTGCGACCTGAATGTGCAGGCAGTCTGCAAGAGCTGCCTGCAAGAACAACTCTTACATCTGTAAGTACAGATTTGGGGGGTAGAGTGGATGCCTCCACTCCACTGTATTTCAACTTCTTGCTGGAGGGTCATTTTAATATCTCATTCACATGTTTTTATTTTACATTTTCCTTTCCAATTGTTGTAAATGAATCTGAAAAGAACAGTAGTGTGAAGAAGGTCTTAAAATGACAGGTTTCTCATTAAAGCAGGAAATCATTTCAATATTCTATTACATGTAAAAAATAGGAAGTTAATTATATTATACAGGGATGAAGGAACGGTGAAGTGTTCTAAAAATAAATGTATTTATTAACTCTTATGTTACTATGATTCCTTGACTCATCAGGAAATGAAAACACCTTGTACCGCCTAAGAACAAGTATGTAAAGACATGACAGCAATTATCTAAAGACAGTGATGTAATCCTTTAATAATGGATATGTATGTAATGTTACATCTACTTTGTAATTAATTAGAAATTGCACATTTTAACCCCATTCCACCGCAGAAATTTTTCAGATTTTCATTTTCACTCTTTCCTCACCACCTTCCAAAAGTTCTAACTTTTTTATATTTCGATTGATAAAGCCGTATGTGGGCTTTCATTTTTCGTGACGAGTTGTAATTTTTTTACGGCACCATCTAGTGTACTATGTAATGTACTGGCAAACTGGAAAAAAAATCTTTGTGGGGTGGAATGGGAAAAAACATCAATTCCTCCATTTTTTTTACGGGTTTGATTTTTATGGCGTTCAACGTGCAATAAAAATATGATGTTAATCCTGTGGGTGAATATGATTTACTGTTTTTATTAGTCTGCCTCGGTGACTTGAATCAGCTCTCGTTGGGTCACTTGCACAATACACTACAATACTAATGTACTGCAGTTTATTGTGATTTTGACAGGCTTCTATTAAGCCCTGAGGGGATTCCGCTGATTGCAGCAAAGAAACCTGCTTAGTATGGAGTGGGCTTAGCCCGTGAGCCCACTTCATACTTCCCCTTTCTGGCTATGGCATAAGTAGTATATGCCAAATGTCAGCAAGGCGTTAATAGTAACAATGTTGTAGAGAGAATGCACCCTTCTCTATTAGTCCCTGCCTGGAATCTGCGGCCACCTCACTAAGCGAAACATGGGTTGGGTGACCCCCATTCTTGATATATGCTCTAGGACCTGCATCCTTTAGTCATTTATGGCATATAATGTAGATATACCATCAATGTCTAAGTTGTGACTACCCCCTTAAACCTATCTCTTCCATCTTCATCTTACAGGGTTCCCACAAGGTTTCTGTAAGTGTGAAGGTAGAAATATTGTTTGCTTCGTTTCGTCTTCACAGCCTGCCCTGACCTGTATTTGGCAACCCATACTGGTTGAACGCTGCCTGTTCCGACCTTGGCTTTGAATGACCATGCTTCTGCCTTACACTTCTATAACTTGCATATGTATACCATCTGCAAGTCATCAGTGCTTTACATCCGAGTCTACTCTGGGGACGTGACCCTGTGCAAAGTACATATCCCTGTAAAAGGTGATTCAGGGTGAAAATGTAAAATCCCTCTGACTCCGACCCCTCAGTGAAATCTATTAGATACACAATGGGTTCACTCCTGTGGTTAGTTTGTGATAGTGAGGTATCTCTGGGGGTTTCATGTTTTTTCAACATTTCCAACACAAGTACAAAAACACAAATCTCTTTATTTTTTTCACCTAGTGTTCAGTGACTTTTTGAAAACTAGGTCACAAGTTCTTTCTTTTTCTTTACATAAGAAATACTGGTACAGTAAATAAGCCGTCATTCCGTGAAGGAGGAAGGGATATATTTATAAATTTCATTTGAGGAAGATTTCATTATGTATTGCGAAACATTGTACTATTAATACCATGCTAAGATAATACAAGACATAGATTGTTGTGTAAATGTGGGAATCTCCATCATTATCTGATCTGTTAAGTACATGTTATACGTAGCTATATGTCTTATCATTGCAGACTATTTAAGGCAACCTAGCACAGAATCAGCTTTCATTAAGCAAATACAAAGAAGACGCCTCCGGTTAGTTTCTCTTCTTTCTTCTCTCTATTTAGTAGTGATGTTTAGTTTTCTTTTTAGACCTTTGTTCGGCCCATAGTTTTTGTCTACGTTTAACATATATGTTTTTTAAAAGTATACTACCAAATGTATGTTGTAACATTCCAATAGGTTACTATATGTCAAACATATGTCAAAATAGTTTCTGTATGACACATTTGTTTTGCAAGGTGAACAGTAATGGACAACCCCTTTAAATAATTTAACTAAAAATCATGCCACATTTCTATATGCACCATGTTTTGTTTGTCTCTCCTGATAATGTAAAAAATGTGCTTGGGCTGGGGTTGGCAAGGCAGCATCAACAAACTAACTCCTCTGTATATGGACACCTTATTATGTGACCTCCAAACTTATGAATGTGTTCTTATGAGTGGTAGTCACATGATAGAATGTACATGAGTTAGTATTTTAAGGCTACCATGGCAACCCCTGAGTAATATATCAAGTAAAATGCCTCTTTTAACATGGTATCTCATTTAGATGGTTATTTTTCTGTTAATAGATAATAATGTATATGACAGACACTTGACTATTTGTACTTGGTTTGTCAAATGGTCTACTGGTATCTATGACTTTTGACCCTATTTCATAACTTTGACATTTTTAAAGTTTTTTTAACCAGTTAAGTGTCCGGGACATACATGTATGTCATGGAAAGGCTTAACTAAAGTCTCCACATCGCTACGGTGATTTCCTGGGCACAGGAGCTGTGCCAGCTCAATCAACAGCAGGAGCCTGGTGGTGCATGACAGCTGTGTTCCTGCTGTAACAACTTGGTTTAGAGAAACCAGGTAAAGCCACAAGTATTTATCGTGCAAAAGTACTAAAACATAAATATATATATATATATATATATATATATATATATATAAAATTGGTATCGCCGCATTTGTATTGACCTGTAGAATAAACGTAACATGTTATTTATACTGCACGGTAAAGAGTGTATGAAAAAATTGCAAAAAAAAAGAAACAATGATGGAAATACTGGCTCTTGGAAAGCAAAGAAAAAAAAATAATTGCTCGGTCCTGAAAGTCCAAAATAGGCTGGTCCAATAATGCATTTAAGAGCATTATAAATTAAATTATCTTTATCTAATGCTGTTTCATGGAAACTCATTATTTTCTTATTCATCAGGCTACAGATATCACTACTTTAAACTTTCCATACTTTATTCCTCATACTAGGTGGATAAGAAGATACTTGGAAGATGATTGAGGTTCAACACTGATATTGAAAAAAATCCCAGAAACAAACATGTCACTTAACACTACAGAAACAACTGACATTAATGCTGAAAATACAGGTGGTTACGCAGAATTTGCCTATATACATTTTACAATTGCAGCTGCCATTGCTATACTCCTCTGCCTGATTGGATTGGTGGGAAATATTATTTTACTATGGAACCTGTTCTTCAATATCCAGAAGAACAAATATACTACTTACAGTATCAACTTGGCAGTGGCGTACTTCATCTTTTTACTGTTCAGCGTGTGTATACTGGTTCTTTATATCAATACATTAAATAGTACATATCCTGATTTTCAAGGGAAAGATTCCTTGTACTTGTTTATAGAAATATTTTATGACAGCGCGCTCTATTCAGGAATGTTCCTCCTCACAGCTATCAGCGTGGAAAGATGTATCTCTGTCACATTCCCTGTGTGGCACAAGTGTCATCGTCCTAAGACTTTGTCTGTAGTCATGTGTGTTATACTTTGGACAATTGGCGGCATAGAAAGCCTTTCTGAAAACTTGGTGTGCACGCCAGAAGCTTTCGTGACTCAGACTTCAGGATGCACGGCAATCCAGCTAATAACATTTGCTTTGGCTATCATAATCTGCCTACCAACCATGGTCACATCCTGTTTAATCCTGCTCGTCCACATAAAGAGGAATTTCCACCATCAGGCCTCCACTGCACTTTATGCTTTCATAATCTCAGCAGTCATTGTGTTTATCTTATCCATTGTTCCGTTCAACTTTGTATGGCTTCTAATGTACTTTAATTTAATATCGACAGACATCGAAAGCATTGCTTTGTTCTTTGTCAGTATCTACGGCACAGTGCTTAATTGTACTATAATCCCCTACCTATATATCTTTGCTGAAATAAAATGGCAAGCAAAATCCTACAGCCCTGAAAGAGACAGCAGCACAGATACAGCCACAAGCAAAATTGATAGTATATGAAATACCAGACCACATTTAAAAAAGATTGTTATACTTAAAGTGTAGCTAAACGTTTGACAAACTTCTGACATGTCAAAGTGACATGTCAGAAGTTTGGATTAGTGGGGGTCCGAACACTGAGACCCCCCCAATCGCTAGAACGAAGCAGCTGAAGCACTCGTGTGAGCGCTCAGCCGCTTCGTGTCTGTTCGGCTATTTCTGGAAATAAATGTATTGTGTACCGACTCAATAGAAAGTCTATGAGCCTGTACTCCGATACATCTGCTTTCCGGAAAAAGCCGGACAGACACGAAGCGGCTGAGCGCTCGTACGAACGCTTCAGCTGCTTCGTTCTAGCGATTGGTGGGTGTCTCAGTGCTCGGACCCCCACCAATCCAAACTTCTGACATGTCACTATGACATGTCAGAAGTTTGTCAAATGTTTAGCTACACTTTACAATTTACATTTATATTTAATCTTGCATAAACTTTATGTATTTTGCTGATTTTGAGTTTTGTGATATTTTCAAATACAATCACATCTAAAGCTAAATTCAGCAATACGCTGCTTTTATGTTACCAAAGTGTGATGCATTATGGGAGCTCAAATAACAGTTACATAGAGTAAGTGGTTTTAATAAAAATAAATTTTATAATAAACTTACCTTTAGGTCTTCACACACAGAAAATGTTTGGTGTTTTAAACTGCATCAAAACACTTCTAAAATCGCTAGCAGTTTTTAAAGGAAACATGCATTTTTTATAAGCCGTTTTGTAGTGGCGTTTTTTATTTGGTATCATCTTTTGCATGCTTTTTTCTGGAAAAAATGACACTGACCACAAAATTGCCTGAAAAATGACACAAACCAAAACCCAGTTGTGTGTAGTGCATTTGATACTTTACTATAGACTTTAATGTAACATCTGCCTGCACTCAAAACTACATGTAAAAAGTCGCGAAAAACGCACAAAAATGCTGTGTGTGAATCCAGCCTTAAAACGAAGCACTGGCCACCTTAGCAACTTCACAGCCACATTCCCATAACTTGGGCCTGAATGACACATCATTGCACAGCATGACAACACCAAGTGGTGGGGGACCCCGTGACTAGCAGCATGTTAACAGACAGGATTTTAATGTATATTGTTAGTCTTTCAAAATATTGTACTTGTCGGAACCTGTTCTTTGGGTTTGGAAAACCCCTTTAAGACTAAACTGCAAGGTCCTAGACTATGTTCTGTTTACCAGAGCAATCAATAAAATTTTCAAAGCAACTATGAATATAAGTAGAGAAACCATGTTACGACTCATGATCAATACAAAAGCAGTAGTTTTTGGGAAAAGTGGAGTTCTTTAATAGTTTACAAGACTTACCTATGTTAATACATTTCTTTATATTGGTAAGGTAATGATAAATTGCACACTGGCATAGAAATGATTTCATTATTAGTTATAATAATTTAGAATTAAATGCTACTTGTCTCTTATGGATTTTTTTTTTTTACAATATATAGTAATATAAGGCCACTTTCACATGACAGTATTCTGGTCAGTATTATGAATCAGTATTTGGAAGACAAAACCAAGATTGTGTGCAAAACACAAAAGAGTTGCAATTCTTTCCATTATACTTTTTCTGTTTATTTTCCATTCCTGGTTTTGGCTTCCAAATACTAATGTAAAATACTGACTAGAATACTGACGTGCGAGAAGCCTAAGTCACATAGTTGTCTTTCATTGGTATTTTCAATAGGCACGAGGAAAACACGAAAATATATGTTGACTGTATAAAGATGTAAATAAATACAAAAATGTATGACATAAAAAATTAATTTTCATAAGTTTGTGATTTCGGCTTTACTTTAGGACAGCAATGATGTGATAGAATGGAAATGTATCAATCACGTTTTATTTTATTTAGGTCACATGATGATTTATATCTATCTTTTTCTGGGGATACAAAAAACTGGAGACCACAGTACAAAATAAGGAACACTTCAATATATTTACTTTTACGATTCCTCACCTAATATATTTACTTCAGGATTCCACCATATGGTTCCCCTTGGAGTTTCTTTTTATAGGCCTGTATAATAACATTATATATATGGGACAAAAATACCACAGGAGCGAATAACGTCCTGTTCACATCTGCGTTTGGCATTCCCTTGTTCTGCTCCGCCAGAGGAGCAGAAAGAAAATGCCGGAAGCGAGGGTTCTGTTGAATAACGGAGACAACCCTCACCCGACGGAACCCATTAACTTTAATGGGTTCTGTCGGTTTTTCAGTCGGGGTGTCCGTGGTTTTCCCGGAACACCATAACGCAAAATATTGTTTCCGGTAATCTCTATCGGATCTGTGACGGAGGCCCCTAACGGAGGCTCCCATGCAAATGTGAACAGAGCCTAAATTAATAACAGCCTGTTGTGTTTTTCAATTATTGTTTGGGCCATTTACATAACAGGCGTATCCACAGGAAAAATTGTTGAATTGACCAAGCCTTGTCTAATATATTAAAATGGTAGACATTATCACAGCTATACCAAACAATGTTTGAAATACAAATAAATAATATAAGTCAACCCTGTCCAATCTTTTCTCTCAACTAAACAACCCAAATTTTTCTAATTTTCTCTTGGTACTTCAATCCACCCATCCATCTCTTAATCACTTTAGACGCCCAGCTTTAAACCCTCTTTAACACTGCTTTATCTTTCTTGGTGCCCAAAAATATACACATTATTATATATCTGGTCTGTTTAGTGATTTAATGTTAAAACTATGCGGCAAATTTACTAAGCTGTGTAAGTTTTAGACTGTGTAAACTTAGACCAGGCAGCCAGTAGATGCACCAAATGTATCACAGTGGTGCATGCTGTATGATACATTTGGTGTGCCTAGTTAGACTTGCTAGATACTTTTCTCCTCCTTATATGACCTTTGATTTGGCATATTTTGTGACAGAATCTTGTGCCAGATATGTGGCACATTTTGGCACATTTAAGCCACGCCCCTTTTCCACTAAGCACTGCACCTCCTCCAATTTTATTTTACAGTGACTAGAGAAGTGCAAACTGTTCTAAAATGAATTGTTCCAAGTTGCCCAATGAATGCTAAATTGTGGCATGTTTTTCGACACATATTATGCGCAGACACATTAATAAATCAGGCCTACTGCTTTAAATTCAGACAGCTTTATATTAGACAAGATGCTCCAAATTTAACACGTGCTGGATGATAAAGTTGGCGCATCTTTAGACAATTCTGTCCAACTTTATACCACATTTTGGTTGGCTTGCTTTAGACTAGTGGTTCTTAACCTTATTGGAGGTACTGAACCCCACCAGTTTCATATGCGCATTCACTGAACCCTTCTTAATTGGAAAAATAAAATATGATTTTTTTCAAATTCAAAACATAGGTATATATTTTACTGGTGCACAAAATGAAGCGTGCATCAACATCACTGTGTTCAAAGAACAAAACCATCAAAACATGATTTTCACACAAAAACATAATAATGAATATTTACTGCAAATCAGTGTGACTTCTGCTGTTGCCTTTCAGAGACCAGTTCAGAAATGCGCAGCTTCACCTTGGCAAGTGCCACTCTCATGTCATTTTCGCAACAAAGTCTGTTCCTTTTCTTCGTTTTTTTATGTCCATCATACTCGAAAAGGATTGCTCGCAAAGATATGTTGTAACAAACGGTATGAAAATGTCCAGAGCTTTCTTAGCAATAACAGGGTACGTTACCATTTGTTGACACCAAAACGTTGAGAGCGTTGTTGTTCTGAAGAGTTGCTGAATTTCAATGATTTTATCGAGGTATTCATCATTGACATCTGTTGTCTCAACACTAAACGTGAACGGCTGTCTCACCCATGCTGGATATGACTCTCTTGTAGGGAAGTATCCGTCGAGAGACTTTGCAAGCTCATCTAAGTGCGTGGCAATTGCTTGCTTCAGTTCCGCGGGTACAGAAATGTCTCCGATTCCAGATACATCTTCGATCTTACTTACACAGTCGTCCAGCAGGGGAAAGTTTGCGAAGTTATCGCTCTCTGTTCGTCGCTTCCATAACGGTAGCTTTTTTTGAAAAGCCTTCAGATTTTCTTCCACTTCGATGATGTTGACTCCACCGCCCTGCATCTGTTGATTGAGATAATTGAGAGCTGCGAAGATATCAGCCATGTACGCTAAAATGAGAATGAACTCAGAATTTTTGAAGCAATCTGCATGACAATGTAGGTGCACTTGCAAAAACAGGGCTAATTGCACACGCACGGCAAAAACACGATTCAGCACCTGTCCCCGGGATAACCACCGAACGTTAGAATGGTACAGAAGTACCTCGAATTCAGAGCCCATTTCTTTACACAGCTCACTGAAGATGCGGTGCCTCAGAGCACTATTTCGCACATAGTTCACACATTCCACTACAATTTTTAATACTTCAGCCTGTTTTGGAGGCAAGGTTTTTGTTGCCAACGCATGCCTGTGCAGAATACAATGCGTAACAATGATGTGTGGTGCATCGGCTTTCACTAGCGCACCAAAACCAGACTTTCTTCCCAGCATGACTGGAGCTCCGTCTGAACAAACTGCAGAAACCATATCCCACGAAAGATTGTTGTCTTTGAAAAAGTCATCCACAAGTTTCTTCACATCGGCTGCCTTAGTTGTTATTGTAAGAGGCTTACAAAATAAAAAATCTTCCTTAAATCACGTCGTCTTTCACATAGCGCACGAATACAGCAAGCTGGCTTAGATTGGAAATGTCTCTGGTCTCATCGAGTTGAAGGCTGAATTTTGCCGGGCTTGAAATCAGATATGCAACTACTTCAGTCAAGATGTCTTTGCTCATGTCCTCTATTCTGTCGCTGATGGTGTCATTTGAAAAAGGAATTTGGGATAACTTAACTTCAGCCTCTTTTCCCAGCATGATATTCGCCATCTTCAACACAGCTGGTTTTATGAGTGTTCCACCAATAGTGTGTGGTTTGCCCTGCTTTGCGATCAGGTAAGCAACTTCGTACGATGCTGTGAGGATCGGTTTGTTGATGGGTACAAAGCCAAGAACAGGCAGAGTAGCCTTTTCATCGACTTTGGTTCTCTTCACCTTGAATTCAGCGAGCGTTGTATTCTTGTATTTTCCATCTCCATGCAGCTTAAGGAAGTGTTGTCTTAGTTTTGCAGGTGCTAGACTAGAATTGCTCAACTTGGCATTGCAAATAAGGCAGTTAGGACGCTGACTCCCATCACGTTCCGTTATACATGTGAATCCATATTGTACATATTCGTCGAACCACTTTCTTTTTTTGCTTGACATAGTTAGTATGAAGGGATTCAAATATTAAGAAATAAATCACACGACGTACCATCACGACAGTCACAAGTCGACTACTGAGCGCACCAAATTCCCTGCAGCACAGATAGGCCAAGCGATGTAGCGTGATCACCTGCAGCCAATGATGGCCAAGCAGGGCGTGTCATCACGAATCATATGAGTCGGATATGTGTCTTGACCTCCGCCGAACCCCTGAGACTGACTCACTGAACCCTTGGGGTTCGATCGAACCCAGGTTAAGAACCACTGCTTTAGACCTTTTTTTTGCGGCAAAATTTTGGGGCAACTTAAGCCATGCTCCATTTCCACTAAACTATGCCCCCTTGTTGAGTGATTCACAAAAAGTGTTTAAACCACATTATTAGCTATGTGCTCCAGTTTTCTAGTGATTAGTACATCTGCCCCTACATTCTTATCATGTACCAGTTAGTTTTGATAGATATTATTTGCCTTGGCAGCAACTGCCTGGCACTGGTTGCCACAATTCAACTTACTAAACATTAATGTGCACAAACTGTTTCACATGTGACTTTTCCCTATGAAAAAAGTAATAGTGAAATGTGTTCTCTTGTCCTAAATGAAAAAACTAAAATTTTTGAACTTGAAAACCTAATTTGTCACTTTTCTGGCCCACCTTTCTATTTATTCAAATGTCTCTTACCATGATATTAGTACTTATTTTGAATAGTGACCACTCCTCATAGAAGCTGATCTGCACCTTAAAACTTGATATATCCATAGGAAAGGTCATCAGTATATGATCAGTGGGGTTCCGACACCTGTACCGCGCACTGATCAGCTCTGCCGGCTTCCTACGACACTGGAAGTTTTGCAGTGGTCGGTGCCGAAAGCAGTATAGCAGCCGTGCTGCAGTACTGCAGCTTTGCTCCTATTTAAGTGAATAGGAACAGAAAAAAGGCATTTTGCCAACCTGGTTTGGGTTCTCTGTCCTCAGGGCCCCAATAATCTGCCTCTATAGTACGTATGCTCTTGGGTCCGATCTTCTGCTTTTGTATGTTAAAAGGGAAGGATTGTTTTAAGGGTATGTTCACACTGTTTATTTGTAGTTCGTACACATGGAGACAAAGGTCTGTAGAGGAGATGTATACCAAAAACATTAGGCAATTTTTTCTTTGCATAGTTGTTCATTTTTTTTTCTTTATGCATTATCCATACCCTTAATTAACACAATAGGGCAGACTTAATAAACTGTGTAAGTTTTAGACAGTTGTAAACTTAGACCAGGCAGTCAAAAGATGCGCCAAATTGATCACAGTGGTGCATGCTGTATGATAACTTTAATACATTTCTCCTCCTTAAACCCCCTTAAAGAGGCTCTGTCACCAGTTTATAACTGCCCTATCTTCTACCTAATCTAATAGGCGCTTTAATGTAGATAAGTAATGTGTTGTTTTGGTGTGGATTAAGCTGGACATGAATGAAGAGAAGTGTATGACGCTGATTGGTCAGCGTCATACACTTCTCTTTACTACGCCCACTTGGTCAAGAGTAAAAAAAAGCGCCCACTTGAGCATTAAGAAAAAATTTGCATGACACTTAAAATGCTCATAACTTTGTCAAAAATAAATGTTTTTTAACAAAAAACACATTACTTATCTACATTAAAGCGCCTATTAGATTAGGTAGAAGATAGGGCAGTTATAAACTGGTGACAGAGCCTCTTTAATTTGGCTTATTTTGCAACAGAATTTTAAGTTAGATCTTTGGCGCATTTTGCCACATTATGGCGCATTTTAAGTCATGCCCATTTTTGTTTAGCCCCACCCTTTTCTGAACTTGTTTGAGGTGGTGCAATTTCTGTTTTAAAATGAAATGTGCCGAATTGTGGTGCATTTTTAGACAAATTCTACGAGCAGATAATTAGTCAATCTGACCCATAGTGAATTAGACACAGGTTAAATGCAAATTTGTGGTACGGAATCCACAGAAAAAAATTGCAACTAAAGTACAGTATAATGCCATATGAACAGGCTGAAATAAAAAGCCTACCCAAAATCCGCAGCATGCCTTATGTATCACAACTTCTTTTCCAGTCATGCTGTGGATTTTGTCCATTACAATGCAGTAAGGAAATTTAACTGCAAAATCTTCATCAAAATCTCTGGCAAAATCACCTGTTTACATTGCCATTAAAAACATTTGTTGGGGTTTCTGTCACTTTTGGCGGCAATTATAGTGCAGCTATCACAGCTTATCCATTAATAATAAGATCTAACTTTTATTTAGCATGCATTAAAACCAAGAAAGTGGTAACTTAATTGTATCAAAAATAATTCAATACATTTTTTTACCAGATAAATGGGGTTATGCTAAATTCAAAATTCCCAAATTTATGGGTTGGTTAGATGAAGGTGACAGTTAATTGCGGACAGACACTCTTATTGCACCATTCTAGTTGTGCTCCTAATTAAATGCATCTGGTCCTTCTGGATGCATTATTTATCTACAAGTCACAGCCCCTCTTATATGTTTTACCCAGCATTCAGGGATCATCAGGGAGAGTTAGGTTGCGTCCTTTCCTTATATTTTGATGCAGGTAAAAAACAGTGGCCGCGTGCACTCGGAACGCTGAGTTTATAAACCCTAACGAGGGACATCACTTGAGCGAGCAGCCAATCAGTGGAGGTGCTCATCTACCGCTTCACAAACCCCCCCCCTTCTGCTCATCGGCTGTCTAGTTGCTCAAGTCTCCTCTTTTAGTCTCGTTCGGATGTCATGGAGACATGAAGGGCGTCCCCCACCAGATTCAGAGCAGGTTCTTTACACACTGAAAGCTTGGTATAAACATAGAGGAACGCTCAGATCCTCTATAAACTTGTCACATAGTGTACACTGAATGGCAGTTATGGAGGTGCTTTCCCCCCACCTCCATTGGATTATATCACGCTCGTATTTCTAACTCCTCCATCGATTAGGATGGGGTGCACCCTATTTGTATTAAACAGATCCCTGTTTGACATCTAGGAAGACTTAACTATAGCCTTATAGATATGGATGGCATATAGAGTGCATCACTATCATGATGTGACACCATATGAGAGTGATAACATGGTCATATGGTCTAAATATACTTAGGCGGTGCTAGGTTTAGACCCCCTATTGGTCAGGGGTGTATAGAAGATATGGTGTTGCACCAGTTCAATAACGTATTCCGATTGCCCATACTGGTCTAATGTATGTACTATACCGTAACTCTATAGGTCCCGACTTTTATTTCAAATAAAGCATGTAAAGCTGTATTGTTCATTTAGACCTAAAGGGAATAGTCCTCAGCCTGTGTATCCACATACATTTTTTTTCTGCAGGTTTCGTTTGTTGAGATCACCTTTCCTTACAATCTCGTGTATTTTCTAGATCCCACTGAACAAGGTGTGCCACTGCAGTATCCCTCTGATGTCTAATGTCTCCGAGGTGGTCGCCTATACTACTCCTCAGTTTCCTTATCGTCAGGTTTGCATCAGGGTTCCAGTATTTTTTTCAGCAAGAGTAGCACTGCAGACTGCTCTGTTCTTGCCAACAAAAATGCCGGACCACCAAGGAACCTTAAAATGTGAACAGATCCTACAATATAAACAAATCTCAAGGCTGTATTGGAAATACATATTACAGTGCACCACAACCGTTGCAGAAAAATTTAGAAAGTACTAGAAAGGTTAATTTGGCTGGATGTGTTACTTGCTTGGTTACTTTCTGAGTCATTATTTATATTTTCTATTCTGAAGGCTCTTTCAAGGGCATCTTGAATGGATGGACTAGTCTTCTGCTTCCACTTTCTCCCGATAATGAAGTAAACATATGGGTCAAATGTACAATTAAGCACTGTACTATAAATACTGGCAAAGTGAAGAGCCACTGTATGAATGTCAGATGGCAGCAGTCTGAAATATATTAAAAACCATGCAAAATTGAATGGGATGACAGATAAGATAAATATGACAACTGCAACGATGATGATAATGTAGAGTTTAGTTGGATAGTTATGGCTATAGGTCCTCTTTACTGTGATGAGTAAGGTAGAACTTGATATGATCATCATTGGTAAGCAAATAACAATTGATAAACCAAAAACCATGATCTGAACGGCTGTACACTCTGAAGTCTGTGTTATAAAAGCTTCTTCTGTGCACACCAAGTTCTCTATGAGACTCTCTGAACATCCAATGAGCCAAACTGAAGCACAGACGATAGTGGACAAGTTCTGAGGCCGATGACATTGGTACCAGAAGGGGAATAGGACTGAGAGACATCTTTCCAGACTGATGGCGGTGAGGATGAACATTCCTGAATATTGTGCACTGTCATAAAATATTTCCAAAAATATGTAAACTGATACTTTCCCTTTAAAATCTGGATTCGGATTCAATAATGTATTAATATACATCATTAGTACCAACGCACTAAATACCAAAAAGATTAAGTCTGCCAGTGTCAGATTGATAATGTAAACAGTATACTTGTTTCTCTTGATCTTAAAGGAAAGATACCAGAATACAATAATATTTCCTACCAGGCCAATGAGACAGAAACCTATACAAATGACAGCAGCTATAGTGAAATGCAGGTATGCATGGTTAACAACTTTCTCCGCTGTTGTACTATTTTGGGCAGTCACATTTGCAGTTGTGTTATTCATGGTTTCTTTCTTCCTTTGGAAGTGGTTGCACAAATACCTTCTTTTCAACCTGTTAAAAAATAGTACTTTATTAATAATAATCATATATATGCAGAATACATTTATATCTTAACTTGTATATATTTTATTTTGTGAGCAAACTATTCTGTAGCAGTATGTTTTTTAATCTAACGTGTAATTTGGAGTAGAATGAGATTTAAAAGTAGTAACTAAACTAAATGATATTGTAAATTCAGTCTACTTTCAGATAGATATTCTAAGATTTTCTAGAAATTCTAAGGGTATTTTTTTTTTAGTTTTTATTTTATACTTTAGCCCAAAATTATCTCCGTTTTTTTTTAGCAGGTTACTATGGTCCCAAAACAGTTATTTATTTGTTTTATGCAGTATATAGATATAAAAATGTTATATGGTTTATTTTAGTTGACATATATCAGATTGATTTTTAATAATAGAAATCTATGAGTAGTACCGAAGAGGTTTGAGTGTTCTGTCGTGTTCTTTCGTTCTGAAATCAGAGACAGTCAAGATCAAAGTCTTCACCAATATGATCTTCTAAAGTGAATGTATGGCTGGTTTCATACACGTTTGACATTTTTTTTTGTCTTCATTTGGCAGCCCTTTCAATGGCATTTTCTGCTTTTTTTTGGCTAGGTTTTTGGCTAAAAGGCTGTGGCAAGATGTTGTTTTGAAGTCTATTGTGAAATATGATATTGTTTACTTAGATAGCGTTTTGGTTTGTGGTGTTTAATCCTTTCCCTACGTATGATGTATACTTACGTCATAGCCGGGTAGGGGAAGTACGGAGCGGGCTCACAGGCTAAGCCCACTTCATACAACGCGGGTTTCAGTTGTATGTTACAGCCGAGACTTCACTGTAATGAGTGGGATCACGCTCGAGCATGTTCTCACTCATTTAACCCCTTAGATCCCACGGTCAATAGCGACCGCAGCATCTAAAGCATTAAAAAAAGATGGGGTAACCTCTATCACAGCCCATTGCCTACCCCCCACGACGCCCTCTCGCAACCCTTCCAGTTCTGCCATCTTTGTACTCCTATAAAACCCCGCCTCTGGCAGGGCTTAATAGGTGTCTGGCAGAAACACGATATACTGCAATACATTAATGTTGCAGTATAAAGTGCTAGCGATCCAACAATTGCTGGTTCATGTCCCCTAGGTGGACTAGTAAAAATCAGTTAAATTACTTTCTTATGTACAAAATAATATTAAAAGTTTTTTTTTTTTTTAACTTTTCCTAATTCCCCCCTAAAGCATTGTAAAAGAAAATAATAATAATAATAAACATAATTGGTATTTCAGCGTCCGTAAAAGTCTGAACTATTACAATACATTATTATTTAACATGCACGGTGAACACCGTAAAAAAAAGGAAAATGCTAGAATGACTGTTTTTTGTTCACCTCATCTCCCACAAAAAAAATGGAATAAAAAGTAATCAAAAAATTGCATTTACCCAAAAATGATACCATACTACAGTTCGTCCCGCAAAAAATATGCGCTCAATCGACGGAAAAATAAAAAGTTATGGCTCTCTGAATTTGGCAACACAAAATAAATTGTATTTTTTACAATTCGTTTTTTTCTTGCAAAACTAGTAAAATATAAAAAAAAACTATATAGATTTGGTATCACC
Organism: Rhinoderma darwinii; assembly: GCF_050947455.1. Lineage (NCBI taxonomy): Eukaryota > Metazoa > Chordata > Amphibia > Anura > Rhinodermatidae > Rhinoderma > Rhinoderma darwinii. Next base: position 156,969,886 of record NC_134691.1, on the reverse strand, counting down.
GTAATTGTATTGACCCGCAAAATAAAGTTAACATGTTGTTTTAGTTTCACTGTGAACGCCTTAAAAACATAGCGCGAAAAAACAATGGAGGAATCACAATTTTTAAAATTTTCCATTTCCTAGTACATTATATGGTACAATAAATGGTGCCATGAAAAACTACAACTCGTCCCGCAGAAATAAAGCCCTTATGTGGCTATATCGACGGAAAAATAAAAAAGTTCTGGCTTTTGGAAATTGGGGAGGGAAAAAATGAAAATGAAAATCTGAAAAATGGCTGCAGAAGATGAAGTTGAGTAAAGTTTTTGGGGTCACTTGTGTTTGTATCAAAATACAGCCTTTTTTTCATGTGCTTGTTTCTTCATGGGCTTCTCATTAGAACTTCAAACTCGCCTGGAAAAACGCTTGTATAAAATGACATAATTTAAAAACCGCCACTAAAAACACATTTAAAAAAACGCCAGATAAAAACACATTCAACTACTGGTGTATTTTAAAACATAGAATACAAACCCTGTCTCAAAGAGACCTATAACATACCAAGAGATCAATTGGACTGGGTGGTCATGATTTGAGGATACCCAATAAAGAGAACATTTGTGGCAATTCCGAATGCACTGACAATAATTATATCACCTGTGCAATGCTAAAGCTAAGGATATCCTGAAAACATGAGCTGTTTGGGATACTTGAGGACTGGAGCAGAGAAACACTGCCATAGATTATGTGGCATTGTAGTTGAGGTAGTGTGATTGATACAGCTACATTTCAAGGTGCTCATCTCGGCATAAAGGAGTTCTCTGCTTGTTTTTTTAATGACTGTACTTTCACCAGTGGCGTAGCAATAGGGGTCGCAGCGGTCACAATTGCGACCAGGCCCCAATGCCAGGGGGCCCGCAGAACGCTGCACCACATCAATAAAATGTCACTATAGTAACTGGGGCTGCGGGCAAGTGAGGGTAATATTAATATCCCTGTCTGCTGAAGCTGATAGGTCGGGGTCCGACTCCCGGGACCCCGCCAATCAGCTGTTATGAAGGGGCTCGTACGAGAGCTGCTTCCCCTTCATTCCGGTCACTTGCTCACACTGTGAATCCGTGTCGGCGACTCACAGTGTGAGCAAGTGAGAAAATGAAGGGGAAGCCGCTCTCGTATGAGCGCTGCAGCCCCTTCAAAACAGCTGACTGTTGGGGTCCCGGGAGTCGGACCCCGACGCGTAGCTATAGGGGTCGCAGCGGTCGCAATTGCGACCGGGCCCCGAAGCCAGGGTGCCCACGGCCCCCCGCACCACATCAATAAAAAGTTACTATAGTAACTTGGGCCGCGGGCCCCTGTTACTATAGTAACTGACTGTACTTACCTTCCTGGTTTCGGATCGCAGCGTAGGTCCTGACGTCACAGCGCTGTGCGCAGCACATGACGTCACAACGCACAACATCGAGAGGACAGAACTTCCGTTGCGGCTGAAGAGGAAGGTAAGATTAGTATCCCTGACTGCTAAAGCTGATTGGCGGGGTCCGACTCCCGGGAGCCGGCCAATCAGCTGTTTTGAAGGGGCCGCAGCACTCGTGCGAGAGCTGCTTCCCCTTCATTCCGGTCACACTGTGAATCCGTGTCGGCGATTCACAGTGTGAGCGAGTAGTGAAATAAAGGGGAAGCAGCTCTCGTACGAGTGCTGCGGCCCCTTCAAATCAGCTGATTGGCCGGCTCTCGGGAGACGGACCCCGACACATCAGCTATTGATGGCCTATCCTGAGGATAGGCCATCAATGTTTAGGGACTGGACAACCCCTTTAAGCCTACGATGTAGCAGTCTTAGAGAGCCCATGAGACAGGCACAGATTGTGTTATGCTGTCTGCTGGGCCCTCTATCTAAGCCAATCACATGGTAGGCTTAGATACAGGGCCCATGTGTGATCCTGTCTGATGGGCCCTGTATATAAGCCTACCACACGGTAGGCATATATACAGTACAGGGCCCCAGCAGACAGTAATCTTATACTGTAAGATTACGGTCTGCTGGGGCCCTGTATCTAAGCATCTTACATAACCACATGGTAAGCTTAGATACAGGGCCCATATGTGATACTATCTGTTGGACCTTGTATCTAAGCCAACCACATGGTAGGCTTAGATACAAGGCTCCAGCAGACAATAATCTTATACTGTATAAGATTACTGTCTGCTGGACCCTGTATCTAAGTCTACCTTGTAGTAGGCTTAGTTAGTTGTATCTGGGCCTACCACATGTGTTACTAACAGTTTTTTTTGTGTTTGTGTTTTTTTATAAGTTCGGTCGTTGAACTACGTTGGATTCGAGGACTACTTCGATGACAGCTTTTTTATTATCAATAAAATGGTTAATGAGGGTTGTGTGGTTTTTTTTTATTTCCCCAAAATATTTTTTCTATGTCTTTGTGTTTTTTTTAAACTTTATTACTACCGCCTTAGTAATGGCCGCCGGCTGATTGACAGCGTCCATTACTAAGGCGGGCTTAGTGTTAGCCGATGCAGAGGCTAACACTAACTCCCCTTATTACCCTGGTACCTACAGCCACCAGGGGTGCCGGGAAGAGCCGGGCCCGATCCAGTACTTGACCATCTGTAGTGATGGTTGGATACTGGGGTGGATGCGGGCTGGTATTATCAGGCTAGGAAAGGCCAGAAACAGCGCCCCCTCCCCCCGGTAATGCTAGCCTGCTGCTGCTTTATAGTATCTGGCTGGTTATGAAAAACCCACGTCATTTAAAAAAATAATTGGAAAGAACGATGTGGGGTCCGCTCCCAATTTTCATAACCAGCCAGATACAAGATAGCAGCAGCAGGCAGCATTACCAGAGGGGGGAAGGGCCACTTTTTTTGGCCTACCCCAGACTAATACTACCAGCCTGCGGCCGCCCCAGTGCCCGACCATCACTACAGATGGTCGGGTACTGGTTCGTACCCGGCTCTTCCCAGTACCCTGGTGGTGGTGGGTACCGGGGTAATAATGGGGGATATTTCTGCAACCAAGCACCTGGAAAGAGGATGGCCTGCCCTACCTTTTACCGGGTGTACTTTACAAACGGGGGCCACAATAAAAAAAAAATTGCCGGAGTGTCTCTTTAAATATCTGTGTAACATCAAAATTATAAAAATCACCTGGACACTTTCTTTCATTAGATTTTTCTATGAATAGATAGATAGATAGATAGATAGATAGATAGATAGATAGATAGATAGATAGAGATAGATAGATAGATAGATAGATAGATAGATAGATAGATAGATAGATAGATAGATAGATAGATAGATAGATAGATAGATAGATAGATAGATAGATAGATAGATAGATAGAAACTTTATTAATCCCACAAGGGAAATTGTCTTGTTCTTTACAGCTTCATATTGAAAAAAACCATAACACAACATAATACAATACAAATAAATATAAAAGATACCACATTAACAATATTAGTCACACTATGGTATAACACAATTAATTCACTTTTACACAGACATATTATAAACTGTTATTACTGTAGACAAACAGGAACATTTACACCTATCCTTCGTGCACCTAAACAGCAAAAAAACTACTATGCCTTGCCTCCACAATACCATTCAAGGGATGAGAAAAAAAATCTAACTGACCTATAGCCTTCTTATATGTATAGCATAGGAGTCATCAGCATACCTAAAATGATTTATTTTTCTCCAGATATTTATGTTCATTGCAGAATATGATGTGAGTCATATATACAGATAAATAGCATAGATTTACCTTTGTTACAAGTAAACAATCATGCACCAGGCAAATAATCACAGGTTAAAACAATAGCTTCTGAAAGTAAGAGAGGAAGGCTAACCTGCAAAGTCTTCTTCTTCTTCATACAGTCATTCTGTGAATCTGAGTTTAGAACGGCTGCCCCTAGGTGGAGTTATCTCACAGAGCAATAAAAGCTACACTACACGGGGAGTACCAGCACAATATAGGATGTGATAGATAGATATATATATATATATACACAGTATATACAATACCTATTATTAGCAAAATGAGGAAACATTGTTTTTTCCAATCTTCTGATAATAGATGATTCAAGCATGTTTGTAACTAGTAGGTCAGTTAGGCCTCATGCACACGACCGTAGCCATGCTCACGGCCGTGATTTTCGGGTCGGCCGGCCACGCGGGCAAATCGCGGGCCGTGCACATGGCCACGGCCATTATTTTCAATGAGCCCGGACCGCAGAACACGGCCGTAATAAGACATGCCCATTCATTCTGCGGTGCGGGCTCCTGGGCCATGCACGGACCGTGAAAACTACGGTCATGTGCATGGCCCCATAGGAATGAATGGGGCCGCAATTCTCCCGTGAATTTTCGGGGGAATTGCGCCCGCAAAAGCACGTTCGTGTGCATGAGGCCTTAAGAGTGCACCAGTTATTACATGCATTATCTGTGAAATTAATGAAAATATAATAGCCAAGTTCTATTTCATGTTCCCTTCAAAATGAATGATACACACATGTGATGCAGCACTGACAACATTTCCGGAAAATTACATTAGCAAATTTCCTAGATCCCAAGAAAATTGACTGAATAGAGAAAATGTCATAAAATAATAAAATAATCTCCAGCACCGCTGCTCTTTGTTTACTTTGATGCAGGGATGACTTCTGCAGCAAATCACTGGCCTCAGCGGTGTACAGCTCTAGCCCGCTGAGGCCAGTGATTGGCTGCAGTGGTCACTTGGGTATACAGTTATGTCATCGCTACAGCACGAGAAACAAAGATCAGGGGGGACCACCAGAGCAGCAACGCTGGAGCGGCATCGCGTTTATCAGGTGAGTCCCTGTATTCTTGGTATTTGCCATTTCCCCCATTCAGTCAATGTTCTTGGGATCTCAGAAAGCCCCTTTAAGGACATTTCATCTTTCATTACGTTTGACTTCAGTATCAATATCTACCATGGCAATTCCCAAGTCTGACTTTCCAAACCACAATATGACTTGGGTATGAGCATAGAATGTCATGGCTAAGCCATTGTTTCTGGCTATTCTGTGGTGTCACTGGTATTTGTATAATGCTAACGTGACACAGAATCCAGCATTTATCCAGGCAATGCATGGCACAAACTGGTTACTATATTGACTTTTATCTGGACAATGGAAAGCACTCTCGGGCACTATATAACACAATCTAGGCTTTATATAGGCATTATCTGAGCATGTCGTGCACTACTTATCCGGGAAATGTATAGCACTCTCTAGGCTATCTACAATATTGTCGTGGAATAGTATGTCACTATCAGGACATGGTATCGAATATTTATTTGGGCAATATTTACTATATGGCACACATTTTGCCTAAAGTCTTTGCTCACCAGGTGTGACACCATTGTTTACATTCTGGAAAGTGTCATTGGTGTACCAGGTACTGTACAGGTCATATGCAAGAAAAGCTCTACCATTGCATTGTAGGAGAGCAGCTTACTTGGTACGGGGTTTTCCAGCCAATAAAAATTGATGGCCTATCCTCAGGCCTATCCGCTGTTTTGAAGGGGCCGTATCGCTCGAATGAACAACTGATCGACGGGTGTCCCGGGAGTCGGACCACGACCCATGAGCTATTGATGGCCTATCCTGAGGATAAGCCATCAATTTCTAGTGGAGTGTCTGCCATCAAGCTTTTCAATACACTACAGCTCAGGACCAAAACAATGTATTTAGCAAGTTACTCAACTTTTTGTATGTAGATTTTATCTACAAATACAGTAAATTGTAAAATCCTGTTTAACCCCTTGAGTACCCAGCTCATTTTGGCCTTGAGGACCAGACCCATTTTTTCAAATCTGACATGTATCACTTTATGTGGTAATAACTCCGGAATGCTTTTACCTATCCAATTGATTCTGAGATTGTTTTCTCGTGACATATTGTACTTTAGTTTAGTGCAAAAATTTGGTCGATAAATTCATTGCTTATTTGTGAAAAACACCAACATTTAGCGAAAATATGAAGAAATTATGATTTTTCCCATTTTAAATGTATCTGCTTGTAAAACAGATGGTAATACCACACAAAATAGTTACCAATTAATATCTCCCATATGTCTACTTTATGTTTGCATAGTTTTTTGAACATCCTTTTATTTTTCTATGACCTCACAAGGCTTAGAACTTTAGCAGCAATTTCTCATATTTTTAAGAAAATTTCAAAAAGCGATTTTTTCAGGGACGAGTTCAGTTCTGAAGTGGTTTTGAGTGCCCTATATATTAGAAACCCCCATAAAACACCCCATTTTGAAAACTGCACCCCTCAAATTATCCAAAACAGCATTCAGAAAGTGTTTCAACTCTTTAGGCGTTTTACAGGAATTGAAGGAAAGTAGAGCTGAAATTTTCAAATTTCATTTTTTTTTACAAAATTCATATGTAATACATTTTCTTCTGTACCACAGAAGGTTTTACCTGAGAAACACAACTCAATATTTATTGCCCAGATTCTGCAGTTTTTAGAAATATCCCACATGTGGCCCTAGTGTGATAATGGACTGAAACACAGGCCTCAGAAGCAAAGGAGCACCTCTTGGATTTTGGGGCCTCCTTTTTTCAGAATATATTTTAGGCACCATGTCAGGTTTGAAGAGGTCTTGTGGTGCCAAAACAGTGGAAACCCCCAAAAGTGACCCCCATTTTTTAAACTACACCCCTCAGGGAATTTATCTAGGGGTATAGTTAGCATTTTGACCCCACAGGTATTTTGCTATATTTTCTGGAGTTAGTATGTGAAAATGAAAATCTACTTTTTTTCTGGAAAAACGTAAAAATTTCTAATTTTTGCAAGAAATAAAGGAGAGAAAGCACCCCAACATTTGTAAAGCAATTTCTCCTGATTACGGAAATACCCCATATGTGGTAATAAACTGCTGTTTGGACCCACGGCAGGGCTCAGAAGGGACGGAGCACCATTTGGATTTTGCAGCTCAGATTTTGCTGAATTGGTTTCTGGGGGCCATGTCGCATTTGCAGAGTCCCTGAAGTACCAGTACAGTAGAAATTCCCCAGATGTGATCCCAATTTGGAGACTATACCCCTGAAAGAATTAAATTAGAGGTGTAGTGAGCATTTTGAGCCCTCAGGTGTTTTATAGATTTTATTAGAATTGGTCCAGGAAAATGAAAACATTTTTTTTTTCCAATAACCTGTAGCTTTAGCTCAGAATTTTTCATTTCCACAAGGAATACAGGAGAAAAGACACCCCAAAATGTGTTACACAATTTCTTCTGATTACGGAAATACCCCATATGTGGTTGTAAACGGCTATTTGGACATACGGCAAGGGTCTAAACGGAAAAAGTGCAATTTCGTTTTTGGAGTGGAGATTTTACAAAATTTGTTTTTGACGCCATGTTGCATTGCGCTGAGGTACCAGTACAGTGAAAACTCCCGAGAAGTGACCTCATTTAGGAAACTACACCCCTCAAGCAATTCATCTAGAAGTGTAGTGAGCATTTTGACCCCCAAAGGTTTTGCAGAAATTAGTGCACAGTGGATGTTGCAGATTGAAAATTGACATTTTCCACATATATGCTATTTCAGTGCCCAATGCGTTGGGCCCAGCTTGTACCACTGGAGACATACGCCCCATAAATTGTTAAGCGGTTCTCCAGAGTACGGTAATACCCCATATGTGGTCATAAACTGCTGTTTGGGCACACTGCCAGGCCCAGAAGGAGCGCCATTGGGCTTTTGGAGCGCAGATTTTGCTTGGTAGTAGTTTTGTTTAGTGTTTTACTGGTGTTTCAGTTTATAATGTGGGGGCATATGTAATCTGTGCGGAGTACATATATTTTTTGCGTGACACACTGTCGTTTTTATTGGTACCATGTTTGGCTACGCGCGACTTTTTGACCACTTTTTATTCCATTTTTTTGGAAACAACGTGACCAAAAAAGGAAATTCTGCCATTGTTTTTTATGGTATTTTTTTTACGGTGTTCACCGTGCGGGATAAATAATATGATATTTTTTTAGGTCAGGCCGATACGAACGCTACCTATTATGTCTAGTTTTTGTCTTTTTTTTCATTTTTTTTCTAATTATAAAGGGCTTGATCAGGGACACAAGATGATTATTGTTTTTATTACGTAAAACTTGTATTTATTTATTTATCTGAAACTTTTTTTTTACTTTTTTTTCACTTTTTATTTTACACATACTAGGGGACTGGAAGATCTGATCTTCTGATCCCCTGCACAATACACTGCACTACTTCTGTATGTACTGATGTAGTGCAGTGTATTGTAACTGTCACTTTACAACTGACAGTTGAGCCTATTACGTCCTGCCTTGGGCAGGACCTAATAGGCTCCCGTACCTGGCAACCAGGAAGCCGTTGCTAGGCTTCCTGGTTGCCATTGCAACCATCAGAACCCCGCGATTTTTCGCGGGGGGGGCAATGGGGTGCAGAGGGAGCCCCCTCCCTCTGTATCAATCACTTAAATGCCGCTGTCGCTATTGACAGCGGCATTTAAGGGGTTAAACTACAGCGATCGGAGAGGACAGTGATCGCTGTAGTTGCAGTGGGATGTCAGCTGTATATTACAGCCGACATCCGATGAAGATGGAGCGAGCACAGCTCCTGTGCCCGCTTCATCCTCAGGGCGTTACTATACGCCCATTTTCGTGAAGGGGTTAATAAAAAGTGTTTTGTTTTTTTTTACACCGCTTTCTCTGATCTCCTCACGTATCTCACAGAAGTGAGGAGATCAGAGAAAGTGACAGGAGCTTTCTCCTGCAGACGACGTCACAGACGGCTGTGATTGGTCAGTCTTCAGAGACTGACCAATCACAGCAATCGCCGGCATTGGGGACTGCTAATTGGTCCCCAGGCCGGTAGCAGAGACGGTTAGCTGTCAATGACAGCTGCCGCCGCTGTTCTGTCACTATGTGATTTCACATAGTGACAGTTTATTCCTGCGCCGTAATAGTACGTCGAAGGTACGCTGGAATAAGCGGCCAGCGACGTACTATTACGTCAAAGGTACGCAAGGGGTTAAAGGGTGAACATATTCTTTTCAGATCAGAAACCATTCAGTGTGACTAAAATATAACAATAGAGATCCCCGAACAGGGTAAATGTTGTTTTCACAGTAAAAATGGTCCTGAAGCTTAATACTGTACTATAAGTTTATAAGGATATATATCTCTAACTATGAAAATTGTGACAATTAAAAAAATGAATACATCTTTGAAGCAATACTAAATATTAAGTACTGAAGACTAGAATGAACCATTAGAAATATTGCAAGTCGTATTGGCAGCCTTATTGGTTTACAACCAGTTTTTACAGAAATAGATATAACAAAGAATCAGCTAAACAGAATATTTAACAGTTTGAGAGAACTCAGCGAGAGCAACAGAACAACTCATGACCTTATCTGTGATCTTTTTTAGGAATTTTCTTTAATAATTTAATTTTTACAAACATGAACCACACTAAACACAGTGGATCTTTATCAGCAGGCTACACACATTTTATTTTTTGTAAATTATAAAATATTTTCATGATGGCAGTTATTAAAACAAACAAAAAATGTCAACACTGCAAGTATCTAGGTTGTTAATCTAGGTTGTTCGCCTTTTACAATCCGGTAAAAAAGGTCCTCAGCAAATACGTTGATCACAAGTTGTCCCAGCGATTAACCGTAGTCTGCAGGAAAGCGGAACCAAGCTGTTTTATCAACTACGGTTAATATCCATCAAGCATTACTTTTATTTACATCAAACAGGTATAGAACAAGGAACTTGTCCACACAGATTATATAATCTCCAATAATTCTGCTTGCTGTAAACTTTCATACACCTAACTGCTGTCCTGAGCAGTTAAAAAATGATTGCAGCCTCAAAGTAACAAAAACTTAACATATAAAATTTGTAAGAATTATTTTACCACAAATTGAGCCCACTCACTACCACTTCAAGGGGTTGTATGAGATTAGAAAAAAAGGGCCTTCTTTTTTTAGTCTATAGGCTGTGTATCATACAGGATTGCACGATTGGAACTGTCTCTGCCAAAAAATAAAAAACTTTTTCTTAGCGAGAGCCTTGCTTGCCCCAGTCCCGGCACCAGCATTAGGCTTCATGAACACCTGGGCTTGCGAGTTCCATCCTTCCATCTGTTCCTAATTTCCAAAAATATGCAATTTTCCTGGACTGTGTTCCAGTCCTATTTTTGGCAAATAAAGGGGTTGTCTCTTGTAGACAACTGCAACCCCCCCCCCCCCCCCCGCCTCCTGAGAGATCTGCTTTTATTCATCTTCCTTATAATGCATGGACGGACTGGGTCTGCCAGAGCCGAAACCGCTCTTACAGAGCTGATCTTCATTCTGTCTCATAGATGGGTTAAAAAGTAGGGCCCTCCTCTATGATGTCTATATGTCCTACTCGGGCATATAAACAGGGGTTGCCTTCATGAGGCAACCCCTTTAAAAATGGATGGAAGGACAGAACCCAAGCACAAGGGTTCATGCAGCCTTCGATTGTAAATGCAGTGCAACACAATTCTTAGAAGTTACTTGAAAGATTAGTTTGGCTGGATGTGTTACTTGTTTTGTTACTTTTTGAGTCATCATTTTCATCACGTTCTATTCTGAAGGCTCGTTCAAGGGCATCTTGAATAGAGTGACTCGTCTTCTGCCTCCATTTTTTCCCAACAATAAAGTAAATATATGGGTCAATGGTACAATTTAGCACTAAACAAAAAACACTGGCAAAGTAAAATCCAATTGTTACAATATTTGATTGTAGTAGTTGGAAATACATTAAAAACCAGACAAAATTGATTGGGATTACAGAAATAATAAATACAAGAACTGCAACGATGATGATAATGTAGAGTTTTTTTGGATACTGCTTGCGAAAGGTCTTCTTTATTTTGATAAGCAAGGTAAAACTTGAAATTACCATGATCGGTAAGCAGATTACTATTGATAAACCAAGAACCATGATCTGAACGGCTGTACACTCTGAAGTCTGTGTTGTAAAAGCTTCTTCTGTGCACACCAAGTTGTCTATGAGACTCTCTGAACATCCAATGAGCCAAACTGAAGCACAGACGATAGTGGACAAGTTCTGAGGCCGACGGCATTGATACCACAAGGGGAATAGGACTGAGAGGCATCTTTCCAGACTGATGGCGGTGAGGATGAACATTCCTGAATATTGTGCGCTGTCATAAAATATTTCCAAAAATATGTAAACTGATTCTTTCCCTTGGAATTCTGGATTTGTGCTTGTTAATGTATTAATGAACATTACTAGTACAATTATGCTAAATATTAAAAAGATGAAGTCCGCCACTGACAGATTAATAATGTAAACAGTATACTTGTTTCTCTTGATCTTGAAGCAAAGATACCAAAAAACAATAATATTTCCTACCAAGCCAATGAGACAGACAACTATAGCAATGGCAGCAGCTATAGTGAAATGCAGGTACGTATTGTCTGGATAGTTCACATTTTCACTTGTATCACTTTGGTCAGTTCCATTCGGAGTTAGCGTTGAGTTATCCATTTTTTTACTACCTTCTTTTGAGAATGATTGTGTTTTTTTGACAACCTGTGTTCAGAGATATAAATTTATTGAAAATAATCATATATCAGCAACATTCAAGCATATTTGAAATTTTTAGTTTAAAAATTGTTCTTACTTAGTAGTTTGGTCTAAAGTACAATTTGAAGATAGTTTTTTTTATAGGACTGTGGGGTATGCACACCTTTTGAATCATCTATTTTTTTTTTTTTTTATTGCTCCAGTTCATCTAAAATACACTATAAGGCCAACGTATGATGGCACCGCTCCTAATTCTTGAGTACAGGTGTTTCAGCCACACCCAATGCAAACAGTTATACAAAATCAAGCACACAGCCATGCAATCTCTATACACAAATATTGCCAGTAGTAGCATACTAAATTCAAACATGGCACTGTTATAGGGTGTCACTTTGTCACAAGTCAGGTTGTAAAATGTATATAATCCTAGATCTGCCGTGGTAAACTGTAAGTGCTATAATTGTGAAGTGGAAGCATCTAGGAGTAACAACAACTCAGTCATGAAGCAGAAAACAATGCAAACTCAGAGTGAGGATGCTGAGTGCTGAATCGCGTGACGAGTAAAAATCACTCACTATGGAGTTTCAAGCTGCCTTTGGAAGGGACATCCGCATAAGAACTGTGCATCTCAAACTTAATAAAATGGGTTTCCATGATCGAGCGGGTAGTCCAACATCATTGTCTGACCTCACAAATGCTCTTTTGGCTGAATGGATACAAATTCCCACAGACACACTCCAAAATCTTGAGGACAGCCTTCCCAGAAGAGTGGAGGCTGGTTTAGCCAAAAAAGGGGGCTCAACTCCATAAAAATGCTCATGGTTTTGGAATGGGATGTCCACTTAAATTTTGCCAAATAGTGTAATAAGGAAGCATATAGTCTTGATTAAATAAAAATCCTACTGTTTTGGGTCTGCAGCGCCTATGCAGACCTATGGGTATCCATGGTTAGAATCTATAAACAATCCCTGTGAAGTCTGACCCTGCAACCATGTGTTACTCCCCTCCACTTGCCCCCTCTTCTTGATAACCTACAGACAGTAGAAGATGGGCTGATGGAACAGAGTAACACATGATTGAAGGATCAGACTACACACAGTTTTGTTTGTAGTCTGCAAATACAGGGATAAATAGGTCTGCATAGGAGCTGTAGACACACAATGGTAGGATATTTTTCATTTAAGACTGTTTTCTAAGTTGTTTAATTTCTTTATTTTAGATGCAAGGAAAAAAAAAGTGGCTGCAAAAGTGTGCTTACCCTTTAAACTAATTTGATAAATTCTAATGTATGGCTTTACAACATAGTGTCTCTATGAACTATGTATATAGTAAAAAAGGGGACCCCATGCCTTTAAGATTTTTATTATTTTTTGTCAAACATTCCTGCCAAAGGCTAGTGTAAATGGAAGTAGGTTTATTTTATCGTTTATCATTATTTAATGGTACTACTTTAATTGTCTGTTCTTTAAAAATAATGGAAGATAGGAATTGGATAGTGTATGATAAACATGAATGGATTCATTTTCTTTTAAGTACTGTATGTATAAATACAATTCATTAAAGGCCATGTACACTTTTTGTTTTGATTTTAAGCAACTTTTAAATAGATTTTTCTTCAATTTTTTTTTCACTTTTTCAGTAAAAACTTAGGTGTGATCGTTATTAGCTGGATCCTGTCTGAAACACAAAAGACCAGCTTTCAGCCGAGCCGTCAATCAGGCTGACTTGATGAAATAGACTTTGATTGCAAGAAACAGCTTCTATTTATACAGGATCCACAGAACCTGTATCTTAAAAAGTTAAAAGATTTTTTAATAAAAATCTATTTTAAAGTTGCTTATAATCAAACAAAACATTGCTTTATAAAAAATGTTCTTTATTTGGCTACAAAAGTGTACATAGCCTTTAAATTGAGTTGGGAAAAGTAGGTAGGGCTCTTCTGACACTTTTACAAAGGTTTTATACCAAATGCAGTTAAAAAATGACATTGCTGAGAAGTGTGCTGTATTCCTCAATGTGGCACAAGTGGCACTACCAGAGAGACTCCCACACCATTCATACAGGGTGCCAGTCTTAGTGAATTTCCCTCAATACATGATGTTTTCAAATTACATTAGAAGAAGAATCTAAGATGAAACATGGTATTTGTAAATGCACATCTCTCTCTTAAAATCGAGAAGATTTCCCTTCCTCATTATACTAGAAGTTGATCCCAGCCGCCCCCCTCCTTCTTCTGGCTAACTTAAAAAACAATGTGAACAGTGGAGCTTAAAAGTTAAAACATTTTTGCTCATAGAAAATAATCACAAGACTGGATAAAGAGAATAGATCCTAAAAAAAGAAAGCAAAGCTAACCTGTAATTTCTCCTACTTCATACGGAGGTAATCCATTCTGGAGCTCTGAGTACAGGGATACTGCCCTAGTCTTCTCAGCAGCTCTAAGTATAATATTTAATAACACTCTTGTTACATAGGTGGAGTTACTAGACATAACATAGGCTACATGGGGAGTTCCAATATTTCGAAACTATGTCACTGTTGTATAAGACATGCCAGTAAATGGCAAGCATTGTCGTTTGGCACTGGTAATGATGACATGTTGTGAATGCAATTTAAATCTGAGTCACTTCCAGGATTCCATTCCATTACAGTTTCTCAGAGGCGTAGCAAGCGGGGGGCAAGGAGGGGGCGGTGGCCCCAATGCCACTAAAATGGTGGGGCCCAGGGGCAGGTTGGGCCGGGGGACAGGATATTTAGGGCCGTTTTACTGGATCCATGACCGCCGCAGCAACACTACACCTTTAAGAAATTACTCTTGTATCTAGCAGATGTGCCGCACGCTAGGCACGGTCTGCTAGATCTCGCCTCTGACACTGCCCACCAGAGAGGAGCAGAAGAGCATGCAGCTGCATGTGAGCGGCTTCCTGCTATATCCTAGTTCCGCATACCAGAGACTAAGCAAGAGGAGCAGGACGACGGAGGAGAACAGAAGAAAATCTAGGGCCCTGGAGGTCAGCAATGTAACAGACTCAGCGCTGCTCAGCCTGCTAACCCCACTATCTAAATTAAATGATTGGCTGACATGCTCTGGATGGGGGGGGGTTTATACTCCAAGGGGGGGTCTGACTGACTGCTGGGGGCTCTATGGGGAATTATTAATCCTCCCCATAGAGCCCTCAGTAGTCAGATCCCCCTTGTAGTATAATTTCCCCTTCCCCCTAGAGCCCCTAGCAGAGTCAGACCCCCCCCCCCTTTCAGTATAATTCCAAATTATACTGAAAACAGGGTCTGACTGATGAGAGTGATATGTGGGATTATATTGAAAGGGGGATCTGACTGCTGAGGGCTCTTTGGGGGAATTAAGGGGTGCCTCTATGGGACACCTCTATGCTAGGTTAAAGGGGGTGATCCCATCTCAGATATTGTAATGGCCTCGGTCGGGGCCGCCGCCCCACCCCTCACCTTCCGACAGCTGCGACCGCAGAACTGCCAGCTACCCCCTCCTCAGAGATGCCAGCACATGCGGCCGTCCTACTCTTAACTGTCCTCTAGGGTGTGCATGTGCGCTCGCTCCCGGCCTTAAAGGGCCAGCGCGCACACATACAAAGAGTTACAAAATTATCTCTAGATCACCCTGGACTATATAAAGGGCTCTGCCCTTCCACTCCTTGCCTCAGCATTGTTGTTGTCTACCCATGTTCGTATTGCAAATGGTCCCTTAGTTGTTTCCTGCTCCCAGTGTTCCCGTATTCTGCTTCCTTTATCCTGTATACTGATGCTGTATTTGTTCCTGAGCCTAAGCCTTTAGTTGGAGTCGAGTGTGTCTCATCTGCTTCATCTGGTATCATCTGCCATGTCTGGTGTCATCTGCCATGTCTGGTGTCATCTGCCACATCTGGTGTCATGTGCCACGTCTTGTGCCATCTGCCACGACAAGCTCCATCTGTGCCAAAGCATCTGCTGGACTCTTACAGCTACTCTTGTGCTATAGACTTGTGCATAGACTGTTGTTTGGCCAGCTGCCACTCCGCTACAGCGGAGCAGCCTAGTGGGTCCACATACCCCAGGACCGTGATGTCACGAGGCGGGGTGTGGACCCACTCAGCCATACTGCGTAGCGGGATGGCAGCTGGCCAAACAGGTATGGTACAGAGTCTATAGTCCATAAAAGGGTACCTCAGGCAATGTAGACAGTAGCAAGGCAGGCTCGGCTGGGACCAGGCCGCAGGTAGACGTCAGGCGTAGAGTAGTAAAACAGGCATGGAGATGCAGCACAACATGACAACTCAGCACGGCAGTAGACCAGGATGGTACAGATAGCACGGGAAATAGGATACACGTACGGGGAACACTGAGAAGCTGGAAGACACTTAGGAGACCATTTGCAAGACAGACTAAGGGAAACAACAACAACGCTCAGGCGAGGATAAGAAGGGCGGCGACCCTCTTATAGTCTAGGAGTTCATGAGTTGATGATAAAGATTTTCAGGTGCGTGCACTGGACCTTTAAGAGCGGGCACGAGCGCGCATCCTCCGGGAGACAGGCTCGATACCTGGAAGTGAGTGCTGGCGCCTCACAGGGGGACGACGCAGCACTGCAGCAGGACGTCCATGGCCGCGGTCATCAAGGGGTAAGTTAGAACGACAGACCGCGGCCATAGATGTTACATGTGACAGAAATTTATGGCATATTTACGGAACATGCCATTAATGTTTGATAGAAGCGGGTCCTAGCTCTGGGACACGCACCTATCTTCAGTTCAGGAGTCCCCTGACCCCATTACTGTCTGTGTGGCGGTCACTGGCCACCGAATTCAGGTGGAGACTGCGTGGAGAGGTAGTCATTAAAAAATTACGTCTTGCAATGTGTCTTCACGTGACCGCTGCAGACATTCCCTGGGCATCAGCGGTCATGTGTGTATGACTGGCATGTCACCAGTGGTCATCACTGGAAGGTACTGGACCAGCGGCGCTCAAGTGGCAGGACAATTAAAAAGGAAAGAATAGCTTTATTTGTTATTTAAGAAGGTTTCCTGCTCACAGGCTTTTTAAATAAATATCTCAGACAATGTGGCACACATAAACATACGTTGGGAGGCCCACCAGGTTGGGACCCACTCAGATGTGTTTCGCCCCCCCTCCCCATCCCTGTGCTAAACCCCTAGCTATGCCTCTGTAGTTGCTGTAAACTTTTATGTAGGATATCGATAAAAAATGTATGAGGAAAATGTCAAACAGTTTCCACCAAAGATACAACATTCGATGGAGATTAAAAACACAGCTATTACAACTACCTGGACTGCAAAGAATTGCTTCTAAGGGTATGGTCACACGGCAAACCAAAAACGGGCGTAAAATACGGAGCTGTTTTCAAGGGAAAACAGCCCCTGATTTTCAGCAGCTTTTTAAGTAACTTGCATTTTTTGCACCGTTTTTTACGGCCGTTTTTGGAGCTGTTTTTCTATTGAGTAAATGAAATACGGCTCCAAAAACCACTAAAAAAAAGGACATGCACTTTTTTTTTTATGGGGCATTTTTTCACGCGCTGTTTTTAAAAACGGACGTGTAAAAAACGCCCTGTGGTAACCGAACGCCGTTTTTCCCATGGAAATCAATGGGCAGATGTTTGGAGGCGTTCAGGCCCCGCATTTTCAGACATTTTTCGGGGCGTTTACGGGCCGAAAAATGGCTGAAAATAAGCTGTGTGAACATATCCTAAGTGTTTTGACTGTTAGCACATTACAAGTGCCCTATCTTCTACATAATGTGATCGGCGCTGTAATGTAGATTACAGCAGTGTTTTTTATTTAGAAAAACGATCATTTTTGACGGAGTTATGACCCATTTTAGCTTTATGCTAATTACTTTCTTAATAGACAACTGGGCATGTTTTACTTTTTGACCAAGTTGGTGTTGTGGAGAGAAGTGTATGACGCTGACCAATCAGTGACCAATCAGCATCATGCATTTCTCTCCATTCATTTACTCAGCACATGATCTTGCTAGTGTGCAGTCATATAAACACGCTAAAGTTACTGAAGTGTCTTGAGAGTTAAAGAGGCTCTGTCACCACATTATAAGTGCCCTATATTGTACATGATGTGATAGATGCTGTAATGTAGATTACAGCAGTGTTTTATATTTAGAAAAACGATCATTTTTGACAGTTATAACCTATAATAGCTTTATGCTAATGAGTTTCTCAATGGACAACTGGACGTGTTTTACTATATGGTCAAGTGGGCATTGTGGAGAGAAGTGTATGATGTTGACAAATCTGCGTCATACACTTCTCTCCATTCATTTATACAGCACATAGCGATATAGCTATACCGCTATGTGCAGCCACATACACAAACACTAACATTACTGCAGTGTCATGACAATGAATATACATCACTCTCTTATCGGTCCCACCCTGCGAGTTGCGACGCTTGCATTCACACATTTCCGTATCTCCCCATCACCGTCACCACTATACACAGTATTAGGCAATCCCTCTTTTCAGCCGGGTTGTGAACGTCACAAACGTCTAGCTAGAGAGACGCAGGCCCGCCATTATATCAGTAATGACAGTTGGAAGACATCTCAATTAGCAGATAGTGCAGATCCGGGCCACCTCCTGCTCTGGCAGACCTCCCAAATCCGTCACTTTCTATTATCTCTCGCCCCTGCATCCGAATTTTCACATGACCTTACAGCATTTAAAACGTTATGCACAATGTTGGGCCCGGTCAGTCATGCCCTTTCGGTAACATATAGTTTCATAAACTCCCCAACGGCAGATTAACAGCCCTCATACTTGGCTAAATGGGCGACAGACCTTGACATAAGTATTACAGCGGATGTGCGTACTCGACTGTATAACATGACTCACTAGTCTTCCATATCAAGTAGAATTCAGGAAGTGGGCTATAAGATTCTGACGAGATGGTACAGGGTCCCTTCCAGACATCACAAATTTTACCCTGTGTCTCCTTTGTGTTGGAGATGCGGGGTGGAGGTAGGTGATCTTTTACATACCTTTTGGGATTTTCAGCGATTAACAACTTTATGGGATACGGTTTGGAGTGTAGCTTCTAGGTTTACTGACTATACGTTGCCCAGATCCCCGGGCTTCTTCCTGCTTCATCTGTGTGACATCCCAATCTCCACATACAAGAAGTCAATAGTACGACATCTGATCAACACGGCACGTACTTGCATTCCGGCTACGTGGAAACAGGTCGAGCCCCCCACGGTACGCCTTTGGTTTCAGAAAATCCAGGAAGTGAAACGTATGGAGGAGCTTACGGCTACCTTGCTGGACACTCATGATAAGTTTATGCGAGTGTGGTCAACCTGGGTAAGCTTTGAGAATTCTTCGGAGTATATCGCTCTGCTGTCCCAATACTGTGTAACTGAATTTACGTATTCCTCCTAAGAGTCGTCTGCTTATGGGGTGGATGCTGAGGATAAGTCCCCCCTCTATACCCTTCTTCCTCTTGCCTCTTCCCTTCCCCTTTCCGGTTCACTCTCTTTCTTTGAATTCTCTATGTCTGTATAAATTTCATTTGTGCTCCTATGTCACAACTGTATATCACCGAGTCGTGAAATGTTCTATTTCTCTGTCAGGCACCTTTGATAAATTAAAAAAAACAGAATAAAAAGAAAAAAAAAAAAGAAGAATATTAATATTAATATATACACTACCGTTCAAAAGTTTGGGGTCACCCAGACAATTTTGTGTTTTCCATGAAAACTCACACTTATATTTATCAAATGAGTTGCAAAATGACTAGAAAATATAGTCAAGACATTGACAAGGTTAGAAATAATGATTTTTATTTGAAATAATAATTTTCTCCTTCAAAATTTGCTTTCGTCAAAGAATGCTCCATTTGCAGCAATTACAGCATTGCAGACCTTTGGCATTCTAGCTGTTAATTTGCTGAGGTAATCGGGAGAAATTTCACCCCATGCTTCCAGAAGCCCCTCCCACAAGTTGGATTGGCTTGATGGGCACTTCGTGCGTACCATACGGTCAAGCTGCTCCCACAACAGCTCTATGGGGTTGAGATCTGGTGACTGCGCTGGCCACTCCATTACAGATAGAATACCAGCTGCCTGCTTCTTCCCTAAATAGTTCTTGCATAATTTGGAGGTGTGCTTTGGGTCATTGTCCTGTTGTAGGATGAAATTGGCTCCAATCAAGCGCTGTCCACAGGGTATGGCATGGCGTTGCAAAATGGAGTGATAGCCTTCCTTATTCAAAATCCCTTTTACCTTGTACAAATCCTCCCCTTTACATGCACCAAAGCAACCCCAGACCATCACATTACCTCCACCATGCTTGACAGATGGCGTCAGGCACTCTTCCAGCATCTTTTCAGTTGTTCTGCATCTCACAAATGTTCTTCTGTGTGATCCAAACACCTCAAACTTCGATTCGTCTGTCCATAACACTTTTTTCCAATCTTCCTCTGTCCAATGTCTGTGTGCTTTTGCCCATATTAATCTTTTCCTTTTATTAGCCAGTCTCAGATATGGCTTTTTCTTTGCTACTCTGCCCTGAAGGCCAGCATCCCGGAGTCGCCTCTTCACTGTAGACGTTGACACTGGCGTTTTGCGGGTACTATTTAATGAAGCTGCCAGTTGAGGACCTGTGAGGCGTCTATTTCTCAAACTAGAGACTCTAATGTACTTGTCTTGTTGCTCAGTTGTGCAGCGGGGCCTCCCACTTCTCTTTCTACTCTGGTTAGAGCCTGTTTGTGCTGTCCTCTGAAGGGAGTAGTACACACCGTTGTAGGAAATCTTCAGTTTCTTGGCAATTTCTCGCATGGAATAGCCTTCATTTCTAAGAACAAGAATAGACTGTCGATTTTCACATGAAAGCTCTCTTTTTCTAGCCATTTTGAGAGTTTAATCGGACCCACAAATGTAATGCTCCAGATTCTCAACTAGCTCATTGGAAGGTCAGTTTTATAGCTCCTCTAAACAGCAAAACTGTTTACAGCGGTGCTAACATAATTGCACAAGGGTTTTCAAGTGTTTTCTAATCATCCATTATCCTTCTAACACAGTTGGCAAACACAATGTACCATTAGAACACTGGAGTGATGGTTGCTGGAAATGGGCCTCTATACACCTATGTAGATATTGCATTAAAAACCAGATGTTTGCAGCTAGAATAGTCATTTAGCACATTAACAATGTATAGAGTGTATTTCTGATTAATTTAATGTTATCTTCATTGAAAAAACTGTGCTTTTCTTTCAAAAATAAGGAAATTTCTAAGTGACCCTAAACTTTTGAACGGTAGTGTATATAATCACTGTTTTATGTTCCAAGAAATTATACAGAAATAGACTATACCTTTGAAAAATAAAACCCCATACAGCAACATCAGTGAAAAATGTAAAACCTACGGCTCTCGGAATGCAGTTAGGTAAAAAAAAAAATGTTTAAGCCAAAACTAGGAATTGATCCTAAACATGTGTGTATGGAAAGATTTATGCTTCATATCATCTTTACATCTGCTCCAGATTTGGGCTTCATAAAAATGAAGCAAGATACTGACTAAATCCGAAATGTGTGCATGAGGCCTAAGAGGATAAACCAGCTCCCTCAACAGTATTATAAACATATGTCTCAACAGGAAAGTGGTTATCAAGGTTAGACCACCAGCAAGTGCGGATTTAGGCCTCCCTACTGTCGGAATAGAGATTCCAAAATAATTATGGAAAACACTGAGAACAAAGGAGTCATACACTATTGGGATAAAGTTTGCCAATGGCATAGAAAAATAAACTTTATTAGGACAATACAAATTACATATAATTTAAAACTAGACTGCAAATCCAAGACCTGTACACCTCCCAAGTGGCATGGAGGAACCACTCCTTATAAATGCAGCTACGGGAAGAAAAAGGTCTTTCTGACAAATAATGACATGTCACATGCCAAAAAAGTGCTTCCATATATGGAAGCACTTTTTTGGTCACTACTATAGTCCAGCTTACAATTACTTACCTAGAACATTACTATGAGTCTGGCTGTGTGTACGATGCAATTTATCTAAACTATATACTCTGGCTTTTTGCCTTTATTGTTACTCAATCGCATTCAATTTTTGCTTCAGCCCTAGCTGACATGTCATTATTTGTCAGAAAGACCTTTTTCTTCCCGTAGCTGCATTTATAAGGAGTGGTTCCTCCATGCCACTTGGGAGGTGTACAGGTCTTGGATTTGCAGTCTAGTTTTAAATTATATGTAATTTGTATTGTCCTAATAAAGTTTATTTTTCTATGCCATTGGCAAACTTTATCCCAATAGTGTATGAGTCCTTTGTTCTCAGTGTTTTCCCTCAACAGTATACCTGAGTACCCGAAGACACTGTCTTTACTGTTACATTGTTTCCACTCCCTATAGTCAACACTGTGACAGGCCAAATTTAGTTCTAAATTTATAGACTCCTTTTTGCTTTCTCATTACATTTAGGACTATAATATCTAAGAATACAATAGACCAAATGATTTCCCCTATTTGTTCCCTTATTTACAGTGGTTCTGGAGGAGTCACTGTCTTTATGTATCCTATTCTGATGCCACCATTTATCACATTTTATTAAAAGTCTAAATACACTCTAAACTTAGAAAGCAATCATATTCTGAGACTCAAGACTCAACCAACAAGTAAGTGTCAAAAATATAGAGCCTACAATATGTTCACAAACCATTACCACATCCTATTGGAATTGCTCCTACACCTCACCTAATACACAAGATATCACTTTGCGCACTGTTCAGACCACCTCTTTGATGTCCATGCAGTTCCTGTTTCTGCCTTAAGGGGGTTTTACACAGGACGATTATCGGGCAGACAAGCGTTAATGTAACCCTCGTTGCCGATAATTGTCCTGTGTAAATAGGGGAATGATTAGCAGATGAACGAGAAAACGCCTGATCATGTACTGGTCGTATCGTTTTAAAAAAGTAAAAGATTATCGTTGCCGGCAGCACATCTCCCTGTGTAAACAGGGAGGCACGCTGCCGTCATGATAGTAATGTATGGAGACGAGCGATCGGAGTAATGACCGCTCGTCCCCATCCATAGCTCAGTGTGACAGGAGCAAACGAGCGCCGATCATCGATGTCTCGCTGATCGGCGCTCGCTGCACCGGCCTCTTATCGGCCGGTGTAAAAGGCCCTTTATTCTATGGTTCTGTCCAATGTTCCTGTGCGATTGTTGTGTATTATTGACTTCTGACTTTGTCTTCTAGAGCACGCCTGGTTAAAATTGTTGTCCTAAACTGTCTCTGATACCAAGCCCAGCCTCATGTAACACTATTTCCACCTGCGGAAGTTCCTTTGCAGAAAAGACTGTGTGGATTATTGTTGAAGAGTAGACTCAGTTTAGCCTGCACCAATCTGATAATGGTATCAAGGATTGACAATCTATCTTAGTAATATCTATATGATTTTAAGTTTTTTTTAAGTTTGTATGCAAATCCTAGTTGGGTAAAAGACACAACTAGGGTGTCCGTTATAGCAGGGGCATAACTAGGAAAGACTGGGCCCCATAGCAAACTTTTGACTGGGGCCCCCCCTCCCCTGGTGTCACACAACCCCCCCTTGTAGATAGTGCCTTTTTTACAGACCCCCTGTAGATAACGCCATACAGCCCCCCAGTAGAGAACGCCATACAGCCCCCCCTGTAGAGAACGCCATACAGCCCCCACTGTAGAAAACGCCATACAGCCCCCTCTGTAGATAACGCCATACAGCCCCCCTGTAGATAACGCCATACAGCCCCCACTGTAGAGAACGCCATACAGCCCCCTCTGTAGATAACGCCATACAGCCCCCCCTGTAGATAATGCCATACAGCCCCCCTGTAGGGAACGCCATACAGCCCCCCCTGTAGGTAACGCTATACAGCCCTCCCCCTTTAGGGAACGCCATACAGCGTCCCCCCTCCCAAAAAAATGCGACCTACAGTGTGTCCTACAAAAGACAAGTATCCCCTATCCACTGGATAGGGGATACATGTGTGATCGCTGGCAGTGATAGGGAGAACGGGGGACCGAAAGTCCCCCGAAGTTCTCCATGCCTAACCTCGACTTCCGGCGTCTGCCCAGCTCAATAAAAATGAAAGGAGCGCTGGTCCATTCATTTCTACAGAGCTGCCGACACAGACCCCGGAAGTCCGAGGTTTGTGATGGAGAACTTCAGGGGACTTTCAGTCCCCCGTTCTCCCTATCAATGCCAGCGATCACACATGTATCCCCTATCCTGTGGATAGGGGATACATGTCTTTTGTTTAATGGCTGAGCGGGGAGATACCTCCCTGCTCTGCCGTAGTGGTGTTCAGTGGCGTCGCGCTGTAGCAGCCATAGCGGCTGCTAGCAGAGCCTCCGGCCATGGTGGGGGCACGTGCCGGTGGGCGACATGGGCCCCCTCATGCCGCGGGCCCCGTAGCAGCCGCTACGGCTGCTACGGCGCTAGTTACGCCACTGCGTTATAGTATACTGTGCACTGTACTTTTCCCCTGCTGCCTGTCTGGAACCCAAATTCCTCTAGCTTTCTCTGATAAGTCTTCTACATGGCAATTTGCAGCATTGTCTATACAGCAGTTATTGTGATTCTTCTAGTGCTGGATTCAGTCTCAAGCTGGTCATACATATTGCAGTCTCTCCTGACTTCACCATTAGGGTATGTTCACACGCCCTATTTACGGACGTAATTCAGCCGTTTTACGCCTCAAATTATGCCCGAAAAAATGGCTCCAAACCGTCTGCAAACATTTGCCCATTGAATTCAATGGGTCTTACGGTGTTCTGTGCAGACAGGCTTTTTTTTTTTACAGCGGCACGTAAAAAGACGCCCGCCTGAAAGAAGTGCATGTCACTTCTTGGTACGTAATTCGAGCCGTCTTTCCTTGACTCCAATGAAAACCAGCTCCAATTACGTCCGTAAAAGACGCCGCGAAAAACG
Source organism: Rhinoderma darwinii (assembly GCF_050947455.1). NCBI lineage: Eukaryota > Metazoa > Chordata > Amphibia > Anura > Rhinodermatidae > Rhinoderma > Rhinoderma darwinii. The sequence goes on along the minus strand of NC_134691.1, from coordinate 156,945,311 downwards.
CGTGCACTTGTCAAAACGTCTGAAATTCTTGAGCTGTTTTCGCCTGAAAACAGCTCCGTAATTTCAGACGTAATTGGCGTTGCCGTGGAAACATACCCTTAGCATGCACGCTCGAATTTACCACAGAGAAAATAATGTCTTTAAAATAACAGGTCACATGCCATACTTATAGAAGAGGCTGAACGCAGCACGGAGGGCTTCAGAGGGAAGCCTCCATGACTGACATAGGAGGGAAAGGGTTAATTAGTTAGAGAAGGAGGGAGTATAAGGAGGAGTTGGGGAAGGGGAAGGGAGGAGTTAGGGGACGTTATCAGTTCTTCCCGCTGTTTTCGGCATTGAGCCGGAAGCAGCGGGAGAAAGAGCACGTAAAAATCACGAGCTCCCTCTGCTACTGTGCTTACCTGTGCCATGTCGTCTAAGGTCTGCTTGTTAGAACAGCTGCGGGCAGCAGCTGCGTTTCACGGTCCCGGGTGGTTGGAGGAGACCGTGGCAGCGCTGTCCAGGATGCCGGAGGCTGTCTCGTCTCCACGCCAGGCCCGACGCTCAGGGTCAGTGACTATGAGGGACAGGCTCCCCTCCCCCGGCCCCCTCTCTAGTGCTGGTACTGTGGCGGCGGGGGGGAGTCGGCACCCAGTGCTCCTGCTCGGATGAAGCAGAAAGTGTCGTCGGGAGCGGCGGTGGCTCAGGCCGGGTCTCCCCGCCGCTCCCGGCGGTCTCGCCCACCAGAACGCCTCAGTCCCGAGGTGGTCCCGCGGGCACGGCGTCGCAGGGGGAGCCCTTCTAAGGACGCTGCAGGCCAGGCAGCTGGGAAGGCCGCCTCCTCCCAGGCCCTGCGTCCTGGCAGGAATCCCCAGCCGCGACGAGGTCCGGCGATCCACAGGGGGTCGCAGGCCGGGCCCCCTGTCACCCCACCTCCATCTGACGCTGTATCCAGAGAGCAGTCCACGGCCGCCCCGCATGGTGATGTTCCGGCCAGGGGGCTGGCTTCCTCGAGACCTTCAGGGAGGACGCCTAGATCATCAGCGGCGACGAGGCAACAGGTCCGGTCGGAAGTCTGGGTCCCTGCGGTCGGGCGGCATGTTGCCGGCCCATCTGTCAGCATGTCGGTGTCCCCGTGTCAGAGATGTCGATGGGATGGCCAGTCGTCGGCGAGAGGAGACCTGGAGGATGGCGAGTTGGATGATTTTCAGCGCGGTCAGGATTTTCCGGCTGGCGGGAACACAGCGCCTGGGCAGCCTGGTGAGTGCGTAACTCCTTCTTTGCCGTATCCAGCGATTTTTATGTCGGGTGTCGGGGGTGGGGCAGCGAGCGCGGTATCGGCTGTCGGTAGTGGCATAGCCGGGTGCGACGGCGATGGCTTATCGGATTTAGTGGGTTGCTTGCGGGAGTTAGTCGGGCGCTTAGATAGGGCTGCGGCGCCTGTAGTTCCGGCAGGTTCCCCGGCGGTAGTCTGGGAAGGTCCTCATTAGGTTGGTGTGTTACAGTCGCGTCATATGGTTGGGGAAGTGTTGGCGGCGTCTAGGGAGGCGGTCGCGGTGTCGGTTAAAACCGAGGCGCAAAAAGATGGGGATAGAATACGGCTTGATGATCGTGCTTGTGGCGAGGTTTATGTATGCTTCGAGGGTCCTTTAGGGGCACATCTAAAACAGGAGGTTCGTGATCGGATTTGGAAGGATGAGTACGTGGACATTTTTTCTCTTCTGCCGCTTGCAAAATTCAATTTGGATAAGGGCAAGCGGGATGAGAGTAAGAAGGAGGTAGAGGAACGTTGGCGGTATAGGCTTATCCCGCAGACGTTCGACAATTGGTCGCAAGCTTTTGCCATTTTGGCCAGCGTGATCGGAGAGAAGGCACCTGAAAATTGCTCGGCGTTATTTTGTTATTTCGATGCCATCGGAGAGGCTCACAGGGTATACGGGGGTCAGGCGTGGTTGCGGTACGATGAGCAATTTCGCCAGCGAAAGGCGGTTCGGCCGGCGATTCGGTGGGACCAGAAGGATATTGCGCTTTGGTTGAGGGTGACGGCTCCGGTTAAGCAGTCCTTTCCCGGGAGCGTTGGCCGCGGAGGTCAGTCCAGCCAGGCCGGGCAAGGTTCAGGGTCAAAACTTGGATTTGCTAGCAATTTAATGACGACCAGTGTAAGTTCGGGGCTACATGTAAATTCAAGCACGTGTGTTCAGAATGTAACGGATCATCGCACGGGGCTGCCAAGTGTATGCGGAAGGGGAAGCGGTCAGGGAACCAGTCCTCTTCAACTGGTCAAGGGGTTGTCGCCGGTGAGGGTGGAAAGGATGGCCCCGTATCTAAATGAATACCCAAATAGGGTTGCGGCCAAGTTAATTTATGAGGGGTTTCGTTTTGGTTTCGTTATTCCTCCACCTCCTTCTGAGGTTCCGGTTACTCGGCGCAATCTTAAATCGGCTTACTTGCATTCGGAGATCGTGTCGAAAAAAAAATAAAATAAAAACAAAAAAAAAAAAACTTTTGAAGGAAGTTTCGTTGGGTCGCATGGTGGGGCCTTTCGTTGATCCGCAAATATTTTTTTTTAGTGGTGTCCCCCTTGGGAATTGTGCCGAAGTGGTAGCCCCAAAAAATTTCGTTTGATTCAGCATTTATCTTTTCCCAGGGGCTCGTCGGTGAATGAGGGGATTGATCATGATTTATGCTCGGTAGTGTACACGTCCTTTGACAAGGCAGTAGGGTTAGTTCGTGAGGCGGGGCCTGGCGCGTTGTTTGGCAAAAACCGTCATTGAGGCGGCTTTTCGTTTGTTGCCCGTTCATCCAGAGAGCCAGCGGCTGTTGGGTTGTTTCTGGAACGGGGCGTTTTATGTGGATCGGTGTCTTCCTATGGGGTGTTCCCTTTCTTGCGCATATTTCGAGGCATTTAGTTGCTTCGTGGAATGGGTGACGAAGCGCGTAGCCGGGGTTGATTCTTTGATACATTATCTTGATCATTTTTGTGCATCGGCCCTGGGGGTTCGCCTATTTGCGGTAATTTGTTGTATTCCTTACAGAAAGTTACGAAGGACTTTGGGATTCCCTTAGCGCCGGGAAAGACTGAGGGCCCTGTCTCCACTATTTGTTTTTTAGGGATTGAAATTGACTCGGTGGTGATGGAGTGTTGACTTCCCGAGGATAAATTAAGGTCATTGGGTCAGGAGGTGCGGCGGGCTTGTAGATTGAAGAACACGTTGCGCGATCTCCAGTCTCTGCTGGGGAAGGTGAACTTCGCATGTCGGATTATACTGATGGGGAGAGTTTTTAGTAGACGTTTGTCGGCAGCGACGGCGTGGGTTCGTGCACCACATCATTTTGTGCGGCTCAGGGAGGAGCATCGGGCCGATCTTCAGGTTTGGGATGATTTTCTCGGTCAGTATAATGGTCGCTCTTTATGGATGTCTCCAGTACAGGATAGGTGTGACATAATCCATACATGCAAACACAATAAGTACTGGCTATACTTTACAACAGTACTTCATTGTAGGAACATTGAAGATAGCAGCTAGCCATGCAAGTTCCAGGTATTATCAACCCTCTTTTCTAGTGTAAGGGATGTGCGCACTTTATGTTGTGATGTACCTCGTAACCGCATCACAAACATAGATTGAAAACAACTGCAAAGATACATGTTAATTCATGTGTCTTTTGGAAATAATGATTACAGGTTTCATAAAAGAAATAGTTGCTCCTACACTGTGTTCCAAATTATTATGCACATTAGATTTAAGTGTCATAAACATTTAATTATTAGTTTTTCAATTAAACTCATGGATGGTATTGTGTCTTAGGGTATGTTCACACGATGAGAGGCATTTACGTGTGAAAAGACAGACTGTTAACAGCTGCCTCGTTTCACACGTAAATCCTCCTCCTCGCATTTTGCGAGCCGTCTGAGACGCTCGTAAATCTTGAGCTGTGCTTCATTGAGTTCAATGAAGAACAGCTCAAATTACGTGGCAAAGAAGTGCCCTGCACTTCTTTGCCGAGGCAGTCCATTTACGTGTCGTCGTTTGACAGCTGTCAAACGACGACGCGTAAATTACAGGTCGTCTGCACAATACGTCGGCAAACCCATTCAAATGAATGGGCAGATGTTTGCCGACGTATTGTAGCCCTATTTTCAGGCGTAAAACGAGGCATAATACGCCTCGTTTACGCCTGAAAATAGGTCGTGTGAACCCAGCCTTAGGGCTCTTTGGATTATTGTAATCAATCTCAGACACCTGTGATAATTAGTTTGCCAGGTGTGCCCAATCAAAGGAAAACTACTTAAGAAGGACGTTCCACATTATTAAGCAGGCCACAGGTTTCAAGCAATATGGGAAAGAAAAAGGATCTCTCTGCTGCCGAAAAGCGTGAAATAGTGCAATACCTTGGACATAGTATGAAAACATTGGATATTTCAAGAAAACTTAAGCGTGATCATCGTAGTGTGAAAAGATTTGTGGCTGATTCAGAGCACAGACGGGTTCGTTCAGATAAAGGCATAATGATGAAGGTTTCTGACAGACAAATTAATAGGATTAGGAGAGCAGCTGCTAAAATGCCATTGCAAAGCAGCAAACAGGTATTTGAAGCCGCTGGTGCCTCTGGAGTCCCGCGAACCTCAAGGTGTAGGATCCTCCAGAGGTTTTCAAGTGTGCATAAAGCTATTATTCGGCCTCCCCTAAACAATGCTCACAAGCAGAAACGGTTGCAGTGGGCTCAGAAATACATGAAGACTAATTTTCAAACCATGTTGTTAACTGATGAGTGCCGTGCAACCCTGGATGGTCCAGATGGGCGGAGTAGTGGATGATTGGTGAATGGCCACCATGTCCCAACAAGGCTGCGAAGTCAGCAAGGAGGTGGCGGAGTCATGTTTTGGGCTGGAATCATGGGGAGAGAGCTGGTAGGCCCCTTTAGGGTCCCTGACGGTGTGAAAATGACCTCTGCAAAGTACATAGAGTTTATGACTGACCACTTTCTTCCGTGGTACAAAAAGAAGAACCGTACCTTCCGTAGCAAAATTATCTTCATGCATGACAATGCACCTTCTCATGCTGCAAAGAATACCTCTGTGTCATTGGCTGCTATAGGCATAAAAGGAGAGAAACTCATGGTGTGGCCCCCATGTTCCCCTGACCTCAACCCTATTGAGAACCTTTGGAGCATCCTAAAGCAAAATATCTGAGGGTGGGAGGCAGTTCACATCAAAACAGAAGCTCTGGGAGGTTATTCTGACATCCTGCAAAGATATTCAAGCAGAAACTGTCCAAATACTCACAAATTCAATGGATGCAAGAATTGTGAAGGAGATATCAAAGAAGGGGTCCTATGTTAACATGTAACTTGGTCTGTTAAGTTTTTTTGGATTGAAAGAGCTTTTGATTTCTGTAAATATGACCTCCTGATGCTGCAAATTCAACAAATTACCATTTTAGTTCTCTTTACAACCTTTAAAATGTTTTGACCTCTGTTGTGCATAATAATTTGAAACAGTGCATTTTGAGTTTTTTACTTCTAAATAAAAATCTGTTATCATTAGGAGATTTGTTCAATAAAATTTGCATTATACTCCAACAGTTGATGGCTTGAAGATTATACTGACTATCATTTGCATCGACTATTTAGGAAAATCAGCGAAAAATAACATTTGCATAATAATTTGGAATGCGGTATAGAACTAATTCTGTGGAGAACCGTGAGAGCCACTTGTAAGAACAGCAGTTCTCACAAGTATTTTTTGAAATGCTACAAATTTTTCCTAAAGACTTGGATCGAAAAAAAAAATGCAGCATGTTCTAAAAACGCTTTGTTAAATCTCATTTACTACTGGTCTTTTAATAAATCCTCAACAATGTTCACATTATGTTTCTGCCCTACGATGGAGGAATACACCAGAAGCTTTCTGAACTTGGGGCTGTAACATAATGTGAACACAGCCTAAGGCATTATGCACACATACGCGTTTTTGCGTCCGTAATTCACCCGCAAATCTGCGGGTCAACTGCGGACCCATTCATTTCTATGGGCTCATGCACACGACCGTGGTTTCCATGGTCCGTGCATTGGCCGAGCTCATTGAAATCAATGTTTGCACGGTCCTTGAATTGCGGGCGGGCGGGCGGCTACGGTTTGTGTGCATGAGGCCTAAGTTGTGTTTTTTTAAACAGCAAAAAAGCTGCAGAAAAACTTCCAGAAAACGCCATGTGTGAATAAGCCCTTAGGAAGCATGAACAATAAGATAGTACTTATGATCTACCTAAATGGAGAGCACCAGAAGCAAAAAGATCCCTAAATACATAAATACCCATGTATCATACCTATTACATCATATCTATAGGGACCTAAGCATAATAGACATGGTGGTAACGGTGGCACCCGCTGATAATGTGGCATTAGGATTACCTATCCCTTTTGTATTAATCGTATCAATCTGGTTGTCTTTCCGCACTGTGGAAATCATCTCTGTTTTTAAATGTGTTTTATTTCATTGTTTCAATAAAGTTACATGGTTTTTTATATCTCATCCTGGTGTGTCAGACTCCAATTTTTAGGTTTTGTTTTTTAATAAGATAGTACTTGCCAATAAATATGTGTACTGATACATTTCTAATTACACATTTCAGAATAAACTTTTGGTATTTATGCAAATTCTGAGCATTTTAGGCCTCATGCACACGACCATAGTGGTGTGCATGGGCCGTGATTTGTGGTTCGGACAGCTGCGGAGTGTCACCCGTGGCCGCCCGCAAATCGCGGGCCGTGAACATGGCCGCATGCATTCATTTCTATGAGCCTGGACTGCAAAACAGGGCTATAATAATGCATGTTCTATCTTTTTGCGGTCCAGGCCCCTGGGCAATGCACGGACCGTGGAAACCACGGTCATGTGCATGGGCCTATTGAAATGAATGGGGCCGCAATTCACCCACAGATTTGCGGGTGAATTGTGCCTACAAAAACACGTTCGTGTGCATGGGGCCTAAAAATTAAGTGAAGGAGCACTAGAGACCGTTGTGGGGCTGAGAAAAGAAAGAAAGTACTTTGAAAGGCACAGTGAGAATAGGAAATGTCATTTCACTCACAGCTAGAATCTGGCTGCTGTCTTTTTAACATTAAGGGTATGTGCACACGACCTATTTTCAGACGTAATGGAGGCGTTTTACGCCTCGAATTTCGCCTGAAAAGACGGCTCCAATACATCTGCAAACATCTGCCCATTGCTTGCAATGGGTCTTACGATGTTCTGTATAGACGAGCTGTAATTTTACACGTCACTGTCAAAAGACGGCGCGTAAACTTACGCCCCCGTCAAAGAAGTGCAGGACACTACTTGTGACGTAATTGGAACCGTTTTTCATTGACTCCATTGAAAAACAGCTTCAATTACGTCCGTAATGGATGCCGCGATAAACGCGTGCACTTGTAAAAACGTCTGAAATTCTGGAGCTATTATCGCCTGCAAACAGCTCCGTAATTTCAGACGTATTTTGCGTTGCCGTGTGAACATACCCTAAAAATACAGGGGGAAAAAACATTTCTATACCATTCTGAATCTGAGTCCTGTGAATATATAGCACCATTTTATGTAAAGAATTAGCATTGAATCCATTATATGAGATTGTCCAAGCACAAGGCTATTAGAAACTTGCAATAATGAATGTAAAAACCTACAAAATAAATGAAGAAGATATAATATATATAGTACTATGCAGGGGCGTAGCTAAAGGCTCATGGGCCCCGATGCAAAAGTTCTTATTGGGCCCCCTCCCCGCAAACTCCTCATGGCCGACGGTCCGCAGCTTTCAGTTGCATCGCTGGGTCTCCTAAGTGACCCAACAATGCAGCACTAGCAGCCGGGGCGTCACTAAGGCTGGGTTCACACCCCCTATTTACGGACGTAATTCGGGCGTTTTAGCATTGAGTTACGTCCGAAAATGCGGCTCAAAAGCGTTGGCAAACATCTGCCCATTCATTTGAATGGGTCTTACGATGTTCTGTGCCGACGGTCATTTTTTTTACGCGCCGCTGTCAAAATGCGGAGCGTAAAAAAGACGCCCGCGTCAAAGAAGTGCCTGTCACTTCTTTAGATGTAAATGGAGCCGTTTTCCATGGACTCCATAGAAAAACAGCTCCAATTACGTCCGTAATGGACGCAGCAAAAGACGCCTGCACATGCCTTTACGGCTGAAATTACGGAGCTGTTTTCTCCTGAAAACAGCACCGTAATTTCAGCCGTAACGGACGCTGCCGTGTGAACATACCCTCAGGGATTAAAATGTCAGGGAAATAGCCCCAATACATATGTGTCCGCCCAAAAAAAAGTGTGTGTATATGAGACAGCATAGCATATCTATAGCACTACGACCCTATAAACTATGGATAGGATTAGATACATTGGCTCAGCAGACAGTATCACACATGATAGGATTAGATACAGTGGCTGAGCAGACAGTATCACACATGATAGGATTAGATACAGTGGCTCAGCATACAGTATCACACATGATAGGATTAGATACAGTGGCTCAGCAGACAGTATCACACATGATAGGATTAGATGCAGTGGCCCAGCAGACAGTATCACACATGATAGGATTAGATACAGCGGCTCAGCAGACAGTATCACACATGATAGGATTAGATACAGTGGCTCAGAAGGCAGTATCACACATGATAGGATTAGATATAGGGCCCAGCAGACAGTATCACACATGATAGGATTAGATACAGTGGCTCAGAAGGCAGTATCACACATGATAGGATTAGATATAGGGCCCAGCAGAAAGTATCACACATGATTGGATTAGATACAGGACTCAGCTCGCTGACATTGCGGCTCCAGCGCTGGACCCCGGAAAGGTAAGAATAATAATTTTGCTTCTTTATGTGTTACTGATTATTTTTGTGTGTTTGTGTTTTTTTTACAGGTTCGGTTGTTGGACTTCGGATTCGAGGACTTCAATGACAGCGGTTTTTTTATTCTCAATAAAATGGTTAATGAGGGTTGTGTTTTTATTTCAATAAAATATTTTTTCTATGTGCTTGTATCTTTTTAAACTTTATTATCTCCGCCTTAGTAATGGCCGCTGGCTGATTGACAACCTCCATTACTAAGGCGGGGCTTAATGTTAGCCGGTGCAAAGGCCAACACTAACCCCCATTATTACCCCGGTACCCACTGCCACCAGGGGTACTGGGAAGAGCCGGGTACGAACTAGTACCCGTCCATCTGTAGTGACGGGCAGGCACCGGGGCGGCCGCAGGCTGGTAGTATTAGGCTGGGGAAGGCCAAAAACAGTAGCCCTTCCCACCCTGGTAATGCTGCCTGCTGCTGCTGTGTTCTATCTGGCTGGTTATGAAAATTGGGGGGGACCCCACATCGTTCTTTCCAATTATTTTTTGTTTTATTTTTTTTTAAATGACGTGGGGTCCCCCCTATTTTTCATAACCAGCCAGATACAATAAAGCAGCAGCAGCCTAGCATTACAAGGGTGGGAAGGGCCACTGTATCTGGCCTTTCCCCTCCTGATAATACCAGCCTGCGGCCACCCCAGTGGCCGACCATCACTACAGATGGTCAAGTACTGGATGGTACCCGGCTCTTCCCAGCACCCCTGGTGGCGGTGGGTACCGGGGTAATATAGGGGGTTAGTGTTAGCCTCAGCACCGTCTAACACTAAGCCCCGCCTTAGCAATGGATACTGTCAATCAGCCGGCGGCCATTACTAAGGCGGTAGTAATATAGTTTAAAAAAAACCACAAAGACATAGAAAAAATATTTTATTGAAATAAAAAAAAAAACACACACAACCCTCGTTAACCATTTTATTGATAATAAAAAAAAAGCCGTCATCGAAGTAGTCCTGGAATCCGACGTAGTCCAATGACCGAACCTGTAAGAAAACACACAAGAAAAACGATTAGTAACACATGTGTTAGGCTTAGATACAGGGCCCATGTGTGATACTGTCTGTGGGACCCTGTATCTAAGCCTACCACAACGTAGGCTTAGATACAGGGTCCAGCAGACAGTAATCTTATACAGTATAAGATTACTGTGTGCTGGGGCCCTGTATCTAAACCTACAGTGTGGTAGGCTTATATACAGGGCCCATCAGACAGGATCACGCATGGGCCATGTATCTAAGCCTACCATGTGATTGGCTTATATACAGGGCCCATCAGACAGGATCACGCATGGGCCATGTATCTAAGCCTACCATGTGATTGGCTTAGATACAGGGCCCAGCAGACAGCATCACACAATCTGTGATCCTGTCTCATGGGCCCCCTAAGCCTGCTACATCGTAGGCTTAGGGGTTGTGCAGTCCCTAAACATTGATGGCCTATCCACGGGATAGGCCATCAATAGCTGATGTGTCTCCCGGGACCCGCAAATCAGCTGTTTTGAAGGGGCCGCAGCACTCGTACGACAGCTGCTTCCCCTTCATTTCACTACTCGCTCACACTGTGAATCGCCGACACCGATTCACAGTGTGACCGGAATGAAGTGACCGGAATGAAGGGGAGGCAGCTCTCGTACGAGTGCTGCGGCCCCCTCAAAACAGCTGATTGGCGGGTCCCGGGAGTCGGGATCTTACCTTCCTCTTCAGCCGCGGCGGTAGTTCTGTCGTCTCGTTGCTGTGCGCGGCGCACAGCGCTGTGACGTCATGCGCTGCGCACAGCGCTTGACGTCAGGACCTCCGCTGCGATCCGGAACCAGGAAGGTAAGTAAAGTCTGTTACTATAGTAACAGGGGCCCGCGGCCCGAGTTACTATAGTAACTTTTTATTGATGTGGTGCGGGGGGGCCGTGGGCCCCCCTGGCTTCGGGGCCCGGTCACAATTGCGACCGCTGCGACCCCTATAGCTACGCAAGTGGTACTATGCAAATGTTTTAGGCCCTGTTCACAGAGAGTTTTTTTGCAGGCGGAAAATCTGCCTCAACATTCCTTCAGGAATGTTGAGGCAGATTTTGACCTGCCTGCACTCTCTTTGCCGTGTTTATTGCAGCGTTTTTCAACTGCGGCCATTGAGAGCCGCGGGTAAAAACTGCAGCGAAAACCGCTTTCTCTGCCTCCCATTGATGTCAATGGGAGATCAGAGACGGAAATGCCTGAAGAAAGGGTATGACGTTACTTTTTCCCGCAATGGGCCATGGGAAAACAACGTCTCTGCCGCGCATTGAAATCAATGGTTTCCGCTTCAAATACAGCGCCAACAAACTCAGTGTGAACACGGCCTTAAGCAGTTGTGGAAAAATGTCCTGCAAAGTAAGAATGCTTCCAAAAATAGAAGTGTTATTAGTTGTTTTTTTATCAATTAAGGCCCCATGCACACGAACGTAAAAATTCCCGTAATTACGGGCCGTAATTACGGCACGTTTTTATGGGCCGATGCTCTTCTATTGGCCACGGGTACCTCCTCGTATACTTCCGGGAAGGTGCCCGTGCCGCTGAAAAATATAGAACATGTCCTACTTCAGGCCGTAATTACGGCACGGGCAGGCCCATAGAAGTCTATGGGGCTCCCGTAATTACGGGTGACTACGTGTGTGCAACCGTAATTACGGGAGCGTTGCTAGGCGACGTCAGTGAATAGTCACTGTCCAGGGTGCTGAAAGATTTAAACAATCGGCAGTAACTCTTTCAGCACCCTGGACAGAAAGTACCAATCACAATATAGATCAACCTGTAAAAAAACAAGACGTTCATACTTACAAAGAACTCCCTGCTTCTTCCTCCAGTCCGGCCTCCTGGGATGACGTTTCAGCCCATATGACCGCTGCAGCCAATCACAGGCTGCAGTGGTCTCATGGACTGCCGCGTCATCCAGGGAGGTCGGGCTGGATGTTGAAAGAGGGACGCGTCACCAAAACAACGGCCGGGTAAGTATGAATTTCTTTTGCTTTTACTGCGGAAAGGGCTGTCCCTTCTCTTTATCCTGAACTGATAGAGAGAAGGGCTGCCGATTACTGCAGTGCAATTTTGCAGCGAAAACGTGCCCGTAAATACGGGTGGAATACTGGTGACACCGGATCCGTATTTACGGGCACGAGTCCGTAAATACTGGTGCAATACGGGTCAAATACGTGTGACCAAGGACCCGTATTTACGCCAGTATTTACGGGAGGACAAAAATACGTTTGTGTGCATGAGGCCTAACAAAATACAAAGTGAATGAACAGAAGAGAAATCTAAATCAAGTCAATATTTGGTGTAACCACCCTTTTGTCTTCAAAACAACATCAATTCTTGCACACACACAAAGTGGTCTTCAAGGAAGAATTGCCCCCAAAAATCTATATCTTCAACATGGAAACAAGGCCAAGCGACTCAACTATACAGGAAATCATAGGAGTTGTGGTACAGAAAAACGGCAGCAGGTGCTGTGGACTGTATCAAAATTCTGTCCATGGCCATGTGATGGCCCCACAGGTGCACGTCTCGTTACAGTTAGGCCTAATGCACATGACCGTAAGGATTTTTACTGTCAGCAAATACGGATCCACACATCCGTAGCCGTCCGCAATTGTGGAAGCCCACCATAGACTTCTATGGGCGAGTCTCTGACACAATTGCAGACAAGAATAGGAGATGTTATATATTTTGGGGATCATTTCTATGGCCCGGACATACATCCGTAAATATACGGAAGGGTGTACGTGGCCTATAGAAATGAATGAGTCCAAAATTTCATCCGCAATTACTTGATCCGTAATTACGGATAAAAACTACAGTCGTGTGAATGGGGCCTTAGTATGTGTATAACAGCTGTGTCTTTTATCGAGCCATGCATCTGTGTCTCCATCACATGATCAGGATACATTTTTAGCCCCTAAACAATAAAAGTTCCTATAGAATAACGACAAGTAAAACTGTGAATAACTAAGGCTTCGTTCACATCTGCGTCAGGGCTCCGTTCCGTCTGAGCTTTCCGTCAGAACGGAGCCCTGACTGACACAAACTGAAACCAAAGTTTTCCGTTCCCATCACCATTGATTTCAATGGTGACGGATCCGATGCCAATGGTTTCAGTTTGTCTCCGTTGTGCAAGGTTTCCGTCGTTTTGACGGGATGAATACCGTAGTCGACTACTTTATTCATCCCATCAAAACGACGGAACCCTTGCACAACTATCATATTTCACTAATATAAACATTATCAAACTACTTTTGAATATAAAATTCTATTACTATTATGATAAGGAATGATCTACTTTACACACAGAGCAAGAAAATATCTTCATTACGGAATCTTTTACATAACAATAATTAAGGAATTCCCTCCTTCCATTGTCTTAAATATGCTTATTATATCTCAATGCTGCATTCTTAAAATCAGCAAAGACGTTAATTATAGTTTGAAACAACACATCGATTATTACAACTTCCTTCTAGCCTTGTGTTGGGAAATGTTAATGAATGCATTAATTTGTCGTTCTATACAGAGAAGGACATGCAAATAAAACACTCAGCTCAGGCTACACGCAGATTTTTGTAGTGTGACAGCTCCTTTTTAGCTGTTTAGAGATAGTAGTATATAGGTATATACTGTAGTATACATGCAAATTTCATACGATTTTCAATACGTCTAATTTGCCAATAAGAAATGGATAATATTTAACATCTTTACTTGCTGTAATTGAATAGAAACATTTATTTTTTTAATCAAAGGCTGAAAATCTGTCCTGACCTAGTGAGTTTATTACACTGGATCTGTCCAGGGCAGTGCTTCTCAAATAATTTTTGGCATGGGTCAGCTTCGGAGGCAGTTTTTCCAAAAAGAGAATAAGTTGTGCAGGCCTTTCTAATGGCTGCAGCAATCTCTGATTTAGAAACATAATTGTATCCTTTTGTGTTTTTTTTTTTAATGTTAGGATTCAGAGAACGAATGAAAACTAAATTGAGATAACATTTTGCATTTTGACATGGACCTACACCAATGGTAAGGCCTGGTAATCACCTTGTTCTGGCTGGTGATGCCCCAGTAGAAAAAGTTTAAAAAGCCTTGGTCTAGGCAATTCTCCACAGGCTAAACACAACAGCAGAACAAATAGCACTGGAAATATATTTCAGGAGCCTGTAGAGATAGATTATCTGGAGCCTTAGTCTGCGCCCAAAAAGTAGGGCACACGTTAAGTCATGTACAACTTTAAAATGCGTGTCTGCTCCTACAAATTAGGTTTAAAGATTTAGTATGTGTAACTCTTAGAGATCATTTGCTACCATTTACCAAGCCCCAGCAATGACAATGTGATAGTCATGAGCCACCCAGAAGTTTGTTTAGGAAATACACAGCTAATACCAGTGACCACACTTTTCCTGGCGTAAATACATTGAAAAATATGGCGTTTAGGCCAAACATCATATTTATGAAGCTTATTTGAAAGTGTTGGAAAAAGTGGCAGAGCTTCAGAGTGCACAGAACTGAGGCCATTCGAGTGTACATTTGGCCTCCGTCGGGCTGCAGTGCAGCCGTAAGTTTTTTTAGGTTTGAAATAGCATAGTAGACTGCTCTATTCCATACCATCGGATCCAGCAAAAAAATAATTCTGCGCAGTATATGTGTTTTTATAAGATCGAAGCCTATGGGTGACGTATGCCACTTTATGGGCATCATTAAACGTATATGTCATGAGCTTTTCAATGGCTTTTCAAGATGTATCCGTTAAATGGATACTATATTAGCCTATGGGTGACGGATGCCTGTGACGGATGCTTAACAGTCGCATCTGTCACCCATAGGTTAGTATGACATCTGTTTAACGGATACATCAGAAAAAGGTCATGGGAGTTCATGATGTATACTTTAAAAAATATCCTATAATAATCTAAGGATGACAAATGCCACTGTTAGGAATTAGTCACTGGCTATGTTTAACGGTGTATACGCTAAATGTAAGGAACATGATGTGAATGGGGCCTAAGGAAGGTGAACCTTATTCAGTTGACAATTATTCTTTATTCACAGTGAAGGGAATTGGTCAAGGGTGCATTAGCGAAAAGCTGATTGTGGAAAAACCACCACTATCAGTGCCCACCCCAAACCTCTTTCCCGACATCTTCTTCCCCCTCGCCATGTTTGTTTTCTCTACCAATCAATGAGGTGTCATTTTTTTCACATTTGTACATTTTACAAGCAATATAGTTCTATATACAACACCAGAACCAAGCTCATTACATATATACAACACCAGAACAAAGCTCATTACATATATACAACACCAGAACAAAGCTCATTACATATATACAGCACTAGAACCAAGCTCAGTACATAAATACAGCAATAGAACCAAGCTCATTACATATATACAGCACCAGAACAAAGCTCAGTACATATATACAGCACCAGAACGAAGTTCAGTGCATATATACAGCATCAGAACCAAGATCAGTACATATATACAGTGCCAGAACAAGCTCAGTACATATATACAGTGCCAGAACCAAGATCAGTACATATCTACAGCACCAGAACCAAGCTCAATACATATATACAGCACCAGAACCAAGTTAAGTGCATATATACAGCATCAGAACCAAGAACAGTACATATATACAGTGCCAGAACCAAGCTCAGGACATATATACAGTGCCAGAACCAAGCTCAGTACATATATACAGTGCCAGAATAAAGCTCATTACATATATACAGTGCCAGAACAAAGCTCAGTACATATATATACAGCACCAAGGAACAAACAAGGTATAAAAGCTGCACTGTAGCATGAACCAAAAGATGGTGGGTGCTATCCTCAGAGGAATCTTGACAAAAAACCTCATGTAAACGTCAGACCACAATCCAAAAGAAGAGGCAGCACTCCAATGTAGTAGAAAAATTTTACAAAAATTTAATCACCCAACATACAGGCAATGATTCACCTTCCCATTGAAGGCATTGGCAAGCTTGACAATGCCTTCAATGGGAAGGTGAAACATTGCCTGTATGTTGGGTGATTAAAAATGTTTTGGATTTTTCTACTGCATTGGAGTGCTGCCTCTTCTTTTGGATTGTGGTCTGATATATACAGCACCAGAATCAAGCTGAGTACATAAATACAACACCAGCACAAATACAGCTCAATTTAGTGTAACCCCTGCCGTATAGGTTTGCACTAAATTGTATACAGCTCCCAGCATGGCCCAAACAATGGTAAGGATATGGTGGGAGATGCTGTTTCTCAAAAAAAAAATCATACCACCCATCTTCTCGCTGCAGATCATACAGTGACTTCAGTGCTGATTAGAGGCAGAATATACATCAAGTGACTCACAGGTGACGTCACATTCTAGTTGTTCTTTTTCTCTTTTCTTCTCCATCCGGTCCAGACCTCTATGACAACTTCTCCCAGCCACAGCCCAAAGCACCATACACTGTGTCCCACACATACACACCATGCCCCCTGTAGATAGTGCCTCCCAAAGAGCCCCCTGTAGATAGTGCCCTACATATAGCCCCCCCTGTATATAGCCCACCCTGTAGATATAGCCCACCCCTGTATATAGTGTCCATCATATAGCCCACCCCTGTAGATAGTCCTACATATATCTACCCCTATAAATCGTGCTCCAGATATAGCCCACTCCTGCATATAGTGCCTCACATATAGCTCCCTCTAAAGTGCTCCAAATATAGCCCACCCCTGTATATAGCCCTCCAGTAGATATAGCCCACCCCTGTATATAGTGTCCAACATATAGCCCACCCCTGTAGATAGTTCCCTGCATATATCTCCCCCTATAAATAGTGCTCCACATATAGCCGACCACTGTATATAGTGTCTCACATATAGCTCCCCCTGAAGTGCTCCACATATAGCCCACCCCTGTATATAGCCCCCCTGTATTTAGTGCCTCACATATAGCTCCCCCTATAATGCTCAACATATAGCCCACCCATGTATATAGTGCCTCACGTATATCTCCCCTATAGTGCTCCACATATAGCCCACCCCTGTATATAGCCCCCCTTATACATAGAGCCCACCTCTGTAGATAGAGCCCCCACTTTAGATAATGTCACTCACATTTTTATTAGGATAAAAAAAAACTCACATACTCATCTTAATCCCGTTCCCGCGCCGTCTGGTGGCAATGCAGACCTGCTCTTTTCTGAGCAGGTCTGTTGGGGTTGAACGATGCAAGCGGCGAGATGATGTCATCGTCATTCTGCCCTGCCAATCAGCACCTTTCATAGATGCAAGCAGCGCAATGACGTCATCGCGCCGCTTGAGTCAATGAAAGGCGCTGATTGGCAGGGCACCATGAATTGCCCTGTCAATCATGCCTTTCAACGACGCAAGTGGCGCAAAGAAGTAATCGCGGCGCTTGAGTAGTTGAAAGGCGCTGAATTCAGCACCTATAGTACAGGAGGGTCAGGCGGCAGCTCGTTTCAGTGGCGCAGCCGCCCCCTCAGAGAGGCAGCAGGCCACCATCATGGACGGTGTGGCCCTGGCGACCCCCCCACCTTCCCTCTTAGATGCGCCCAGAGCACATGCCCCGCCTGCCCCCCCTAGCTACGCCCCTGCTATCAGCAGTTATCACTAGGGAAACAGACAGGTAAGCAGCTGGTGAAGCATTGCAGAAGACCTATTGAAATCAATGTGCCATCCATGTAATGCACTGATGTGCTTGGTTCTTCAGAACAAGAGCCCTGCTTTGTAGTAGTTCAGGGGTGGGTCCATTCTTGGCGTGAAAATGATTCCCTCCCTAATTTACAATTACAATGTTCCAAATATACTTTATATTAATGTGGAGTCTAAATAAACAGTAATATCTTTTTCATTTTCCTAACTTGTGTGGCCCCCACAGCCTAGAATTTGAAAACGAAATTGCCAATCTAAGAATACAATTACATATGCAACATTACACAAACTCATTCATTACAGAAGGCCCTTTCACACAGGCCAATGATTGGATAAACGAGCATACATATGAACACTTGTTCTCGATCATTTCCCTGTGTAAACAGGGCAACAATCAGCCGATGAACAAGAAAATGATCGACTGATCTGTCCGTATATGCTAATAAATAATAATTAACCATTATAATAAAATGGTTTCTAGTCGGCAGCACATCTCCCTATGTAAACAGGGAGATGTGCTGCTGACATAATGTAAATATGTGTATGTAGGCGGGTGATTGTAAAATAAGGTATTGTATGTATTGTTACTATATTGTGCCACGTGCAGGGATGGCGGTGGGGACCAGAGCGGTGAGTAGCTTTGTTTGTGGTAGAGATCTTGACTGAGGAGCACACCGGTGTAAGCCCAACAGGTGCGCTCGTTCCTAAACCAGGCGCAGACACAATAGTTGCGCTCGTGCTTGATTCACATAAGTCGGCGCAGTAATATGACATCACCATGCCGACTCACGAAAGAGCAGGGGGGCAGGTGGTGGGAATATCCTGTGCTGCATGAATACAGCACATATATGTCTCTGGCCACCTGGCCATTTATGACGCACCAGAAGTGGAGACACAGGATCTAATGAAATACTCTGCTTCTCCCAAGGAGTAAAACTCAACAGGGCTGGCTAAAAGCTAGCTGTCTCTAGTCCAGTATGCCTGGGGCATTTTCGCATGGACATTCCTGTGTTTTTTACTGGCATGTTTGATGAGAGATTGATATGTATATATATATATATATATATATATATATATATATATATATATATATATATATATATATATATATCAACACAATTCCCTTTACAGTGGGTGTATTCAGTCTCAGTGTCTAGGGCAGCACAAACTGTAAATCCAATTGCAAAGTCAGGTTGATCCCTGCTATATAAGTTTGTACCATGTCAAACTACAACTTCTAATATGACCTAAACAATGGTAAGGGTATGCTGTGGGGTACAGAAAAAAGACCACGGCGCCACATAGCGTAATTCAGTATGGTAGACTGATGGAGGAATAAAATACCATGCTCACCAGATAGCTGTAGGGTAAAAGCGGGTAAACCACGAGTGCTGCTGCCAGATCCAATCCGGTTGCCGAGGGAAACCGCTGATTAGTAGTAGGTTAGTGGAGAGAAAAACGGATCTATCTCGGCGCTGCTTGGTGGTGCAAGACGGTGGAGAAACGAGTAGTCTCTTGTAATATTTGATGAAAGTTTTATTGCAGTAGCAACGCGTTTCGACGCCGAACTGGCGTCTTCATCAGGCATAAAATTGTTTTAAAACAGGACAGTATAAATACACACCACTGAGTGGTGATTGGCCCAATTCAGATGAGGCAGAAAATGACATAAAAAAACCGCCAAAAAAACATTGGGGGTCAAAGTTCAAAATTCAAAGTTCAAATTAAAAGGAGCAAAAAACACAGAAAACAATGTATACTGAGGTTTAGGTGATAAACATAAAGGTACTAGAAAAATACAATTACAATGTATAACGGAGGATAAGCAGAAAAAGGAAAGCGTGTCACATCTGGATTTCGGAACTAATGGGAGAACGGCCTTTTATTGAAAAATATGACAAAAGTACCCAAAACAGTGTTAACGGAGTTAGGACGCCAAGGATGTGTGTTTATTGTTTTTTATTTTTTATTTTTTACTTTTTACACCTCTCGGAATAGTCTGTCAGTTTCAGATTTTTATTGTTTAAAACGTTGTCAAGGGGACCATGTAAACTACGGTGGCCGGTGGGGACCAAAATTGGAAGGCATGAGATGGAACGCATGTGGTGGAACGCATGATGGCCCGCACAATGACCCGCATAATCCAGCAGGTCCGTGTGGATGAAATAGGAGAAATACGAAAAAGCTTCTGCTGGGGATACCCAGGTAAGGGGAATACATTGTAATATAGTAAGACATTAATGTGTGTGTATACATGGGAGGTATTTGTGGAGATGTTTTAACTTAAATTGTCTGGGTTTTGAGGAGAATATATCTTGCTCCCGATATTCAAAACCCAGACAATTTAAGTTAAAACATCTCCACAAATACCTCCCATGTATACACACACATTAATGTCTTACTATATTACAATGTATTCCCCTTACCTGGGTATCCCCAGCAGAAGCTTTTTCGTATTTCTCCTATTTCATGCGTTCCATCTCATGCCTTCCAATTTTGGTCCCCACCGGCCACCGTAGTTTACATGGTCCCCTTGACAACGTTTTAAACAATAAAAATCTGAAACTGACAGACTATTCCGAGAGGTGTAAAAAGTAAAAAATAAAAAATAAAAAACAATAAACACACATCCTTGGCGTCCTAACTCCGTTAACACTGTTTTGGGTACTTTTGTCATATTTTTCAATAAAAGGCCGTTCTCCCATTAGTTCCGAAATCCAGATGTGACACGCTTTCCTTTTTCTGCTTATCCTCCGTTATACATTGTAATTGTATTTTTCTAGTACCTTTATGTTTATCACCTAAACCTCAGTATACATTGTTTTCTGTGTTTTTTGCTCCTTTTAATTTGAACTTTGAATTTTGAACTTTGACCCCCAATGTTTTTTTGGCGGTTTTTTTATGTCATTTTCTGCCTCATCTGAATTGGGCCAATCACCACTCAGTGGTGTGTATTTATACTGTCCTGTTTTAAAACAATTTTATGCCTGATGAAGACGCCAGTTCGGCGTCGAAACGCGTTGCTACTGCAATAAAACTTTCATCAAATATTACAAGAGACTACTCGTTTCTCCACCGTCTTGCACCACCAAGCAGCGCCGAGATAGATCCGTTTTTCTCTCCACTAACCTACTAAGGGTATGCTGTGAGTTGTAGTTCCACATACTAGATCGGTAACATAAATTATCATTGCAGACTATACAAGTAAATACAGTACTGATAAGACGATGTCAAAAGGAAAGTAAACAAAGGCATTCAGTGACTCACAGATGACGTCTTCTCTGATTGTAGCTTTTTTCCTTCCTTTTCTTCTTCATCCAGCCCAGACAGTCATGACAAATTCTTCCGGCTTTAACATCTCCACCCTCTATACTAATACAAAATTATATATACTTACAAACCTTATAGTTCCACACACTGTGCCCTCTGAATATAATAGCGGCAGACACTGTGCCTCCTGAATATAATAGTGGTTCACACAGCGCCCTTGAATAACCACAGTGCTATCCTAATTATAAATAGAAAACATAATCATCCGACTCGGTTCCCATGCAGTCATCCTGCAATGCATACCAGCTTGGCCTCTACTGGCACGCAGGTGACACGTTGACATAATAAAAAAAAGAAAGTGCAGGGGGCGTTGCCACATAGAAAAAGTACCCATTGGCGGGCGAGGCAGGGAGACCAAGACAAGGCTGCAATTGGTGGGGGCTTTGGCACCTGCTTCTGCGAACTGGTTATTATTTTAACAACCGGGTCGCGACTGCTGCATGTGAATATTTTTCAAAATGGAATAGCATGTAAAAAATAAAGTTTAACTACACACAGTTCAATCCCTTATTTTGCATAAAACAGCTGTAAATCGCCATGTGATGACACAAGTACTGGTTGAAAATCAGATTTGACCTGATTTGCTATGGATTTTTCTCATGCAGATTCATTCTTACCTCATAACAGTATTCTAACTTTAATCTAGTATATGCCCAATTTGTGCCCTCCCATTCACCTGTATAGACTTTATATACAGTGTATATATACTGTATATTTTCTTCCTATTGCACAGCGCATATAAATACAAATTACATGTTACTTGTTTGTGCATACCGGCATTGTTCACTTTGCCATCATCATTTGAATTTACCCGCACATCTTCTTCTCCACCTTCTATAGGAGACACATAGAAAATACGTTCAAGAAGCACTTTAGTGTACATAAAGGGAATGTATCAACAGAAAATGACATAGTATTTAAAATTGTTACTAACCACATATAAAGCAGACATAATAGGCAGTCAATTGCTGTTATCTGTAGCTCATTTGTCATCTTTGCTGTACAGACTGGGACAATACAAGCAGAGTCATGTGACATGTTGTAAGTATGGATGTGCCAACATTGCTTAGAGACCATAGCAGTCAGCAACGGGGACAGTGGGCAACAGCGGGAACCCATATGGTGAGTTTATGAAAAGGCTATTTTTATTTTAAAATTTTTTGGCCAAATGAGCTATAATTTTGTTTGCCTGGGAAACCCATTTATTTATAAAAGGCCTATACAAGAAAACTCATTCGGTATTGTTCCTTTAATCATTGTGGAATGATTTACTGATGCTTGAGATTTGTACTGTATATAAGAATATCTGTTCTAAAAAGCAATATTCTCCCATAATGCAACACTGTGAATATACACAAACTCTTTGTATCAAATTTTACTAAAATCATCTTACTACCACCCTAATTTCTCAGATAGTATTCTTCATAACCAGGTTTTCCAAAGTACACAGTCGAAAATATACACCAAATAAAGTAACCTAATGTGAAAATGATAATTTGTTTGTGAGCTCAAACTATTTAATATAAATTCATTTTCCCCTTACTGTTTACTAGAATAATGAGACATTTTTCATTGTCCTGAGAGTTACAATATACAATAAAGAAACAGATACTTCCACTAATAAGCAGGCAAACTTAGAGTCTAATAGCTTTTCACTTACATTTATGGCTTTTATATATTGATATGTTCCCAGTAAAACACATTAAGCTTGTACTTAATGTTGGTTCTTATCTTAAGTAAGCAGCAGTATTGATATATTGCAGCATTACATTTCTTGCTGGTATTGATTTTGTTCCATCCTTTCATTTAAAGGCTCTCAATGTCTTATTACTAGTTGTAACATTAAAGCATATGTTCATCTTATACATGCAGATGAGTAACTTTGTAAAAATATTGCATTACTTACCCTCCACTGGTCCGTGTTACATCCTGTATTATATTATAGTATATTAGTGGAAACATTTCCTTTATGCTTTCACACATGCCGTTTTGAAAGACACAAACAAGAGTGCATTTTCAATAGAAAGAGAAGTAGAATAATTGTTTTTTTTAAAGGCAATTTTTTTTATGAAAACCTCAAAAAAATAAATGTGCACAGTGTATACAATACAGCCAGCATGTATAATAGGTGTTACAGAAGTACCTAATTATAAGAGGTCAATTGATAAACAAAAGTACAAGGATATGCACAATCATAATGTGACATAGTAACTCTAACAACCAACTGTTATACAGTTTTTCAATACACAGAAAGAAAAAAAGAAAATCAGAAGAAAAATGAAGTTGATTATAATGTCCCAGTGGAGGATTGAGAAGACCAGGAGGAGACACAGCAGTAGCGCGTAGCAAAGAAAACAATTCTTATTTTAGTAGAAAAGATCACTAAGAAATAAGGACTAGTGTGTGGGTTAGCTTTCCACGGTTGCCATAATTTAATAAACTTATCCAGGTACCCTTTTGCTTCATACGTAAGCTTAAAGTGTAGCTAAACGTTTGACAAACTTCTGACACATCATAGTGACATGTCAGAAATGTTGATTGGTGGGGGTCCAAGCACTGAGACCCCCACCAATCGTTAGAACGAAGCAGCTGAAGTGCTCGTGTGAGCGCTCAGCCGCTTCGTGTCTGTTCGGCTTTTTCCAGAAAGCCGATATATCGGAGTACGGGCTCATAGACTTTCTACTGAGTCTGTACACTGATACATTTATTTCCGGAAAAAGCAGAACAGACACGAAGCGGCTGAGCGCTCACATGAGCACTTCAGCTGCTTCATTCTAGCGATTGGTGGGGGTCTCAGTGCTCGGACCCCCACCAATCCAAACTTCTGACCTGTCACTATGACATGTCAGAAGTTTGTCAAATGTTTAGCTACACTTTAAAAATAGTAAGATTAGAAATTACCATTGAGATCAATATTTATAGCGTAGGAACTTCGGGGTGCTTCCAGTGTGTGAGGATGGTTTTCTTAGCATTAAACAAGAGAAGTGTCGAGAAGTAGAATCTTTAGTTTATACTTTCCCTCCTTAAAAATATTTACATAAGGTACTGGCTTAAAAACTGCAATACAACGGCACGACCCTTATAAAAGGTAATTATCTTATGCATGAAGTAAACATTTTAAATCTATAGTGTATTCAAACACTGGCTGGCACTATGGCTCCTATAGAGTACTGATTGCATTGACTTCAAAATATTAAGCAACTGCCAACTGAATTTCTTTCCGCTGCAAGGTAGACTGTTGTGATAAATTGGAATTCTAATTCAATTAAAAACTTTTGCAACATTTGCATTTTGACGCTGCCTAAAATAAAAACTGGGTTGGGCTTGGTGTGAGAGATGTCGCCACTTGCGGCCCGACAAATTCATTATAATTTTCACCATAAACTATAGCGGAAATCTACTCCAGCTCATAGTTGGCGTACATTTACCTTTTTGGCGCATGGACAGCTGGAAATGCGCCTAATATATTAGGAGGCGTTCGTCTATTAATTAATTAGGCGCATTATACTCCAGCGCTCTCTATATTTAGGCTGGAGTATGAAACACCAGTCTTAATAAATATGCCCCAAAGTCTCGATATACAAGGCTATTTGGTCACAAATGTAGGACTCCTCCTTAGGTGGACCCCTCGGGGGGGGGGGGGATGGTTTCAGCTAATATTTGGATTTTCTGGCTACTTTCTTTCTTTTTTTCTCTTCCAGATGCCCATGACCGGTTAATATTTCCTTTAAAAAAAAAAATTTTTTCCGGCCTTCTATTGCCTCTTGCTTTTTGTCATTGTCATCTTCTATTTCCCCCCTCTTGCTTTTTCCCATTTCCCTCCCCAATTCTTAAATGCTGATATGATTGTGTACTGTGCTGTCCTAATTAATTACTGTATATGATTAGCCTTTATTTTAATCTCTGGTGCTTCAAGCACCTTTTCTCTGTTGAGAATACAATAGAAAATTTCGTTAAAATAAGGAAATATATATACAGATACTGCTATTTATAACATTTCCTTGTATAATATTTAAAGTGGAGGTTTAAATGAATATCTCATATAATAATAAACATTGCATTTGGGGATCTCACTACAATAGGGAAATATAAGAAAATATTTCTACCAAATATCCACAATATTATTTTGTTTTGTTGCCATGGCTCCCAGGCCATGATATCACGGTAAGAAATGTGATTCTACAAGCATCCCCAGTGACATCACAATCTAAGGTAACTTCACAAAGTTCCATAACAATCTGCTGAGGCCCCAGAGCCTTTAGTTGCCATTGGCTTCAACGACAAAGTTGCTGTGGATTTTGTCTTTTAACTTGAGATATTTTTGATAACCGCGCAGTTTTTGTATTTTGACACAACATGGGCGCCAGAAGGAGAAAGAAAAAAAGGGATTCAGCAACAAACAAAAGAAAGGGAGATGGGAGTGGTAAGCATAAAACCTTAGATGGAGCGGACAAAGCTAATAAGAAGGAAGAACTTTCATCAAAGATGAGAAAGATGGATTCCAAGAAATCTGGTGAGCAGGTCGATACACAAAATCTTGCTGAGAATAAGGTAACTGCGAACATTTCATTCTTAGATGCCGTACAGAACAAATGGGGCAGATTCATGGGATATATCAAAAATCAAACCAACAGCATTCTAAAAAGAATGAATGTAAGAAAGAGGCAGAGGGACAATGTGAATCAAAGCGGGATTAATAAAGTGAAAGGCAGTGCAGAAGTAGGGAAGGAAGAAGAAACTGGTAAAAAAAGGAAACAGCAGGAAGATCTGGCACCCAGTAAATATGACATCTCAGATGAATGTAGCGGCCCCAGTAGAAAACAAAGAAGGAACACTGTCCCTCTCACATTGGACAAATTTATCTTTCATAGCGTCCTCGGAAAAGGAAGTTTTGGCAAAGTTATATTAGCTACTGATTCCATAAGTAATGAAAGTGTGGCCATTAAAATCCTGAAGAAGAGAAGCTTAATAGTCTCCAATCGATTCCTTGTAGAAAATCACGTCCTGAGGTTAGCTCACAGAAGCAGCTTTCTAATTCATGGGTATGCTGCGTTTCACACACAAAACTATGCATATTATGTCACTGAACTTGCTTGTGGAGGCAATTTACTTCAATACTTACATGTGAACCAGCCTGACATGGACGAAATTAGATTTATAACAGCAGAAATCATTTGTGGCTTGAGATTCATGCATTCTAATGGAATTATCCACCGGGACTTAAAATTAAATAACATTCTGCTGACTGGGGATGGCCATATAAAAATAGCGGATTTTGGACTATCTCTATACAAAGTCTATGGAAGAGTAAAGGCCACAGGTTGCCCTGGAACACCTGGGTATGTCGCTCCTGAAATAATTATGAGACAGTTATATGATGCAGGCGTTGACTATTTCGCCTTGGGTGTCATTTTATATAGAATGATATTTCACTGTAGACCATTTCCAGGAGTTACCATTGCAGAAATTCTAAAGAAAGTTATTGACCATGAACCATCATATGAAAAAGTAACTGACAATACTGCTGTTGACATCACGTCAAGACTCCTCTCTAAAGACCAGTCTGTTCGGCTAGGAGTGAATGGTAACCTAAAAAATCACCCTTTTTTCTCCAATCTGAACTGGACAGAGATAGAAACTGGAAAAGCACCATCTCCAGTTGTAGTTAGAAAGAACATGGATGTTTGCATGAGCCGGTGGGTACCTGCACCAAACAGCGAAGATTTAAAAGAGCCCATTCCTGCTGAGAGACAGGAGATTTTTAATGATTTTGCATTTGTGTGTCCAGCATGGAGAGAAAGTTACCACAATGCGCATGGACTGCAACGTGCCTCCCATCATAACTGATCCATTTAACCGTCACACGTGCCTCCCATCATAAGTGATCCATCTAACCGTCACACGTGCCTCCCATCATAAGTGATCCATCTAACCGTCACACGTGCCTCCCATCATAAGTGATCCATCTAACCGTCACACGTGCCTCACATCATAAGTGATCCATCTAACCGTCACACGTGCCTCCCATCATAAGTGATCCATCTAACCGTAACACGTGCCTCCCATCATAAGTGATCCATCTAACCATCACACGTGCCTCCCATCATAAGTGATCCATCTAACCGTCACACGTGCCTCCCATCATAAGTGATCCATCTAACCGTCACACGTGCCTCCCATCATAACTGATCTATCTAACCATCACACGTGCCTCCCATCACAAGTGATCCATCTAACCGTCACACGTGCCTCCCATAATAACTGATCCATCTAACCGTCACACGTGCCTCCCATCATAAGTGATCAATCTAACCGTCACACGTGCCTCCCATCATAATAAGTGATCCATCTAACCATCACACGTGCCTCCCATCATAACTGATCCATCTAACCATCACACGTGCCTCCCATCATAAGTGATCCATCTAACCATCACACTCCTGGACATAAGACCATCAGCTACAGTTCTCTGCCATTTCATTCATATGTAAAACCATCAGCTAGTACTGCCTTTCTTGTAATTGCTGCCTGCCTTGATCCCATTTTATGTCATCAGTAAGATCCACATTCCTATTTCTCAAGATCATCAATAACAGCAAGTGTGACACTTCCAATCTGTTCTGAAAGATCATGTCTCTCCTTCAGTATAGTCCAGATCACCATAGAACATCATGGAACCTCCTGCCTCCAATGCAAAACATAATACATCAGATCGCCTGCTTTCTCATCTTTCTAACGCCTGCCTTCTTATACCTAAATATCATCACCTGCTGAACCTACAGGAGCACAGACAGCAGCTGTACTGATCGGATGCCACAGTGTTATCTTGTCAGTGGCTGGAAGATTGGGGTCTAGAAGCATCAATTCATCCTGCATGTGCCATATCTTGCCCTGTTTCTGCTGATCTGCTGCAAAGCAAAGAAGATGAGTTATCTATCCCCCGATCTGCTGCAAAGCAAAGAAGATGAGTTATCTGTCCCCCGATCTGCTGCAAAGCAAAGAAGATGAGTTATCTGTCCCCCGATCTGCTGCAAAGCAAAGAAGATGAGTTATCTGTCCTACTTACAGACTGTGTAAAGCTGCTGCTCCATTGCTTACATATGACCACCAACATGTTTCCTTGTGCCAAGCGAGGTGGAACATGATTGCACGAAGCATAAAGCCTCCTGCACTCTCCTAACAAGGAGTCTATAGACTCCAGACTAATATAAGGAACCCAGAGCTCCTGCTTGTTGTACACGAGGAGATAAGGATCAGGTCCAGAATTAGGAATTCCACATTCCTTACGATGCTCCTCAACTACATGCTCTTTGGTGCCTGGTGGTGAATATCTGCCAAATTGTGCATATTCATTAATATGTACATTAACTCCATGTGTTTGCACTATGACCACAGACGTTGTTCTGCTGAGATGTGAAATTGCATGTTGAAGTGAATTGGCAAAGTCCCTGACATTACCTATACATGACCTCAATACCTGGCAGACTTTTCAGTGTGCCGCAAATATTAATGATTTTTTCCTAGACTTGAAATTAAAGCCACCAACATCTGCTGACGTATTACCATCCAACGGTGGAACATTGTAATTTAATACACGTTATTCTTTGACTATTGGCTCCTAGAGCCCACCAGTAACATGTGCACGTGTCATTACCAACCGTGGGGCTATAAGACCATACTTTCTGTCTCCAGTGCTCTAGTTGGCTGTACTCAGTATTATTACTACAGCTAACGCCATGTGTTTTACCCAGGTAAGGGAACATTACCTCAGGCATACACTATCCCAAGACCAAATATACAATATGTCCTGTTAAATTTATGTGACAATAGATATCAACAATTACTAACCCGTTGCCTGATGACCTTTTTCTAATATATGTTAGGGTCATTTAAGGCATTTTCTGACTATCTCTTAATATAGAGAGAAATCTATTTATACTTACATAGTTATATTGTGGCCTTGGACTACATACTGGTAACTCACTTAATAGAACCAATGACTGACTAGGCCTGGACAATTTATGCTTCTCAAAGACAATACAGCCACTGCTATAAAAGAACAAAAACAAAATAAATTAAAAACAGTACGTATGCCACTTTGAAATAAAAATGGCAAAAAGAAAGATAAAAACAAGGAAAGCTGAAATTCAGGTAGTTTACCATCCAAGAGACCAATACAAGCTAACCTTGAACATCAACAGTTACTCACCCATTTCCTGATCTTGTTTTTTAATACATGTTGGGGTCATTTCAAGAATTTTTAAATAGAGAGAAACCTTTTCATTCTTACACACTGTGGCCTTGGACTTTACCCTTATAACTCACTTAAATAGAACCAATGACTGACCCAGGCCTGGACGATTCACGACTCTCCAAGACAATACAGTCATTGGCGTAAAAAACAAATAAAGACAAAAAAAAACAAAAAACAGTATCTATGCCACTTCAAAAGAAAAATGCTAAAAAGAAAGATGAAGACACAGGAAAGCAGAAATTCAGCCTGTTTACCATCCAAGAGACCAATACCAGCTAGCCTTGAAAACGCTCCAAGAAAGTTACCTGGGACACTTCAAACACGATCAAGAACCCAGACATATTGGAAACATTGGAGGTAAGCAAAACATTAGTTATTAACAAAAGATGACCAGATACACTGTGATTCCTTTCTTACCCGTTTCTCTGTATCTCAATGACAGGCTCTATGAATAATATTCCACAAGTTCATTCATTCTGATTGTATCATGCCTGCACTGCTGTCTCCCAAGATATTCTGCAGATGACAATATTCTAAGGATGTGAAGCTCCATGACAGTGTAACAGATGCTCACCAGTAAAAAGTTAAAATAGCATCTTCAAACTTGGTCATATGTAAGTCCTGCTCACTAGACTTTGTATCCTACTAGAACGTCTCCAGTCTAAGGTTGGGTTCACATCTGCGTTGGAGTTTCACCTGCCCTGCTCCGTCAGAGGAGATGAATAACGAAAATACCCTAAGCACCGGTTCCATTGTACGACAGACCTTAATGGGCTCAGTCGGGTTTTACCGGAAACCATAACGCAGCATGCTGCGCTATGGTTTCTGGTATTTTCGGACGGATCTGTAATGAAGTCCTAATGGAACCTGCAATTCAGATATGAACGGGCCCTCACAGGGAGCACATATCACAGTCGAAGATGCAAGGTGCTCAGATGAGTGATTTAGCACCTTCCTTTTAAGCAACAATGGCGGTCTTAGCACTCAGATCACCACCGATCAAATCTTCTGATATGTCTCAATGACATATCAAAAGTTTTTGGAAAGTGCAGATACTCTTTATTGTTTATGGGTCCGGGTGAAATGACCGACCTAAAAGTATTACATTTATATTGTACAAATTGTTTTTACAATTTTTTTTTTCATCTACGATATGCTTAGGGAATAGGACTATTGCTTTGTAATGTGTACTCAATCTATAATAAATGTCTGGTTTACTTATCCATAAATTAACATTCTCTATTTATTCAGCAGATATACAAATTATCATCATTCTGTTTACTGGGACTCAGAGAATATTGTATCTTCAGATCATCATCAAAGCGACTTAGCGACATCTTATACATGGCAAAAGATATTGTAAAAAATCTAAGTGTATACTGGACTGCTTACAATAAATAATATCCGTAGTTACAGTTTAATTGGTTGTGTGTTGCACACTTCTCTTTGAATATATTTATAACATTGCATTAATTGTATTGTACTGTTTTAATAGCATTTAAAATAATTTTCCAAGAAACACCCTACTTGAAGCTGCAGTAACAAATAAAACACTTTAAAATATACTTGTAAAACCAATATTCTCACATTTCCACAACTTAGCCCTCTCATGTCCTGCCAACAGCCATCTTGTGTTAGTACCGGAATACCCCTTTATGTTGTAGGAACATAGCATTTTACCCCTATGTACAAGTGTGTATGTGTACTTCTGAAAAATGTATATGGTCAATATTTAAATACTGTATAAACGTACAGTACACTTTGTACACTCTGCTTGCTCCTATTTTCACAGCAAGGGCTCACAACAATCTGTTGAGAAATACACTATATTGACAAATGTATTGGGACAACTACACATTACACCAACAGGAAGTTTTATGACATCCCACTGTAAAACCATTTATATGGAGTGCCCCCCCCCCCCCCAACCTCCGGAGATAAAAGAGCTTCCTCTCTTCTGGGAATTCTTTCTACAAGATTTTGGAGTGTGTCTGTGGGAATTTTGTCCATTCACTCAGAAGAACATTTGTGAAGTCAGACACTGATGTTGGACGAGAGGGCCTGGCCCGCAATTTCTATTCTAGCTCACCCCTAAGGTGTCCGATGGGGTTGAGGTCAGAGCTCTGTGCCACCATGCCTTTATCGACCTTGCTTTGTACACTGGGGCATAGTCATGCTGGGACAGAAAAGGGACTTTCCCAAACTGTACCCACAAAGTTGGAAACATACAATTGTCCAAAATGTCTTGGTATGCTGAAGCATTAAGATTTCCCTTCAGTGGATCTAAGGAGCCTAGGTTAACTCCAGAAAAACAACCAGATAGCATTATCCATCCTCCACCAAAATTTACAGTAGGCACAAAGCAGTCAGGCAGGTAACGTTCTCCTGGCATTCGCCAAACCCAGACTTATTTATTAGACTGCCAGATAGAGGAGGGTGATTCATCACTCCACAGAACGTTTCCACTGCTCCAGAGTTCAGTGGCGGTGTGCTTTACACCACTTCATCCGACGCTTGGCATTGTGCTTGGTGATGTAAGGCTTGCATTCAGCGCGAGGCCATAGAAACCAATGCGATAAAGCTTAGCGCACAGTTTTTGTGCGGCTATTAATGCCAGAGGAGGTTTTAGTTATTGAGTCAGCAAAGCGTTGGCAACTTTGATGCACTATGTGCCCCAGCACTTGGTGACCCTGCATCCTGTTGCAGTACTACGCTCGAATTCAATGAGCTCTTTATAATGACCCATTCTATCACAAATGTTTGTAAAGGCGACTGAATGGCTAGGTCTGGATTTTATACACCTGTGGCAATGGTGCTGAATGAAACACTTGCATTTAATGATTAAGAGGATCGTCCCGATACATTTGTCCATATAGTGAATGTCTAGGAGGTCAGTGACCTCTATAGAAAGTATTCAAAGGTAAAGAGTACGGGCAGCACAGCAAAACAAGATAAGCCTCCAGGGCCCAAATGGGTGCCAGACTCCAGGGAACTGACCTGTAGATCCCACAATGTCCAAACAAAAAGTAAAATAGAGAGGCGGCACTCCAAGCAGATGTCAGAAAAAAGGTGGATTTATTCTCCCATCAGTGCAAAAACCAGTGCAATGTTTCAGCTGCTCAATGCAGCCTTTGTCAAGCATGCTTTTTTTTCTGACATCTGCTTGGAGTGCCGCCTCTCTTTTTTAATCTATAGAAAATAGATATCTGGTGCCCAGTGAGCACAGACGTATCCTGGGCACCTTCTCAGGACTTCTGATACAGGTAGCCTGCTGTGTTACTACCCCACCATGACAGAAGACACCCTGGATAACTAGTGCATAGCATATGTTGTGAGCAAGACAGCAGCTCTCCATAGAGGTAAAATATAAGTGACAACAGTTTCTGTACAATTTCTGTAAGTGTACATGTATCCTTACACCATTATCAGTTAAATTGAAATGATATTGTCAAACATCAAACAACTTATCATACACTCATTACATTGCCTCGCTATTTGGCAGACAAGATGATAGACTTACACAGTAGCATAACTACCGGCTGCTACGGGGCCCGCGACATTAGGGGGCCGCTATGGCTGCTACAGCGGTAGCGACGCCACATTCAATAGTACCTGCGTCCTTAGGACGCAGATACTATTGTACACTATGGCAGAGCAAGGAGGTATCTCCCCGCTCTGCCATCCGTAGTGTAAGGGGTAACTTGCTGATCGGTGGGTCCCCCACCGTTTACCAGAACGGGGGTTCCAAGCCCTTCGTTTGAACTGAGCGGCAGGTCGCTGATGCGCACTGGTGCTCCATTCATTCTCTATGGTAGCGCTGGAAACAGCCGAACGCTGCACTAGAATACAGAATGAAGGGAGCGGCAGTGCGCATAAGCCACCTGACGCTCGGTTCAAACGAGGGGTTCGGAAACCCTGTTCTCGTAAACGGTAAGCGCCCCAGCTGTCAGATAAGGGGTAACTTGTTGTAACTGGAATACTCCTTTATGTTTTATTATAGGTGAGGAAACCTGTTGTTTAGATGGGGCAAGGTGTTTGTTTTGTTTGTTTTTGTTTATATGCTTGATAAGCACCTGTTTATATTTGGATCGCAATAAAGCCAAGCGTAAACCTGAACGATATCAACATTCTTCATTACCAACCGCAACCCCCCATATGCACATACCCCGACAAGTTGTCATGCCGTTGCTAGGGGCAATGGCATGACAGCTAATTTCCTTTGAGGACTGAAAAGTGGCATATGTTCTGGGTAAAGTCAGCTTCTGTGCTACAAAGCCAGTCAAGGGCCATGGAGGATCTAATTAGGCAACTGGTGCAGGCCAACACACAAAAGCACCACCCGATAGAACAGCAAAGACAAGTCCATACAGAAACTTTGCGGGCCTAGCAAGAAGCAACCGCGGTCCAACTGCGGGCCCAACAACAAACCAACGAACACCAGCAACAAACCAACCCGTTGCTGATTCAGCAAATTGCTGCACTTAGAGAGACACGGATGATCTTTCAGTAAAAAGTGGAGGATAAATGTGAGGACGACTGTGCAATGTGCCCTACAAAGATGACATTATATTATGCCATTGAGGCCTACCTCACAGTGTTTGAAAGAGTCTCTGAATGAGAGAGGCTCATGGCCGCTAAATTGGCAGAAATTCTCGCACCTCGCCTGATGGCTGAACCACAAAAAGAATCTTATGATCTCAGCGAGCTGGATATCAAGGACTACGCATAGCTGAGGCAATAGATTCTTGCTCGTCTAGAGGTTAAAGCTGCTGTCGTACACTGCATTTGCTATCTGTTGCGGGTTTTACCTCCCCATTGAATTCAAAACCCGCAAATTCGAAAATGTTGATATATTCCCCAGAAGTGCCTGGTAAAAAGGGCTGCAGTTACACTGTGTCTGTTTCATGGCAGACATGGATAACAACTTCCTGTTAGGAATCAGAGATCTGCCGCACAGATAGTTCAGATTTGACGGGAATGGCCCCACAAGACTACTGCATATAAGGATCTATGACACTGAGTACTGTGACACTTTTATTTTTCACTTTAAATACTTTACCCACAATACAGGGTAATCTAATAGGTCTATAAATTTACTGGCTCATTTTTTGACCCGTAATATTGGCACCACCTTTGTGATATGGTAGAAGTCTGCAACAGACTATGTCATAAGTGAGATAATATTCCGGCCCTTTATGCTTTAAATAATCTCTCTTTATTAATAAAGTTCAGGCAAGACAAGGCAAACACATCAAAGTACGCAGACACTTTATGTGCTACAGAAGAAATGAACATTTACTAGCCATTTTCCTTGGAGATAACAGTTGTTAAGGCTAGGGAAACCTACGTCTGGCTACTTATTTCCCCTGCATCGTTCGCTAGCATTATATGGCATTACAGAGCGTCTCACTGTTCTTGTCATAGACGGGGGTCTGGAGTGGCTGACCCCGCCCTATGTGGTGCATATGCTCAGGGGCGTAACTAGGAAAGACTGGGCCCCATAGCAAACATTTGACTGGGGCCCCCCCCTCCCCTGGGTGTCACACAACCCCCCCCCTTGTAGATAGTGCCTTTTTTACAGCCCCCCCTGTAGATAACGCCATACAGTCCCCCCTGTAGATAACGCCATACAGCGCCCCCCCTGTAGATAACGCCATACAGCGCCCCCCTGTAGATAACGCCATACAGTGCCCCCCCTGTAGATAACGCCATACAGCGCCCCCCCCTGTAGATAACGCCATACAGCCTCCTCTGTAGATAACGCCATACAGCCCCCCTGTAGACTGTATGGCGTTATCTACAGGGGGGACTGTATGGCGTTATCTACAGAGGGGGACTGTATGGCGTTATCTACAGGGGGAACTGTATGGCGTTATCTACAGGGGGGACTGTATGTCATTATCTAAAGAGGGGCACTGTATGGCGTTATCTACAGGGGGGACTGTATGGCGTTATCTACAGGGGGGACTGTATGGCGTTATCTACAGGGGGGACTGTATGGTGTTATCTACAGGGGGGACTGTGTGGCGTTATCTACAGGGGGGACTGTGTGGCGTTATCTACAGGGGGGACTGTATGGCGTTATCTACAGAGGGACTGTATGGTGTTATCTACAGGGGGACTGTGTGGCGTTATCTACAGTGGGGGCTGTATGGCGTTAGAGCCCCCCCTGTAGGGAACGCCATACAGCCCCCCCTGTAGGGAACGGCGTACAGCCCCCCCTGTAGGGAACGCCATACAGCCCCCCCCCCCCCCGTAGGGAACGCCATACAGCCCCCCCCCTGTAGGGAACGCCATACAGCGCCCCCCCTGCAGGGAACACCATACAGCCCCCCCCCCCCCCCGAAAAATGCGACCTATAGTGTGTCCTACAAATAACATGCATCCTCTAGGGGATACATGTGTGATTGCTGGCATTGATAGGGAGAACGAGGGACTGAAAGTCCCCTGAAATTTCTCCATGACTAACCTCTGACTTCCGGCGTCTGTGTTGGCAGCTCAATAAAAATGAAAGGAGCGCTGGTCACGCATGTGCACAAGCGCGACCGGCGCTCCATTCATTTCTACGGCGCTGCCGACACAGACCCCGGAAGTCCGAGGTTTGTGATGGAGAACTTCAGGGGACTTTCAGTCCCCCGTTCTCCCTATCGCTGCAAGCGATCACACATGTATCTCCTATCCTGTGGAGAGGGGATACATGTCTTTTGTTTAATGGCAGAGCGGGGAGATACCTCCCTGCTCTGCCGTAATGTTCAGTGGCGTCCCGCTGTAGCAGCCATAGCGGCTGCTAGCGGAGCCTGCGGCCATGGTGGGGGCCGTGCCGGCGGGCGACACGGGCCCCCTCATGACGCGGGCCCCGTAGCAGACGCTACGGCTGTTACGGCGGTAGTTACGCCACTGCATATGCTCTAATTGGGCAAATGAACATGATTTTTGTTTATGAGACAAACCTTTTAATAAACTAGCTAGTGATATTGGGCCTAATGTATGAAATCTGACAGTGTATCAGACGGAAACCGCGTCAGAATCAGCGTCAAAAAATGTCTGAAACCGTCTCCCAATGATTTCAATGGGAGACGTAGGCATATTTATTTCCGCAGCAGTTTTTAGCCACCCGCGGTAACAAAAAGCGGAATTCTCTTTCTTGTTAAGGTTCTGTCTTTAACCTCCTATTGGGAGGCAGAGAAAGCATTTTTCGCTGCGTTTTTTTGCCCGCGGTGCTCAATGGCCGCAGCTTTAACGTTTTTAGAGCAGGATTGAAAATAAAAGTGATCCAAGTTGTTTCTACACTATATGGTCAAAAGTATATGGACACCCCTCCTAATTATTGAGTTCAGTTGTTTCAGCCACACAAGTTGCAACAGATGCATAAAATCATGGCAGAAGTCAGTTTGTGATTTTCCTGATCTACTAGATCTGCTCTGGTCAACTGTAAGTGCTATTACTGTGAAGTGAAAGCGTGGAACAACGTTTAACTATCTGGCGGTATGATGGACAAATCTGGGTTTGGCGAATGCCAGGAGAACGCTACCTACCGGAATAGTGCCTACTGTAAAATTTGGTGGAGGAGGGGTGTGGTCTGGACCTAGATGTAAGTGAGATGTAGAGTGAAAGCTCCCAGTCGGAATTATCTTTGGACACGATTATCCTGTCGAATTTAGCCTGTTGGTGCATACAGACACCCTCTTTAGTGCACGCAAGGTACAGTGACTGTCCAGGCGACTCCAGGTTGCTGATCCCATGACTCACACAAAGAAAACTCTTGCCGACGGGGGAGAACGCGTGGCACAAAATGGCAAACTCCCAGGCAGATGAGACAAGCTGAACGGGCTGTGGAAGCAGCGGCACGACTGGAACAGCTTGCCAGACCCCCTGCCTCCTCAACCTGCAGGGATAGAGCGGTGCTCGCAGTAGGAGAGGGATATGGAGGCGGGTAGAGCCGGGAATATGCAGGGCATGGGGACAGCATGATGGAGCATGCTGGTACGGACCATACAATCTCACCAACACAGACCATGCTACTCTCTGCCCCAGAACCCAACCTACGGGACATTATGCTGGCGGTCACTATCTGCAATACCAATGTCTCTACACTGGTCTCTCAGATGGGGAAGGTGACAGCTTATATTACTTTTTTGAGACATGATATAAAAAAATTCAGATCGCACTGCAGAGATGGAAGGGAGAGTGAGTCATATGGAGGACACCTTAACACCTGCCTTGCGGGATATATGCCATCATGATCATACTATTGCAGGCTTGGTAGCCAAAGCAGATGACTTTGAAAATAGGCTCCGCAGAAATAATATGTGCATCGTAGGGAAGGTAGAGGGAACGGATCCTACTATCTATTTTGAATCTTGGCTTCTAACTGCCTTTGGAAAGGAGACTTTGTCACCACTTTACGCTGTAGAACGGGCACAAAGAGTGCCAACACAAACCGCTGCCTGCAGTGGCTCCCTCTAGGACTGTACTAGCCAAACTGCCACATTATAGAGATCGTGATGTTAACCTGAAAAAAGCCAGAGAAATGCCTGATATATCTATGAATGAATGCAAGATTGCTTTTTATCCTGATTATTCCACGGAAATACAAAAAATGTTAAATGTTGCCTCAGAAATCTTCAATTACCGTAAGCCATGTTATACCCTGCTCGCCTACGTGTGGTAGCTATGGTTTCCACACACTTTTTTGAAACCCCGAAAGTGGCCTTGGAATGGATGGATCGTTGAGAGCAAACGTTACAGAAGATAATGAAGTCAACGGGCATGACTGATGACTTTGAGTTTTCGGCATTTGCTTCACGATCTATGAGATGTCTGTGTGCATTGAAACAGATGTTATTAAAGTTCACCAATTGTTGTTACGTTAAGCCGAGTGTGGCTGGTTCTACTTATCACACTATGTGGACGCCTTGCCGATGTTGTTCTTATGGAGGTCTTAAGGTGGACTCGTTGGCTCGCCTGACGTTATTGGTCGGGTGGTTTCATATTAATGTCTATATCATGTTCACTGTTACTACTGACATTGTTTGCGGGGGATGGGAGGGGAAGGGTTGGTACACCTGGGATGGGTTTATGCTCTCTCAATCATCTCTATACACATGCCCAGATTATATATGTCTGCTATCTGGGGGTTGGTGGAAGGCAAGGCCATATAGATATACGCACTTTTCTAGTTCTGGTACCTATACTTCTAATGGCTGATCAAGTCATTTTTATCTCTTGGAATATAAGAGGAATGGGCGATCCGGTCAAGAGAAGAGCCATTTTGGAGTATGTTAAAACCCATAAACCATCTATTGTTAGTTTTCAGGAAAACCATCTAACCAGTGTTACGGTGCATATGGTGAAAAGGGCATGGATCGGACATATTACCATGCTGCTCATACCGGGTCCTCCAGAGGGGTATGCATTCTTATACACAAAATTATATCTTTTAGCTGTATGGATGATGAAATTGATGGAGAGTGCAGATACATTTGTCTACATTGGAGTGTCTACAATGTTGAGTGCATTCTAGCAGCAGTGTATATGCTGCCTCCATATTCAAGGGTAGTCCTCAATAAAGTGTTAACTTTCACTAACGGGTTTCCGGGCATTCCGGTAATCCTGATGGGAGATTTCAATAATTTGATAAATACTTATTGGGACATATTACACACGGATCTCAGCTCTGTGGGAAATGAACTAACACGGTGTGGACATATGATACGAGAAATCTCATTAATAGATATTTGGCGTCTTAGACATCCCAGACAAGAGTTTTTTTCTGCCACTCTATTACATTTAATTCAATGTCTAGAATTGATTATATGTTCATTAATGACATGTTTTTGTCTAGAGTTCGCTCTGTAGAGTATTTGACTAGAACACTGTCAGATCATTCGCCTATCCTCCTGAGGGCGGATTTCTCGAGGTCAGCTAGACAAGGTATTCAAATGTGAAAGATGAATGCATTTTGGCTCCTGCTATTGAATGCTGATATCGCAAACCATCTTACGGCGTATTTTAGCTTTAATACAGGTACTGCATCTCATAATATAGTCTGGCACGCCATGAAGGCCTCAGTTCGAGGCATCCCTATTAAACTTATTAGTCAGAGGAAGATGAAAACTAGAAAACTGGGATTAGCTATGAGAAGAAGGGCGGATGAAACAGAAATGGCGTTTATCCAATGCCTGAGCGAGGTGACAGAGAAACCTTGGAGGGAAGCTAGGGAGGCACTGCAGTCACATCTTTTAGTAGAGGCCGAGAATAAAAGATATTTCTCTAGACAGTTTCATTTTGAGGAAGGGGATAGAGCTGGACATATTGCCAAAGCTAACATTGCCAAATCACAGGAAGGGTCTTCTTATGTGGCATCTATTTGTACCTCTTATGGCAATATGGTGTCGGAGACGATACAGATACTTGAGGTGTTT
This sequence comes from Rhinoderma darwinii, assembly GCF_050947455.1. Lineage (NCBI taxonomy): Eukaryota > Metazoa > Chordata > Amphibia > Anura > Rhinodermatidae > Rhinoderma > Rhinoderma darwinii. Next base: position 156,905,730 of record NC_134691.1, on the reverse strand, counting down.
CACCTTTTTTATAAAAATTTGTATCAATCTAGAATTACAGAGACGATTGATCAGATTTAGCAATTTCTTTCTGGCACGCTTCTGAATGTACTGTCGGGTGAGGATAGGGATTTCTTAGAAACATCATTAACTCTGGAGGAGTTACGTAATGCTACTAATTCCTTAGCCAATAATAAAGTGCCGGCAATGGACGGGCTGCCTGTAGAACTGTATAAGAAATTTGGAGATGTATTGCTCCCAGAATTATTGCAGGTATATGGAGAGGCTTTGTTATCAGGATCCCTGCCAGATACTATGAAAGAAGCTATAATAGTCGTCCTGTTGAAACCTGGAAAGGATCCACTTATGCCAGATTCGTACAGACCAATCTCCCTATTACCGGTAGATGTCAAAATAATTGCAAAGGCCTTGGCTGTGCGTCTATCTAAGGTCATTGCCACTTTGATTCATCCAGATCAGACTGGCTTTAGCCATTAACCTGAATACTGTTAGCTGTTTGCTCTTAGCTGTTTCTAAGGACTGGAGCGGACTCACTCCCAGGTGTACCGGGTTGGGGAGGAGAGGGCTGGGGAGGTGTTCTAGGGGGGGGGTGTTCCTTAAATTTTTTGTATTTTCTCTTTTTTGTACTATTGTACTTGTATATACTTGTATTGTGACAAATGCTAAACTTTTCTTTCCAATAAAAAGTTACTTGATTTAAAAAAATAAATACATTTGGTGGAGGAGGGATAATAGTCGGGGGCTGTTTTTCAGGGATTGCCCTAGGCCCCTTATTTCCAGTGAAGAGTAATGTTAATGCTTCAGCATACCAAGACATTTTGGACAATTGTATGCTTTGCTTATAACCCTGTGTTAACAGTTTGGAAAAGGCCCTTTCCTATCCCAGCATGACTGTGCCCCAGTGCACAAACTGAGGTCTATAAAGACATGGTATGATATATTTAGTCTGGAGGAACTTGAGTGGCCTGCATGGAGCCCTGACCTCAACCCCATCAAACACCATGGGGATGAATTAGAATGCTTCTCGCAAGCCAGACCTATTCATCCAACATCAGTGTTTGACCTCACAGGCTTGTCAAATGCTCTGGGTTGAGCCGCAAAGGCTGTGTTTGCAAATGTGAATATATCTTTATGCTGTTTCCTTCTTGATTTATTCTTTCTTACCTCAAAAATGGTCTTTTGATTGAATGGACATAAATTCCTTCAGACACACTACAAAATATTGTGTAAAGCCTTCCTGGAAGAGTGGAGGCCGAAACAAGGGCCCCCACGCCATATTAACACCCTTGGTTTTAAAATTATTTGTTGCTTTTTTTCCCCATTGAATTTAATGGGGAGGTAAAACCCACCACAAATGGCAGTTGTTGCATTTTTTGCAGCGGGTTTGCAGCGATTCCACCACAAAAAAATGCAACTCAAAAAAAATAATCTTATACTTACCCAGAAGTCTGTGCATCTTCCTCCAGGTCAGCCTCCTGGGATGACGTTTCATCCCATGTGACCGCTGCAGCCAATCACAGGCTGTAGCGGTGGTCACATGGGATGAAACATCATCCCAGGAGCCCGGCCTTGATGACGTCAGAGGGCTGGCCTCCTGGGATGACGATACATCCCATGCGACCGCCGCTGCAGCCAATAACAGGCTGCAGCGGTCTCGTGGGATGAAACGCATAAGTGCTGCAGTCTTTCACAGCAGACATTCCGGGTAAAAAACTGCACCACAGTTTGGTTTGGTTTTTCGCCTGGAATTCTCTGGCCTTTTACGCAGCGTATCTGCCCTATGTGAACTCAGCCATAGGGTCAGTTCACACACTGCATAAATACTGAGAAATTGACATGCGGTGTGGAATTCTATTCCGCAGCATGTCAATTGTATTTGCGTAAATGCTGCTTATTTGTTGCAGGTTTTCCCCACTGAGGCGCACAGGGCGGTTACGCTGCGTGCTTTTACACAGCGTATCTGTCCCATGTGAACTCAGCAATACAGTTAGTACAGCTTTTATATATGAGGCCCTTTATGTTTACTGTCAACTGTTAATAAAATCACCAACCTTTCATGCTATATTCGGCTTTCATCCAGATTCCACCCCGAAATCTGTGTGAAAACCACCTCCATGTAATTTAAACGGGAAATTAGTGTCTGTACAGACGTTGCAGATAGTTTGCAAGCGGATATAAATTCTACGATTTCTGCCGCGGATCCTGCAGTGAATAGGGGTCGGATATGCCTATGGAGAATATATATAATGTATATAAGTGCCCTGCATATAATGTATATAAGTGTCCCGCATATAATGTATATAAGTGTCCTGCATATAATGTATATGTGTCCCGCATATAATGTATATAAGTGTCCCGCATATAATGTATATAAGTGTCCCGCATATAATGTATAGAAGTGTCCCGCATATAATGTATAGAAGTGTCCCGCATATAATGTATATAAGTGTCCCGCATATAATGTATATAAGTGTCCCGCATATAATGTATATAAGTGTCCCGCATATAATGTATATAAGTGTCCCGCATATAATGTATATAAGTGTCCTGCATATAATGTATATAAGTGTCCTGCATATAATGTATATGAGTGTCCTGCATATAATGTATAGAAGTGTCCTGCATATAATGTATATAAGTGTCCCGCATATAATGTATATAAGTGTCCTGCATATAATGTATATAAGTGTCCTGCATATAATGTATAGAAGTGTCCTGCATATAATGTATAGAAGTGTCCCGCATATAATGTATAGAAGTGTCCTGCATATAATGTATATAAGTGTCCCGCATATAATGTATATAAGTGTCCTGCATATAATGTATATAAGTGTCCTGCATATAATGTATAGAAGTGTCCTGCATATAATGTATAAAAGTGTCCCGCATATAATGTATATGTGTCCCGCATATAATGTATATGTGTCCCGCATATAATGTATATAAGTGTCCTGCATATAATGTATATAAGTGTCCTGCATATAATGTATATAAGTGTCTCGCATATAATGTATATAAGTGTCCTGCATATAATGTATAGAAGTGTCCCGCATATAATGTATATAAGTGTCCTGCATATAATGTATATAAGTGTCCTGCATATAATGTATATAAGTGTCTCGCATATAATGTATATAAGTGTCCTGCATATAATGTATAGAAGTGTCCTGCATATAATGTATAGAAGTGTCCTGCATATAATGTATATGTGTCCCGCATATAATGTATATAAGTGTCCTGCATATAATGTATATAAGTGTCCCGCATATAATGTATATAAGTGTCCCGCATATAATATATATAAGTGTCCTGCATATAATGTATAGAAGTGTCCCGCTTATAATGTATATAAGTGTCCCGCATATAATGTATATAAGTATCCTGCATATAATGTATATAAGTGTCCTGCATATAATGTATATAAGTGTCCTGCATATAATGTATATAAGTGTCCTGCATATAATGTATATAAGTGTCCCGCATATAATGTATATAAGTGTCCCGCATATAATGTATATAAGTGTCCCGCATATAATGTATATAAGTGTCCTGCATATAATGTATATAAGTGTCCTGCATATAATGTATATAAGTGTCCCGTATATAATGTATATAAGTGTCCTGCATATAATGTATATAAGTGTCCTGCATATAATGTATATAAGTGTCCTGCATATAATGTATATAAGTGTCCCGCATATAATGTATATAAGTGTCCCGCATATAATGTATATAAGTGTCCCGCATATAATGTATAGAAGTGTCCCGCATATAATGTATAGAAGTGTCCCGCATATAATGTATAGAAGTGTCCCGCATATAATGTATATAAGTGTCCCGCATATAATGTATAGAAGTGTCCCGCATATAATGTATAGAAGTGTCCCGCATATAATGTATAGAAGTGTCCTGTATATAATCCTGTATAGGGTTAGACTTCTCTATCCTTTTACCACTTGAATTAGAACCCAGGAAAATATATATATTATATTTATGTTTACTGAAAGAATTATCCCTGCTTGTAAATATGTCACTTTCATAGAGTGATTCAGATTTTGTGTGAAAATTATATACTGTACAGTTTTTGTCCTGTTCTTTATTTTATTTTTTTAATTTGTATTATAAGATTCATGTTTGAAAGTTGTTTTTACTTGTATTGGTGAAAATGTTATAAGTTTGACCGGCCTGCCACCCAGTGGACAGAAAGAAGTAACAAAGGGATTATACAATTATAATAACATTACTTTGTTTAGATATTATCACAGTTCTGAACAGTTACAACATAGTCCCAATGACCATTTTTTTTCCAGAATCACAGTACAAAAGCAAAAGCATGTGACTGTCAGGTCTGAGGTGGGGCAGCAATGATAAATGTTTCAACAGATCCAATGACTTATAATATTGTCAACCTGTGGAATTCATATACATTTTTCTTAACTCCTTGACGCAGCAGGACGTAGCAGTATAAAATGCATTGCAATGCTTTAACGCACCGGGACGTACTGGTGAATAATGGATGTAAACTGTCATCCTGTCAAAGGACAAGGTGGGTATGACAAGCATGCTTGACAAAGGTGGTTGTGCCTGCCGAAACGTTGCAGCTCTGTATGCACTTTTTTGATGTACCTGTTTGAATAAATCTACACTTTTTTACACTGCTAAAGAGTCTCCGTGGTGCTGTGTCCTCCTTGACCATATTGATGCTGGATTAGCTTTCCCATTGACAGCGTGCACACTGGAGCTCACCCGTGTGCTAGTTTTTCTTCTTTGAAATATTAGATAGGTAGATAGACAGACAGACAGACAGACAGACAGACAGACGGACAGATAGATAGATAGATAGATAGATAGATAGATAGACAGACAGACAGACAGACAGACAGACAGACAGACAGACAGACAGACAGACAGACAGACAGACAGACAGATAGATAGATAGATAGATAGATAGATAGATAGATAGATAGATAGATAGATAGATAGATAGATAGATAGATAGATCCAGAATTATTTGGACAGTGACACACGTTTTGGCATTTTAGCTGTTTACCAAAACATATTGAATATAGATATAATATACAGTGATATAATCAATATGGGCTTAAAGTGCAGACTCTCAACTGTAATTTGAGGGTATTCACATCCTAAAATGAGGAAGGGTTTAGGAATTATAGCTCTTTAATATGTAGCTGCCTCTTTTTCAAGGGACCAAAGGTAATTGGACAATTATCTCAAAAGCTATTTAATGGGCTGCATGGGCTATTCCCTCGTTAATCCATCATCAATTAAGCAGGTAAAAGGTCTGGAGTTGATTCCAGGTGTGGCATTTTCATTTGGAAGCTGTTGCTGTGAATCCACAACAAGAGGTCAAAGGAGCTCTCAATGCAAGTGAAACAAACCATCATTAGGCTCGACAAAAGTGAAAAAATCCATCAGAGACATAGCACAAATGTTAGGAGTGGCCAAATCAACAGTTTGGTACATTCTTGAAAAAAAAAAAAAAATAGCGCACTGTTGATCTCGTGAACACCAAAAGGCCTGGAGGTACACGGAAGACAACAGTGGTGGATGATCACAGAATCCTTTCCATGGTGAAGTAAAACCCCTTCACAACATCTACCCAAGTGAGGAACACTCTCCTGGAAGTAGGTGTATCAGTATCTAAGTCTACCATAAAGAGAAGACTTCAAGAGAGCAAATACAGAGGGTTCATCACAAGGTGAAAACCATTAATCACCCTCAAAAGTAGAAAGGCCAGATTAGACTTTGCCAAATAACATGTAAAGAAGCCAGCCCAGTTCTGGAACAGCATTCTTTGGACAGATGAAACTAAGATCAACCTCTACCAGAATGATGGTAGGAAGAAAGTATAGAGAAGGCTTGGAACGGCTCATGATCCAAAGCACACCACATCCTCTGTAAAACATGGTGGAGACAGTGTGATTGCACGGGCATGCATGGCTGCCAAAGGCACTGGGTCACTAGTGTTTATTGATGATGTGACTGAAGACAGAAGCAGCCGCATGAATTCTGAAGTGTTCAGGGATATACTTTCTGCTCCGATCCAAGCAAATGCAGCAAGGTGGATTGGACGTCGCTTCACAGCACAGATGGAAAATGACCCAAAACATACTGCGAAGGCAACCCAGGAGTTTTTTAACCCCTTCCCTCTTTGACCACTTTTGACCTTCCTGACAGAGCCTCATTTTTCAAATCTGACATTTCACTTTATGTGGTAATAACTTCTGAATATTTTTACCTATCCAAGCGATTCTGAGACTGTTTTCTCGTGACACATTGGACTTTATGTTACTGGCAAAATTTGCTCGATACATTTAGAATTAAATTTTAGAAAAACAACAAAATTAAGCTGAAAATTTAAAAAATTAGAATTTTCTCAATTTAAATGTATCTGCTTGTAAGACAGGCAGTTATACCACACAAAATTATTGCTAATTAGCATCCCCCATATGTCTACTTTAGATTGGCATCGTTTTTGAACATCCTTTAATTTTTCTAGGACGTTACAAGGCTTTGAACATTAGCAGCAATTTCTCACATTTTCAAGAAAATTTCAAAAGGCTATTTTTACAGGGTAGAGTTCAGTTGTGAAGTGGCTTTGAGGGCCTTATATATTAGAAACCCCCAATAAGTCACCACATTTTAAAAACGTCACCCCTCAAAGTATTCAAAACAGCATTTAGAAAGTTTCTTAACCCTTTAGACGTTTCACAGGAATTAAAGCAAAATAGAGGTGACATTTCCAAATGTAATATTTTTTTGCAGAAATTAATTTTTAATCCATTTTTTTTGTAACACAGAAAGTTTAACCAGAGAAATGCAACTCAATATTTATTGCCCAGGTTCTGCAGTTTTAGTAAATATCCCACATATGGCCCTAGCGTGCTACTGGACTGAAGCACCGGCCTCAGAAGCAAAGGAGCACCCACGGATTTTGGGGCCTTATTTTTATTAGAATATATTTTAGGCACCATGTCAGGTTTGAAGGACTCTTGCGGTGCCAAAACAGTGGAAATCCCTCAAAAGTGACCCCATTTGGGGAAATACACACCTCAAGGAAATTTTCTAGGGGTATAGTGAGCATTTTGATCATGGGTTTTTTACAGAAATTATTGGAAGTAGGGCGTGAAAATTAAAATCTAAATTTTTTCAAAGAAAATGTAGGTTTCCACAAAGACTAAAGGAGAAAAAGCACGCAACATTTGTAAAGCAATTTCTCCTGAGTAAAACAATATCCCATATGTTATCATAAACTGCTGTTTGGACACACGGCAAGGCTTAGAAAGGAAAGAGCGCAATTTGGCTTTTGGAGATCACATTTAGCAGGAATGGTTTGCGGAGGCCATGTCACATTTGCAAATCACCTGAGGGGACAAAACAATAAAAACGCCCAAAAAGTTACTCTATTTAGGAAACTACACCCGTTGAGGAATTCATCTAGGGGTGTAGTGAGCATTTTGACCCCACAGGTGTTTCATAGAATTTATTAGAATTGGGCAGTGAAAATAAAAACAATACCTTTTCTTCAATAAGACGTAGATTTAGCTAAAAAAAAATCATTTTCTCAACAAATAAGGGAAAAAAATAACCCATAATTTGTAAAGCAACTTCTCTGGAGTATGGCAATACCCCATATGTGGTCATAAACTGCTGTTTGGGCACACAGTAGGGCCCAGAAGGGAGGGAGCGGCATTTGGTTTTTAGAGTGCAGATTTTGCTGGATTGGTTTCTGGGCGCCTGTGGGAGCAAAACAGTGGAAACCCCCCAGAAGTGACCACATTTTGGAAACTACACCCCTCAATGCATTCATCTAGGGGTGTAGTGGGCATGTTAACCTCGCAGGTGTTTTGTAGAAATTAGTGTGCACTCGATATTGCAGAGTGAAAATGGGATTTTTTCCATAGATATGTCAATATGTGGTGCCCAGCTTGTGCCACCATAACAAGACAGCTCTCTAATTATTATGCTGTGTTTCCCGGTTTTAGAAACATCCTACATGTGACCCTAATCTTCTGCCTGGACATTTGACAGGGCTCAGGAGTGAAAGAATACCATATAAAATTGAGGCCTAATTTGACGATTTACATAGTATTCGTTCACAATTGCATGGCTCAGATGTGAAATAATAAAAGAAACCCCATTTTGGAAACTACACCCCTCAAGGCATTTATTAAGGGGTGTAGTGAGCATTTTCACCCCACAGGTCTTTTCCACAAATGCTTGCGCTGCGGATGTTGCTAATTAAAACTTTATAATTTTACCCTAGATATGCCATTTCAGTGGCAAATATGTCATGCCCTGCTTTTGCCACTGGAGACACACACCCCAAAAATTGTTAAAAGGGTTCTCCCGGGTATGGCGATGCCATATATGTGGAAGTAAACTGCTGTTTGGACACGCTGTATGGTTCAGAGGGGAGGGAGTGCCATTAGGCTTTTGGAGGGAGGATTTTGCTTGGTAGTAGTTTTGTTTGAGTATTGCTGGTGTTTCCGTTTATAATGTGGTGGCATATGTAAGGGGGCAGAGTACAATAGGGGCATAGTCAGGTGGTATAAAAATGGGGTAAAAAAACAATAAAATGATCCATAGATGTGTGTTACTCTGTGAAGCAATCCTTTCTGCACAGGCCAGTGTCGCACTGATAAATGTCCTTTCTTATCCCCCTTTTGGTCCACACTCCGCACCTTTGTAGTTTGGGGAATTTTGCTAGGAAAGTATTGGCCTAGTATAATACGGGCGCTGTCGCTTCCAGCAGATATGTTTGGGCCCTACCCTTCCTGGTTCCCTAATTGTAGGGCCTTGATAAATCGCCTCTTGAAACAGAAGAAATGTTCCCCTCGGACCTGCACAACTGCATATTTTTCTTTCCTGACTTATTGGAGCCTTAACTAATTTTATTTTTTCATAGACGTATTGGTATGAGGGCTGTTTTTTTGTGGGACGAGCTGTAGTTATTATTGGTACCATTTTGGGGTACATGCAACTTTTTGATCACTTTTTATCCTATTTTTTGGGAGGCCAGGTCAACAAAAACCAGCAATTCTGGCATAGTTTTTTTTATACAGCGTTCACCATGCGTTATAAATTACATGTTAACTTTATTCTGCGGGTCAGTCCGATCCCGGCGATACCTAATTAATAGCACCTTTTTAAGTCATACAACGTTTTGCACAATAAAATTACTTTTGTAAAAATAATGTATTTTTTCTGTCGCCAAGTTGTGAGAACCATAACTTTTTAACTTTTTCATCGACAGAGCTGTATGAGGGCTTGTTTTATGCGAGACGAGCTATAGTATTTATAGGTACCATTTTTGGATGCGTGCGACTTTTTGATCACGTTTTATTCCAATATTTGTAGGGCAAAGTGACCAAAAAATAGAAATTCTGGTATAGTTTTTTACGCCGTTCACCGCGTGGAATAAATAACATAATATTTTTATAGTTCAGGTGTTTACAGATGCGGCGATACCAAATATGTATGGTTTATTTCTTTTTTTCAATAATAAAGGATTGATAAGGGAACAGGGCGATTGTGTTTTGTTTTATTTTATTACTTGAAACTTTTATTATATGTTTTAAAACTTTTTTTTTTTTTTACACTTTTTTTCAAGTCCCACTAGGGGACTTGAAGGTCCAACTGTCAGATTTTTTTTTCTAATACATTGCACTACCTATGTAGTGCAATGTATTAGATCTGTCAGTCATTCACTGACAGCAAGCTGATTAGGCTTTGTAATGTCCGTGGCTGTGGGCTGTCATCTCCGTTCCCCCCTTGACAGCCGCAGTCACGAGTCGGCAAGCGCTGGCCCCAGCCTCCTCCTCAGGAGATGCCAGCGCTCGCGTCCACTCACCTCAGCCGGACCTTGTTGATGAACTTTGACCCGTGAGTACCCTGGACTATAAGAGGGGTCCAGCCTCCTAGTTCTATGCCTGAGCGTTGTTGTGTTCCCTAGTTTGTCTATGTGATGGCCTCCTAGTGTGTTTCCTGTTCCTGTGCCTGTTCCAGTTCCTCTTCCTGTACCTGTTCCAGTTCCTGTTCCTTGCATTTCCATACCATCCTGGTCGAGCACTGTGCTGTGCCAAAGTCGTGTCGTGCTGTATCCACGTCTGACCTGCTTCACCTCGCCTGACGTCTACCTGCTGCCTAGTCCAAGCCGAGCCTGCCCTGCTGCTGTCTGAGCTGCCACAGGTACCTATACGAACTATAGACATTCACCTGCGCCCTGTTGGCCAGCTGCCTTACCGCTAAGGCGGTAAGGTCCAGTGGGTCCACAGACCTGGAGTATAGGCCCACTTACCCGGCCGAGTTTGAGACCCCTGCTCTACAAGGTATTAAAAAAAAACATTGTAATTATGGTATTGTTAATTTGTCCAATTATGAGCCCCTGAAATGATGAGGCTGTGTAGAAAAATGGTTGCAATTCCTAAATGTTTCACAGGATATTTTTGTTCAACCCCTTGAATTAAACCTGAAAGTCTACACATAAATTTCATCTCAGTTGTTTCATTTCATATCCAATGTGGTGGCATCTAGAGCCCAAATCCTGAAGATTATGTCACTGTCCAAATAATTCTGGACCTAACTGTAGATAGATGATAGATAGATAGATAGATAGATAGATAGATAGATAGATAGATAGATAGATAGATAGATAGATAGATAGATAGATAGATAGATAGATAGATAGATAGATAGATAGATAGATAGATAGATAGATAGCCATGAAGCATTTCATACCAATACCTAATCATATCTAGTTTATTGCTGGTTACCTTTTGCATTTCCATTGTTTAACTGTCTTCATAAGATCAAGATAAATGATCTATTTTACTATGATTAGTGAATAGAACTCATAAAAACCGAATTATTGTCATTATCTTAATTATACTCCCATTTTTTGTGGATTGCCTGCTTATTTAATAGTGACAATAAGAAGATTATCAGTGAATCATATTATATATAATTTGTTTTCATAATACTTTCCAATTATATTAAATAACTCGATTTCTTTTTTAATTCTAGGATTGAATAGAGTTTAATGATGAGCTTTACCATGGATGGATTATAAAGTAGATAACAGTACTGTGTAGTATCGCATGTTGAGCTTTTAGTGAGCTGATATGATTTTAGTAGAGATATGTATATGATAATTGGAGTCTTAGATAACTTTTCATGTGTCTACTAGTATTAGATTTCTCTGCAATGTCCTCACAAATGACAGCTACTACATCTGTTAATTGGGAATGACAATCCAAAGGAAGAGGCAGCACTCCAATGTAGTAGAAAAATCCAAAAATGTAATCACCCAACATACAGGCGACCTTTCACCTTCCCATTTAAGGCATTATCAAGCAATGAATGTATGTGCACAAAGCATTTATATAGTGTGCAAAAATACAAATAGGTAATATAAGATAATCAAACATGATTTATGTTAAAGTGCAAAATACAAGATGATGTTATAAAGACAAAAGTAACATGATTAGTACAAAACATGTGAAAAAGCATGTGGATAAATGATTTAATATAATATATAAACATATACATTAATAATGCCTGTATGTTGGGTGATTCAATTTTGGGATTTTTCTACTACATTGGAGTGCTGCATCTACCTTTGGATTGTGGCCTGACGTTTACATGTGGTTTTTTGTCAAGATTCCTCTGAGGATAGCACCAACTATCTCTTGGTTTATGCTACATTGCAGCTCCTACACCTTGTTAATAGGGAATGGTGCCACTGCAGCCTTGTCACTGCCACTGCTTGCTGTAAAGACAGGGATACACTGTCTATGTAGCAAAGTGAGGATTCCGCTTCAATTGGCAATCATTCAGTGGATGCAGGGTGCAGTATTTAATCATATTTTTCGGCCATCACTCTACTTTCCCATCTCCAATTTGGGAGGGGGTGAGAAACAATTTCACTTTCTGCCTGGGCAGAAAAAAACTATAATCACACCTGTGTATGGATCACACAAATAGCACAGTAAAGGGGAGCTTCATGCAGGACAGGGCCTGGTGTCCAGTATTTAGTGCCCAAGTCCCTGTTGTGCAGTGGTTTTCTGCCTATTATGTAAGTGGGCCAGTCTGTAGAAGAGAACCAAAAAATTATTTATTTAATTATCTACTTTTTTATTTAGTTTTGCTGTGATGTGAATTTTGCTTCCCATTTACTATATTTAGTGCAGTTGAGGCAGTTCTTATAATGTACTCATCAGGGTAAGAGGGTAACTATTGTGTACCAAGGACAGGGGCAATAAACTTTTTAATAACACTGACTAGACTCCAATCAATAAACAGGTACTGGGCCTTTTCCCGTTAGTGACCGCCAATACGCCTTTTCACGCCACTAATGGGCTTTATCCTGATGCATACGCCTTTTCACGGCGCTGCATCAGCATAAATAAACAGAGCAGGGAGCCGTTAAATCTCCCTGCTCTCATCTACTAGCGGTAGCTGAGGGCTGGGGGCATTCCTGCTCGAACGGGTTAGATCGATATCAGTATCGATTTCACCCGTTTAACCCCTCAGATGCGGCGCTCAATAGCGAGCGCCACATCTGAGTTGTTTTGGAGAGAGTGAGGGAGCTCCCTCTCATCCCACCGGCACCCGGCGATAAGATCGCTGAGTGTCTGTGTATTCTATGACAGCCTGGGGCCCCCAGGTCTGCCTGTAGTAAATGCCTGCTAGGTCATGCCAGAGGCATGGCCAAGCAGATACCTGTCCGTTTTACAAAAAGTATTGCAGTGTATTATTAAAGTGATCGGAGGATCGCATATTAAAGTCCCCTAGTGGGACTAGTAAAAATGTCCGTAACGACCCCAACTATAAAGTTATTACATTAATTAACCAGCATGGTGAACGCCGTAAAATATAACATAAAAAACTATGGAAAAATTGCTGTTTTCTGTGAATCCTGCTTAAAAAAATGTTGATAAAAAGTGATCAAAAAGTTGCATCAACTTCAAAATAGTACCAATAAAAACTACAAGTCGTCCCACAAAATAAAAGCCCTCATACAGCTGCATCGGCGGAACAATAAAAAAGTTATGGCTCTTCAAATATGGAGACAAAAAATAAATAATTTTGAAAAAAAAGTGTTTTTACTGTGTAAGTAGTAAAACATACAATATCTATATAAATTTGGTATCGTTGCAATCGTAACAACCCGCTGAATAAAGATATTGTATTATTGATACCACACGGTAAACAGCATAGATTTAGGACGCAAAAAAGAGTGGCAAAATTTTGGGTTTTTTTTGTATTCCCCCCCAAAAAAAAGTTAATAAAAGTTAATCAATAAATTATATGTACGCCAAAATGGTGCAATTAAGAAATACAACTTGTGCCGCACAAAACAAGAGCTTATACCGCACAAAACAAGAGCTTATACAGCTATGTCGATGCAAAAATAAAAAAGTTCTAGCTCTTGGACTGAGACGATGGAAAAACGTAAAAAATAGCTTGGTAATTAAAGAGAACCTTTCACCTCCCCATACATGTGTAGCTGAGTGCAGCATGTAATGAGGAGGGCTGCACAAACGCTGGGGCACTTTACATTTTTTTCTACCTCCCTCCGTTATTTAGATATCGGTGCTGTTATATTTGGCGCCCAATATTTAAATAACCCCCTGAACTGTCAATGGGGTGTGAACTGGCAAGGGGGCGTGTTACTATGGCTATGACACTGTCCAATCAGATATGGACAGTGTTACAGCAAGAGCGAGGATAGAGGAGAGAGTGTGTGCGAGAGTGTATCCTCGCTCTTGCTGTAACACTGTCCATATCTGATTGGACAGTGTCACAGCCATAGTAACAAGCCCCCTTGCCAGTACACGCCCCGTTGGCAGTTCAGGGGGTTATTTAAATATTGGGCGCCAAATATAACAGCACAGATATCTAAATAACGGAGGGAGGTAGAAAAAAAATGTTAAGTGCACCAGGGTTTGTGCAGCCCTCCCCATTACATGCTGCACTCAGCTACACATGTATGGGGTGGTGAAAGGTTTTCTTTAAGGTTTAAAGAGGCTCTGTCACCACATTATAAGTGGCCTATCTTCTACATAATGTGATCGGCGCTGTAATGTAGATCACAGCAGTGTTTTTTATTTAGAAAAACGATCATTTTTGACGGAGTTACGACCTACAGTATTTTAGCTTTATGCTAAGGACTTTCTTAATGCCCAACTGGGCATGTTTTACTTTTTGACCAAGTGGGCATTGTGGAGAGAAGTGTATGATGCTGACCAATCAACGTCATACACTTCTCTCCATTCATTTACACAGCACATAGTGATCTTACTAGATCACTATGTGCAGCCACATACACACACAATAACGTTACTCAAGTGTCCTGGCAGTGAATAGACATCACTACCAGACAGGACGTGATGTCTACTCAGAATCCTGACACTTCGCTAACGTTTGTGGTTGATTTAAAGCACAGCAAGCGTAGTCTCTCGAGATTACGCTGTAAAATGTCATTTACAGTGAGATTACGCTTGCTGTGCTGTAAATCAACCACAAACGTTAGCGAAGTGTCAGGATTCTGAATAGACATCACGTCCTGGTTTGTAGTGATGTCTATTCACTGTCAGGACATTTGAGTAACGTTAATGTGTGTGTATGTGGCTGCCATAGGGATCTAGTAAGATTACTATGTGCTGTGTAAATGAATGGAGAGAAGTGTATGAGGCTGACTGGTCAGCGTCATACACTTCTCTCCACAACGCCCACTTGGTCAAAACGTAAAACATGCCCAGTTGGGCATTAAGAAAGTCATTAGCATAAAGCTAAAATAGGTCGTAACTCAGTCAAAAATGATCGTTTTTCTAAATAAAAAAACACTGCTGTAATCTACATTACAGCGCCGATCACATTATGTACAAGATAGGCCACTTATAATGTGGTGACAGAGCCTCTTTAAAATAGGCTAGTCATTAAAGGGTTAAACCATTGGACAGAAATGTTAGTGGCAGTAAACCAGTAGCCTTGCTTCCTGGGTCTGAAAACATTGCAGCTTGTGAATACAATAGACTTTCTATGAACTTTGACTTCAATAGTGAATTATTATATTGGGACTTATAAATCCCTTCATTTTAATGATATAAGGGTTTGAGACATTGATATTTGACAACTTCCCTCCATTAAATTGATTTGCTACATGTTTATATGAATATTAAACTATTGGTGATCTGGTACAGATGGCATTATAAATATTTTAGACATAGTAAATGTGTTGAGAAGAATAAGCAGCATAAAAATCCAAAACTGACTGGTTTACCAATATGTGATAAAAGGGTTATCCCACTATTATACTTTTATGGTATGTCAATAAAATTATACCCCCCGATCCCCAAAAAAACAGGCAGTACCATGCTGTGATTCAGAACAAGCCAAGTGTGTTTGCCGGGCTTTTTCCATTTCTATTTATATCAAAATAGAGAAACCGTGCTCGCAGGGCCAACTCTCCCCTCAGAATGTGGACTTCCGCCCTCTTGTTCTTAACAGCAGTGGGGTGAAACGATAAAGGGGGGAACAGTGGCCCCCATTACCACCCGAACGCTCATTGATCTGGGCTGCTTAGATTGGTCATTTGAGAGACCCAGCGATGCAGTATAAAGCAATATGTGGACCGCGGCTGGAAGCTGGGGAGGGCTTATGGGAAGAGCTGGGAAGTCAGTGTCACAGCCCAGACAGTACTCACTTATGCCTGTGCTGTCTACGCTGTCCTGTGTAGAAGGAGAAAGGGCTAAAGGAAGAGGAACTTTGAGACTGCCATGCACCTCCTTCTCCTCCTAGACCGCCATCGCAGAGCTTAGCTTGATAAGGTAAATCCACAAGCTGAGTAACTGACTTCTAGTAACCTGCTTGTAGTGGTGACAGAGGGGAAGAACAGATGATTTCAACACAGACTCTCACTTCAATTCTTTTACTGTAAATTCAACAATACAATTATTGTATGATCCTCCTGTTTTGGGGAGCAGGCAAGAAGACAACTGAGGTTGGGGACGTGGATCCCGCTAGAGTCCCCCTGAGAGAGATTGTACCTGATCCCCCTTTACCCGCTAGGGTGGGGACGCGCCTCTGGCTGTCACGGCAGGAGCTACCCGCTACTGCGCGGAATTCTCAGGGGTAAGAGTTACACTCCCATCCCCTGGATGCGGCATGGGTATAAGAATTACGGCACAAACCTTCCGCCACCGCCGTGGGTCCTGGCGGTGCTAACCGCTACCTTTTATGGCTTCACTCTCCCGCCCTCAGCTGGCAGCCAATAGGGATCCAACACGCCTAGGAACGCAACCAAGATTTTAGGTACAGGTGCGAGAGTCTGTTATTTGTCCATCAACACATCCTGGGTTGTTCGTTACACTGTCTCTTTAAGAACTGTCTGCTCCCAATGAAGTAACTTTTCACACACTTAAACAGCTTAGCACAATTCTCTATTTAACATTGTAAACATATTCTCTTTTCCTTCAGCTCAGGGAAACGGCTTTCAACAGGCATAGAAGAGGAGCAGCGGTGAGAGAACGATACACTATTCCAAACTAATCAGCTAACTTAGTCCCCTGAAATAATTCTCAGCAGTATAATGTTCCACACACACCCCATTAACAGTGTGGGCACCAGGTTACACAGGGCACTTATCTGAGGTGCTGGCCTGCTCCATGGCTCCTCTCCCTTTTCCAGTTTAGCTATTCCTATTGGCACCTTCTCTGGGGTGGTTTTATCTCTATGACCAATCCTCTGCTCTAATGCTGATCCCCACTCCTCCTGGTTCTGGCTCCTCTCAGCGTCCTCCCCTAAGCCTCCTCTCACCACACGTGTTTTACATCGCACACACAGTCCTTCACTTCCTCTCAGAAGCCACTGGTTCTGCAGTGATATCTAGTGGCTGCTAATAACATGGCAGGCATGTACTAAATAACACAGAATGAAAGTACCAACCAACATGAAAGATGCACAGAGAAGACAGTTCAATTTAAACAGGGCAGTATCTAGGGCCGCCATCAGGGGGGTATTAGGGGTACTTCTGTAAGGGGCACGGCCAAACCTAATTGAAAGGGGGGCCCGGCAACTGCCACGACTTGCATTTGGTAGAAAAAACAGGCCCCTGCAATGGGGCCTGTTCTTTTCACCAAAGTAATGTCGTGAGCTGCGGGCCCCCCCTCTCATCATGGGGGCCGTCAAACACCGCCCGCTTGTGCGTGCGACCGCCCGCTCGTGCGCGTGCCCGCCCGCTCATGCGCGCGTGTAACCGCGAGCGCCGGAGCGCACACCCGCGAGCGAGACGCACCAACGGGCACACAAGAACAGCGACGCAGAGTCAGCTTACCTGGGCCGCCGCCTCCTCCTCCTCCGCCTCCTAAGCCTCGTCCTCCTCCTCCTCCTCCTTGTCCTAAGCCTCGTCCTAAGCCTCGTCCTAAGCTTCGTCCTCCTCCTCTTCCTAAGCCTCGTCCTCCTCCTCCTCCTAAGCCTCGTCCTCTCTCGTCCTCCTAAGCCTCGTCCTCTCTCGTCCTCCTCCGCCTCCTCCTCCTCGTCCTCCTCGTCGTCCTCCTCTGCCTCCTTCTCCTCCGCCTCCTAAGCCTCCTCAGCCTCGTCCTCCTCCGCCTCCTAAGCCTCGTCCTCCTTGGCCTCCTCCGCCTCCTCGGCCTCCTCGGCCTCGTCCTCCTCTGCCTCCTAAGCCTCGTGCTCCACCGCCTCCTCCTCCGCCTCCTAAGCCTCGTCCTCCTCCGCCTCGTCCACCTAAGCCTCCTCCTCCGCCTCCTCCTCCGCCTCCTAAGCCTCGTCCTCCTCCGCCTCCTAAGCCTCGTCCTCCTCCGCCTCATCCTCCTAAGCCTCCTAAGCCTTGTCCTCCTCCGCATCCTCCTCCTCTGCCTCCTAAGCCTCGTCCTCCTCCGCCTCCTCCTCCGCCTCCGCCTCCTCCGCCTCCTAAGCCTTGTCCTCCTCCGCCTCGTCCTCCTAAGCCTCCTCCTAAGCCTCCTCCTCCGCCTCCTCCTCCACCTCTGCCTCCTAAGCCTCGTCCTCCTCTGCCTCATCCGCCTCCTAAGCCTCGTCCTCCTCTGTCTCGTCCTCCTAAGCCTCGTCCTCCTAAGCCTTGTCCTCCGCCTCCTAAGCCTCGTCCTCCTCCGCCTCCTCCTAAGCCTCGTCCTCCTCCGCCTCATCCTCCTAAGCCTCCTCCTCCCCCTGCTAAGCCTCGTCCTCCTCCGCCTCCTCCTCCTCCTCCGCCGCCTCGTCCTCCTCCGCCTCCTAAGCCTCGTCCTCCTCCTAAGCCGCGTCTTCCTCTGCCTCCTAAGCCTTGTCCTCCTCCTCCGCCTCGTCCTCCTCCGCCTCGTCCTCCTAAGCCTCGTCCTCCTAAGCCTCGTCCTCCTAAGCCTCGTCCTCCTAAGCCTCGTCCTCCTCCTCCGCCTCCTAAGCCTCGTCCTCCTCCGCCTCGTCCTCCTAAACCTCCTCCTCCGCCTCTTAAGCCTCGTCCTCCTCCGCCTCCTAAGCCTCGTCCTCCTCCGCCTCGTCCTCCTAAGCCTCCTCCTCTGCCTCCTAAGCCTAGTCCTCCTCCGCCTCCTCCGCCGCCTCGTTTTCCTCGTCCTCCTTCTCCTCCTCCTCTGCCTCGTCCTCCTCCGCCTCGTCCTCTTCATCCTTCTCCGCCTCCTAAGCCGCCTCCTCCTCATCCTCCTTTGCCTCGTCCTCCTCCGCCTCGTCCTCCTCCGCCTCGTCCTCCTCCGCCTCGTCCTCTGCCTCCTAAGCCTCATCCTCCTCCGCCTCCTCCGCCGCCTCGTCCTCCTCCACCTCGTCCTCTTCGTCCTTCTCCGCCTCCTAAGCCGCCTCCTCCTCGTCCTCCTCCGCCTCGTCCTCCTCCACCTCCTCCTCCGCGTAGCTGCGTAAGGAGAGGGGGAGGAGTCCAAATGTAGCACGTCGGCAGGCGTTCTACGATCCCCGCCATTTCTGGAGCCTGGCTGGAGGTGAAGGACTGGACGTCTGGACCGAAGACATCGCCTGGAAGACATCGCCTGACAACGAGGACTGGAGTGGGAGCCAGCAGCTCTTCTGACACAGTGAGTAAAGTGTCTCAAAGTGCTGATTATGTATGGCCCTGTTCACACAGAGTATTTTGCAGGCAGAAAAAATCTGCCTCAATATTCCTTAAAGAATTTTGAGTTAGATTTTGACCTGCCCACACTATCTTGCTGCGTTTTTTGCTGCGTTTTTTGCCCGCGGCGATTGAGGACAGCAGACAAAAAACGCAGCGAAAAATGCATTTTCTGCCTCCCATTGATTTCGATGGGAGGTCAGAGGCGGAACCGCGGCAAGAAAGGACATGCCGCTTTTTATTTTTTCCACGACTGGCTCCCATTGATTTCAGATTAAATCAATGGGAGGCGGTTTTGGATGTTTTGTGGCCCTGATTCCGACGCAGTGTCCGAGTCAATATCAAGGCCCAAAAACTCTGTGAACTGGGCCTTATTGTTAGGGTAGGAACACACTAGGCGTGAACACTGCCGATTTTATGCAACACGTTTTATTGCGGAAAATCCGCAGCGTATAACAGTCGCAGCAGAGTGGATGAGATTTGAACAAATCTCATCCACACGCTGCAAAAAAAATTGACCTGCGGTGTGGTTTTTTAAGTAAATTTATGCTGCAGAATCGCTGCTCCTCTGTTGCGGAAATGCTGCGCTTCTGCCGCAAAAATCACAAATGAGAAAAAAAAAGGTATTTTTTTTAATTTATAAAAAAGTTTAGACTTACCCCGGCCGTAGTCCTGTCGACGCGATCCTCTATTCTTAGCGCAGCCCGGCCTCCTGTCATGACGTTTCATCCCATGTGACTGCTGCAGTGGTCACATGGTCTACAGCGTCATCCCAGGAGGCCGGGCTTCGTTCAGAAGAGAGACGCGTCGCCTAGACTACGGCCGGGGCAAGTCTAAACTTTTTTTCCCTGCAGGATTCCCGCAGCGGACATGCCTCACGAAACCTGCGCCACTATTTGGTGCGGTTTTGCTGGCGGAATTCCCTGCGGCTACCGGGGCGGATAAGCTGTGGAGTTTTACTAGTGTGTTCCTTATGATGTCGCTCCTGGAGCTGCTGCTTGTCTCTAAATAGGCAGTTGGTCCAGTCGAATTTGCAATTATTTTTTTCTGTGAACCAGCTTAAAAAAATACAAAACTTTTGTGTGAGGCTGCTGGATTCACACGAGCATGTTCGGTCCGTAAAGGACGGAACATATTTCGGCCGCCAGTCCCGGACCGAACACTCACATTCACTTCATTGTGTGAAGGCTGCAATACTGTGAATCGCCGCTACATCCGTGACGACGATTCACAGTGAGCAAGTAGAAATGAAGAAGAAGCAGCGCTCGGACCGACCCATCAGCTATTGATGGCCTATCCTGAGGATGTAACTACATTGTACTGCGACACACGCCACACGAACGTATTTCGGCCGCAAGTCCCGGACCGAACACAGTGCAGGGAGCCGGGCTCCTAGCATCATAGTTATGTGCGATGCTAGGAGTCCCGGCCTCTCCGTGGAACTACTGTCCCATACTGAAAACATGTTTTCAGTACAGGACAGTTGTCTGGCAGCGAGGCAGGGACTCCTAGCGTCGTACATAACTATGATGCTAGGAGCCCGGCTCCCTGCACTGTGTTCGGTCCGGGACTTGCGGCCGAAATACGTGAGAAGGCTGCAATACTCTGATTTGCATTACATCTGTGTCGACGATTCTCAGAGAGCAAGTAGAAATGAAGGGGTAGCATGATATAGTGCTGGACGGAGTACCGTTAACAGGCGGTGCCACGGTAGGGGGGCCCAGAAAATTTAGCTGTAAGGGGCCCTGAAATTCCTGATGGCGGCCCTGGCAGTATCACCCCCTTACATGCTACCAGGCCCTAGCTGTTGGTAAGTAACTAACCACTGACTCCACTGTGTAAATTAGTTTTTTTGCTGCGAATCGTGGCAAAAATGTTTCATTTTGATGCAATTTGCAGCAAAAAACGCATTTGCAACATGACATGTGAAACTAGTCCGTGAACCCAGACTGCAATGCAGGTAATGAAAGTCAATGTGGTCGACCGGCAAGTTGCTGCAACTGTGACACCACAGTCTCAAGAAGTCCAGCTATTTTGGATTCCTTGCAAGTGTGGTATCGCAGTCGAGGCAACATGTGGGTCGCAAAGCGACCACATTGACTTTCATTAACTGCGATGGAATCAGGGTGACACAGCGAGATTTGGACGTGTGACCTGTGTCACCGTGTAGCACTATCCTAAGTTTCGAATAAGATAAAGTATAAACTCCCGTGGTCTCCCACTGTTTTTTCTCACAACGCCCTAGAGATGTCTTCAGCGGTCACGTGCCATACTTGCTGACTTGACGCTGCGATGTAAACCAAGTATGCCAATGGGACCACCCCAGCATCAGTACTGGAGTGACAGGGGATTTAACAAATATTCTGTTTTGTTATTTTAACACACATGCCGCCGCCATAACCAGAGCAGTGTGCAGGTGTCCATACAGGGGTGGTTTTGTAGCTGGTGATGAATGGAGGGGGACCAGGTAGAAGTTTTGCACCGTGTCACATGAGCCTGTAGCTACACCCCGGTGGGAAATTTATTAAGTCTGGTGTTTCAGACACCAGTATTAATCTAAATAGTGCCTAATTTATTAAGAGGTGCTCGACCTTCCATGCTCCAGAAAGTCAAGTATTTGGACCTTATTTGTATATATTATTATGTTTATGTCTCAAGCAGATGACCATATATGTGCATGAGCTATATATTTATTGCCAAGGACAATATGCGTTCACGTCCTTGGCACTAAATACACGGTTTATGCACCGAGCCAAAATACGGCCATCTGCATGAGCTGCTACAGTCAGAAAGAATCATACTTTTTAGTCTACTATTACTCCAAAGCCGCTGGTAAATGCGCTTTTCCATCATATATTTTTATAAGTACTTTGGGAGCTAAAACACAAAGCTTGGCATTATCAGTCCATCAAACAGCATGTAATGTAATATGTATCCAGCCAATAACTGTTACAATGAAACACAGCTTTGCATAGTAATGCTATTATTTTATAAATTAACAATGAAAATATTCCTAATAAAGTATAATATATGTCATGTCAAAAACACCATTCTAAATGTTAAATACAAAGTTGATTTAGGAATGTGTGCAAATAGCTGATTATTAAGGTGTAAGCTGTATGTTTAACAGTCACTCCGCTAGTCGACAGTTTTTGATCAATATCTTACTAATGGCTAAAACATCCTTTTAGTAATAAATGTTTTCCACTGATTGATTTTGCTGTCCACCCAATACCACACACTAAGTAGATATATGATTTCGTATTCTATCTTTGAATGGCATAAGTCTTGCACCTTCAAGCTTCAGATATAAGGTACAGTACTTTGTTGTAAATGAGTAAGAAAATAAATCGATGGCGTTTAGTACTTTTGCCAAAGAGATTTTTTTTGACAGGGAGTTTTTCAATGAGTCATTGCTGTAAAATCACTTATTCCCTATGTCTTAACAGTCCAACACTCAGTTTGTACTTTTTGACTCACCAAGATTAACTACATTGAACGTCACAGAAACACAAATTTATGCCGCGTATATGTATGGGGTGCTGGCATAGCAGTCGCTGAACCCCTAAGGGTACATTCACATGGCAGTGAAAAAACAGTGGCCATTAAAAGCTGATCAACCAGGCCGCTGGGGATTCCGCTCATACAGAGAGCTACAGTGGTGCTATCTACAGAGGGGGGGGGGTTTGTTATCCACAATGGGGGGTGAAATCTACTGGGAGGGTTGGTGCTATCTACAGGGGGTGCTATCTACATGAGGGGGGTCAAACAGAGCCCCTGACGTCCCTGTCCATATATGGACAGTGACGTCAAAGGCTTTACAAAGACAGGAGTCCCCAGCCAGAGATCTTGCAATTGTCTGGCCGGGGACTCCATTGTTGAAAGGCCGACATCACTGTGCATATATGGACAGTAATGTCAAGTGCTTCCCCGGGCTCAGTGCTCAAAGTAGCGCTGTGTCCAGGAAGTCCTCGGCCAGGATCAGTTTTTACCGGCCGTTACAAGGATTGATTCCTGAAAAACAAAAACTAATCTATTGAGTTCTATGGGGGCCGACATGCCATATTTTTTGATGGCCCGTTAAAAAAACGTCCGTGTAATTACATCCATTGAACTTCATTGTTCTGAAAACAGTGTGTGACGGCTATTAAAAAAAAGCGACGAGTGATTGCAGCTTCTGCTGACGGCAGTGCAAGGTTGCTAGGAAACTGGACGACTCTTCCTCTGATTATGTCAGTCCTGGCAGCCTATTTAATTCCTAAAGACCAGGCCATTTTTTTTTTCCATTCTCGCTTTTTTCTCCCCGACTTTCAAGAGCCATAACTTTTTTAATTTTTCCCTTGACGGGACGAATTGTCTTTTTTTTTTAAATGGCATCATTTAATGTACTGTAAAGCGTGGAGGATAAGTCCCCAAGTTAAAGAAAAATGTTGCTTTACATGCTTTATTGTATTTTGGGCCCTCCATGGCATTGTAAATAGTATGCAAGTATAAGGGTATGTGTACACGATATCGACAATTACGGCTGAAATTACGGAGCTGTTCTTCATTGGATTCAATGAAAAAGGCTCAAATTACGTCCCAAGAAGTGTCCTGCACTTCTTTGCCGAGGCTGTAATTTTCTGCGCCGTCTTTTGACAGCGACGAGTAAAATTAAAGGTCGTCGGCACAGTACATCAGCAAACCCATTGAAAGAAATGGGCAGATGTTTGCCAACGTATTGAAGCCGTCTTTTCAGGCGTAATTCGAGGCGTAAAACGCCTCGTTTACGCCTGAAAATAGGTCATGTGAACCCAGCCTAATAGTGCACTGTACCTTAAAGAGGGGCTGTTGTCCGCTGTTATCTGCAAGTTTTTCATCTTATCCCCACTAGGTTGCATTCAGTCAGTGGTCGGTCTGGCCACTGTGATGACAGTGTGATATGAGTAATAATAAAGGCAGAGACTGGTAAAACGTTTCTACTTCCTTTTACTTACGCAGAAATTGCAAACAACTTGGAAGAACAGTATAATAGGATAAGCATGCGATCTTGAATAGAATTCAAATATCAGTCTATAAACTTCCTTTTGACTATCTAGAAACTGTGGGGATTGCTACGATATCAGTCCTTTTATGAAACACCACTTAACTCCACCTTGATGATGGCGAATTTGAAGCGTCTTGCGATTTCTAAAATATTCCACATTCCGGGGGCCCTATTCATGTAGGCTCTCCTGGGATATTTACTTTGATTCTCTTTCCAACCACTATTCCATTACTTACTTCTATGGTTTTCCCTTAGAGCTCCATTTAAGCAGGCAGGCTTCCTTTACTGTGTTGCTGCGTCTGCTCCAGACTGGTAGATTCCTTGCATTACAATCCTACCTACAGACAGACTCCTTAAGAAGATAGAGAACCAACTATACCCAAGGAGGGCTGAGAGGAATTTACTCAAAGCATTAGTGATACAATGTGTAACATCAAAAAGTGATTATGTATATCAATCAATCATCTATATCACTATGAGAAATCCACAATAAATAACCAAGCGTAACTTGGTGCATTGATCAAAAGCAACTTGGAGAGACCTATAGACTAGAAAAATGATCAACTCTGGCACAAAAATAATTGAGTATAAAAATAAATAGATTTTATTACAGATAGACACAACAGAATAAAAAGATGAGGCACACAATGAGAAGGTGTCAACCTATGCAAGACCAAAGAAACATGTATATAGACCATGATCATGCGTAGATATAAAGATACAAGCGCATGTGTACATTGGAGTCCAAAAGAGGGCAACCAACCTGCATGAGATGTGTAATAAGGTAATTAATATAGTAACAACAATAGCCCAGTGTAAAGTGCTGGAGAGTGCAGGTAGCACAGCCTATGGCCACGAACTAGTGGACTGAACATATGTCAGATGCAGAGCTAAGACCTGTGCAGCCCATCACTGAAGGGCAGAATCACATCAGGCCAAAAGCATGAAACACAAAAACCTGTTCTAAGTAACATACATACCCAAAGTTATGGTCTTGCAACAGGAAGACGCCAACACCCGATGCGCGTTTCGGCAAATGCTAGACGAAGGCACAATTGTTTGTAAAGGCAGACTGCATGGCTAGGTGCTTGATTTCAAACACCCGTGGCAATTTGACTGAATAAAACACATGAATTCAATGATTAAGAGGTGTATTCCAATACTTTTGTCGAATTAGTATATTTCTATGTACTGTCTGTGTAGGGCCCCTGTTGATCTCGGCCCTCACTGCAAAAAACGGAATATGAGGGTTTGGCTGCTGGAAAATTTCATAAGGGGTTGACTACCACCTCCACTGTAGCTCTCCAGTTCTACTCGCGCCTCTGTGGTGCATCATCACTCGGTCTCCAACTTCTAAGGGCAGTTCATTTAGTTTCTTTTTAATGGTGAGATAGCGAGGACCGAGTCCCTGTGCCACCATATCATACATCTCCTGTTCCTTTTCTTGGTGCCCCTCCATCCATGTCTAATGGTTCCACCCTTCACCTTCACTAGGAGTTGGCATCATCATGTTAAGAAGGCATTGAGCAGGGCATACAAGGTAGTAGCCACTTTAGCAAAGTCTCGGTAATACCCGACTAATACCAAAAAGGCCTGGAGTAAGAATAAAGTAAGAATCCCGCTCGTTAAACCCCTTAGATGTTTCTGGCATGGCTTCATAGGAGACTGTCAGTATAATGATATACTGTAATACATTAGCATTGCAATATATTATGGAAGCGATCGCTGGTTCAATATATATACTAAAAATTATGTTTTAAAAGAAAAAAAAACTTTTCTAATTTTCCACCAAGCACAATGTAAAAGAATTAACATAACTGGTATTGCCGCATCCGCAAAAGTGTGAACTATGGTGAATGCCGTAAAAAATAAATCCTATTCCCCCCCACAGATTATTTTTTTATCCAGTTACATTATATGGTACAATAAATGTTGCCTCGTCCTGCAAAAAACAAGCCCTCATACGGCTATATCTATGGAGAAATAAAAAAAAGTTATGGCTTTTGGAAGGTGGGGAAGAAAAAAATGAAAGTGAAAATCCGAAAAATGGCTGCGGCGAGAAAGGGGTTAAAGTGCGTGTACATCTGATAGCATTGGGTGAAGAAAGCTTCCAAATTAATGTAAATCAGGCAATGCAGCCAGAGAAAAACCTGACAGAGTTCCACAGAATGCCAATTGAGAAATTCTGAATTAAGTGCTCAGTAATGACAGGGTATGACCCAGCTGTAAATATGGTAGATTAGATTAATATTCGATTATTAGAAAAAATCACAAGCAGAAGTGCTGAGGGCAGTGTGTTTGTATAAATGAAGTGGATTGACACCAGAGAGCAATTGCCTAACCACTCACCTTTAAAGGTAAGCATAACTCAGGGCAAATTTAAAAAAAATGAGAAAACATATCAGGAGAGTCAGAGATTATTATATCAGTGCTATACGGAAGAATGTCGTATTACCATGATGACAAAATCAGCAGCGTGAAAAAAGGGGCCTACACCAGTTATAAAACAGATAAATAGAGCCCATGGAGGATCCAATGGGTACCCCAAGGGGCCCAAATAGAATGATAGAAGTCTACTTTATCCTATTGGACAGTTATAAGGTATTCTAGACTCTAGTCTTCTTTAATTCTGGATAATTAATTAAAACTAGAAAGACGGGAGGCAGGGGCAAACGCAGGATAATTACAAAGGGTTTCCAAGTGTGTTGTGACCACAACGGAGACAGCAAAATACCTTGATTATATGGCCTTTGCCTACTTTCTACATAAATTATCTCATATACATTTACATGGGGTAGTTTTAAGTCTAACAATAGTATTCCTATCATACTCCTGGTGGTCTACAATGCTTTAGTGGTTAATACCTAATATCTCTGATGGTCTAAGGTGAAGAAGGGGTATTGATGTGTTGATATACATTATATATAGTCGTTATGGGTTAATATCTAATATCCCTGGAGGTCCAGGATGGTTTTGTTCTTAACCCTTAACCATTTATTGCAATTATATTATTGCATAATATTTATTATAATATTTTTTAGGATGGTGAAGAGTTAGTGGTGGAAGGGACATGAGAATCTTTCCTTATGCAGCAGACTACAGGGTCTCTGAGGTTGTAACGGCATGATGGGGCTAACCTTACAAGTAGGGGCGTAGTTAAATGCTCATGGGCCCGGTTGCAAAAGTCCTTCTTGCCACCTCCCCGCCCTCCAACTTCTTCCACATTGTTTTTTCCTATTTTTTTCTTTTTTAAATAGTGGGGTCCCCTTCATTATTCAAATCTGATACAGTATAAGATTACCGTCTGCTGTGGCCCTGTATCTAAGCCTACCATGTGGTAGGCTTAGATACAGGGCCCCAGCAGACAGTAATGTTATACTTACCCTCCTCCTTGGCTCCGGGTGCAGCAGAGGTCAGGACTTTTGCAACGTCAAAGACATCAGGACCTCCGCTGTGCTCGAGGAGGGTAAGTATACTGTTACTATAGTAACAGGGGCCTATGCAGTTTATTACATAGGCCCCAGTTACTATAGTAACTTTTAATAGACATGTTGTGGGAGGGCATGCGCCCATATAGCTAAGTCACTGCTAACAAATGCCGCCGCTGTTCCCCTTGTGCTCCATTTTTTTCTGTGTTTATAGGACGCAGATACAATTGAATAGTGTATTCTGCGCTGGTGGGAGCAAGGGAGCCATCAGTACCCTGCCCCGCCATATGTGCTTTTCTGTGATGCAGGCGTCATATGAGTCAGTCCTCTGAAGTAAGCCTTGCAAGGAGAGGCCAGGCCTGCGTCGCTGGACAGCATGGGTATGAGACAGGTAAGTACTTTATGTTTATTGCTATAGGCGGGCACTGTGTGTGGCACTATCTACAGGGGGCACTATCTATAAGGAGAACTGTATGTAGAACCCTACAGGGGGCACTGTCTGTGACACTATCTACAGGGCGCATTATTTACAGGGTGCACGGTAAGTGACACTATACAGACAGCACTGTCAGTGACACTATCTACAGGGGGCACTATATACAGGGGGCACTGTATGTGACACTTTACAAGGGGCACTGTCTGTGGCACTATCAACAGGGGGCACTCTGACACTATCTGAAGGAGGCACTGTGTGTGGGTCTATTTAAAATGGGTACTGTGTGTGGCATTATCTACAGGGAGCACTGTGTGACACTATCTACAGAGGGCACTATCTATGTAGGGTGCTTTATTTTCATGGGGCACAGTAAGTGATATGATGGCATTCTGGCTGTGTGGCAGTATATTCAGGGACACAGTGTGTGGCAGCATATTACTACGAGAGTTGTGACGTAGGACGACCATCGGCTGTCAATCAAGGGGGGTGTACCATTTAAATTTTAGCTTTCCGGCAGTAGAAAAGCTTGAATCGGCCCTGAGTGGTGGTCAAGGGCATGAAAGAGTACCTATAATTTAATTCAATATATTATAGGTTCAGAATTCTTATGACAGTTGGGTCTCTGTGTGTGTTGGTTTCTTTTTTTGAAAGAGAACCAAATTCCATGTTTCCCTTGACAAATCTAAAGTGTAAAATTCTGTCTTCCTGCAATGAAATTCAGAGGAGCTCACTGCATAGGGATTTCTACCACTGTGATTAGTGGATAAATGTAGAAAAAGAGGGGATCTATATTGGCGCTGCTGAGTGGATCAGGTACGATGGAGAAACGAGTAGTCTCTTCCTTAGTTTAAATAGGCGCTTTATTGCAACGCGTTTCGACGCCGAACTGGCGTCTTCATCAGGCATAAAATTTTAGTTTAAAACATGCTGGTATATATATACAACACTGGATACTGATTGGCCCAGTTCAGATGGAACAGAATTGGCAAGGAAAAAACCGCCAAACCATGGTGGGTCAAAGTTCAAACAAATATCAGGCAAAATAACAGAAATAGTCAAATTGAATTACGATTAGAATGGGAACATATAGTTAAATGAATAAAAACTCGGGATATTAAAATACAGAATAAAAGATGTTTTGCGTGATTTTTATATAAGTCAAATGTTGTAACAGCACCGAGAACGTAAATATTTTAAGTAAAGAGGTTTTTCTCATAGTATGGTCTGTAAAGGTTTATTTTCCGTTAGTGATACTGTAGCATAAATGTGTTACTTTTATTCGGTGTTTTTATTGTTTTTATTGATGTAGTAGATGGGGATTTGTTTAGGTCAATGCGGGCCGTAGTCATGGAGATTATTTAAACTACGGAAGCCGAGGCGGGCCAAAGCTAGGTGGTGGACCGCATACGGTGGAGCGCATGATGGAACGCAGAATGGCACGCAAAGTCCGGGGAATCGTGTGGGATGTCATTAAGTACAGAGATGGACAGAACTATTGCTGAAAAGGTAAGTAGAGATTTGTGTGAACGAATTTTAATTCACAATATAGGTAAAAAAGGAGGGGGGGGGTTTGTCGGCAACTGACGTGTCAGAAGTTTTTTTAGGTGAGACAATTTGAATGGTTTATTCACATATAGAGGTTGTTTAGAAGATCGGAAGAAGACGGTATTTGATTGTATATGTGATCGCTAGGTTATGATTAGGAAATCATGAAGGTATATGTATGTGCGTCTTAGTGTGTTTACTAGACGGGTCAAGGCATATCATAATTAGGAGAATTAGTAACTATTGGTAGGACTAGTCCAAGGATGACTCTGAGATGTCGTTCAGGCCTCTGGGGTGTAATGTATCCATTTTAAATATCCAAAAATTCTCTCTTTGTTTCAACTTATTGAACCTGTTTGGGACATCGGGGTGAATATGCTCAATAGGAGTAATGCGGATTTCATTAAATTGGCATTTGTGTATTTGAGCAAAGTGGCGAGAAACACTGTGTTTTAGAAAACCAGTTTTGATATTGAAACGGTGGTTGTTAACCCGGGTCCGTAGGCATTGCGTAGTCCTGCCTATGTACTGTAGTTGACAGGGGCATTCTATAAGGTAAACGACATACGAGCTGCCGCAGTTGAGAAACTTTCTGATTGGAAAATTTTCATCGGTAACTGAGGATGTGTATGTATGTTTGTTATGATTAATAATGTCACAGCATAAACAGCGTGGCCGACCACATTTGTATGAACCTTTGAGATCCGAGAGGAAGTTAGTGTCGGGTATTTGAGGTTTTTTGATTCTACTAGGAGCCAGGATATTTTTAAGGGTGGAAGACCGCCTGAAGGTAATATTCGGTTTTATGGGGACCAGGTCTTTCAAGTAAGGGTCATTTTTGATAATGTGCCAATGCTTACCTAAGATAGCTCTGATAGACTTATTACCTTTATTATAGGTGGTAATAAAATTGGTATTGAAATTCTTGCTAGGTCCAGGATTTCTAGGGGGCGGGTTTAGGCAGGAATCTTGTGTTAGTTCGGTGGCCTTTGGAGAGGAAGTATCGATGAAGCCTCCCTTTTCATCAAGACTTTGAATAATAATGAGTATGGACTAACATTTACGCACACCTTCTCCCCGATTTCCATTGATTTTCTAGACCTCACAATTAGTTACGATAGCATTTACAATAAATTCATTACCCAAACACATTTCAAAATGGTAGATGTAAACAGTTACATCGATTTTAAAAGCGCCCATTACCGCCCTTGGTTGAAAAACATACCATTCGGACAATTTAGAAGAATCAGAAAAAATTGCAGTACAGACACTCACTATCACAAGGAGTGCAATGTCCTTGAGCAACGATTTAAGGACAAACACTTCCCTCTGAAATTAATAAAAGGTGCTAGACAGAAGGCCACCGAACTAACACAAGATTCCTGCCTAAACCCGCCCCCTAGAAATCCTGGACCTAGCAAGAATTTCAATACCAATTTTATTACCACCTATAATAAAGGTAATAAGTCTATCAGAGCTATCTTAGGTAAGCATTGGCACATTATCAAAAATGACCCTTACTTGAAAGACCTGGTCCCCATAAAACCGAATATTACCTTCAGGCGGTCTTCCACCCTTAAAAATATCCTGGCTCCTAGTAGAATCAAAAAACCTCAAATACCCGACACTAACTTCCTCTCGGATCTCAAAGGTTCATACAAATGTGGTCGGCCACGCTGTTTATGCTGTGACATTATTAACAGGTTCCCGACCGCTGGCCGTATTTATACGGCCAGTGGTCAGGGTCTCTAAAGTCCGGCGTATAGTATATATACGGCCGCACTTCAGAGACTGTGCACGCGGGATCGCGTGCACGCAGCTCTATGCCCTGGCTGTTGCTAACAGCCATGGGCACTGGGCAGAATGTCAGGGGTCAATCTTTTGGCCCCTGAACATGTGATCGCTGTGACAACCAATCACAGCGATCACATGCATTTCTGCATAGAAAACAGTGTGCACGCGATCGCGTGCACACAGCCCTGTGCCCTCGCTGTTACCAACAGCTCTGGGCACTGGGCAGAGTATCAGGGACCAATCTGATGGTCCCTGAACATGTGGTCGCTGTGACAACCAATCACAGCGATCACATGCATTCCTGCTTATAAAACAGTGTGCACGCGATCGCGTGCACACAGCCCTGTGCCCACGCTGTTACCAACAGCTCTGGGCACTGGGCAGAGTATCAGGGACCAATCTGATGGTCCCTGAACATGTGGTCGCTGTGAAAACCTATCACAACCTATCACAATTTCTATCTATCTATACAATCTATCTATCCATCTATCTTTTTTTCTATCTATCTACCTTTCTTTCTTTTATTCTATTAGAATAGGCAGGTAGGGAGTATATAATTATATATATATCCACATATATATAATATATATAGCAATAGCGGTTTATTTTTTTGTTAGCGGTAGTGTAGATATATATAGCAGTTAGTTTGTGTGTTTTATAAAAAAAAAAAAAATAAAAAAAAAATTTGTTTAGTTAGTGTTAGTGTTAGTTACGTTATGGCGAGGAAGTTGTTTAGCGCCGAGGAGGCATACGCCATGCTGTGGTCTGAGTCGGAGACCGCATCAGAGATGGCGTCCGAGATGGAACCTGTTTTAGGTAGTGACGATGACAGCGTCACTTCAGGTTCATCTTCAGGGGACGTTGTCCCTGATGCAGTCGAAACTGCAGAACATGAAAGCGCAGGGCCAAGTAGCGCTGTAGCACGGGACAGCCTGGTCCCTCCAGTCCAGGCTCTTGTATGGGCACCTGCCCCATCTTTTGGGCCTAGAATCCACGGATTTACGGCCACTCCTGGCATAACCGTGGACAATACAAATTTTGTCCAAATGGATTACTTCCATTTATTTATAACGGACGACATCCTAAATCAGATTGTCCACGAAACAAATTTATATGCCACGCAATATATAAGGCAGAAACCTTCATCCACCCATGCCAGAGATTGGACGCCCACCAATTTGCAGGAATTAAAAACATTTTTGGGGCTCACCCTAAATATGGGTATTGTCAAAAAGCCCTCCATTAGGTCTTACTGGTCAACAAGACCCGCCCAAGCCACCCCAGTATATTCTGCAGTAATGCCCAGGTCTCGTTATGAGACAATAATGAGGTTCCTCCACTTCAATGACAACGCACAGGCCCCCCCAAGTACCGATGCAAACCGGGATCGGTTGTTCAAAATAAGACCGCTAATAAATTCCCTGAATAATTTATTTCTGCAACTCTACACCCCTGAGCAGAATGTAAGTGTGGACGAATCCCTCCTCAACTTTCATGGCAGACTTAGCTTTCGCCAATATCTACCTTCCAAAAGGGCAAGATATGGCGTTAAGCTCTACAAATTGTGTGAAAGCGGGTCAGGATATACCACCGCCTTCAGAATTTATGAAGGGCGGGACCGCACAATAAATGTTCCTGGATGCCCCCCTGATCTTTCCACCAGCAGTAAGATCGTGTGGGAGATAATGCAGCCTCTGCTTCACAAGGGCTACCACCTGTACTGTGATAATTTTTATTCCAGTGTGCCCCTGTTTAGGCATTTGCATGCTGCAAGGACTGGGGCATGTGGTACCATGCGCAAAAACAGAATTGGTTTTAAACAGCAATTAGTGGGGAAGCGCATGGTAAAGGGGGACTCCTGTGCTTATGCATCTGAAGAATTGCTGGCGGTCAAGTTCAGGGATCGCAAAGACGTGTATGTGCTAAGCACGATTCATACCGCAGGAACAGTGGCAGTGAGGGAAAGAGGGGCAACATCGGACAAGCACAAACCAGTGAGCGTGTCCGAATATAACAAGTACATGGGGGGGGGTGGATTTAAGCGACCAGGTTTTACAGCCCTATTTAGTAAAACGCAAAACTAAAACCTGGTACAAAAAGGTGGCCATTTATTTGTTACAGGTGGCCATCCACAACTCATTTGTGCTCTACAAAAAAAACAGAGGCAGAGACACATACCTGGATTTCCAGGAAAAAATTATTGAAGGCCTCATTTTTGATGTTCAGGACACCCGAGAATGCCCCCAGTCTGAGGATGTCACGCGACTGACTGAAAGACACTTCATCAGTCGGATTCCCCCAACAGCAACCAGAAGCAACCCCCAGAAAAAGTGCCGCGTCTGCAGAAAAGACGGGCACCGCAAAGATTCCCGATATTTCTGTCCCTCATGTCCCTCGCAACCAGGCCTGTGCATTGAGCCATGTTTTAAAAAATACCACACTGTTCTGAATTATTAGATTTTAGTTAATTTGTTGAAAATATATTTGCCCTACATTACGTTTTTATTTTTCCCATGATTTTACTCCAAGGGTGAGGGAGGGAATGGGTGGGGGTGGATGTCATGTTTGATGTTTTCTAAAGTTCATCTGCTGGAGAGCTCCATTTGCATTAACCTGCAATTTCTTATTTTAGAAAACCCCAAAAAATAAATTCCCATTATACCCCTAGATGAATATTTTGGGATTTCTGCTTCAAGAGCAGATATTTTGGAAGTGTTATAGCAACTCTGTTGAGTTTTGTAAAACCAGCTTTGAAAAAAAGCGATATGTGAAATAATCTTCTTCTATCCTCCGCCCTCCTACATCTCTATGTGATAAATAAGGCCACATATTTGGTATCCCCGTGCACGGGAGAAGTGGCAGAATGTGAACGGAGATTAATTTTGACCGTGGTCTATACCGTGTGTGAAAAATGCTGGTATAAACTGACGCATTTGCTAAAAAATTGCTAATTTTATTTTGATCCATCTTATTCAAGAAACTTTCAGAAGAAAACTGGACTGTCTAAAAATATGATAAACCCCTTGAAGAAAACCTTGTGGGGTCTACTTGTGTGAATGAAGTCATTTATGGGGTGTTTCTAATGTTTCAGCAGCATTAGGCCCACCAGAAAACAGTATGCGGCTATAAAATCAAATGCAAAATTCCTGGACCGAAAAGGCCAAAAAGCCTCCTTTTATGCCAAGCCCTGGCACATGCCCGCACAGTGAATAAGGCACACATATTTGGTATCCCCATGCACGGGAGAAGTGGAAGAACGTGAAAGGAGATGAATTTTGGCCGTGGTCTATACCGTGTGTGAAAAATACTAGCCTAAACTGACGCATTTGCTAAAAAAGTGCTGATTTTATTTTGTTCCATCTTATTCAAGAAACTTTCAGAAGAAAACTGGACTTGCTAAAAATATGATAAACCCCTTGAAGGAAACCTTGTGGGGTCTACTTGTGTGAATGAAGTCATTTATGGGGTGTTTCTAATGTTTCAGCAGCATTACGCCCCCCAGAAAACAGTATGCGGCTATAAAATCAAATGCAAAATTCCTGGACCGAAAAGGCCAAAAAGCCTCCTTTTATGCCAAGCCCTGGCACATGCCCGCACAGTGAATAAGGCACACATATTTGGTATCCCCATGCACGGGAGAAGTGGAAGAACGTGAAAGGAGATGAATTTTGGCCGTGGTCTATACCGTGTGTGAAAAATACTAGCCTAAACTGACGCATTTGCTAAAAAAGTGCTGATTTTATTTTGTTCCATCTTATTCAAGAAACTTTCAGAAGAAAACTGGACTGTCTAAAAATATGATAAACCCCTTGAAGAAAACCTTGTGGGGTCTACTTGTGTGAATGAAGTCATTTATGGGGTGTTTCTAATGTTTCAGCAGCATTACGCCCCCCCAGAAAACAGTATGCTGCTATAAAATGAAATGCAAAATTCCTGGACCGAAAAGGCCAAAAAGCCTCCTTTTATGCCAAGCCCTGGCACATGCCCGCACAGTGAATAAGGCACACATATTTGGTATCCCCATGCACGGGAGAAGTAGAAGAACGTGAAAGGAGATGAATTTTGGCCGTGGTCTATACCGTGTGTGAAAAATACTAGCCTAAACTGACGCATTTGCTAAAAAAGTGCTGATTTTATTTTGTTCCATCTTATTCAAGAAACTTTCAGAAGAAAACTGGACTGTCTAAAAATATGATAAACCCCTTGAAGAAAACCTTGTGGGGTCTACTTGTGTGAATGAAGTCATTTATGGGGTGTTTCTAATGTTTCAGCAGCATTAGGCCCCCCAGAAAACAGTATGCGGCTCTAAAATCAAATGCAAAATTCCTGGACCGAAAAGGCCAAAAAGCCTCCTTTTATGCCAAGCCCTGGCACATGCCCGCACAGTGAATAAGGCACACATATTTGGTATCCCCATGCACGGGAGAAGTGGAAGAATGTGAAAGGAGATGAATTTTGTCCGTGGACTATACCGTGTGTGAAAAATACTAGCCTAAACTGACGCATTTGCTAAATTCTTGCATTTTTTTCCAATTTTGCCCACTTTAGAGAAAAAAATAAAAATGATATATACTGACAAATGCCACTAAAACAAAGCCCTATCTGTCCTTTAAAAAGAGTGTAAAATTCAAAGATGAACTTTATTCACCTACAGAGTTATAGTCATCTAAAGAAGCGCATAGCAAAATTGTGAAATTTGCTCTGGTCATTTAGCTGTAAAAGAGCCTAGTCCTTAACCGGTTAATCATAACAAACATACATACACATCCTCAGTTACCGATGAAAATTTTCCAATCAGAACGTTTCTCAACTGCGGCAGCTCGTATGTCGTTTACCTTATAGAATGCCCCTGTCAACTACAGTACATAGGCAGGACTACGCAATGCCTACGGACCCGGGTTAACAACCACCGTTTCAATATCAAAACTGGTTTTCTAAAACACAGTGTTTCTCGCCACTTTGCTCAAATACACAAATGCCAATTTAATGAAATCCGCATTACTCCTATTGAGCATATTCACCCCGATGTCCCAAACAGGTTCAATAAGTTGAAACAAAGAGAGAATTTTTGGATATTTAAAATGGATACATTACACCCCAGAGGCCTGAACGACATCTCAGAGTCATCCTTGGACTAGTCCTACCAATAGTTACTAATTCTCCTAATTATGATATGCCTTGACCCGTCTAGTAAACACACTAAGACGCACATACATATACCTTCATGATTTCCTAATCATAACCTAGCGATCACATATACAATCAAATACCGTCTTCTTCCGATCTTCTAAACAACCTCTATATGTGAATAAACCATTCAAATTGTCTCACCTAAAAAAACTTCTGACACGTCAGTTGCCGACAAACCCCCCCCCTCCTTTTTTACCTATATTGTGAATTAAAATTCGTTCACACAAATCTCTACTTACCTTTTCAGCAATAGTTCTGTCCATCTCTGTACTTAATGACATCCCACACGATTCCCCGGACTTTGCGTGCCATTCTGCGTTCCATCATGCGCTCCACCGTATGCGGTCCACCACCTAGCTTTGGCCCGCCTCGGCTTCCGTAGTTTAAATAATCTCCATGACTACGGCCCGCATTGACCTAAACAAATCCCCATCTACTACATCAATAAAAACAATAAAAACACCGAATAAAAGTAACACATTTATGCTACAGTATCACTAACGGAAAATAAACCTTTACAGACCATACTATGAGAAAAACCTCTTTACTTAAAATATTTACGTTCTCGGTGCTGTTACAACATTTGACTTATATAAAAATCACGCAAAACATCTTTTATTCTGTATTTTAATATCCCGAGTTTTTATTCATTTAACTATATGTTCCCATTCTAATCGTAATTCAATTTGACTATTTCTGTTATTTTGCCTGATATTTGTTTGAACTTTGACCCACCATGGTTTGGCGGTTTTTTCCTTGCCAATTCTGTTCCATCTGAACTGGGCCAATCAGTATCCAGTGTTGTATATATATACCAGCATGTTTTAAACTAAAATTTTATGCCTGATGAAGACGCCAGTTCGGCGTCGAAACGCGTTGCAATAAAGCACCTATTTAAACTAAGGAAGAGACTACTCGTTTCTCCATCGTACCTGATCCACTCAGCAGCGCCAATATAGATCCCCTCTTTTTCTACATTTATCCACTATACACCAGCGTTACCTCTGGTCACCGGTCCGGATCTGGCAGCAGCACCTGTGGACTCTGTTTCCTCGCGCATTACCTATGGCTTTCTGGTGAGCATGGTATCTTCTTTCCTCCATTAGCCTATCCTAACCTACTTCACTATGTGGCGCCGTGGTTTTTTCTCTATTTGTTACCACTGTGATTGAACTCAATAATAAATTCATATTCAGTGAGCGCATGTGAATTCTCTGTCCCGAATCCGGACCCCCAAATATCTGGGTGAGAATAGATGAATGCAGCCAGGGTTTAATACAAAGTATAAATAATAGGGATGCCATTTTTATTCTGGATGGGGCATGTGAACGTGTAAGGGAGCTTGATAGTGAATGAAATGTGAGAGTAAAGGCCCTGTATAGCCCTAACAAAGGGGCCAGACATTCCATATGCCTCCATGGTGAAAAACATGAACAGCACCCTAGCCGATCAAACACCTTCTCTGCATCTAAAGAAGGCAACATCCTTTATCTTATTGACAGCATCTATAGGATCGATTGCTCTCCTTGTGTTTTCACCAACTTGTCTACACAATACAAAGCCCATCTGATCATTATGAATATGGAGCAGCCACATCTTTTCTGACTAATATAACTGTCACGATGCAGGGTGTGGACCCACTGGGCCATACCGCGTAGCGGGATGGCAGCTGGCCAAACAGGTATAGTACAGAGTCTATAGTCCAGAAAGGGTACCTGCGGCAACTCAGACAGTAGCAAGGCAGGCTCGGCTGGGACCAGGTAGACGTCAGGCTGGAGTAGCAGAACACGAGAACAGCTTCAGCACGGCACTTGACCAGGACAGCACGGGATACAGGATACACTTGGGAACTGGAAGACATTAGGGGACCATTTGCAAGACAAACTTTGGGTAACAAACAACACTCAGGCAAAGAACAAGAGGGCAGAGCCCTTTTTATAGTCCAGTAGCATTCTGGGCTTGATGCCGGCTTCCTGAAATTAAGCGCGCACTGGCCCTTTAAGACTGTGCACGCGCTGGCGCGGGCTCCCTCCGGAGACAGTCTCGATTCCAGGAAGTGAGTGCCGGCGCCTCACAGGAGGACGACGCTGCAGGGAACTCACATGTCCATGGCCGCGGCCGTCCAGGGGTAAGACAGAACGACGGACCGCGGCCATAGACGTTACAATATCGCTAAATCTTTAAGTCATGCTCATATGTCGATAAACAGTTTAAGAATATGCTGAGAGGGGACCTCAAAATACTCTTTTAGGCAAACTTTCAGTCTTATTAATCCAGGTTTTTTAAATGGCAGGTGAAGATTTAAAGTTAAGAGAAACTGTAGCTGGTCTGACCATGTGATGGAGCTCATTTCAGCACCAGCCATTATACTGAGTGTGGGAGTGCTGCCAAAAAAAAATACTCAAATGTGGGTATGAGTGTCATGAGGGGGAAGGGAGTAAAAGGATCTATCAGTGGGATGATTAATTCTCCGGAGGTTATATAGGGAGAATTTCCTGATTGTGCTACGGAACTCAGCCCAGAGCCTGGCTGAAAGGGCTAGGTGAATTGCCCAACAGGGCCAATCAATCTATCATATCTGAGAAGATTACATTAAAGGTTTATCCAAACTTAAAAAATTGATGGATATGTTATCCTTAGATAATCCTTAGCCCATCAATATTAGATCAGTCGTTTGAACTGCCAGTTACACTCGTGCGAGCGAGCCTCTCATCGTTTGCATCAGGTTTCATGCTGGTTCGTACTTGCACATACTGTGATTTTCACAGCAGCGGTGCATGGATTTGCTGCATTGTCCTATTAACTTCAATAAAACAATGCTGCAATACCCTACATGGCTGCTACAAAAAGTTCTCTATCAAGGAACACAATGATAATCTCGTTTATATTACAACTTTTTTTATATTTACACTCATTGACTCCATTTTGGCAATGTTGGCCTTTAGTTTCTTTTAAAACTTCTTTTTATTGAACGTTTTTCCAAACAATTAAGTTTGTGGGGAAAACAGAAGGAAAGAAGGGAGGGGGAACAATGTAATACAATCAGCAGTCCAAAGGATCAGTTCGATTTCTAGTTAGCACAAATTACACATCATCAAGAAATTGACGTAACTGGCCAAGCAGGATAAATAGATTGGGGGGGGAGGCGGGGAAGGGAGAGAAGGGGGGAGAGAAGGGGGGGAAGGAAAACAAAATAACTTTCAAATTTTTATCTCGCTGTGCTCATGAAGGAAACAATGCAGATGAAACACTCACATTTGCTGTAAGTTGTAAGCAATTCCCCACCCCAGTGAACTTGAAAAAGAAAAACATAAATCAGGGATGGAGGCATCCGCGGGAACCAGCCCACCGCACACATCCACCCCAACAGAACCCATCGTATCTAAACGGGGACAGGGGAGAAATAGTAAGCACATGAAGGAGCATGGCTCCCGCCCACTCCAGAAAACCACCATGATCCTGACCATATCTTACACAGGTGCATTCCCCAGGAGCACCTGTTCGTGGAACCAGACCGTTGGTTCAAAGCATTTTCGTATTTGTATCTGAATGTTTTGTGGGAGTAATGCAATGAATGTTTCCCATGTTTCAAAAAACTGTTGGAACTGTAATTCCTTATGGAGAGAGGCCTCCACCCTGTCCATTTTCAAGAGATAGGATAATTTATCCAAGAATAATTTGAAAGGTGGGGCTGATTAGCAAGCCAGGTCTGTAGTATGGCTTTCGTTCCCGCCCCCGCCACATAATGCAACAATTTGTGTCCACTGGGGGAACACCCGTGAACTTCAGGGTCCATGTACCCAAACATCGCCCACAGTATCGTATCAGGGACAAAATTGGGGAGGTGAGTGGTAGTGAATGTGCGTATGCGAGACCAAAATGTACGAATGTGCGGGCACGACCACAAACAATGGTAGAGATTGGCTGCGGGTGCTTGACATTTGAAGCAACACGACGATTCATAGATACCAATCTTATACCCCACACTTGGAGTCAAATACGACCTATGGGCAATCTTAAGTCGCATTTCCAGAAAGCGGGCAGAGGGAAGAAGTTTATGTGTCTGCTCTAGAACCCCCAGTATCGTGGTAGGAGTTAGAGTCTGATCGTCCCCCTGCCATTTAGTTAGAGGAGTCTGGGATTGTGAATAATCAAGGGGAACATGAAGAAATTGGTCGTTTCTAGTTATTTGACCCTTCGGGGAGTTGGGACTGGAAAATTTTAGAAGCAAATAATGATTCCATTCCAGGTCTGGCAGTTGCGGCAAAACCTTTTTTATATAACTGTTGACTTGAAGAAAACTAAAGTGATCGACGGGTATTTCGGGAAATTTAGAGCGCAGTTCTGAAAGTGTAAGAGCCCTACGTTCGTCCTTATGTACAAGCTGTTTTAGGGAGGTGATTCTTAACGTGTGGCACCTGTGGAAAATTGCCCGTGGATTACCATCCTGAAAATGAGTATTACAGATTAGTGGCAAGTGGAGAGATAACAGAGGAGAAAGCTGGTGATGGCGACGGATTTTCTGCCAGGCTTTCCAAGTGGCAAAAAGTAGCGGGTTAGCTCTAGTCTCTACAGATAAGCCTTCATATGGGAGGTGCAAGAGTCCCGACAAAGCCCTTCCAGAAAATAATCTGGATTCCAGATTGTACGAGGTATAATGAGAGGTGTTGCCAAGCCAGTCCGAGACATAACGGAACAAAGCTGCCAAGTTATACTACCTAATGTCGGGGAAATTAATGCACCCATTGGCTCTTGGTTGTTGTAGAATCTGGCAGGCTATTCGGGATCTCCTCCCCCCCCCCCCCCCACACACACAAATGTCCTGTATAAATAGTTAATGCGCTTTTCATCTTTAGGGGTGAGATATATTGGGAGGGTATGGAAAATATATAGAAGACGAAGTAACTCCGTCATCTTAAGTAGATTGGCCTTCCCTAGGTATGAAAGGGAGAAGTGTTTCTAATTTGAGAGAGTCTTTTCTAATTCATCTATATAACGTGCTATATTAAGTCTGTAGAGTTTAGCAGGGTGTCTGGATATTTGGACTCCTAAATATTTGATCACCTGAGTGTTCCATTTAAATGGAAACGCGGCCGCCCAAAGGGGTCTAGAAGGCCCTCGCAACAACAGTGCCTCCGTCTTGTCCCTATTCAAATAGTATCCTGATAATCGGCCCACCTGGTCTAGTTCTTCAAGAAGGGGGTTTAGTGTCCGCTTAGGGTCCGCAACTACCAACAGGATGTCATCCGCAAAAGCAGCTACTTTTAGTTCTAGATTCCGTATAATAAGGCCCTGAAAAGTTGAGGTTTTGGAAAGGTGACGCAGTAAGGGATCTATGGAAAGATTAAACAGAAGGGAGAAAGGGGGCATCTCTGCTTAGTGCCTCTAAAAATATCTATAGGGGCAGAATTATGTCCATTGACCGCCACACAGGTCGCCGCCCCCACACGAAGGGACTGGATAAATTTGGTAAAAATAGAACCCACCCACATACGGACCAGCACCTCGTCCAAAAACGGCCATGCCACCATATCAAACGCTTTCTCGGCGTCGAGACTTATCAACATAGTCACCGAAACTGCATTGCGACTGTAGCGGCTATTGCAGATCTAATATTTTTAGAGTCCTACCTCGTGTAAAACCCGTCTGAGCATCAGACAAAAGATCAGGAAGGTAGCATTGCAAACTATCCGCCAGTATTCTGGCCAGCAGCTTGTTATCGTGGTTAAGTAACGAGATAGGACGGTATGATTGAGCCAGGGAAAGATCTTTATGTGGTTTAGGTAGAAGCACTGTGCGTGATTCTGTGAAACGGTCAATGGGCATGGAATGTAAAAACACGTCATTATATAAATTACTCAAAACGGGGATCAGCTGAGGCGCCAAAATTTTATAGTATTCTCATGAAAATCCGTCTGGACCCGGAGTCTTTCCATTAGAGGCTGTCGAAATTGCTTGCCTCACCTCATCCTCCTGTATCTCCGCATTCAATAAAGCTTGTTGCTCTACAGAGAGGGAGGGCAATTCAACCCTGTCCAGAAAGGAGTTAATGTCTGGGGGAGAGGCCGAGGCCGCCCTATAAAGATCTTCATAATAATCGGTAAAAATGTTTGCTATTTCTGTTGGGTCAGTAGAGACAATGCCTGTAAGGGGACTACGCAGGGACAGAATCGGCTTGTAGGGATGCTTTTGTTTTGCGAGGGTCGCGAGTAGCTTACCGGTTTTATTCCCCCATCTATAAAACCTGTTATCCCTGGATTTAACCTGCCAATGTAATTCAGTATGGATAAAAGCGTCTAGCAAATGTTTTGCAGTTTGGTAAATCTGTTGGTTGGGCGAGGTGGAATCATCAATATAGGTTTTTTGGGCCACTAGTAGATCCTTGTATAGGGCATCAAAACTCGCTTTCCGTATTTTCCGCTTACGAGACAGATATCCTATAATATGCCCTCTCATCACTGCCTTAGACGTCGCCCACAGGAGTGGTATATTGTCTACATGGGGGGAGTTATCATCCAGATAGTTGCCCCAGTGCATGCAGAGCTATTGTTTGAATTCCTCAGATTCTGCCAAGTAAGCGGGAAACCGCCAT
This sequence comes from Rhinoderma darwinii, assembly GCF_050947455.1. NCBI lineage: Eukaryota > Metazoa > Chordata > Amphibia > Anura > Rhinodermatidae > Rhinoderma > Rhinoderma darwinii. The sequence continues at coordinate 156,862,608 of NC_134691.1, read as the reverse complement.
ATTCTAGTTTTTGGTGAGGAGTGTGAGTGTAACGACGGGGGTAGGGAAACGAGCAAGTGAGCCCTAATCTACCCGCCACTCTGTCCCTGCCTACTTGCAACGACCCGCCCTAGGCGACGGGGTACAACTGGGCGGCGGTCCCTACGCTCAGTAAGTGCACGAGACAAACATACAAGAGAATACAAAGCAAAGGGAAAGGGGCAGTTGCCCACGGCAACACCGTGAGCAACCAGAGTGGTGAACGAGCCAAGTCAAACCAGGAGAGCACGAGGTACCAAACGCAGAGCAGGAGAGTAGTCAGTAAGCCAGGGTCAGTATGGAGCAGGATCAAATAGTTAGAAGTTGTAGCTGGGCTAGGAAACCACACGAAAAGAATCACAAGCAAAGGAGGAACAGGAAAGGCAGGTATAAATAGACAGAGGGCGGGAGCTAGCTCCGTCTGGCCAGGCTGCGATAGGCTCTCCCACTCCTAAGCCTGCCATCCTGAGTGGTGGAAGATGGAGTCAGTCTCAGAGACGTAGATTCAGGTGCAGACTGATTACCTATGGGAGTTAACCCCGAAGCTGTGCCTGGCAGATCCTTTACAGTACCCCCCCTTTTATGAGGGGCCACCGGACCCTTTCTAAGTGGACCTGGTTTACTGGGGAAACGAAGGTGGAACTTCCTGACCAATACCCCAGCGTGAACATCCCGGGCGGGTACCCAAGTCCTCTCCTTAGGCCCGTATCCTCTCCAATGGACCAGGTACTGGAGGGAGCCTTGGACCATCTTGCTGTCCACAATCTTGGCCACCTCGAATTCCACCCCCTCAGGGGTGAGAACGGGAACAGTAGGTTTCCTCGAGGGAGCCAAGGACGGGGAGCAGCGTTTAAGGAGGGAGACATGAAACACGTTGTGTATACAAAAAGATGGGGGTAACTCCAGCCGGAAGGAGACAGGATTGAGGACTTCAATGACCTTATACGGCCCAATAAACCGGGGAGCAAACTTCTTGGACGGGACCTTAAGACGCAAGTTCCTAGACGATAACCACACCAGATCCCCGACCATAAACAAGGGGTTAGCAGAACGTTTTCTATCAGCCTGAGTTTTTTGTACGCTCTGGAATGCCTCTAGGTTCTTCTGAACCTGGGCCCAGACTGTGCACAGTTCCCGATGAACGACCTCTACCTCGGGATTGTTGGAACTACTAGGTGAAATGGAGGAGAACCGTGGATTAAACCCAAAATTACAGAAAAAGGGGGAAACCCCTGACGAGTTACTGACCCGGTTATTAAGGGAAAATTCGGCGAGGGGAATGAATGAGACCCAATCATATTGACAGTCAGAGATAAAACACCTTAAATATTGTTCTAGAGATTGATTAGTCCTCTCAGTTTGGCCATTGGTTTCAGGATGGAAGGCAGAGGAGAATGACAGATCAATCTCCGACTTTTTACAGAAGGCTCTCCAAAACAAAGAAACAAATTGTACCCCTCTGTTCGAAACAATATTGACAGGGACCCCATGGAGACGCAGGATGTGTTTGACAAACAAGGTAGCTAACGTCTTGGCGTTGGGTAGTTTCTTGAGGGGCACAAAGTGACACATCTTACTGAAGCGGTCTACTACCACCCACACCACCGACTTGCCTTGGGATGGAGGCAAATCGGTGATAAAATCCATTGAGATATGTGTCCAAGGTCTCTGGGGAATGGGCAATGAACGTAGTAAGCCCGCTGGTCGGGACCTGGGAGTCTTGGACCTAGCACAAATCTCACAAGCGGCGACGTAGGCCTTAACGTCTTTAGGCAACCCAGGCCACCAATAGTTTCTGGCAATGAGGTGTTTGGTACCCAGGATGCCTGGATGACCAGATAGTGCAGAGTCATGATTTTCCCTAAGTACCGTTAGCCGGTATAGCAGGGGAACAAACAGCTTGTCCTCAGGAAGGTTCCCGGGAGCTGAACCTTGATCAGCCGCAATTTCAGAGACTAAATCAGAATCAATAGAAGAAATGATTATACCGGGAGGCAAAATACAAGCAGGATCTTCCTCCGAAGGAGGGCTGGCCATGAAGCTACGCGACAGTGCATCAGCCTTAATATTTTTAGACCCAGCCCTATAGGTAACCAAAAAGTTGAATCTGGTAAAAAATAGCGCCCATCGAGCTTGTCTCAGGTTTAGCATCCGGGCAGATTCTAGGAAAACCAGATTCTTGTGGTCGGTAAGGACCGTTACCTGGTGCCTAGCCCCCTCCAGGAAGTGTCGCCACTCTTCAAATGCCCATTTAATGGCTAAGAGTTCGCGGTTGCCAATATCATAGTTACTCTCAGTGGGCGAAAACTTCCTGGAGAAGTAGGCACAGGGGCGGAGATGGGTGAGGGACCTGGTACCCTGGGACAAGACAGCCCCCACTCCCACCTCGGATGCATCAACTTCCACGATAAATGGCTCCATTTGGTTGGGCTGAACCAGCACCGGGGCCGAGATAAAGCACTTCTTAAGGACCTCAAAAGCCTGGACAGCCTCAGGAGGCCAGTGGAGGAGATCAGCACCTCTGCGAGTGAGGCCCGTAAGAGGCTTAGCGATGACCGCGAAGTTAGCAATAAATCTCCTGTAATAATTAGCGAACCCCAAAAAACACTGTAACGCCTTCAGGGAGGCAGGTTGGACCCATTCCGCCACAGCCTGAACCTTGGCGGAGTCCATGCGGAATTCATGAGGAGTGAGGATTTGACCCAAAAATGGTATCTCCTGTACCCCAAACACACATTTTTCGGTTTTTGCAAACAGTTTGTTTTCCCAAAGGACCTGGAGCACATTCCTGACATGCTCAATGTGGGAGGACCAGTCCTTGGAAAACACCAGTATGTCATCAAGGTACACTACAAGAAATATCCCCAGGTAATCTCTCAAAATCTCATTTATGAAATTCTGGAAGACCGCCGGAGCATTACACAACCCAAAGGGCATGACGAGGTATTGGAAATGACCTTCGGGCATGTTAAACCCAGTCTTCTACTCATCCCCCTCTTTGATGCGGATAAGGTTATACGCCCCCCGTAGATCAAACTTAGAGAACCATTGGGCCCCGTGAACCTGATTAAAGAGATCAGGAATCAAAGGAAGGGGACACTAGTTCCTTACAGTGACCTTATTCAGGTAACGGTAGTCAATGCATGGCCTAAGACCACCATCCTTCTTCCCTACGAAGAAGAAGCCAGCATCTACCGGAGAAGTAGAAGGGCGAATGTAACCCTTGGCCAGGCATTCCTGGATATACTCTCTCATGGCTTCACGTTTGGGACAAGAAAGATTAAATATCCTGCACTTAGGAAGCTTAGCTCCTGGTACCAATTCGATAGCGCAATCGTATTCTCTATGAGGAGGTAACACTTCGGAGGCCTCCTTAGAGAAAACATCAGCGAAGTCCTGAACAAACTCAGGTAGCGTGTTCACCTCCTCAGGGGGAGAAATAGAATTAACAGAAAAACATGACGTCAAACATTTATTACCCCATTTGGTAAGCTCCCCAGTATTCCAGTCAAACGTGGGATTATGCAACTGCAACCAGGGAAGGCCTAAAACCAAATCGGACGATAATCCCTGCATCAACAGTACAGAGCACTGCTCCAAATGCAAGGAGCCAACAAGGAGTTCAAAAACAGGGGTATGCTGTGTCAAATAACCATTAGCAAGAGGAGTGGAGTCGATACCCACTACCGGGACAGGTTTAGGCAAATCAATCAAAGGCATAGCAAGAGACATAGCAAATTCCACAGACATGATATTAGCAGAGGACCCTGAATCCACGAAGGCACTGCCGGTAGCAGACCTACCACCAAATGAGACCTGAAAGGGAAGCAAGATCGTATTACGTTTCATATTTACAGGAAATACCTGTGCGCCCAAGTAACCTCCCCGATGATCACTTAGGCGCGGAAGTTCTCCGGCTGCATTCTTACGCTTAGGACAGTTGTTCACTTGATGTTTGTCATCCCCACAGTAGAAGCAGAGACTATTCTTCCTGCGGAAATCTCTACGTTGTTGGGGGGACACGGAGGCCCCGAGTTGCAGGTACCTCTGAGTCTTCCGGGGAGGAACGAAGCAACGGAACCTCGGGAGGCATCATGGGGGAGTCGGAGGAGAAAACACATAAACGTTCACGTTGTCGTTCCCTGAGACGTCGGTCAAGTCGTACCGCTAAAGCCATAACCTGGTCTAGGGAGTCAGAAGAGGGATAGCTAACTAGCAGGTCTTTCAGGGCATTCGACAGACCCAACCTAAACTGGCACCTTAAGGCAGGGTCATTCCACCGAGAAGCTACGCATCACTGCCTAAAGTCAGAACAATACTCCTCAACAGGTCTCTTACCCTGACGTAAGGTCACCAGCTGACTCTCGGCAAAGGCAGTCCTGTCAGTCTCGTCATAAATGAGTCCGAGAGCAGAAAAGAAACGATCAACGGAGGAAAGTTCAGGGGCGTCAGGAGCCAAGGAGAAGGCCCACTCTTGGGGCCCTTCCTGGAGCCGGGACATAATTATACCCACCCGCTGGTTCTCAGAACCTGAGGAATGAGGCTTTAAGCGAAAGTAAAGCCTACAACTCTCCCGAAAGGAGAAAAAAGCCCTCCGGTCCCCTGAGAAACGGTCGGGCAACTTGAGGTGGGGTTCAGGAGGTGAGGTGAGGGGAACTACCAAGGTAGCATCAGGCTGGTTGACCCTCTGAGCCAGGGCCTGGACCTGTAGGGAGAGACCCAGCATTTGGTGAGCCAGGGTCTCAAGGGGGTCCATAGTGATGTCAGGGACCAGGATAGACTAGGTATGGGCTTGTGATTATGTAACGACGGGGGTAGGGAAACAAACAAGTGAGCCCTAATCTACCCGCCACTCTGTCCCTGCCTACTTGCAACGACCCGCCCTAGGCGACGGGGTACAGCTGGGCGGCGGTCACTACGCTCAGTAAGTGCACGAGACAAACATACAAGGGAATACAAAGCAAAGGGAAAGGGGCAGTTGCTCACGGCAACACCGTGAGCAACCAGAGTGGTGAACGAGCCAAGTCAAAACAGGAGAGCACGAGGTACCAAACGCAGAGCAGGAGAGTAGTCAGTAAGCCAGGGTCAGTATGGAGCAGGATCAAATAGTTAGGAGTTGTAGCTGGGCCAGGAAACCACACGAAAAGAATCACAAGCAAAGGAGGAACAGGAAAGGCAGGTATAAATAGACAGAGGGCGGGAGCTAGCTCCGTCTGGCCAGGCTGCGATAGGCTCTCCCACTCCTAAGCCTGCCATCCTGAGTGGTGGAAGATGGAGTCAGTCTCAGAGACGTAGATTCAGGTGCAGACTGATTACCTATGGGAGTTAACCCCGAAGCTGTGCCTGGCAGATCCTTTACAGTGAGATTGATAGTGTCATAGTGATCGGAGCATGGTCCGATATGGTGATAGGGTGAATCCGGGAGGAAGGGTGGGAGTCGAACCAGGACGTTGATATTAGAAAATAATTTATGCGCGAGAATGAATTATAAGCAACCGAGTAACATGTGTATTTCCACGCTCCCTCATCCAGTACCCTCCAGGGATCGCATACAGTGAGCGAATCCATAAAGAGAGCAAGAGAAGAAGCGGCAGCCTTAGACTGAGGGGTAGGAGTGGACCTATCCACGGCGGGACATTGCACCAAGTTGAAATCGCCCCCGATAATTAGGCTATGTCTGGGGAGACCCAATATTAGTTGAAGAACTTCTGGATAAAATGCCGGCTGATCTTGATTTGGAGCATAGATATTAATCAACAAATAAGGGACATCTGCTATCTTTACGTGTAAAATGAGGTATCTACCCTGGGTGTCGCTAATAGAACTTTCCAGTGTGTAGCGCAAGCCCTTTCGGAAAAGGATTGCCACCCCCCTGGAAGAGGAAGAATGCGATGCTGAGTAGCAATCGGACAACCAAGGGGCCATCAATTTGTTCTGTGTGCCCGATCTCCAATGAGTCCACTGTAAAAAGAGAATATCAGGTGAGAGCCGTTTAAGGTGATTAAGCACCTTCTTCCTCTTCAAGGGTGTATTCAAGCCATCCACATTCCAGGAGAGTAATCGGATATGGGGGGAAGTGTGATACATGTCAGAAGTGTGTGTAGGTTGGGTACTCATCCCGTGTCACGAAGTTGGATCCAGGTCAGATTATGAAACATCCGGCTGCACCCCGCGTTCCCAGCAAGCCGCGTGCCCAGCCTAATCCCAGTGGTGTGTGTAGTGGCGAGAACCATGCCCCCAGTCATCTGCAAGAGAAAAAAGTTTAGCACAAACAAGAATAGTAAACACAAAATAAACATGTAAACAACATCGATGGCAAACCCGGAAGCGGGTAGCAAGATATTTGCCATCAAAGAGGTAGAACGGCTACAAATAACAATTCTAAAACTAGAATATGAAACACATGTCTATACGCCAAGTATGCGAGCTGTCCTCTTTCAAAGACGTGAGTCACCCTGCACCATTTTCCTCCAGGCGAAGTCGTCTTCTGGCCTGTACTGGATCCTCAAAGACGAGCGTTTGGTCACCATCCTGCACCTTCAATTTGATGGGAACAGGAGTTGGAACCGAGTGTTCCTGTCATATAGTAGACGGCAGATTGGGGAAAAAGGCTTTGCGTTTCTGAGCGACCACTGCCGAGTAGTCCTGGAAGATTAGGATCTTAGAGTCGTGGATAAGTAGTTCCGTCTGTTGTCTGTAGGCCCGTAGGACTTTCTTCTTTATCGCCCATTGAAAGTATTTGGCAATCACCGGACGAGGTCTGTTATCCCCCACAATTTTGCCCAGCTCTGGGAGGGCCCAGGCTGTGTGCCCTTTCTATCATGAGCGAGTCACCGCCAAGCTCGATGTTCAAAGCAGCAGGAAGGTCTTTGCAAAGATAATCCAGCAGTTGTTCACCTGTCACCGTTTCCGGGATGCCCACAAAACGCAAGTTATTGCGTCTATCTCGGTTCTCCAAGTCGTCCAGCTTGTCTCTTAGTTCTTGATTAGAGGCCTGTAGTCGCTGTACATCTCCCACCATTGCGGACACTGACGCATCTGTTGTTACCACCCTCGTTTCCAAGTCCGCAATCTTTTGAGAATGCGATGTAAGTTGCGCCAGAGCTGTGTTAATAAAAGTGTGAATACCTCCAGTCTTTTGTCAAAAAGTGGCAACAATATCTTAGAGACCTCTTGAGCTACCAGGGTGGCTTGGTGGGTGTCCATCTCGCTGCTGTGCTGCGGACTGTATTGTGGAGACAACCTTGGCAGCGTAATGTCCACTCCCAGCAACACATCTGGTGAGAACTGAGGTCGTGAGGATGAGGCTTTGGCAGATGAGGATTTAGGAGCCTGTTTGTCCCCTTTAGTGCTGCTCTTGGACTTCTGCATTTCCAGAGAACGGGAGGAGCCAGACACCTGAGAAATCTGAGAGCGTGTGGATCTCCCTCCTATAGATTTTGTTAGATATTTGTCCATGACACAATCCTCAAACAGTGAGAAGGGCGAGCACCAAGGGGCGCTGTGGGCATAAGCAGAGGGATATGATGAGGAAGCTCTCCAGTGGTGTGTCACATAATCATTGAGGCATTAGGAACATGATGCTGCAATCCTAAGCATGTGAAATCATGGTGAATACAGGAGGGTCGCCCTGAACCCCCAGCGAGTTATAGTAAGAAAAATAATCATATGTGCAACAGCTTCCCACGGTATTAAATAGTCACAAGCCTGTCCCGTCTCCGTGCATGTGTCGATTTATGGCGGGACCCCGCATCCACTATATGTGGCCCAAAACGTCCAGGACTCAGAGCGGGCCGTCTTATGGTGTAGTTCCCTCTGCTCCACCACAAGGAGCTCAGAGGCCCTGATCTTGCGGCCAACAGGCCTGAGGAGAATATACTCCAGGCAGGAGACTGGAGTGTCACGCTGTGAACGCAGGCACAGGCAGCCTCTGTGACTGGGACGGCGTTTGCAGCTGTCTGGTGGGCAGCAACCAGGCTGTATTGGGGAGCAGGAAAGAGGACCTCCACTAGCCGGTACTTATGCATGGCCCGGGGGATAGGGTGAAGGCTTTCCCTTACCTCCGCGTCGCAGGCTCCGGAGTTCCTGTCAGCCGGCGTGTGGCCTCCAAGATGGCGGCAGCAGCAGCGGCGGCCGAATCCGTTTCGGCGTTACACCGCCCGAGGCTCCGGGGAGGAGAAATGACGAGCTCCTCTTATGCATCTGACTCTCTGTGATCCAGAGAGGTGCTGATGCCCAGGGAAGACACAGGATGGCGGCGACACCGCGTGGATTCGGCTGGCCGTGAGGGAGCTCGAAGTAAAAGCGGCCATCCACGATGCACCACCCCCGTAACCCTCGCCTTTAGTTTCTTATCCAGATCGATACATTTAGAAAGATCCTCATGAGTCTGAATAGACTCCTGTATTTGCTAGATCTCTTAGCGCACATCAACCAAAGTATGTTGTTCATAAGTAGCAATTAATCTTATTAGTTTTATGGAGGCTAGAGTTCCATTTAATAATGAACTGTGTTCCATAATTGGTTATAGGTAGTTTTTTAATTCTTAGTCCCCTTGGAATTATTTCACAGGCAATATAGTTTTGCAGGGACATGGAATCCCACTAAGTTCGTAAACCATAAATCTTTCAAGCTGTATAATATTGCTTTTTAGATCAAAGTCTGTCTGTACATCAGGTGAATTAACATTAAAGATGGAGGCTAATTTATTGAGCCTAACCTTGCAATATATATCTCCCTATGCCTCTGTATGAAATCAGAAAAATTCAGTATGGAGGTACAGTAAGGGTCCACTTACTTTTACACTTGTAAAATAGCCGTGTGCATGAGACCTTATTAGATTGGTCAACGATGGCTCCTAAAAATACTATCTAGCAGAAGTTGAAGTTTCTTTTGCAAAGTGCATAAAGTTTGTTGTCCACCATAACTCCATTTTTTCCCAAAAGACCACCGCTTTTATGTAAAAATTACATATATTGTGAAAGTTTGTGTACAGATTTAGTTTAGCTCAGTAATACATTTCTTGACATAACACATTCTCCTACTCCTCCCATGATGTGTACTGGTGGGATATTAACAATCTATCTAAAGCTGTTGTGTAGCTTAGCTAATAAGATCCATTTAGCTTGATCTGACTTCTGTAACGCTTTGTGGATTTTAAAATCTGAAAGCATTTTTAGTATGCAAAAGTCTGTGCCAAATGTTCCTTATCGTCAGACAATAGACGAAAGGTTAAACCAAAATTGTTTTTCAGCCGTCTTCATATCCTAACTCACTAAGGATAATCATGCATTTATTGACACTACATTTGTTTATTTCTGGATAACATTCAATCATCTCTCACTATATTGAGAGCTTTGGAAGACAAGTTCCACAATAACTGCATCATTTATGCACTTATTTTGTATTGAACAGTATTCCCATCTTATAAAGTGATGGCATATCGCTAAGATATGGCATCGCTTTATGATTGGTGGGGGCCCAAACTCTAAATCCCGCTGTTAACAGAACTGCTCCAAGGTCCTATTCAAATGAATGTGGCTGGCTGCAGTTCCCTACATAGCCGCGTGACCGGGAGTACCGCTATGCCACACTGATGAACAGGGGAACCAGATTAGGGGCATGCAAGGGGCATCAATGTGAAATCTATATGTAACTATAACCTCAAGTCCGTATTACGAGGTACATTGATGACCTATGTAAGTAAAAAAAGGTTATATGCCAAAACAAAGGGCCACAGACAACAACCAGCCCTTATAGGTCTACCTAGAGATAATAAATTATGCCAAACATGCACCTAATCTGTGGTGCCAAGTTTTTAATGTGCTATAGAAGGTGAATAGTGGTCAGATATAGGAACAGAAGAAGGTGATTGCCAAAATACAATAAATGGATGCCACCCTTGCCATGTAAAGTAGAAAAGTGGTGCCAAATGCCTATAAATGATTGGAAATGGTTAAAGAAACAAACAAACAAACAAACAAACAAACAAACAAACAAACGGTATGTTGGCCATGATGGGGAGATCCTGGAAGAAATATAGGATGTACAGAAAGCACGCCACAACACATGTTTCGACCTGTGGCTTCGTCAGGAGTTTATGGTGACTAAATAAAGGGAAATATAAAGTAGGGAGAAAGGGATATAAAGTAGGGAGATAGGTTGTGAATGGCATCCTACAGAAGCCTTATCTGTGTGCAATGAATACTAAGCAGCCGCCCCCCTCATGGATGATAGGTGTGTGAGTGGATGTTCATCAGTATCTTGCACCTGTGCTACCTCCCTCATATAACATTGTGGCTTTTCTGTATCTTGCTGGGAGCCGGTTTTGATATAGTTATCTAAGCATTATATAAAACTGCCAATAATAATGTTTTAAAAATGTTTACAGTTACCGTTATTTATCTATGTAAATGTTCTTTATTACTCAGTACTGGTGTTTTTTCACTTCAGCCAATGTTTTATTTTAGCTTCAACATCCCACCATCATGAGACGGCATCTCAGATTGGTGTGGGAGCATATAAATCAAGGATCTATCAAGGCCCCAAAAGCTGCAACACATTTCTCCTCTGTTATAGGAGACATAATCAGTGGGGCCAGCAGGTGGCAGCATTACACATTCCCACAGATAACCTGAAGGTGAGTATTCTATATGTGGGGAGAGGCTCAGTGGTTTGCACTAATGGGGGTTTGTTGTTTACACTTATGGGGGGCATATATGGGGCATATAAAAGGGAATGTGGTAGGCACTTATAGGGGGCATGTGGCGAGCACTGTATATTGGAAAAATGTGGATGACACTGTATATGGGGACATGTGGCAGACATGTGGACCTGCAGCTATTGCTGTCTGAGGTGTTGCGGCTTTCACTTTATTTATGCCCTGTAGTAGGCTCTGAAAGCACATCGATAGGAAGGACACAAATATGTACCCTCTTTTGTCCGCCTGAGATATAATTGTTTTTTTTATAAATATAGACTACAATAAAAATTTAATTTAACCAGTTACGGACCACCCATAGACTATAAACATCTGGGCTACCCGCAGCTATCTCCCCCCACACACACTTCATCGGAGCTCCGTGACCTGGCTGTCCCTAGACAGCTGAGATCACAGAGTTTTACTTAGAGACCAATCGGCGTTCATCCGGGCATGTGATCGCTGTGACATCCAGTCACAGCATTTACAAAAAAGTTTGGTAAACAATAAACTTTTATAATGTTTCTACCTTCTCCCTCTCCTCACAGGGTGAGTGAGAGATTAGTATATACCTGTACAAAGAAACAAATTACACTTTCCCCATTTTTTATTTATCTATCTATCTATCATCTATCTATGTTATCCTTCTGTTTTATTTATCTATTTATCTATCTAGCTACAGATTTTTTTTATTATATAAATCTTATTATTATCATGATCTACCTAAATATCGATTTTTTTCATATGATCTAAATAAAGTATTATCATCACTATCTATCTATCTATCTATCTATCTATCTATCTATCTATCTATCTATCTATCTATCTATCTATCTATCTATCTATCTATCTATCTATCTGTCTATCCATCTGTCTCTGTCTATCTATCTATCTCTGTCTATCTATCTATCTATCTATCTATCTATCTATCTATCTATCTATCTATCTATCTATCTATCTATCTATCTATCTATCTATCTATCTGTCACGTTGGGTACATGGACCCACTGGACCGTACCGCCTTGGCGGTATGGCAGCTGGCCAACAGGACACAGGTCACAGTCTATAGTTCGTATAGTGTACCTGTGGTAGCTCAGCCAGTAGCAAGACAGGCTCGGCTGGGACTAGGCAGCAGGCAGGCAGCAGGCAGGAGCCAGGCGTGGTGTAGCAGGACAGGCGTAGTATACAGAACGACTTCAGCTCAGCACGGCACTTAACCAGGATAGCACGGGATACGGTACAGGTAGCAGGAACGGGAAACACTGGGAACTGGGAAACACTAGGAGACCATTTCCTTAGACAGACTTAGGGTACGACAACAACGCTCAGGCATTGCAGGAAGGGGCTTGGCCCTTCTTATAGTCCAGGGTGGTCATGGGCTAATTTAGTACTAATTTCAGGTGCGCACACGCTCGTGCCCGCTCTTAAAGGGCCAGCACTGGGAGAAGCGGAAGTGCGCGCTGGCGTCTCCTGAGAAAGAGATGAGGACCAGCGCTCACAGTTCCATGGCTGCGGGCGTCAGGAGGTGAGTGAGCCTGAAGGCCCGCGGCCATGGGTATGACAGTATTCCCCTCTTACGCCCCCTCCTCTTGGGACCAGAAAGAGAGTGAAACTTCTTCAGGAGGGTAGGGACATTGAGGTTCGCTTCTGGCTCCCAGGACCTCTCTTCAGGACCAAACCCCTTTCAATCCACCAAATAAAAGGTTCTTCCACTCACTCTCTTGGTGTCCAGGATCTCCTTTACCTCAAAAGTCTCTGATGAACCGCTGGGAGCCACTGCAGGAGTGGAAGTCTTGGAGTAGTGGTTCAAGATCACCGGCTTCAGCAGGGAGGCATGGAAGGAGTTGGGGATCTTGAGGGTAGGAGGCAGCCGAAGCTTGTAGGAAACAGTGTTGATTTGTTGCAAAATCTCGAAGGGTCCAAGGAACCTGGGAGCAAACTTGTACGATGGCACCCTCAGCCGGATATTCCTAGAGGACAGCAAGACATTAGCACCTGGAAGGAACTGGGGAGGCTCTCGTCTTCTTGTGTCTGCCTTTCTCTTCATGCGGTCGACCGCCAGCAGAATAGAAGATCGAGTCTGCTGCCAGTCCCTGAATGCAGAGTCAACTGTAGGCACCTGCGACATAGTGGAAACAGGAAGAGGTATATGAGAGTGTTGGCCATAGACAATGAAGAATGGACTCTCAGCGGTGGACTCACTAGTATGGTTGTTGTAGTAGAACTCAGCCCAGGGTAGCAGCTGCACCCAGTCATCATGCTGCCTGGAGAAAAAATGTCGTAGATAGTTCTCCATAATCTGGTTTATTCTCTCGACTTGACCATTGGACTGGGGATGGTAGGCAGAGGAAAAGTCCAACTTCACACCGAGGAGTACGCAGAGGGCTCTCCAGAACTTAGAGGTGAACTGAACCCCCCGATCCGACACAATATGTAGAAGCAAGCCGTGCAGACGGAAGATGTGTTTTGGACGAAGAGATTGGCCAATTGGGAAGCAGACGGTAGGCTGGTCAGTGGAACGAAATGAGCCATTTTGGAGAATGGGTCCACCACCACCCAAACCGTACTGCAACCAGCAGAGAGAGGTAGGTCCGTGACAAAGTCCATAGCAATATGTTGCCAGGGGGCATCGGGCACAGGCAACGGCTGGAGTAGACCCGCCGGTTTGGAGTGGGCGACCTTATTTGCTGCACACATCATGCAGGAGGAGACAAAGTCCGTGATGTCTTTGGGCAGCGTGGGCCACCAGAAATTATGAGCGATCAGGTCTCGGGTCTTACGGACACCCGCGTGACCTGCCAATTTGGAACTGTGTCCCCAGCGGAGGATTCTTCCTCTGTCTGCCAGATGCACAAAAGTCTTCCCCAGGGGAATGTCTCTAACTTGCAGAGGGTTGACAGGGATGATGCAGTATGGGTTAATGATACTCTGTGGAGACTCCATAGTGTCCTCTGTCTCGAATGACCTGGACAAGGCATCGGCCCTCACATTCTTGTCGGCCGGACGGTAGTGGAGCTCAAACTGGAACCAGGCAAAGAACAGCGACCACCTGGCCTGACGAGGATTCAGTCGCTGGGCCGTCTCGAGATAAGTGAGGTTCTTGTGGTCCGTAAATATCAAGATGGGATGAACTGCACCCTGAAATAGATGTCTCCACTGTAAAGGATCTGCCAGGCACAGCTTCGGGGTTAACGCCCATAGATAATCAGTCTGCACCTGCTTCTATGTCTGTGAGACTGACTCCATCTTCCACCACTCAGGGTGGCAGGCTTAGGAGTGGGAGAAACCTCCTGTTCCCGTTCTCACCCCTGAGGGGGTGGAATTCGAGGTGGCCAAGATTGTGAACAGCAAGATGGTCCAAGGCTCCCTCCAGTACCTGGTCCATTGGAGAGGATACGGGCCTAAGGAGAGGACTTGGGTACCCGCCCGGGATGTTCACGCTGGGGTATTGGCCAGGAAGTTCCACCTTCATTTCCCCAGTAAACCAGGTCCACTTAGAAAGGGTCCGGTGGCCCCTCATAAAAGGGGGGGTACTGTAAAGGATCTGACAGGCACAGCTTCGGGGTTAACTCCCATAGGTAATCAGTCTGCACCTGAATCTACGTCTCTGAGACTGACTCCATCTTCCACCACTCAGGATGGCAGGCTTAGGAGTGGGAGAGCCTATCACAGCCTGGCTAGACGGAGCTAGCTCCCGCCCTCTGTCTATTTATACCTGCCTTTCCTGTTCCTCCTTTGCTTGTGATTCTTCTCGTTTGGTTTCCTGGCCCTGCTGCAGCCTCTTGTACTATTGTCCTTGCTTCATATTGACCCCGGCTTGCTGACTACTCTCCTGCTCTGCGTTTGGTACCTCGTACACTCCTGGTTTGACTCGGCTTGTTTACTACTCTTCTGCTCTGCGTTTGGCACCTCGTACTCTCCTAGTTTGACTCGGCTTGTTCACTTCTCTTGTTGCTCACGGTGTTGCCGTGGGCAACTGCCCCTTTCTCCCCCTAGCTCTGTGTACCCTTGTCTGTTTGTCTGTCGTGCACTTATTGAGCGTAGGGACCGTCGCCCAGTTGTACCCCGTCGCCTAGGGCGGGTCGTTGCAAGTAGGCAGGGACTGAGTGGCGGGTAGATTAGGGCTCACTTGTCTGTCTCCCCACCCCCGTCATTACATAATCACAAGCCCATACCTAGTCTACCCTGGTCCCTGACACCACTATGGACCCCCTTGAGACCCTGGCTCAGCAAATGCAGGGTCTCTCCCTACAGGTCCAGGCCCTGGCTCAGAGGGTCAACCAGCCTGATGCTACCATGGTAGTCCCCCTCACCTCACCTCTTGAACCCCACCTCAAGTTGCCAGACCGGTTCTCAGGGGACCGGAAGACTTTTCTCTCCTTTCGGGAGAGTTGTAGGCTCTATTTTCGTTTAAAGCCCCACTCCTCAGGTTCTGAGAGCCAGCGGGTGGGTATAATTATGTCCCGGCTCCAGGAAGGGCCCCAAGAATGGGCCTTCTTCTTGGCTCCTGACGCCCCTGAACTTTCCTCCGTTGATCTTTTCTTTTCTGCTCTCGGACTCATTTATGACGAGACTGACAGGACTGCCTTTGCTGAGAGTCAGCTGGTGACCTTACGTCAAGGTAAGAGACCTGTTGAGGAGTATTGCTCTGACTTTAGGAAGTGGTGCGTAGCTTCTCGGTGGAATGACCCTGCCTTAAGGTGCCAGTTTAGGTTGGGTCTGTCGAACGCCCTGAAAGATCTGCTAGTTAGTTATCCCTCTTCTGACTCCCTAGACCAGGTTATGGCTTTAGCGGTACGACTTGGCCGACGTCTCAGGGAACGACGACTTACACGTCTTGATGTTTTCTCCTCTGACTCCCCCATGATGCCTCCCGAGGTTCCGTTGCTTCGTTCCTCCCCGGAAGACTCGGAGGTACCTATGCAACTCGGGGCCTCCGTGTCCCCCCAACAACGTAGAGATTTCCGCAGGAAGAATGGTCTCTGCTTCTACTGTGGGAATGACAAGCATCAAGTGAACAACTGTCCTGCAGCTGGAGAACTTCCGCGCCTAAGTGATCATCGGGGAGGTCACTTGGGCGCACAGGTATTTCCCGTAAATATGAAACGTAATAAAATCTTGCTTCCCTTTCAGGTCTCTTTTGGTGGTAGGTCTGCTACCGGCAGTGCCTTCGTGGATTCAGGGTCTTCTCCTAATATCATGTCTGTGGAATTTGCTATGTCTCTAGCTATGCCTTTGATTGATTTGCCTAAACCTGTCCCGGTAGTGGGTATCGACTCCACTCCTCTTGCTAATGGTTATTTTACACAGCATACTTCAAAAAGAAAAAAACAAAAAATATTTTCCAAAACATACCAGGCACTCTTTGGGATAAGAATAATTTTGTATAAATTTTTATTAAATTCCATATAAAAATATATTTTAAAAATTTTTCATATATAAATATATCTCTTTCCTCTTTTATCCATAATACAAAGATTTTTTATAGGAAAAGAAAAGGGTTTGAGAAAACACATTTGTTTCAAACTAGATGTACATAATTTAAAAAAATGTCTCCTGGCCAGGATACCAACACAGACTTTTATAACATTACTTCCATTAATTTATCCCCCTCTAAACACAATGACATGTCATGATGAGATATCTAGGTAATAGGTGTTCTATACATAAGCCATAATCAGACCCATATAAGAGATTAGCTATAAGAACCGGTTCTGAAGATTTTTTATCCAAACACCATTGGTCTCCGTTCACACTTGCGCTTTTTTCTTTTTACTCCTTCTTTTCTCATTTTGATCCGAAACCAACAGAGACAGTTCCTCTTGTATGATAGCAATGCAATTGTATATAAGGGGTTAAATATTCATCTTTAAATCTTCCTATACTCGGGGGCAGCCGAGATTTCACCTAAAGGTGAGCAAATTTAAGTAATCAGAATACCAACTCAGACTTTTATAACATTACTTCCATTAATGTATCCCCCTCTAAACACAATGACATGTCATGATGAGAAATCTAGGGAATATGTGTTCTATACACAAGCCATAATCAGACCCATACAAGAAATTAGCTTCCTATACTCGGGGGCAGCCGAGATTTCACCCAAAGGTGAGCAAATTTAAGCAATGGAGCACGCTCCTACATTTAAGAGTCGGAATCCTGCTATGCTGGTATCCACGTTAAATTTTTATTCAGACACCATTGGTCTCAGTTCACACTTGCATTTTTTGCTTTTTCCTCCTTCTTTTAGAATTTTGGTCCGAAACCAACAGGAGCAATTCCTCTTATATAATAGCCATGCAAATATAGATAAAGAGTTGAATACTCATCTTTATGTTGATCTCGCAACTCAGGGTGGACTGAAAGTTCACTCTTTTTCACTATGTTCCTCCTCCTGGAGCAATTGTAGGGTTAAAGAGGCTCTGTCACCAGATTTTGCAACCCCTATCTGCTATTGCAATGTAGATTACAGTAACGTTTTTATTTTTAAAAAACGAGCATTTTTGGCCAAGTTATGACCATTTTTGTATTTATGCAAATGAGGCTTGCAAAAGTACAAGTGGGCGTGTTTAAAAGTAAAAGTACAACTGGGCGTGTATTATGTGCGTACATCAGGGCATTTTTACTACTTTTACTAGCTGGGCGTTCTGACGAGAAGTATCATCCACTTCTCTTCACAACGCCCAGCTTCTGGCAGTGCAGACTCACAGCGTGTTCTCGAGAGATCACGCTGTGTCGTCACTCACTTCCTGCCCCAGGTCCTGCATCGTGTCGGCCACATCGGCACCAGAGGCTACAGTTGATTCTGCAGCAGCATCAGTGTTTGCAGGTAAGTAGCTACATCGACTTACCTGCAAACGCTGATGCTGCTGCAGAATCAACTGTAGCCTCTGGTGCCGATGTGTCCTCGCTCGTCGGACACGATGCAGGACCTGTGAGTGACGACACAGCGTGATCTCTCGAGAACACGGCTGTGTCTGCACTGCCAGAAGCTGGGCGTTCTGAAGAGAAGTGGATGATACTTCTCGTCAGAACGCCCAGCTAGTAAAAGTAGTAAAAACGCCCCGATGTACGCACATAATACACGCCCAGTTGTACTTTTACTTTTAAACACGCCCACTTGTACTTTTGCAAGCCTCATTTGCATAAATACAAAAATGGTCATAACTTGGCCAAAAATGCTCGTTTTTTAAAAATAAAAACGTTACTGTAATCTACATTGCAGCGCCGATCTGCTGCAATAGCAGATAGGGGTAGCAAAATCTGGTGACAGAGCCTCTTTAACCCTACAATTGCTCCAGGAGGAGGAACATAGTGAAAAAGAGTGAACTTTCAGTCCACCTTGAGTTGCGAGATCAACATAAAGATGAGTATTCAACTCTTTATCTATATTTGCATGGCTATTATATAAGAGGAATTGCTCCTGTTGGTTTCGGACCAAAATTCTAAAAGAAGGAGGAAAAAGCAAAAAATGCAAGTGTGAACTGAGACCAATGGTGTCTGAATAAAAATTTAACGTGGATACCAGCATAGCAGGATTCCGACTCTTAAATGTAGGAGCGTGCTCCATTGCTTAAATTTGCTCACCTTTGGGTGAAATCTCGGCTGCCCCCGAGTATAGGAAGCTAATTTCTTGTATGGGTCTGATTATGGCTTGTGTATAGAACACATATTCCCTAGATTTCTCATCATGACATGTCATTGTGTTTAGAGGGGGATACATTAATGGAAGTAATGTTATAAAAGTCTGAGTTGGTATTCTGATTGCTTAAATTTGCTCACCTTTGGGTGAAATCTCGGCTGCCCCCGAGTATAGGAAGATTTAAAGATGAATATTTAACCCCTTATATACAATTGCATTGCTATCATACAAGAGGAACTGTCTCTGTTGGTTTCGGATCAAAATGAGAAAAGAAGGAGTAAAAAGAAAAAAGCACAAGTGTGAACGGAGACCAATGGTGTTTGGATAAAAAATCTTCAGAACCGGTTCTTATAGCTAATCTCTTATATGGGTCTGATTATGGCTTATGTATAGAACACCTATTACCTAGATATCTCATCATGACATGTCATTGTGTTTAGAGGGGGATAAATTAATGGAAGTAATGTTATAAAAGTCTGTGTTGGTATCCTGGCCAGGAGACATTTTTTTAAATTATGTACATCTAGTTTGAAACAAATGTGTTTTCTCAAACCCTTTTCTTTTCCTATAAAAAATCTTTGTATTATGGATAAAAGAGGAAAGAGATATATTTATATATGAAAAATCTTTAAAATATATTTTTATATGGAATTTAATAAAAATTTATACAAAATTATTCTTATCCCAAAGAGTGCCTGGTATGTTTTGGAAAATATTTTTTTTTTTTCTTTTTGAATTATTGCTCTCCGAAACGGCACCGTGCTATATGTGGATTGCATATTTTGGGATTTCTATTAGGTATGGTTTATAACCATTTTTTGTGTTTAGCTTACACAGCATACCCCTGTTTTTGAACTCCTTGTTGGCTCCGTGCATTTGGAGCAGTGCTCTGTACTGTTAATGCAGGGATTATCGTCCGATTTGGTTTTAGGCCTTCCCTGGTTGCAGTTGCATAATCCCACGTTTGATTGGAATTCTGGGGACCTTACCAAGTGGGGTAATGAATGCTTGACGTCATGTTTCTCTGTTAATTCTATTTCTCCCCCTGAGGTGGTGAACACGCTACCTGAGTTTGTTCAGGACTTCGCCGATGTTTTCTCTAAGGAGGCCTCCGAAGTGTTACCTCCTCATAGAGAATATGATTGCGCAATCAATTTGGTACCAGGAGCTAAGCTCCCTAAGGGTAGGATATTTAATCTCTCTTGTCCCGAACGTGAAGCCATGAGAGAGTATATCCAGGAATGCCTGGCCAAGGGTTACATTCGCCCCTCTGCTTCTCCGGTAGGTGCTGGATTCTTCTTCGTAGGGAAGAAGGATGGTGGTCTTAGGCCATGCATTGACTACCGAAGCTTGAATAAGGTCACTGTAAGGAACCAGTATCCCCTTCCTTTGATTCCTGATCTCTTCAATCAGGTTCAGGGGGCCCAATGGTTCTCTAAGTTTGATCTACGGGGGGCGTATAACCTTATCCGCATCAAAGAGGGGGATGAGTGGAAGACTGCGTTTAACACGCCCGAAGGTCATTTCGAATACCTCGTCATGCCCTTTGGGTTGTCTAATGCTCCCGCGGTCTCCCAGAATTTCATAAATGAGATTTTAAGGGACTACTTGGGGGTATTTCTTGTAGTGTACCTTGATGACATACTTGAGTTTTCCAAGGACTGGTCCTCCCCACATTGAGCATGTCAGGAAGGTGCTCCAGGTCCTTTGAGAAAACAAACTGTTTGCGAAGACCGAAAAATGTGTGTTTGGGGAGATACAATTTTTGGGCCAAATCCTCACTCCTCATGAATTCCGCATGGACCCTGCCAAGGTCCAGGCTGTGGCGGAATGGGTCCAACCTGCCTCCCTGAAGGCGTTACAGTGCTTCCTGGGGTTCGCTAATTATTACAGGAGGTTTATTGCTAACTTCTCGGTCATCGCTAAGCCTCTTACGGATCTCACTCGCAAAGGTGCTGATCTCCTCCACTGGCCTCCTGAGGCTGTCCAGGCTTTTGAGGTCCTTAAGAAGTGCTTTATCTCGGCCCCAGTGCTGGTTCAGCCCAACCAAATGGAGCCATTTATCGTGGAGGTTGACGCATCCGAGGTGGGAGTGGGGGCTGTCTTGTCCCAGGGTACCAGGTCCCTCACCCATCTCCGTCCCTGTGCCTACTTCTCCAGGAAGTTTTCAACCACTGAGAGTAACTATGATATTGGCAACCTCGAACTCTTAGCCATTAAATGGGCATTTGAAGAGTGGTGCCACTTCCTGGAGGGGGCTAGGCACCAGGTAACGGTCCTTACCGACCACAAGAATCTGGTTTTCATAGAATCTGCCCGGAGGCTAAACCCGAGACAAGCTTGTTGGGCGTTATTTTTTACCAGATTCAACTTTGTGGTTACCTATAGGGCTGGGTCTAAGAATGTTAAGGCTGATGCACTGTCACGTAGCTTCATGGCCAGCCCTCCTTCGGAGGAAGATCCTGCTTGTATTTTGCCTCCAGGTATAATCATTTCCGCTATTGATTCTGATTTAGTCTCTGAAATTGCGGCTGATCAAGGTTCAGCTCCCGGGAACCTTCCTGAGAACAAGCTGTTTGTTCCCTTGCAATTCCGGCTAAGGGTACTTAGGGAAAATCATGACTCTGCACTATCTGGCCATCCAGGCATCCTGGGTACCAAGCACCTCATTGCCAGAAACTATTGGTGGCCTGGGTTGCCTAAAGACGTTAAGGCCTACGTCGCCGCTTTTGAAGTTTGTGCTAGGTCCAAGACTCCCAGGTCCCGACCAGCGGGCTTACTATGTTCTTTGCCCATTCCCCAGAGACCTTGGACCCATATCTCCATGGATTTTATCACCGATTTGCCTGCATCTCAAGGCAAGTCGGTGGTGTGGGTTGTAGTAGCCCGCTTCAGTAAGATGTGCCATTTTGTGCCCCTCAAGAAACTACCCAATGCTACGTTAGCTACCTTGTTTGTCAAACACATACTGCGTCTCCATGGGGTCCCTGTCAATATTGTTTCTGATAGAGGGGTACAATTTGTTTCATTGTTTTGGAGAGCCTTCTGTAAAAAGTTGGAGATTGATCTGTAATTCTCCTCTGCCTTCCATCCTGAAACTAATGGCCAAACTGAGAGGACTAATCAATCTCTAGAACAATATTTAAGGTGTTTTATCTCTGACTGTCAATATAATTGGGTCTCATTCATTCCCCTCGCCGAATTTTCCCTTAATAACCGGGTCAGTAACTCGTCAGGGGTCTCCCCCTTTTTCTGTAATTTTGGGTTTAATCCACGGTTCTCTTCCGTTTCACCTGGTAGTTCCAACAATCCCGAGGTAGAGGTCGTTCATCGAGAACTGTGCACAGTCTGGGCTCAGGTTCAGAAGAACCTAGAGGCGTCCCAGAGCATACAAAAAACTCAGGCAGATAGAAAACGTTCTGCTAACCCCTTGTTTATGGTCGGGGATCTGGTGTGGCTATCGTCTAAAAATTTGCGCCTTAAGGTCCCGTCCAAGAAGTTTGCTCCCCGGTTTATAGGGCCGTACAAGGTCATTGAAGTCCTCAATCCTGTCTCCTTCCGACTGGAGTTGCCCCCATCTTTTTGAGTACACGACGTGTTCCATGCCTCCCTCCTTAAACGCTGCTCCCCGTCCTTGGCTCCCTCGAGGAAACCTCCGTTCCCTGTTCTCACCCCTGAGGGGGCAGAATTCGAGGTGGCCAAGATTGTGGACAGCAGGATGGTCCAAGGCTCCCTCCAGTACCTGGTCCATTGGAGAAGATACGGGCCTGAGGCGAGGACTTGGGTACCCGCTTGGGATGTTCACGCTGGGATATTGGTCAGGAGGTTTCACCTTCGTTTCCCCAGTAAACCAGGTCCACTTAGAAAGGGTCCGGTGGCCCCTCATAAAAGGGGGGGTACTGTAAAGGATCTGCCAGGCACAGCTTCGGGGTTAACGGCCATAGATAATCAGTCTGCACCTGCTTCTATGTCTGTGAGACTGACTCCATCTTCAACCACTCAGGGTTGCAGGCTTAGGAGTGGGAGAACCTATCACAGCCTGGCTAGACGGAGCTAGCTCCCGCCCTCTGTCTATTTATACCTGCCTTTCCTGTTCCTCCTTTGCTTGTGATTCTTCTCGTTTGGTTTCCTGGCCCTGCTGCAGCTTCTTGTACTATTGTCCTTGCTTCATATTGACCCCGGCTTGCTGACTACTCTCCTGCTCTGCGTTTGGTACCTCGTACACTCCTGGTTTGACTCGGCTTGTTTACTACTCTTCTGCTCTGCGTTTGGCACCTCGTACTTTCCTGGTTTGACTCGGCTTGTTCACTTCTCTTGTTGCTCACGGTGTTGCCGTGGGCAACTGCCCCTTTCTCCCCCTAGCTCTGTGTACCCTTGTCTGTTTGTCTGTCGTGCACTTATTGAGCATAGGGACCGTCGACCAGTTGTACCCCGTCGCCTTGGGCGGGTCGTTGCAAGTAGGCAGGGACTGAGTGGCGGGTAGATTAGGGCTCACTTGTCTGTCTCCCCACCCCTGTCATTACATCCACTCCTCCAGAGCCAATTTGATGGCCAGTAACTCCCGATCACCAATCGAGTAGTTGCGTTCTGCGGAAGAGAAGAGCTTATAGTAATAGCCACATACCATTGACTTGCCTTTGGAAACTCTCTGGAACAGGAGTGCACCAGCACCGACAGATGAGGCGTCCACCTCCAACGAGAACTGTCGAGAAACATCTGGATGATGGAGGATAGAGGCTGACGTGAAGGCACTCTTCAGGCTATTAAATGCAGATTCTTGGTGAGGTTAGAGATAGGAGATGTCAGTGAGAAGTTTGGAATGAACTGTCTGTAGAAATTGGCGAATCTCAATAAGCGCTGTATGGCCCTCAAGCCTTGAGGGCTTGGCCATTCCAGGACGGACTTTACCAATTCAGAATCCATCTTGAGACCTTGATTCGAGATGATGTAGCCCAGGAAGGGTAGAGCATCTTTCTCAAATACGCACTTCTCCAACTTGGCGTACAGGCGATTCTCCCTTAACCGCAGCAAAACTTGACGAACATGTCTCCGATGATTCATTGGATCTGGAGAAAAAAATCAAGATGTCATCAAGATAGACCACAACACAAACATAGAGGAGGTCGCGGAAGATGTCATTAACGAACACCTGGAAGACCGCGGGAGCATTACACAGGACATTCATAGTGTCCGTCACGGGTGTTAAATGCAGTCTTCCATTTGTCACCCTGGCGAATCCGGATTAGGTTGTAAGCTCCACGCAGGTCTAGTTTAGCTAAAATCTTGGCACCACGTATACGATCAAACAGTTCAGAGATCAATGGCAACGGATACCTATTTTTTACTGTGATCTGGTTGAGACCCCGGTAGTCGATGCAAGGACACAGAGAACCATCCTTTTTCTTGTTGAAGAATCCAGCTCCTGCCGGGGAGGAAGACTTCCGTATGAAGCCCCTCTCCAAGTTCTTTTTAACATAAGCGGACATGGACAGAGTCTCTTTCAAGGAGAGAGGATATACCCTACCACCACCGGGGAAGGGAAGCACCAGGAACTAAGTCGATAGGACAGTCATACGCCCGGTGTGGGGGCAGCGTCTCCGCCTCCTTCTTCCTGAAGACGTCCAAAAATGCAGAATAATGACCAGGCAATCCTGCCAAGGACCGAGGCAGAGGAGGCTGAGCCGAACTAATCTATACCAGGCAACGGTTGAGACACTCGGAGCCCCACTGGAGAACCTCTCCAGAATTCATGTCCAGGACTGGGGCATGTAGTCGGAGCCAAGGCAGACCCAGCAGCACGGGGTTGACGGCCTTGGGCATGACAAAGAACGAGAGGAGCTCGAAGTGTAGGGCTCCCACTCGGAGCCTCAGTGGCTGGGTCACAGCTATAATTGGGTCTGGCAGAGCTAGTCCATTTACAGATGCAACCATCAACGGCCTCTCCAAAGGGGTAGTGGGTAATTGGAGAAGATCCACCAGGTCTCTACGAATGAAATTAGCAGCAGATCCAGAGTCCAGATACGCAGAGATCCGATGCGTTTTCTCACCGGACACTATGGTCACAGGAATGGACAATTTAGACTAAAGTCCTTATTTACCCAAGGTTGTCTCTCTCACCAACCATAGGCTCTGGGGCTTTTGGGGACACAGACGCACAAGATGGCCTCTGAGGCTGCAATATAGACAGAGTCCCAAGATGCATCTGCGTTGTCTCTCCTGGGTAGATAGCTTAAACTGGTATGTCCTCACCGACTCCTTAGGAGGATCGGCATCTGAGGACAGCAGGGGTTGCTGCAAAGTAGGGACCGGACTAGGGCGTCCTTTCTCCCAACGAGCTTCTTGAAGCCGTTCTCGGATCCTTAAATCAATCCGGGCAGCCAGAAGGATGAGGTCATCCAGGGAAGACGGTAGATCTTGGGCGGCAAGCTCGTCCTTAATCTTAGGAGACAGTCCCTGTCAGAATGTAGCCACCAGGGCCCCATTGTTCCACAACAGTTCTCCCGCCAGGGTGCGGAAGTGGATGGCATACTCGCCCACGGAGGTGTCTCCCTGGCGTAGGTTCAGCAAGGAGGCGGCTGCAGACGAGACTTGCCCAGGCTCCTCAAACATGATGCGAAATGTCAGAAGAAACCCCTGGAAGTCACGGGTATCTGGTCCTTGTCTTTCCCAAATAGGATTCGCCCTTGCAAGTGACCCTTGCACCATCAGATGGAAATGCCCTTGCATACAGGCTAAAGTGGATCTGGCACTGGTTAAAAAATCCAATGCAGGTCCTTGCCATCATAGCGGTCAGGAAGTGGCAAAGAAAATCGGGGATCAGCACTGCCAGGAGGTGTAGTAGGAGAGTTGGCAGCTTGCACCTCCAGCCGACGTTCAATAATGTCCAAGGTCTGGAGGAGTTGGTCCTGTTGAGACCGGAGGTCTAGCATTTCTGCATGCATCTCTTGTGATGTCATCATGGCCTTGGATTGACCAGCGGGGTCCATGGCCTGAGCGTACTGTCACGTTGGGTACGTGGACCCACTGGACAGTACCGCCTTGACGGTATGGCAGCTGGCCAACAGGACACAGGTCACAGTCTATAGTTTGTATAGTTTACCTGTGGTAGCTCAGATAGTAGCAAGACAGGCTCGGCTGGGACTAGGCAGCACGCAGGCACCAGGCGGGGTGTAGCAGAACAGGCGTAGTATACAGCATGACTTCAGCTCAGCACGGCACTTGACTAGGATAGCACGGCATTGCAGGAAGGGGCTGGGCCCTTCTTATAGTCCAGGGTGCTCATGGGCTAATTTAGTACTAATTACTGAAATTAGCACTAAATTAGCCCATGAGCACCCTGGACTAAAAGAAGGGTCCAGCCCCTTCTCGCAATGCCTGAGAGTTGTTGTCATACCCTAAGCAAATGGTCCCTACGGGACCCGGTAGGGAGAAGCGGAAGTGAGCGCTGGCGTCTCCTGAGGAGATGGGGACCAGCGCTCACAGTTCAATGGCTGCAGGCGTCAGTAGGTGAGGGAGCCTGACGGCCCGTGGCCATGACACTATCTATCTATCTGTCTATCTAATATCTTTCTGTGTGTGTCTATCTATCTATCTATCTATCTCATCTATCTATCTATCTATCTATCTATCATCTATCTATCTATGTATCTATCTATCTGTCTGTCTGTCTGTCTGTCTGTCTGTCTGTCTATCTATCTATCTATCTATCTATCTATCTATCTATCTATCTATCTATCTATCTATCTATCTATCTATCTATCTCTCTATCTAATCTATCTATCTATCTATCTATCTATCTATCTATCTCTCTATCTAATCTATCTATCTATCTATCTATCTATCTATCTATCTATCTATCTATCTATCTATCTATCTATCATCTATCTATCTATCTATCTATCTATCTATCTATCTATCTATCTATCTATCATCTATCTATCTATCTATCTATCTATCTATCTATCTATCTATCTATCTATCTATCTATCTATCTATCTATCTATCTGTCTGTCTGTCTGTCTGTCTGTCTATCTATCTATCTATCTATCTATCTATCTATTCACAGTTTTAGGGTGAATTCAGATGTGGCGGAGTTGCTAGAGATATTACCGGCGAATTTGCACAGGAAAATTCTGCAGCAGATTACAGTACATTGCAAGGATATGAGATTTTACAAATCTCATCCACATTTTTCACGCATTTTAAGCTTGGTCAAACGATCGTGCTGCAGATATTTAAAGCTGCAGCATGCTCATTCAGTTGCGTATTTGTCACGGTTTTTCACCATGGATTTCACCACTTTCAATGTAGCAAGGGTGAAATCCAAGCTGAGTTCACCACAAAATCCACATGTAACACATTTTCCACCGTGTCTGAACATACCCTTAAAGGTAAGGGCACATGTAGCAGCGCATTTTCAGTGCGGAAGCCGTTCCAAAAGTTTTCAGATTTAAAAAAATGGATTCTTTTATTTTAGTGTCTGTTCCCTAGGATCTTGATGGCACTTATAGGCTGGTTTCATATGTGAGTACCCACTACAAAATCTAAATGTGTTACAGCAGATTTACCATGGATTATGAGACCACCAAATTCATGCGGGGTGCGCTCCAACCACCTTTCCGCCACCTTTCGCCCCACTCAACATTGTTAACCCCTTGCGTACCTTCGACGTAATAGTACGTCGCTGGCCGCTTATTCCAGCGTACCTTCGACGTACTATTACGGCGCAGGAATAAACTGTCACTATGTGAAATCACATAGTGACAGAACAGCGGCGGCAGCTGTCATTGACAGCTAACCGTCTCTGCTACCGGCCTGGGGACCAATTAGCAGTCCCCAATGCCGGCGATTGCTGTGATTGGTCAGTCTCTGAAGACTGACCAATCACAGCCGTCTGTGACGTCGTCTGCAGGAGAAAGCTCCTGTCACTTTCTCTGATCTCCTCACTTCTGTGAGATACGTGAGGAGATCATAGAAAGCGGTGTAAAAAAAAACAAACACTTTTTATTAACCCCTTCCCGAAAATGGGCGTATAGTAACGCCCTGAGGATGAAGCGGGCACAGGAGCTGTGCTCGCTCCATCTTCATCGGATGTCGGCTGTAATATACAGCTGACATCCCACTGCAACTACAGCGATCACTGTCCTCTCCGATCGCTGTAGTTTAACCCCTTAAATGCCACTGTCAATAGCGACAGCGGCATTTAAGTGATTGATACAGAGGGAGGGGGCTCCCTCTGCACCCCATTGCCCCCCCACGCGAAAAATCGCGGGGTTCTGATGGTTGCAATGGCAACCAGGAAGCCTAGCAACGGCTTCCTGGTTGCCAGGTACGGGAGCCTATTAGGTCCTGCCCAAGGCAGGACGTAATAGGCTCAACTGTCAGTTGTAAAGTGACAGTTACAATACACTGCACTACATCAGTACATACAGAAGTAGTGCAGTGTATTGTGCAGGGGATCAGAAGATCAGATCTTCCAGTCCCCTAGTATGTGTAAAATAAAAAGTGAAAAAAAAGTTAAAAAAAAGTTTTAGATAAATAAATAAATACAAGTTTTACGTAATAAAAACAATAATCGCCTTGTTTCCCTGATCAAACCCTTTATAATTAGAAAAAAAATGAAAAAAAAGACAAAAACTAGACATAATAGGTATTGCCACGTTCGTATCGGCCTGACCTAAAAAAAATATCATATTATTTATCCCGCACAGTGAACACCGTAAAAAAAATACCATAAAAAACAATGGCAGAATTTCCTTTTTTGGTCACGTTGTTTCCAAAAAAATGGAATAAAAAGTGATCTTTTCATCTTCACAGACTAATTCCAATAAATTCAGCAAAAAACCTGTGGGGTCAAAATGATAACTATACCACTAGAAAAATTCCTTGAGGGGTATAGTTTCCAAAATGGGGTCACTTTTGGGGGGATTCCACTGTTTAGGTCCCTCCAGGGCGTTGCAAACGTGACACGGCACTGAAAACCATTCCAGTAAAATCAGAGCTCCAAAATCCAAATGACGCTCCTTCCCTTCTGAGCCCTGCTGTGGGTCCAAACAGCAGTTTATTACCACATATGGGGTATTTCCGTAATCGCGAGAAATTGCTTTACAAATGTTGGGGTGCTTTCTCTCCTTTATTTCTTGCAAAAATTATAAATTTTTACGTTTTTCCAGAAAAAAAAGTAGATTTTCATTTTCACAGACTAACTCCAGAAAATATAGCAAAATACCTGTGGGGTCAAAATGCTAACTATACCCCTAGATAAATTTCCTGAGGGGTATAGTTTAAAAAATGGGGGTCACTTTTGGGGGTTTCCACTGTTTTGGCACCACAAGACCTCTTCAAACCTGACATGGTGCCTAAAATATATTCTGAAAAAAGGAGGCCCCAAAATCCAAGAGGTGCTCCTTTGCTTCTGAGGCCTGTGTTTCAGTCCATTATCACAC
Organism: Rhinoderma darwinii; assembly: GCF_050947455.1. Classification (NCBI taxonomy): domain Eukaryota; kingdom Metazoa; phylum Chordata; class Amphibia; order Anura; family Rhinodermatidae; genus Rhinoderma; species Rhinoderma darwinii. Next base: position 156,833,804 of record NC_134691.1, on the reverse strand, counting down.
TAGGGCCACATGTGGGATATTTCTAAAAACTGCAGAATCTGGGCAATAAATATTGAGTTGCGTTTCTCAGGTAAAACCTTCTGTGGTATAGAAGAAAATGTATTACATATGAATTTTGTAAAAAAAAATGAAATTTGAAAATTTCAGCTCTACTTTCCTTCAATTCCTGTAAAACGCCTAAAGGGTTGAAACACTTTCTGAATGCTGTTTTGGATACTTTGAGGGGTTCAGTTTTCAAAATGGGGTGTTTTATGGGGGTTTCTAATATATAGGGCACTCAAAACCACTTCAGAACTGAACTCGTCCCTGAAAAAATCGCTTTTTGAAATTTTCTTAAAAATATGAGAAATTGCTGCTAAAGTTCTAAGCCTTGTGAGGTCATAGAAAAATAAAAGGATGTTCAAAAAACGATGCAAACATAAAGTAGACATATGGGAGATGTTAATTGGTAACTATTTTGTGTGGTATTACCATCTGTTTTACAAGCAGATGCATTTAAAATTGGAAAAATCATAATTTCTTCATATTTTCGCTAAATGTTGGTGTTTTTCACAAATAAGCAATGAATTTATCGACCAAATTTTTGCACTAAACTAAAGTACAATATGTCACGAGAAAACAATCTCAGAATCAATTGGATAGGTAAAAGCATTCCGGAGTTATTACCACATAAAGTGATACATGTCAGATTTGAAAAAATGGGTCTGGTCCTCAAGGCCAAAATGAGCTGGGTACTCAAGGGGTTAATGATTAGGGGAGTGGTATGAGACAGGTAGAGGCAAGAAGATCGCTCCCCTCATGCACACAGTGGACTTATAATCATGAGTCCGCTGTCTTCTTTATTAGGCTCTAATAGCCAAATTGCACAATATTTTTTGTGCCGTTTGGGCTAATAGTACTGTGAACATGTCCCTATAATATTCTGCCCTAAATTATGCCAGCAAATTGCATTGACATGTCCACTTTAAAAGTAAAGTTTACATTGAAAAGTTATTTTCAGAAAATGTTTAACAATTGTATGAGTGTGTATTCACTAGCTAGATAATCAACTTTAGTTATACATTTTGTAGCTAATTTATTATGACCAGTTGGAGGTTTTAAGTTACAGTAGCGATCCTACAATCTTTAAATGTGGGATAAAGATTTCAGTGGAAGGAGCATAAGATAATAATTGAGACTGGGCGCAATGCCTGTGCTGGTAAACAGTCACAAGGAATCTGAATCAGGAACCAAGTCACATCTCAGTCTCTCAACCAGAGTTGTAGCTAGGCTTTTTTTTTCACCCTGTGCAAAGATCCATTTGCTGTCCTAGCCCTGGCACCTGTAATCACTAGTAGGAGGTTGCCCTGACATCAGGACCATCTATCTACCCAGGATTTCTATGCAAAGTGTCCCATCCAAAATAATGTGTCTAGTGAGGTCATGTTCTGACATTTACACACCTACAATTCCTCCTCCATGCACCACACAAGCCGTAAATGTGCCAAGTTTTTTATATCAGAGCAACTCCTAGAAGAAATAGTACTGAAAACGAACTTGTATGGCCAGCAGTTTCTGGCAAATAATCCTTGCTCCTCATATGCCAAACCCTGATACTGAAAACTCACTACTGTGCGTTGAAAAAATTCCTAGCTCTACCACGTATTATGAGAATCCGAAATGAGATCATATTGGTTTACCAACCCAATCCATCATATGCCAGTATTTTCTACTGTGATGGCTCGATCACGCTATAAAATTTGAATGAGGTTCTTACATTTTTGTGACAACACCCTTTACCCAGACAAGATGGATGAAGTCAAGATAGACTATTTAAATTGAGGCCTCTCATCACCCACTTCAATAAAATATTTTCAGAAGTATATACAACTAAAAAAAACTAGCTGTTAATGAATACATGATCCATTTTACAGGCCGTCTTGCTTTCAAGCAGTACATTCCGAGCAAGCTCTGTAAACTGTGTGAGTGGCATTAAGTGGAAATGATCAGAATCCCCAGAAAAGGTGCAGTTTTTGTGCCAATCATGGCATTAGGAAAGACACTAGATTCTACTGCCCACAGTGCCAATTTAAAGCCTGCAGGAAGTGTAAGAAAAATGGCAGCTTTCAGGACATGGCGCCTGACAGGTAAGTACTCAATGTATATATTTCAGTATCTTTATTGCAAATGACACTACGCGTTTCAGGACCGGACAGGTCCCTTTCTCATGCTCATACCAGGTATGAGCCTGAGGAAGGGACCTGTCCGGTCCTGAAACGTGTAGTGTCATTTGCAAAAAAAATACTAAAATATATAGATCGTTTGAGTACTTACTTGTCAGGCGCCGTGTCCCGACTGCTGCAATTTTTCTTCCACTTCCTGTATTCGTCTACCCGGGCATAGAGAATTTCACCCGTGGGATAGGAGCGGGTGGCAGCCGGCACCTACAAAGATTATCATCATCCATGCAAAGCAGTAGTGTTGTGCCCAGCTCACCTTTTACAGCTCTTGACTCCTAGTCCATACAATATTATCTTAGAGGAGCATCGTTGTCCTCCTCTTCCCTGTTTTCTCTTTTCATATAATTTAAAGCCTGGACTCTGTGTCAAGAACTGTTTTCGTGAATACCACACAACTCTTACATTTTAGAAAATATATTATTTTCTGGTAGAGTTGTAACTTTTTAGTATGTAAATGTGTAACAATCTGATTTATAGCTTAATTATTAATGTTAAAAGATCCACAGAAATATAATAGCTTTTAGCAAATGTATTTTGTGTTTAATTTTTTTCCTTTGCTAAATATACAGGTGGGGATGGAGGGTCTAATTTGTTAAAAAGAGTCATTTTAGGTGTGTTTATGGTGTTTTGGCACTTCACAATATCTGTAATAATAGTATGTTTCAGCAAAGCAGCTATGGAAAATTTGCTCTTTAAAAGCCACTTTGCGCACTTCATTGTAAGCTCCAGCTTGGACCCAGCGTGTAAGAAATGCGCAAACATTTGGTGCCTCTGAAGATGGCAGAAGTTGCCAAATATGTGTTCAGGTGTATTTACCCAGTGGCATGCACCAAATGTCAAAAAAATTCAATTGAATTTATATACTTAGAAAAAGAAATGCAATTTTCTATTTTTTCCACAAGGCAATAGATTGTTTGAAATAAAATTAATACAAGGCCAACATCTTTTCGATCTCTTTTTATGAATAAATTGGGAGGGGTCTCATTTAGTAAAAATACTAATTTTGCGGGTTTTGCAGTGTTTTAGCGATTCACAACATCTGTAATGATAGTGTGGTGTCAACAAACCAGCTCCGGAAAATTTGTTTTTTTAAAAGACAATTTGCACACCATTCATTGTAAGCTTCCCCTTGGGTTTAGTGTGTAAGTAATTCACACACATATTTGGAATCTCTAGAGACGGCAGAAGTTGCCGGATATGTGTTCAGGTGTGTTTGCCCAGTGGCATGTACCAGATGTTAAAAAAAAAAGTCACCAAAATTCACATATTCACATCTTTATTTTTGTTTTTATTTTCTTTAGATTTCTTTTAGATTTTTTTAAAAAAAAGTCTAATATCACTTTTATAATACACAATAAGGAAGCCCTATATGTTCTAAGAAAAACAAAACCTAATACATGTAGGTTGGCAGAGTAATAGATTAACATATTCCTATTAAATTGGCACAGGGCTAAATCTTTAAAATGTGCCTGGTCAGGAGGGGGAGTAAAACGTCTGGTCAGGAAGTGGTTAATAGCATTATTGGCTACTTTCTAAATAATGTTACAGCCGGCAATTACATAAAAGTAGGCTCGCTTGTTTGCAGCGTTAAACAGTTTACATTGACTCTTTGATGTTATAGAGCATTTTGCTTCCCAGCATATTGAACGTAGCTATCTACGTCAGCTAATAAGAGCTATTTGGCAGAAACCTCTATGAAGTTGTGTGGTGTTAGGGCTCTAAAGGCTTTTTACTAAAGTAAGAAATAAAAGGTTTGGCTAAATCTGGCAGATTGATAGATAACAGAAGGCAATTTACTACTCAGTATTTTTACATCAGCATTTGTGTCTAAGCCTAGCAGTTTGGTCAAGCTTTTGTTCTTTAATTCATACTGTATTAAAGTTTGAAGTCCATACTTGGCTTTTATTATAGTCCAACAATAAACAAGTGCTTATACAGCATACAAGACTTACAGGATATAAACAAAACAAAAACATTGCCCGTCTGGACACTAACTAAACAGCAGGTTTCCTCACAAGTTGAGTGTTCCTTGGATCAGTATCTTCAACACTATCCTTGTTTGGATTCCCAGGCTCTGACATTGGACTGCATTCACTGCAGCCCTAAATAGCCCAGTGAGCACAGCTGTACTGGGTAAACCCTGCACTGGAGCAAGGAGTGAATGGCAAGTTCTTCTACCAGTCCTTCCTGACATTCCATAGAAATCCAGGCCCAGAAAACAAACAAAAAGCCTTAGCAAACTAACTTTTATAAAGTATATGTACATATATGTATTTTTATATACACACTACACATATATATATATTGTACATAGAGAGTGTAAGCCTGTGGCTGGGTGTAGCGTCTATGGCCGTGGGCCGTCGGGTTTACTCACCTCCCTGAGCGTTGTTAGTTTTTCCAGTCTGTCTTGCAAATGGTCCCTTAGTGTTTCCCGTTCCAGTTGTTACCCGTGCCTTGTTCCCTGTTCCTGTTTCCCGTGCTGTGCCTTTAGTATCTAGTCGTGCCACGTCCTGTGTCATCTGCCACGTCCGAAGGAATCCGCCATGTCCTGTGTCATCTGCCACGTCCGGAGGAATCCGCCACTTCCTGTGTCATCTGCCGCGTCCGAAGGAATCCGCCATGTCCTGTGTCATCTGCCACGTCCGGAGGAATCCGCCATGTCTGGCGCAACCTGCGACACTTGTGTCATCCGCCACGTTTGGTGTTATCTGCTGCACCCATCTCCATCTGTGCCAGAACTGCGGCCACCGTCTGGACTATCCAGGTACCCTTGTGCGGGACATTGTATTTCTGGGGTTTCCTGTTGTTTGGCCAGCTGCCTCCCCGCTACGGCAGTACGGCCTAGTGGGTCCACTAACCCGCTTCGTGGCACTGGGACAGTACTGCAAGGGGTGTATTTCTCACCTGGCTCGTTAATAGGGGAAATCCAAGAAAGTTGCATATCTCAGCAAAACTTAGTTTGCTGAGGCTTTTGTTAAGAAGAATTTCACACAAACACATGTATCCCCTATCCCAGCGGTCAGACCTCCAGTGATGCGTAGAATGGGGTACCGAAAATCCCCTGAAGTGTTCCATGAGAATCGAGCATTGGTGCACATGCTCGATCAGTGCCTCATTTATTTCTAGGGTGCTGCCAGAGAAGGCGGGGAAGTCCCAAAGAAATTAATGGAGTGCTGAACAAGCATGCGCATCACGCTCCATTCTGGTGTCCCAGCGGTCGGATCCCCATTGATCACACATGTATCCCTATCTTGTGTATAAGGGATACATGTGTTTTGTGGACAAACCCTTTAACCCCTTCCCGCCACAGCCCATTTTCAGATTTTCATTTTCGTTTTTTCCTCCCCACCTTCCAAAGGCCATAACATCTTTATTTTTCCGTCGATATAGTACTATGAGGGCTTGATTTTTGCGGGACGAGTTGTAGTTTTTGGTAATACCATTTATTTTGCCATATAATGCACTAGGAAACGGGAAAAAAAATATTTGTGGGGTATAACATGAAAAAAACAGTGATTCCTCCATGGTTTTTTGATCGCCGTTTTTACGGAATTCACTGTGCAATTAAAACAACTAATTAACTGTATTAACTTGTTCGTCAATACGATTACGGCGATGCCAAATATATATAGTTTTTTCTATATTTTACTACTTTTACAAGTAAAAACCTAAGTGTAAATAATGAAATTTATTTTGTGTCGCCAAATTCCGAGAGCCATAACTTTTTTATTCTTCCGTCGATTAAGTGGGCTTATTTTTTGCGGAATAAGCTGTAGTTTTTAATAATACCATTTTGATCACTTTTTATTTCATTTTTTGTGGGAGATTAGGTGACCAAAAAATAGAGATTCTGGCTTTTACAATTTATTTTTTTACGGCGTTTACCGTGCGGGTTAAATAATGATATATTGTAATAGTTCAGACTTTTACGGACGCAGCGATACCAATTATGTTTATTTATTTATTTTTTACTATGCTCTAAGGGGAAAATGGTAAAAGGGGGGTTTTTTGAACTTTTAATATATTATTTTTTTACATAAAAAAAAAACTAACTAATTTTTACTTTTTTTATTAGTCCCCCTAGGGGACTTCAACCAGTGATCATTAGATCGCTTGTACGATATACTGCAATACTAATGTATTGCAGTATATCGTGATTCTGACAGGCATCTATTTAGCCCTGCCGGAGGCAGGGCTTAATAGGTGTACAAAGATGGCGGACCTGGCGTGCTTCATTAGGCCCCCAGGCAGCCATAGCAACCATCGCCCCCCATGATTGCATTGCGGGGGGCGCGATGAGCTGTTAGAGGGGGTCGCACCCCTCTTTTTAACGATTTAAATGCTGCGGTCGTAAATTGACCGTGGCATTTAACGAGTTAAACGAGCGGGATCGCGCTAGAGGGCGATGCCGCTCGTTACTCTGAAGTGTCGGCTGTAACAAACAGCCGACACCAGCATCGTATGGAGCGTGTTCACTCCGTGAGCCCGCTCCATACTTCCCTTACCCGACTTTGGCGTCTGGATACGTCAAATGTCGGGAAGGGGTTAAGTCTGTTTTCGGCAACTAATGATGTTACAAAGGCGCACTCAAAGAGCCTTACTGGCTCAATGTTCCGGCGCCTAACTTATGTCATTAGAGGCCACCTGGTGGCCCCACGCTGGTGGCACAGTACGAGAGTTTAAAGAAGTACATAATTAGAAGTTCTAAGTATCTCTCCATATGTACTTATTTTACCTCTCATACTGTGCCGCCAGTGCTGTCCTCCCACTCAAAATGAATTCAGTATCGTGTAAGAATATGTTTCGACCTCTGATGGCAGACACAGGGGCTTTATTTAAACCCCCTGCTTCCATAGCAACCCATCGGCAACCCTGCGATTTCTTTGGGGGTGATGATGGGCCTTACATAGGGAACTGCAAATAGTCCGATTTGACATGGTATATTCCTGTTAACTAAATAGTGATGATAGGTTTCACGGTGTGGGGTGTGGACCCACTCGGCCGTACCACGTAGCGGGATAGCAGCTGGCCAAACAGGTACAATACAATGTCTATAGTCCAGAAAGGTTACCTGAGGCAATGTAGACAGTAGCGGTGGATTCAGGCTTAAGACGAGGCTCCAGCAGTAGACAGACACCCGGCTGGTGTGACACAGTAGATGCAGCGGAAGACACAACTCGACTTCAACTCTAGATGGCACAGAGGCACGGTAGCACGGGATACAGGGTACAGGCAGCAGGAACGCGTAACACTGGGAATTAGAAAACACTAGGAGACCATTTGCAAGACAAACTATAGGTAACACAACAATGCTCAGGCAATGATCAAGAGGGCAGAACCCTTTTTGTAGTCCAGAAGCTTTCTGGGCTAATTGCAGATTGTCTGCAACCCGACGCGCACTGGCCCTTTAAGGCCGTGCACGCGTGGGCGCCCTGCGGGAGACAGTCTCTGAACCAGGAAGTGAGTGCCGACGTCTCTCAGGAGGGAGAGAACCCCCCGATCGGACCCGACGTGAAGGGGCAAGCCATGCAAGTGGAAGATGTGCTAAATGAAGAGACTTGCCCGTCGGGGAGCAGAAGGTAGGCCAGTCAGCGGGATAAAATTTGGCATCTTCGAGAATCGGTCCACCACCACCCAGACAATGTTGCATCCTGCTGAGGGAGGAAGGTCTGTGACAAAGTCCATCGCAATGTGCTGCCAGTGGGCATTGGGTACAGGCAGAGGTTGGGGCAGGCCAGCAGGCTTGGAGTGAGCAACCTGGTTAGAGCACACACCGTGTAGGAAGAGACAAAGTCCACAACATCGTCGGGTAGCGTGGGCCACCAGAAATTATGAGTAATCAGGTCTCAAGTCTTACGAACACCAGCGTGCCCAGCCAGTTTAGAGCCGTGTCCCCAGCTGAGAATTCTTCTCCTGTCTGCCAACCGAACAAAAGTCCTCCCCGGAGAGTTGACTTTGGAGGCAATGACTTTCCACTATGGTCTAATTCTTATTAGTTTATCACAAATAAGCTGGCCATAGACTAGAGATTTCAGACTGCCATTTTTTGAACTGTTCACGGATGGTCTGTGAAGCAGGTCGATCTGGATGACAATGGCATTATTTAAAACACTGATTGATCTAAGCCTTGATCTTTAACCTGAGCTTCTATTGATGAGGTGCACATCTAAGTAACAACTGCACCTGACCGTCAGATCAAGTATTTCACAGATATTGATCTTTAGTCGTTGTCTGACAGTCTTGTGTATCAGTTGAGGCGTGCATGTGTATTAAATAGGAAGACGAGAAAAAGGCGGTGGCTTAGCACCTACGGTTACAAAGGAACGAGCGTGTCAAAATCCAATATGCCCGTTCCTTTTTTCTCCTGATATTTGCCATCGGGGGAAAACCAGGATACTCCCGTCAAGTTTCTCTACCTTTCTACGTCCCACAGATCGAAATCTACCACTATAATTGGCGTAAATGATAATAAATTTGCGAGACAGCTGCGGCCCCGCCACCTTTGTGAAGCCACGCTTCCTTTTCACAAATGTGGCGAGGGTGGCGTAAAAAGGCCTAAAGTCACAACGTAAATTGCGACTTTTGGGCCCTTTTGCGACTTTTCTACATCAGAAAACTGGCATAGAAATGTTGATATATATCCCTCCCTGCGAGGGCGCTAATGGCAGCTGCAGTCCCTGGGATTTGTGTTTGTAATGGACCCATTTTACAAAGTATAACCATGTTTGGGGCTCGTTTAAAAAAAATAACAAAAAAAAACAAGAATAAAGTGCAGGACTATAAGTGACTGGGGAGGTGCTAGCGGCGGGCGTCACTGAGGGGAGGGAGGACGCTTCCTGCCTGTTGCTGAGAGGAAGTTTGGGAGCCCTCACTACATGCAGCTCTGCACGGACACTAACCCGGAGGTGGAGAGCGGCAGGGATGGTATGGAAGTAGCGGCTGCCCTTCATCGTAGAGCATACATGCGGAACATGGCGGTTTCCTGTTAGCGCTGTGCAGTGTATTATACATGCCCCAAATGGAGATGCAGAGTCTGCGCCTGCTGGGTGAGCTACCCGCTGAGGAGAACGCTGCTGCGTATGAGCCGAGTCCTCCGCAACGAGTCGGCGGTGAAGCTGAGCGCCCACCGGGTCCGCCTCATGACTGGACTGCTACTATGAACGACCATGACTGGGAGGAGGAACAAGCCCCGGGAAGTGCACTGGAAGCGTTCACAGTGCAGTGCCAGGAGCAAGCAGCACTGCACGGCGCAGCACCTGAGTGTAGCGACCTGCTGGAGCAGGAATCTAACCCGGGAGAACTGCTGAGGAAACTGAGCGCCTTGCACCTGGCTGAGCAAGAAGAGCCGTCCATACAGGAGCAAAGGTGTAGTGAAGGTAGAAGGATGACACCGTCCATGCGCAATCACGTAGATGCCAAGCTGCACTTTCCTGATTCCAGGTACCCAGAGCCCCTGAGCACAGAAGAGTCTCCCCGCAGGAGGGCACGGTCCCTGCCATGGAACTCTATCCCGGAGGCTGATATTGAGGAGGACGACGACTCTCTCATGTGTTGCTGCAAGTTAAAGAAGAAGGTGCAGTTTGCGGATTCGCTTGGCTTATGCCTCGCCAGTATCAAACACTTTCTGCCCTCTGATGAGCCCCTGGTACCCCAGGCTGTATTAGCCCGGCTGCAGAGTTACCCCCCAACCGTGGCTGTGCCAAGGCACGAGCTTAATTTGCTCGAGGAAAGGTGTATTTCAGAGTGCCCCCTCTCTGCAGAGCTGCTGGCAAGGCTGGATGAGCTGAGGGTGTGTCTGGAGCAGGTGTCTGCCTCCCCTTGGGGGGTAAACGGCTATGTCTTGGTGAAGGACCCAGGAGAGAATGACCAGGTTAAAATTCGATACACTTTCAATCAGTGGCTGTCTTTCTTGGACTGCCCAGCATCTGCTGCCCAGCAAAGTCCTGCTGTGTGCTCTGCCCCTGGCACTCGACGCTTCCACTTTAGTCTGTGTTACCCACCCTCTACCTCTCTCATACACTTTGCCATATGCTTCTCTACAGGCCATGGGCAAGAAATCTGGGACAACAACCAGGGGGCGAACTACACGGTGAGCTGTCAGCGGAACATGTTGCCGGAAGTCCAGCCTTCAAGTTTAGAGCAGGAGGAGAGTGAGGGTCCCCGGCTTTGGTAGCACACAGCAATGTCACTTACAGCAAACACACTCGCTTCTGAAAGGGTTAACTGGTCGATGCATATCCCCTCTGAGACTCACGATGGCAATGACTGGGCCAGTGCCCAGCAGAAGAGCACCTTCTACACATTTAGGCTGGCAGCTGCTTGGTTCCCCTCGCCCTGATCTACTGCACTGTATAATGGAGAAGTGTCGTCCCCCCCCCCCCCCACTCCCCCCGCTTCCAGGCAATGTGTGCAACCCTTTACTTCACATAGCAGTTGTGAAATCTACTACACAATACGGTTTATAGAAGCCGCACAGGAATATAAGGGAGACTCGCGGATTCTGACACCTGAAGGCTTCAGTGGAGTATGACAATGACACATGATCCGTTGAGGACAGTGGGACATTGTTAAGTAAAATGTTGACATCTCTTTGTGTAATATCGTATCGATGCTCAGGATGAGGTTAATTTCAACTATTTCTCTACTTTTAAAACCTGGTGATGAAATTGTGCACATAATCTGTAGATCGTCTGGTGGTAATATAGTAATTTATTAGAGGATGATGGAATAAAAATTCTTCTATGGAGACGGAGGATGGCACTTAACATTTCCCCTTGGCACATCAATTTAAATGGGAAGTCCTAGAATGTATTCCGTTTTTATTTCCTCTCTAGCGACCATCATCCTTCTCAAGATAGTATTAATATTAAGAGCATTTCTCCCAAAAATAAGAAAACTTCTCTCCGGCCTTGAGATGTCTTCTGTCAAATTGTTAAAACGTTTTATTCACCTGTTTGCTGATACGTGTATCTAGGAATGACGACCAATGTGACCACCATTACCGCTCATACAGGGGCATCACCCAACTTTCCTACACTGACGTACCTGCATAGCTAAGCAGCAGTATGGCCAGAATAACTGTATAGGCAAATTTGCCATTCGGTACTAGAAAAAGATGGGTGACAAATTGTGGGAACTGTACTGGTGGCCTTATTTGTTGTCCCTTTTTCCACTTTCCCAGGATATAAGGAAGAAATGGGGAGCGTATCCAGGACAACTCGGGGACATTTATCTTGGGGGGATTTACTCAGAGCAGTGTCATAAGGGCGGCTCTGTGAGATGTTTGCTTGTTGGGAATGGTCATTGGCACTGTGATTCTATACAAGAGGCTTGCGCAGTTTTGTATGAGATTTGTGTTCATCCTATGGGGTGTTACATTGTATGCACTTTACAGTATTCCTTTAATCTATGCACTTTCCTATTTTTACAGAATTAAAGTCCTGCTTCTCCTGCAATGTTTCACGGTTCAATGTCTGTGTTTGATGTAACGAGGCCAAGGTTTACCAATCTACTCTTTGTTTTCGCGAAATAAGAGACTCATTGGTGGTTTGCACTAGTTTTACTGTGTGTTTATAGAAAAGCGAGATGGGCACACAGCCAATTTTCTATTTACAGTCTCCAGTGCTGTACTCCATAAAGCTGCCAAGTTTTCATTACTAAATCATGACTTGTAGTGCCTCTCGTCTCCCAGTTCCCAAACAGGAGCAGGTCGTCTGCAACTTTTGCCCTGATTTATGACATTTGCTGTATCAACAACCACCATATACTGTAAAACCTATTCAGATGCTATGAATGTGTTATATAAGGAGTCGTTTCCAACCTACTATAAATTTTAGGTGTTCCAAAATGAATATTATTTGATTTGCTTGAACAAAAATGTAAATTGTAGCTTATATGGAGCGCCTCTGACTAATCAGATAAAAATAGGTTTTTAGACTGAACACCTGTAACAATTCTGTATCTGGAACTCCTTTCCCAGCCAATCCAGAAGCCGACACGTAGACATTGTAGTCCTCAGTATCCGTTCTCATGTCCTTGAGGCAGCTCGGTGTGAAGGAGGAGATCTTGGGGCCCTTGCTAGCATGCTTGATAGTTATATTTTTCAAGGCCGAATATGATACCACAGAAAAATGTTACTGGCCGTCAGTGGGGATAGAATAGTATTTGTGTACCCAAGCGACAGGTTCTTTAACCCTTTCCTGCCGCCACCATTTTTTTTATATATTTTTTTCCATTTTAGTTCCCTCCCCACCTTCCAAAAGCCATAACTTTCTTATTTTTCCATCAATATTGCCGTATGGGGGCTTGTTTTTCGTAAATTTTCACGCCACCGTTTATTGTACCATATAATGGATTGGGAAAGTGGGGAGAAAATATTTGTGGGGTGGAATAGGAAAAAAAACGTGATTCCTCAACCTTCTGGGGGGGGGTTTGTTTTTACGGTGTTCACCGTGCGGTAAAAACGACACTTTAAACTGTAGCTAAACGTTTTTACAAACTTCTGAAGTCATAGTGACATGTCAGAAGTTTGTATTGGTGGGGGTCCGAGCACTGATACCCCAACCAATTGCTAGAACGAAGCAGCTGAAGCGCTCGTGTGAGCGCTCAACCGCTTCGTGTCTGTTCGGCTTTTCCCGTAAATAAATGTATCGGTGTACGGACTCAACAGAAAGTCTATGAGCCCATACTTCGGCTTTTTCCAGAAAGACAATGTATCGGACAGACATGAAGCGGCTGAGCGCTCACACGAGTGCTTCAGCTGCTTCGTTCTAGCCATTGGTGGGGGTCTCAGTGCTTGGACCCCCACCAATCAACATTTCTGACATGTCACTATGATGTGTCAGAAGTTTGTCAAACGTTTAGCTACACTTTAACTTTATTGTGTGGGTCAATGTGATTACAGTGATGCCAATTTTTTTTTTTTTTATGTTTTATTACTTTTAAAAGGAAAAAGCTGATTGTTTAAAATACAATTTTGAGTTTTGTCCCCACATTCTGAGAGCCATAACGATTTTTTTTTTTTTACATTTTTCCGTCCATTGAGCTGTATGAGGGCTTATTTTTTTCTGGGGGCGAGTTGTAGTTATGTACTATTTTGGAGTACATGAAATGTTTTGATCACCTTTTATTCCATTTTTGTTTGTTGGAGATGAAGTGACTAAAAAACAGCCATTCTAGTGATTTTTTTTTTATTTTTATTTTTTTTACTGCGTTTAACGTGTGGGCTAAAGATGTATTGTAGTAATACAGACTTTTACGGACAAGTCTATGCCAGTTAAGTTTAATTTCTTTTATTTATTTTTTTTGTGCTTGAGGGAAAATGGGAAAAGGTTTTTTGTTTTTTTTTAACTTTTAAAAAAAATAAAAAATTAAAAATGATTTATTTAAAAAACTTTATTTTACAGTTTTTAAAAAATACAATTTTGTATTCGTCCCTCTAGGGGACTTGAACTAGCAATCGTTGAATCGCTTGCAAGATATACTGCAGTACCAATGTATTGCAGTATATTGTGATACTGACAGTCTCCAATGAAGCCCTGCTGGAGGCAGGACTTCATAGGAGTACAAAGATGGCAGACTTGGGGGGCCTTCATTAGGTCCCCAGGCTGCCATGCCAACCAATGGAACCGCCCTATCGCGTCACAAGGGGGGCTGTTGAAATGTTACAGGCGGCCGTCCCCCTGTTTCTAGACACTTAAATGCTGCGGTCGCTATTCGCTGCATTTAACAGGTTAAATGTGCGGGATCCCGCTCGTTACCCTAAAGCGTCAGATGTAACACACATCTGACACGCTCGTTCTATATATACACGGTGGATGTCGGGCAGGGGTTAAACTGCAAAATATATTTCTTTAACCCCTAGGAATTTTGGGAATTTCGCTTTCGTTTCTTTCCTCTCCACCTTCCAAAAGCCATAACTTTAAATTTTTGGTCGCTATTGCCCTATAGGGGCTTGTTTTTTGCAGGATGAGTTGTAGTATTTCCCGGCACCATTTATGTACCATATAATGTAGTGGAAATTTGGGAAACCTTTCTTTGTGGGGTAAAATGGAAAGCGATTCCTCCATTGTTTTTTGGATTAAAGTTTACAGCGTTTACTGTGCGATAAAAAACATGTTAACTTTTTAACCCCTTCAGGACACAGCCTGTTTTGGCCTTGTGGACGCAGGCGATTTTTTCAAATCTGACGTGTCATTTTATGTGGTAATAGCTTGGGAATGCTTTTACCTATCCAAGCAATTATGAGATTTTTTTCTCGTGACATATTGTACTTTACGTCTGTGAAAAAATTTGGTCGATAAATTCAGTATTTATTTGTGAAAAACACAAATATTTAGAGAAAATTTGCAAAAAATTTAATTTTTCAAAATTTGAATGTATCTGCTTGCAAAACAGATATTAATACCACACACAATAGTTACTAGTTAACATTCCCCATATGTCTACTTTATGTTGGCATAGTTTTTTTTGAACATCCTTTTATTTTTCTAGGACGTTACAAGGCTTAGATCTTTAGCAGCAATTTCTCACATTTTCAAGAAGTTTCCAAAACCTATTTTTTCATGGACCAGTTCAGTTCTGAAGTGGCATTGAGGGCCTTATATATTAGAAACTCCCCATAATTCACCCCATTTTAAAAACTTCACCCCTCAAAGTATTCAAAACAGCATTCAGAAAGTTTCTTAACCCTTTAGACATTTCACAGGAATTAAAGCAATGTAGAGGTGTAATTTACAAATGTAATTTTTTTTGCAGAAATTCATTTGTAATAGAAAAATTTCTGTAACACAGAAGGTTTTACCAGAGAAACGCAACTCAATATTTGTTGCCCAGATTCTGCAGTTTTTAGAAATATCCCACATGTGACCCTAGTGTGATAATGGACTGAAGCACAGACCTCAGAAGCAAAGGAGCACCTAGAGGATTTTGAAGCCTCCTTTTTATTACAATATATTTGTCCGGTTTGAAGAGGTCTTGTGGTACCTAAACAGTGGAAACCCCCACAAAGTGACCCCATTTTGGAAACTACACCCCTCAAGGAATTTATCTAGTTGTATAGTGAGCATTTTAACCCCACAGGTTTTTTGCTGAATTTATTGGTGTACGGGTATGTGCACACGATAGCAGGCATTTACGTGTGAAAAGACAGACTGTTTTCAAGAGAAAACAGCTGCCTCATTTCACACGTAAATGCTCCTCCTCGCATTTTGTGAGGCGTCTGAGACGCTCGTAAATCTTGAGCTGCTCTTCATTGAGTTCAATGAAGAACGGCTCAAATTACGTTGCAAAGAAGTGCCCTGCACTTCTTTGCCGAGGCAGTCAATTTACGCGTCGTCGTTTGACAGCTGTCAAACGACGACGCATAAATGACAGGTCGTCTGCACAGTACGTCGGCAAACCCATTCAAATGAATAGGCAGATGTTTGCCGACGTATTGTAGCCCTATTTTCAGGCGTAAATCAAGGCATAATACGCCTCGTTTACGCCTGAAAATAGGTCGTGTGAACCCAGCCTTAGTCTGTGAAAATGAAAATCTACATTTCTTCTGAAGAAACATAGACATTTTTAATTTTTGCAAGGAATAAAGGAGAAAAAGCACCCCAACATTTGTAAAGAAATTTATCCTGATTACGGCAATACCCCATATTTGGTCATAAACATATATTTGAACACATTACAGCCCTCAAAAGGGAAGGAGCGCCATTTGGATTTTGGAGCTCAAATTTTGCTATAATGGTTTTCGGTGCCATGTCCCATTTGCAACGCCCTGGAGGGACCAAAACAGCAGAAACCCCCCAAAAGTGACCCCATTCACTATCAGAATCCAAGAGAGCAAATGCCTCTTCAGTGGTATATAACTTGCGTGCCATTTTTTTACGTATTTTTTTTTTTATTAAAACTGTTAAAAAAAAATAACAGAGAAAAAGTCCACTAATCCATTGAACAACCCTAAGGCCCTGTTCACGCTGAGTTTTTTTACGAGTTTTTCGGCGCGGTGCACAATGCAAATAAATATATATAATTTTGACTATGTGATTTTCTGTTGTTTTTTTTTATATAATCTATCTCTCACTAGTAAAATTAGCCTAGCCTAAAAATTCTAGACTGTTCATGTCTTTGACAGTGGGCAAACTTACAAAATCAGCAAGGGATCAAATACTTATTTCCTTCACTGTATATAGTGATAGAAGAGGAGAATTCTGTTCTATGTGTGCAGAGTATAGAAAACATGATACCGTGTTTCCCCGATAGTAAGACACCCCCGATTGTAAGACGTATCGGGGGTTTCAGGGGGTCGGCTAATATAAGCCGTACCCCGAAAGTAAGACATATGTCTTACTTTCGGGAAAACACGGGGGTATTGCCGCCTCCTGCCCACTTCCGCGCCGCCCCCCTCTCCATACGTCACCGCGCCGGATATATCCGTCCTCAGCAGCTGCTAGTTCGCGCAGGAGGACGGATATATCCGTCCTGTGATGGCGCGGGTACTGAGACTGTACCCACGCGATCAGCGGCAGGAGCACGGCTGTTATACACAGCCTGGCTCCTGCTGCAACTGCCGGAATTGAAGCGCGCGCCGATTCCGGCAGTTTAACCCATTAAATGCCGCTGTCAATAGTGACAGCGGCATTTAATGTGTTTGACAGAGGGGGGAGCTCCCTCTGTCACCCGATCGGCGCCCCCGCAAACAAATCGCGGGTCGCCGTCGGGTTTCCATGACAGCCGGGGGTCTAACAAAGACCCCCAGGTCTGCCTTCAGCATCTGCCTGTTAGGCGATGCCGGAGGCATGACCTAATAGGTTGCCTGTCAGTTTTACACTGACAGGCAATAATGCTTTGGTATACTAAGTATACCAAAGCATTATATATGCGATCGGCACATCGCATAGTGAAGTCCCCTGGTGGGACTAAAAAAAAAATGTAAAACAGTTAAATAAAGTTTGTGAAAAAAAAAAATAATTCGACAATTTTTTTTTAAATATAAGACATACCCCGAAAGTAAGACATAGTGGGGCTTTTGGGGATAAAAAGAAACACGGGGAAACACGGTAGTAGTAAGGCTGCGCCAACTAGCTCAGAGAAGAATGAGAATTAGAGATAGAGGCGGCAGAGGGGAAAACCGCTATAAAATGCCATACAAGTCATATAATGGGCAGGAATAGTTATTCTTAATGAACCTACATAACTGCTTATTCTAAAACTTCCCCTGAAAAGTTATGTATGATTTTTGTACCTGGTTTCATATTAAATAATAGATTACACTTCCCAAAAAAAGATGTTTCTGAAGAGCACATGATGAGGATTGGAAACAGTGGTTGGTCTTGAAAGCTGAGTGCAGCAGTCAATCACACGAACATCCCTTAAAAACTGGAAGTAGTCCAGCACAGCTATCAACTGTGAACTAACATAAACCACTGAAACCCAAGTATGCTCTTCTATAGTCCAGTGTTGTCAGAAGTGGTCTTAATAGAAGTTTCTACCAAATAGCCATTCCTCTGAAGTGAACTGTGATGCTGAACAATGGCAGTGAGTACTCTGGACTCATCAATCACAGTTGAATTGTCCTAATTTCATTCTAATAAGACACACGAGGAAGATCATAAAAAAAGTTATTTGCAATGAAATAATTTAAAAAAACGGAGCTCTGCAGCAGAAGGCCATACCAACACCATCATGGCAGTCTGGGTTTACCTGCAGGAACAAAAGCAGATGTGACAACAAATGCCTGCAGAATAACTGACTGCTTCAATAAGTACACTTGAACCAATCATGTACCTATGTTAAGAGCTGCAGACTAGAGTTTCTATTTTTTGTAGTGCTACTAATTGGTTTTGTTTCCTTTTACTATTGAGCGACAGCTGCAGTCTAAAATATTTTATACAATGTATTCCTTTAAACTGGAGCTATAGCTTGATATACTCCTCAACATTGGAATTGCAACACCAAGAAGGGCAAGGTTATGCAAATCGAGGAAGTATCAGGTGTCGCTAAGATCTGCAAATGATGACATTTTCAAGCACCTAGCACCAATCTGTGGCATGTGGGAGCAGGGCCGGCCTTAGGGGTGTGCGACCTGTGCCTTCGCACAGGGCGCATCACTTCAGCAGGTGGAAGGAGGTGCTGCGCTGGCTCCCTTCTTCTTGTTTCAGCAGTCGCCTTTCCACCCGGGTGCTTCTTCACTCCGTGGCGTCACTGCCTCTGTAGCAGCCTTAGCGGCTGCTAGCGGCGACACCAGGCATGAGGGCGGTGGCAGCGTTAGCAGCCGCTGCGGTTGCTACAGCGGTAGCGACGGCACTATAGCAGGGCAGGGGGTATCTCCCTGCTCTGCAATATACTAGTGCCACTGTAGCTCCTTGAAGGAGCAGAATGCCTGTGTGGCCGGGGATTCCACTCCTGGAGCGGAATATATGGACAGTGACATCAGGGGAAACTGCTATAGCGGAATCCCTGTCCACTGCGTCGCAGACGCTGTGACCAGGGATCCCACTCCAGGAGAAGCCAATGACGTCACTGTCCATAAATGGACACAGACGACAGGAGCTTCTCCTGGAGTGGAACACCCGGTCACAGCGTAGGCAACTCTGTGCACGGGGATTCCGCTTCAGGAGTTTCCCCTGATGTCACTGTCTATATATGGACAGAGAAATCAAGCGGAGCGCTCCCAGGATCCCTGGCCACACTAAATTGTTTTTATTACTAACAATTATTGCCTATGCTAATTTTACGATACAGGACAAATATAAGATTTACTGCATAAACGGCGTGAACCAGAGGAAGGTGAAGCATAAACCCCATGTGGGAAAAAAATCCTTCCTGACCCCAAGTATTGGCGATCGGCTAATGCCTGGTTCACTGGAGTGATGAAACTGGATGGGGGCCCTTTCATTTTTTTATTAGTAACATTATTTAATATATTTTATATGTTATATATTTATATAAGCTATTTTACATTTCTAATATACTATAGCTATCCTTGTGTGTATTAATTTCACCTGTCTGTGCCGAGCCACACACGGCACAGACCAGAGGAGCACTAAGGGGTTTTATACTGTGTGGGGGCAGCTATGGGGCATTATTCTGTGTGGGAGACCGCATTAGGGGCATTATACTGTGTGGTGAAGCGCTATAGGAGCATTATACTATTTAAACTGAGTGGGGACCACATTATACAGTGTGGGGGCCCACTGGGTTGGGGCCCACTCAGATGTTTTTCTGCAGCTATACCGTTGAAAGTAGCAGACATTCCGCTACGGAAAAAATGCACCATTTCCTGCATTTTTTTTACAACCGAAAATGGTGCGGATTTTGCTGCATTTTTCTTAATGCTGGGAGAAGGTGACATCTCCAGAAAAAGGCAGCAATTCAGTCCACTTTCCGCAGCATGAGTTGGCATTCTACGGTACGAAAAATACGCACCGCAGGTCAATTTCGGGTCTGAATTTTTACGCAGCGTGTGGATGAGATTGTCACTCTGCTACATGTGGACAAGCCCTTAGTTTGTTAAGCCATCAAACTTAAAAAGCTTAAAGAGGCTCTGTCACCGCATTATAAGTGCCCTATCCCCTACATAATGTGATCGGCACTGTAATGTAGATAACGGAAGTGTTTTTTATTTAGAAAAAGTATCAATTTTAAGCAAGTTATGACTTATTTTAGATTTATGCTAATGACTTTCTTAATGGACAACTGGGCGTGTTTTTACCTTTTGACCAAGTGGGCGTTGTGGAGAGAAGTGTATGATGCTGACCAATCATTCATGTACTCAGCACATAGTGATCTTGCGAGATCCCGATGTGCTGTCACTTACTCACACATTAACTTTACTGAAGTGTCTTGAGAGTGAATAGACATTAACGCCAGCCAGGATGTGATGTCTATTCACAATCCCGACACTTCGGTAACGTTTGTGTGGGACTTAATGATAGCAAGCGTGATCTCGCAAGATCACGCTGTGAATGACAGCACAGCGTGATCTCTATTTTACCGAAGTTGTTACCGAAGTGTCGGGATTGTGAATAGACATCGTGTCCTGGCTGGAGGTGATATCTATTCACTCTCAAGACACTTCAGTAAAGTTAATGTGTGAGTACTATGTGCTGAGTACACATGAATGGAGAGAAGTATATAAGGCTGATTGATCAGCGTCATACACTTCTCTTTCCAACGCCCACTTGGTCAAAAGGTAAAAACACGCCCAGTTGTCTATTAAGAAAGTAATTAGCATAAATCTAAAATAGGTCATAACTTGGTCAAAATTGATCGTTTTTCCAAATAAAAACCACTACAGTTATCTTCATTACAGCGCCAATCACATTATGTGGGAGATAGGGCACTTATAATGTGGTGACAGAGCCTCTTTAACCCACTGAATCACTTTCACTCATAATGGAGACAACAAAGGCACACTGCATAGGAGAGAATTGTCTGGAGACTTTAACAAATTATTTAATTGCACAGATAATAAGATTACATGAAAATTAGAAAATAACTGTTATTTAATCGGAATATAGTAGCAAAAGTACAGAAATTAAAAAAATATGATGAGCTTGTTGAAACGTTCAGGCTGTCACTATATGCTTTCATTTCGTGATGAGCGAGTTTTGCTGAGAAAGTGTAGAAGAATCATCAAGCGTTTTAGAGCTGGCAAAGGCTTTGGCAAGCTAAACTGAAGTGACTGTTTCATTGCACACAATAAGGGCTTGTCCACACGTAACGGAATTGCACAGAAACTAGCAGAAATTCCGCTGTGGAAAAACCGCACCATTTCCTGCGTTTTTTACTGCTGAAAATGGTGTGGAATTTGCTGCGTTTCTCACAATGCTGGGAGATGGTGACATCTCCTCTGAAAACGCAGAAATTTAGTCCACTTTCCGCAACAGGCATTGACGTGCTGCGGTACAAAAAAAATATGCACCGCAGGTGAATTTCTGCAAGGAAATTTTACACAACGTGTGGATGAGATTTGTTAAGGCTGGGTTCACACGACCTATTTTCAGGCGTAAACGAGGCGTATTATGCCTCGTTTTACGCCTGAAAATAGGGCTACAATACGTCGGCAAACATCTGCCCATTCATTTGAATGGGTTTGCCAACGTACTGTGCAGACGACCTGTAATTTACGCGTCGTCGTTTGACAGCTGTCAAACGACGACGCAAAAATTGACTGCCTCGGCAAAGAAGTGCAGGGCACTTCTTTGCCATGTAATTTGAGCCGTTCTTCATTGAACTCAATGAAGAGCAGCTCAAGATATACGAGCGTCACAGACGCCTCGTATATTACGAGGAGGAGCATTTACGGCTGAAACGACGCAGATGTTTTCGTCTGAAAACAGGCTGTCATTTCAGCTGTAAATGACAGCTAGCGTGTGAACATACCCTTAATCTCACCCACTTTG
The DNA here is from genome assembly GCF_050947455.1 of Rhinoderma darwinii. NCBI lineage: Eukaryota > Metazoa > Chordata > Amphibia > Anura > Rhinodermatidae > Rhinoderma > Rhinoderma darwinii. The sequence goes on along the minus strand of NC_134691.1, from coordinate 156,812,188 downwards.
CTGCTACTGTATTCTGCTGCGTATTTTTCATCCGCAATTCCGGATGGAAAATACGTAGAAGTTCCGCTACGTGTGGATAAGCCCTTAGACACATCTTACATAGAAGTGGAATGCATGGTTATCGTCGATGCAGAAAGCCAACACACAAAAAAGAAAAACAAATAACTTTTGATAAATTGTTAAAGGTCAAGACTTTTGGTGATCCATACTCTGGTCTGATGATACCAAAGTCAATCTTTTTGGATCTACTGGCAGTGGCGGATTAAGTAGACCATGGGCCCTGGGCTGTTGCCCAAACTTGGGCCCCCCTTCCGCACCGCCGCCCTGTAACTATTTTTAATATTACCTTTTTGGGCAAGCATTAACAAATGAGTGTTAGGATTCCCCTTGTCACAGGGCTGTGTCCCTACATACTGACAGTATCACACTGTGCTGGGACACATCCTCCTGACAAGGGGAATTGTCTATCGGTCCTGGACTGCAGAAAGACTTTTTGTGAAATACAAGGATTTCCTATAATAAACATGTCAGAAGAGGTGACAGATTCTCTATAAATCTAGTGACTCACAGGTGACGACGTCTCAGATTTTAGTAGTTTTTTCCTCTTTTCTTCATCGGGTTCAGAGCTCATGACGTCTTCTCCCGGCCATGACAGATTTCTGCAGAATTTGCCACTCAGATGTCTTCGGCTCCTCACTTTTCCAACATTTCCACACCTATAAACGAAAATAAAGTTATCATGGTGCCACATACTGTGCCCCTAAATATAATAGCACCAAACAATGCGCGCCTGAATATAATACCACACACTGTAAAACACCACATACACACAGCCCCCTGTACATAGTGCCACACACAGCACCCTGTAGATATTACACATAGCGCCACACATAGCCCCCTGTAGATATCACACATCCCCCTGTAAAGAGCATTACACACAGCCCCCTATAGATAGTGCCATACATCCCCCCTGTAGGGAGCGCCACACAGCCCTCCCCCTCTTGTAAATAGCGCCAAAAAGCCCCCCTATAAAGAGCGCCACACACATGCCGCTACACAGCCACCCTAGTATATAGTGCTACACAGCCCTCCCCCTTTGTACATAGTGTCACACAGCGCTCCCCCTTTGTATATAGTGTCACACAGCGCTCCCCCTTTGTATATAGTTTCACACAGCGCTCCCCCCTTTGTATATAGTGTCACACAGCGCTCCCCCTTTGTATATAGTGTCACAGAGCACTCCCCCTTTGTATACAGGCCCACACAGCGCTACCCTCCCCCTTGTATATAGGGCCACCCAGCACTCCCCCTTGTATGTAGTGTAACGGAGCTATCCCCCCCTCCTTGAATATATACACAGCGATAGTCCCCACCTAAAAAAATATATACAGTTTACTTACCTTACCCCGTGGCGGCCGCTCCAGCTGGACGCATGTGAATCCTCCAGACTAGACGCATGCGCAGACCGGCGTGATGCAGTACCTCATCACGCCGGCCTGTGCAGGGAGTCTTCCCAGCACCTTATAGGCTGCAAGCCGAACGTGACCTGCAGCCTATAGTATTCATTTGTATCTAAGTCCTGAGGACTCAGATACAAATGAATGTGGCCAGGGGCACAGCTAAAGGCTCATGGGCCCCGATGCAAAGGTTTTTCTTGGGCCCCCTCCCCCCAAACTTCTCATGGCCGATGGCTCGCAGCTTTCAGCTGCATCGCTGGGTCTCCAAATGATCCAACAATGCAGCACTAGCAGTCAAGGGCGTCACTAAGGACTTAAAACATCAGGGGGAATAGCCCCAAAACATATGTACCACCCCCAAAAAGAAATGTGTGTGTATGGATATATATATATATATATATATATATATAAATATGAGACAGCATATCTATAGCACTACGACCCTATAGCTATGGATAGGATTAGATACAGTGGCTCAACAGACAGTATCACACATGATAGGATTAGATATAGGGCCCAGCAGACAGTATCACACATAGGATTAGATATAGGGCCCAGCTCGCTGACATTGCAGCTTCAGCGCTGGACCCAGGAAAGGTAAGTATAAGAATTATTTTCCTTTTTGATGTGTTACTAATTATTTTTGTGTGTTTGTGTTTTTTTACAAGTTTGGTTGTTGGACTACTTCAGATTCAAAGACTACTTCGATTACTGCGTTTTTTTTATTCTCAATAAAATGGATGAGGGTTGTGTGGAATTTTTATTTCAATAAAATATTTTATCTATGCCTTAGTTATAAAGTTGAAATAAATACAACCACCTTAGTAATAGATGCTGGCTGATTGACAACGCCTATTACTAAGGGGGGGGGGACTTAATGTTAGACATGAAGAGGTTAACACTAATCCCCATGATTACCCTGGTACCCTGCGCCACCAGAAAGAGCCGGGTACGATTTAGTACCCGAACATCTGTATTGATGGAGGGGCTCTGGGGCGGCTGCAGGCTGGTATTATTAGGCTGGAAAAGGCCAAAAACTGTGACCCTTCCCATCCTGGTAACGCTAGCCAGCTGCTGCTATATTGTATCTGGCTGGTTATAAAAATGGGAGAACCCCACATCGTGCTATCCAATTATTTATTTATTTAAAAAACTGACGTGGGGTTCCCCCCATTTTTCATGACTAGGCAGATACAACACAGCAGCAGCAGGCTAGAATTACCTGGTTGGGAAGGGCCACTGTTTTTGGCCTTTCCCAGCCCAATAATACCAGCCTGCAGCCGCCCTAGTGCCCAACCATCACTACAGATAGTCGGGTACCGGATCGTACCCGGCTCTTCTCAGTACCCCTGGTAGAGGTGGGTACCGGGGTAATAATGGGGGTTAGTGTTAGCGTTTTCACTGGCTAACACTAAGCGCCGCCTTAGTAATGGATGCTGTCAACCTGTCAGCGGCCATTAGTCAGTTGGTAGCGATAAAGTAAAGAAAAAATACAAAGACAGAAAAATATATATTTATTGAAATAAAACACCCCCACACAACCCTCATTAACCATTTTATTGAGAATAAAAAAAAGCGGTCATCAAATCCGACGTAGTCCAACAACCGGACCTGTAAAAAAAAACATTAGCATTAGCTGCCCTTCCGTTGATGGGTTCCGTCGGGTTAACCCCTCAACAGAAAGGCAAACGGAAACCTCCGCTTCCGTTTCCCTCACCATTGATCTCAATGGTGATGGAAACGTTGCTAAAGATTTCAGTTTCTCACCGTTGTGGCATTGTCGACTACGCTATTGATTCCGCCAAAACAACGGAGCAGTGGCGTAAATACCGCCGTAGCAGCCGAAGCGGCTGCTACGGGGCCCGTGGCTTGAGGGGGCCCATGTCGCCCGCCGGCACGGGCCCCCACCGTGGCCGGAGGCTCCGCTAGCAGCCGCTATGACTGCTACAGCGGGACGCCACTGAAGACTACGGCAGAGCAGGGAGGTATCTCCCCGCTCTGCCATTAAACAAAAGACATGTATCCCCTCTCCACATGATAGGGGATACTTGTATGATCGCTGGCATTGATAGGGAGAACGGGGGACTAAAAGTCCTGTGAAGTTCTCCATCACAAACCTCGGACTTCCGGGGTCTGTGTCGGCAGCTCCGTAGAAGTGAATGGAGCTCCGGGCGCGCTTGTGCGCATGCGTGACCCGCGCTCCTTTCATTTTTATTGAGCTGCGCAGACCCCGGAAGTCAGAGGTTAGTCATGGATAACTTCGGGGGACTTTCAGTCCCCCGTTCTCCCTATCGCTGCCAGCGATCACACATGTATCCCCTATCCTGTGGATAGGGGATGCATGTTATTTGTAGGACACACTGTAGGTCGCATTTTTTTGGGGGGTTGGGGACGCTGTATGGCGTTCCCTACAGGGGGGGGGCTGCATTGTGTTCCCTGCAAGGGGGGGCTGTATGGTGTTCCCTACAGGGGGGCGCTGTATGGCGTACCCTAAAGGGGGGGGGGGTGGCTGTATGGCGTACCCTACAGGGGGGGCTGTATGGCGTACCCTACAGGGGGGGACTGTATGGCGTTCCCTACAGGGGGCTGTATGGCGTTAGCGCCATACAGTCCCCCCTGTAGATAACGCCATACAGCCCCCCCTGTAGGTAACGCCATACAGCCCCCCCCCCCTGTAGGTAACGCCATACAGCCCCCCCTGTAGGTAACGCCTACAGGGGGGGCTGTATGGCGTACCCTACAGGGGGGGACTGTATGGCGTTCCCTACAGGGGGCTGTATGGCGTTAGCGCCATACAGTCCCCCCTGTAGATAACGCCATACAGTCACCCCTCTAGATAACGCCATACAGCCCCCCCTGTAGGTAACGCCATACAGCCCCCCCCCCTGTAGGTAACGCCATACAGCCCCCCCCCTGTAGGTAACGCCATACAGCCCCCCCTGTAGGTAACGCCATACAGTCTCCCTCTGTAGATGACGCCATACAGCCCCCTCTGTAGATGACGCCATACAGCCCCCTCTGTAGATGACACCATACAGCCCCCTCTGTAGATGACACCATACAGCCCCCCCTGTAGGTAACGCCATACAGGCCCCCTCTGTAGATGACGCCATACAGCCCCCTCTGTAGATGACACCATACAGCCCCCTCTGTAGATGACGCCATACAGCCCCCTCTGTAGGGAACGCCATACAGCCCCCCCCCCCTGTAGGTAACGCCATACAGCCCCCCTGTAGGTAACGCCATACAGCCCCCCCTGTGGGTAACGCCATACAGCCCCCTCTGTAGATGACACCATACAGCCCCCTCTGTAGATGACACCATACAGCCCCCTCTGTAGATGACACCATACAGCCCCCTCTGTAGATGACACCATACAGCCCCCTCTGTAGATAACGCCATACAGCCCCCTCTGTAGATGACACCATACAGCCCCCTCTGTAGATGACGTCATACAGCCCCCTCTGTAGATAACGCCAAAAAGTCCCCCCCTGTAGATATCTACAAAGGGGGCTGTATGGCGTTATCTACAGGGGGGGCTGTATGGCGTTATCTACATAGGGGGATGTATGGCGTTATCTACAGGGGGGGCTATATGGCGTCATCTACAGAGGGGGCTGTATGGCGTCATCTACAGAGGGGGCTGTATGGTGTCATCTACAGGGGGGGCTGTATGCTGTCATCTACAGAGGGGGCTGTATGGCGTTACCTACAGGGGGGCTGTAAAAAGGGCACTATCTACAAGGGGGGGGGGGTTGTGTGACACCCAGGGGAGGGGGGTCCCCAGTCAAAAGTTTGCTATGGGGCCCAGTCTTTCCTAGTTACGCTCCTGACGGAACCCGTTCACAACGGTGACAAACGGAAACCATTAGCAAAGTTTCCATCACCATTGAGATCAATGGTGATGCAAACGGAAGATAAGGTTTCCGTTTGCCTTTCCGTTGAGGGGTTAACCAGATGGAACCCCTCAATGGAAGGGCAGCGATGATGTGAAGAGGGCCTTCCAGGGTCCTAGATACATGGCCCATGTGCATGTGTGCTACTGTTTGTTGGACCATGTATCTAAGCCTAAGGTAGGCTTAGATACAGGGTCCAGCAGACAGTATTCTTATGCAGTATAAGCTGGGGCCCTGTATCTAAACCTAACACACGGTAGGATTTAAACATTGTCCAGTCCCTAAACATTGATGGCCTATCCTCAGTATAGGCCATGAATAGCTGATGGGTCGGGGTAAGGCTCCCGGGACCCCCGCCAATCAGCTGTCTTGAAGGGGGTGCAGAGCTCGTACGAGCGCTGCTTCCCCTTCATTTCCCTTACTTGCTCACACTGTGAATCGCTGACACCTTCGTGTCGGCGATTCAGTGTGAGAAAGTGACCGGAATGAAGGGGAAGTAGTGCTCGTACGAGCTCTGCACCCCCTTCAAAACAGCTGATTGGTGGGGGGTCCCGGGTGTCGGACCCCGACCCATCAGCTTCAGCAAGACACTAAAATTAAACTTACCTCCTCTTCGGCCGCAGGTCCTCACTCTATCAAGTGTCGGGAGGTTATGCGCTGCGCACAGCGCTGTGACGTCAGAACCTCCGATGCGCTCCAGGAAGAGGAGGGGTAAGTACTGTCAGTAACAGGGGTGCGTGTAGTTTATTATATAGGCCCCACTTACTATAGTAACTTTTCATTGATGTGGTGCGGGGGGCCGCGGGCCCCCCTGGCGTCTAAGATCGGTCGCAATAGTTACGCCACTGAATGTGGCTGCCGCTAGCAGCGACGCCCCCGGGCATGAGGGGGCCCGTGCGATCATGTGCAGTTCAACCGGCCTTGGGCCTTGGGCCCCGGGCGGCCGCCCAAACCGCCCTAATGATAATCCGCCACTGTCTACTGGCATCCTAAATGTTTGGCTGCACACGGGGGGAGGAGTACAGTGAAGTTTGCCAGTAGTAAAGTTCTTATATGGGAGTGCAAAAGGTATGGGGGAATTGTACTTCATCGATGGCATCATGAATTCCCCGATGTACTGCAAAATCTTGAAAGAGAAGTTTCTACCCTCTCTACACACTAGCACTTTTTTAACATGACAATTATCCCAAATATTCTTCTAAGGCCAAGTTTGTCACCCGAACTCAACCCTATGGAGCTTCGGTGGGGAAATTTGAATAGGCCTGTTCAGCAGCACTCCCCATCAAGCATCAGGGCACTTAAGGAGATCATACTTCAGGAGTGAAATATGATAGATGCGACAATGTGCTTTGAACTTTTACGCTCCATACCAAGACGGATTAGTGTAGTGCTTAAAAGTAACAGAGGACATACTAAGAACTAGTATGTTACTTATATATTCATAAAGCACCCAGCCTAGGCGGCATTCATCAACGTGTAACGTAATTGCGGACGAAAAATAGACCGCAGAATACAGTAGCAGCAAAGTCGGTGAGATGTAATAAATCTCTTCCACACACCGCGTAAAAATTTCAACGAGAAATTGACCTGCAGTGTGTATTTTTCGGACCGCAGCATGTCAATTCCTGCTGTGGAAAGTGGACTGAATTGCTGTGTTTTTCAGAGGAGATGTCACCATCTGCCAGCATTGTGAAAAATGCAGCAAGATACGCACTATTTTCTGCAGTAAAAAATTGCAAAGTAAGATTGTCAGGCTACTTTCAACAAAATTGCTGCAGGAATTTTCTGCAGCAATTCCGTTACGTTTGGACAAGCCCTAAGACTGTCTTGTATCAGTGCCAGAGTTCTGGAGGATGGCTTATGTTGTTCCAATATTTAACCCCTTCAGGACTGAGCCTGTTTTGGCCTTCAGGACGAAGCCGATTTTTAAAATCTGACATGTGTCACTTTATGTGGTAATAACTCCGGAATGCTTTTACCTATCCAAGCGATTCTGAGATTGTTTTCTCGTGACACATTGGACTTTATGTTACTGGCAAAATTTGCCCGATAGATTCAGTATTTCATTGTGAAAAACACCAAAATTTAGCGAAAAATTAGCATTTTTCTAAATTTAAATGTATCTGCTTGTAAAACCGATAGTAATACCACACAAAATAGTTACTAGTTACCATCCCCCACATGTCTACTTTAGTTTGGCATCGTTTTTTGAACATTATTTTATTTTTCTAGGACGTTACAAGGCTTAGAACTTTAGCAGCGATTTCTCATATTTTCAAGAAAATTTCAAAAGGCGATTTTTACAAGGACAAGTTCAGTTCTGAAGTGGCTTTGAGAGTCTTATATATTAGAAAGTCCCCATAAATCACCCCATTTTGAAAACTGCACCCCTCAAAGTATTCAAAACAGCATTCAGAAAGTGTATTAACCCTTTAGGCGTTTCACAGGAATTAAAGCAAAGTAGAGGTGAAAGTTACAAATTTCATTTTTTTTATACAAAATTCATTTGTAATACATTTTTTTCTATACCACAGAAGGTTTTTCCCCAAAAATGTAACTTATTATTTATTGCCCAGATTCTGCAGTTTTTAGAAATACCCCACATGTGGCCCTAGTTCGGTCATGGACTGAAACACAGGCCTCAGAAGCAAAGGAGCACCTAGTGGATTTTGGGGCCTTCTTTTTTTAGCATATATTTTAGGTACCATGTCAGGTTTGAAGAGGTCTTGTGGGGCCAAAACAATAAAGACCCCCAAAAGTGACCTCATTTTGGAAACTACACCCCTCAGGGAATTTATCTAGGGGTATAGTTAGCATTTTGAACCCACAGTTTTTTTGCTAAATTTATTTGAATTCGTTTGTGAAGATGAAAATCTACTTTTTTCTGAAAAAACGTAGAAATTTTTAATTTTTTCAAGGTATAAAAGAGAAAAAACACGACAACATATGTAAAGCAATTTCTCCTGATTATAGCAATACCCAATATGTGGTAATAAACTGCTGTTTGGACCCACAGCAGGACTCAGAAGGAAAGGAGCACCATTTGGATTTTGAAATTCTGATTTTGCTGGAATGGTTTTCAGTGCCATGTCGCGTTTGAAATGCACTGGAGGGAACAAAATAGTGGAAACCCCCGGAAAGTGACCCCATTTTTGAAACTACACCCCTCAAGGAATTTTTCTAGGGGTAAAGTTAGCATTTTGACCCCACGGTTGTTTTGCTGAATTCATTGGAATTATTCTGTAAAGGTAAAAATCGACTTTTTTTCTGAAAAAAGGTAGCCATTTTTTATTTTTACAAGGAATAAAGGAGAAAAAGCACCCCAACATTTGTAAAACAATTTCTCCCGATTACGGAAATATGCCATATGTAGTAATAAACTGCTGTTTGGACCCACAGCGGGGCTTAGAAGGGAAGGAGCGCTATTTGGCTTTTGGAGCTCAAATTTAGCTGAAATGGTTTTTGGGTGCCATGTCGAATTTGCAAAGCCCCTGAGAGGCCAAAACAGGGGAAACCCCCCAAAAGTGGAAATTACACCACTTAAAGAATCTATCTAGGGATATAGTGGGCATTTAGACCCCACAAGTCTTTTGCAGGATTTATTAGAATTAGGCCGTGAAAATGAATATCGACATTTCTTCCACTAAAATGTTGCATTTTTTTCAATTTCACAAAGGATAAAGGGGGTAAAAGCACCCCAACATTTGTAAAGCAATTTCTCCCGAGTACGGCAATACCCCACGTGTGGTCATAAATGGTTTTTCATTAGAAAGTAATTAACCCTTTCTGGAGTGATCCATTTTTTTCTTTTCCTTCTTAGTTTTTTCCTCCCCGCGTTCCAAGAGCCACAATTTTTTTATTTTTCAGTCAATAGAGCGGTATGAGGGCTTATTTATTGAGGGACGAGCGGTCGTTTTTATTGGTGCAACTTTTTGGTACATACAACTTTTTGAGCACTTTTTATTAAATTTTTAGGTAGAGCCAAGGTGACCAAAAAAACAGCGATTTTGCCGTTCTAAATTCTTTATTTTTTACGTGAGACGCTCCATACATCACCCCCCACACTACGACATGCTATGTCATGGTGCGCGCAGGGGTTAATGCGCAGCGCATGGTGCGGAGTGAAAATTACAATTTTCCACTCATATGCCATTTTAGTGCACTATATGTTATGCCCAGTTTGTGCCACTGAAGACAAATAACTCAAAATATTAACCGGGTTCTCCCGGGTATGGCGATGCCATATCTGTGGACGTAAATTGGTGTTTAGGCACGCTGCAGGGCTCAGAAGGGAGGGACGCCATTTGGCTTTTGGGGCGCAGAGTTTGCTTGGTAGTTGTTCTGTTTGGGGTTTTACTGGTGTTTCAGTTTATAATGTGGGGGCATATGTAAGCTGTGCGGGGTACATCAGGGTACATGTTATCTGTGCGGGGTACATCAGGGTATAATAAGAGGGTATAATAATGCAGTAAATAAATAATAATCCGCAGATATGTGGCCGGTGTCGCACTTATAAATGGTGCCCGATCTCATCTGCTTTTGGAACACTCTGCACATTTTGCATCGCCATATTCTGAGAGCCAGAACTGTTTTATTTTTTCTCCACCGGAGCCGTGTGAGGGTTTATTCTTTGCGGGACAATCTGTAGTTTTCATTGGTACCATTTTGGGGTACCAGAAAATTTTTTGATCACGTTTTATTACATTTTTTGGCAAGCAAGGTGACCAAAAACCATCAATTCTGACAATGTTTTTTATTTGTTTTTTTTATGGCCTTCACCCTGGGCTATAAATGACCATTATACTTTATTCTGCGGGTTGATACGATTACGGCGATACCAGATGTATATAATTTTTTTATGTTTTGCAGCGTTTGTGCAATAAAATCACTTATTTATAAAATAAATTAATTTTTGTGTCACCATATTCTGAGAGCCATAACGTTTTTATTTTTCAGTCAAAAAAGCGGTGTAAGGGCTTGTTTTTTGCGGGACGGGATGTAGTTTGTATTGGTACCATTTTGGCGTACAGGCGACTTTTTGATCACTTTTTATTGTATATTTTGGGAGGGTTGGTAACCAAAAAATTGTGATTCGGGCACAGTTTTTTATTTTTTTTGCGGTGTTCACCGTGCGGGAAAAATAATATTACAGTTTTATAGTTGGGGTCGTTACGAACGCGGCGATACCAAATATGTGTACTTTTTTTAACGTGTTAATTTTTTTCCTATAATAAAAGTCTTATTATAGGAAAAAAAGCATTCTTTGTTTATGTCACTTCTAACTTTGATTTTTACACTTTTTCAAAACATTTTTATTATCTTTTTTTAACTTTTTTTTACTTGTCCCACTAGGGGACACTTAGACTAGCAGCTCTGATCGCTGCTGGAACACATTACACTACACACGTAGTGTAATGTGTTCTAACTGTCACACTGACAGGAAGCAGAGGAGGAACGGCCGGAGGCTGATCCTCCGAGGCTTCCGTACATGGCAACCCGGAGGTCATTGTCTGGCCTCTGGTTGTCATGATAAGGATCGCCAGCCCCCGCAAATACATGTGGGGGGCTGCCGATCCGCTGTAAACCTCTTCGATGTGGTGATCGCAATCGACCACCGCATCGAAGGGGTTAATTGCCGATTTCAGCGGCGACAGGCCGCTGATCGGCAACGGGGAGAGCAGGGCTGACACCCTGCACAGTTAACCGCCGCTGCGGTGTAGCGCCGCGCGGCGGTTAACTTTTAAAGCGCGGACGTAACTGTACGCCCAGGTGCGCGAAGTTACTGCTTATCTGGACGTACAGTTACGCCAAGGTGCGGGAAGGGGTTAAGAAGGTTACTAAGGGGATCCGGGTAACTATCTTAGGGTAACCGACCTCTGGCCTGAATCTGACCTTGTGTCCCGTTACCAATTTACTGGACCTGAAATTTGCTTTCTGTTACCAACCCGGGTCTGTTGGACTACAAAATGTTTCATACCCATTATCTGGAGCGTTAACATTATTGGGGATCAGAAACCTGGGAATCGTGGTTTTGAGTGAAGAATTGGGGATTTCTTAGACTCCGCACCCCAGGTTAGCTTGCACCAACTCAACGCTAAGGCTGGGTTCACACGACCTATTTTCAGACGTATTGGAGGCGTTTTACGCCTCGAATTACGTCTGAAAAAATGCCTCCAATACGTCGGCAAACATCTGCCCATTACTTTCAATGGGTCTTACGATGTACTGTGCCAACGACCTGTCATTTTATGCGTCACTGTCAAAAGACGGCGTGTAAAATAACAGCCTCGTCAAAGAAGTGCAGGACACTTCTTGGAACGTAATTGGAGCCGTTTTTCATTGACTTCAATGAAGAACAGCTCCAAATTACATCTGTAAAAGAAGCGGCGAAAAACGCCAGTACATGCATTTACATCTGAAATTCAGGAGCTGTTTTCTCCTGAAAACAGCTCCGTAATTTCAGACGTAAATGCAGTTATCGTGTGCACATACCCTAACAGTGATTCATTGTCCCTGCCTGCTTCTAAACTTCTCCAGCACTGGAGTTCAACTCCTTCCCCGACAAGTCTGCATGGTGTCGCTGAAGCCAGTTACCACTATATCACTGCCCCTAAGACATCACTCAAGTTCCGACTACGTTAGCCGGGAACCAGCATCCAGGTACGCTTGTGGGCTCATAGTCTAATACTGAGCGTTTGTTATGAGCAGCAGGTCTGTTCCAGCAAGCTTGTCATCCCCTAGCTATTATTCAGTAGCTGGGGCAGTTGCTAAGGCAACTGATGCACAGCTGATTCATCAATGCAGATCAGATGACCACACTGATGCGAGCCTCTGAGGCTCGTTTGGAGAGAGCGACATAATTGGTCTGCCTCTACTTAAGCATCCCTGGCCTCGGCATTAGGGTGCTGGTGATAGCATTTGCTATGTGTGTTTGCTTGTGCTTCTCTGTGTGTTACTAGCCTAGTCTTGTTTTTTTCCCAGCTCTCTTGTATTTCCTCTGTCCTTGTTTACTTCAGTGTTTGGTCTTGTTCAGGTTTATCCTGCCCCAATTTTTCTCTGTTCTGCTTGCCTTATTTTACTTGTAAAGTGATCTTAGTTTTGTTTCCATTGCCTCTGGTTCCTAATGTTTTCCTTGTGTTCTGTTAGGGACAGTATCTTCAGATTAGGGACTCCATTAAGGGAAGTGTTTGGGACAGTGTGGCTTAATGGTGTTAGGGTCAGTGCTTAGGGATAGATCCAGAGATAGACATAGGGTGAGCTAGAGTTAGGGTCAGCTTGTTATCATCATGTATCATCTATTTGTTACCATCTTGCGACTGTTATCATTACCCATCATCCGCTTGTTTCCATCATTCCACGGTTATCATAACTCATCATCCATTTGTTTCCATCAGCTGTCTGACGTAATCTTTTTGTTGACATTCCTATCTTCAATCGGTAAGTTCCAGTTTCTTTTTTTTTCCTGTTGCCTGCTAGTATTGTGATATATGCTCCATATTTGACTTTCCTTTGACAGTCCGATAGGCTCACAATAACTGTGTACCGTGAGACACTGTTATTCCCCAGAAAAGGGGATTGCATAGGTGAAGCTTAGTTCTGCCATCTTGTGGCCAACAGCTATCCTTAAAGTGTTACACTATAGCGGCAGGTACTCAGAGAAAATGTATGTACATGGGTAAAGAACTGGTTAAGGGACAGAAATAAATACCGTAGTACACACTTAACCCCATTAGGTCCGGGCTATTTTGAGGTTTTTAAGACGAAGCCCCTTTTTTAGTTTTTTGATAGTCGCAGTCGGAGAGCCATAACTTCTTTAGTTTTCCATTTATGTAATTGTATGGGGGCCTGTGTTTCATGAGACGAGTCATAACTTTTATTAGAGCAATTTTGGGTTACAAGAAGATTGTTGATTAACTTTCATTTGCTTTTTTGGGGAGGGGCGTTTGAAAAAAAAAAACAACAACAATTTTACCATTACGGCAATACCAAATATATATTTTACTTTTATGTTTTACTACTTTTGCTAGCAATAGCAAATTTCATGAAAAAAAAAATGGATTTTATGTCACAACATTCCGAGAGCCATTTTTCCATTGATGTAGCAATATTTTTTTTCTGGGGGGGAGCAATTCTAACGTCGTTTTTCAGTTTTTTTTGTGTGCCGTTCCACATGCGGTCAAAATAATACATTAACTGTTTTGGGTCATCATGATCGCAGCAATGCCATTTATCTGTATATTTCATACTTTTGCAAAATAAAGCCACTTTTTATGGGGGAAAAATGGTTTTATTATATTTCTAATGTGAACTGAATTAACTTTTTTTAAAAAAAACTGTTCCTCAATAGGGAACTATTGATCACTTCTATAATGCTTTGGTATACTTAGTATACATACCAAAGCATTACTGCCTGTCAGTGTAAAACTGCCTAATTGACACAACCTAATAGGCATAAATATATGGCAGGCCTTTGGAACACGCAAATCGTGTCGTGGTGGTGGCAACGGGGTAACCCGCTCCCTCTGTTAAACTCCTTAGATGCTGTGTTCGCTATTGACCACGGCATCTAAGGAGTTACACATCCACACCTGGAGTTATCTAACGTAACGGTAGGTAGATGTGCGGGTAGTTAGTCCTGACTACAACATACACTTACTTTGTTGAGCGCAAAGGGGTTAAAATTGGCAGCAGTAAAGTACCATAAAGATCTGTGTTATAGGATGTTGTAGAATCCCATCTCAAAGAGTCAGGTTCAAACAGGTGCTTCAAACAAGTAAAGGCTCTATTAGGGCATGTTCACACGGCGCTTAAAAAAAGACAAATGTGTAAATGTGTCATATACGCTAACGTTTTTGTAAAGCGCTTTTTAAAATTAAGGCATTTTGATGTGTTTCATGTGCACTTTTTGCACAGAATTACCATTTCCATTGACTACGGGAACCTTTGGCGCATAAGGCGCGAAAGCATTGATATGATGCTTTTTTTCAGCGACCCGTAATTTAAATATGCTCGCGCAAAAAAGCGTGTTGTATGTACTTACGGGAAGCAATGTAAATGGGAAGCTTTATGAAGCATTTTTTAACGCGTATTTTGCCGTGTAAAATGCGCAAAATATGCGTCAAATACTCGCTGTGTGAACAGGGCCGGGAATAACAAAGCAAGTATACATATACACATTAGCACAAGCAGCCAAGATGTAGAAAAGTCTGGGGCAGTCCCAGATTCTTATACACAAAATACAGAATACAAGCAAAGTGAAAAATGCAGCAATTGGTTGATTTGTTCCCTAGATTCTACTCTATCATGTGCATATGCCCATTTCTATAAAAAATCTTGCCTCATAAACTGAACCTTATTGTTCTCTATCAATTCAGACCACGTGGTACATATTATCAAAACTTTAAAATCTCAAGGCTGAGAAAGAGAAGATTGGGCTTCTCTCTAATTGGCAGATGTACGTGTGAGACGGAGAGAAAAATAACAATACCTAAGTAAACATTGTTGCCGACCACATACACCTCTACATGGCAACAATATTCCCTAATGGCAGTGACCTCTTTCAGCAGGATAATGCGCCCTGCCACACTGCAAAAATTGTTGAGGAATGGTTCGATGAACATGACAAAGTGTCCAAGGTGCTGACTTGGCCTAGAAATTCCCCAGATCCCAACCTGATTGAGCATCTGTGGGATGTGCTGGAAAAAACAAGTCCGATCCATGAAGGCCCCACTTCACAACTTACAGAACTTAAAACACCTGCGGTATTCAAGCCACACACCACAGGACATCTTCTGAGGTCTCGTGGAGTCCATGCCTTGGCAGCAAGTGGGGAACCTATGCAATATTAGGCAGGTGTTTTTAATGTTATGGCTGATTGGTGTACATGTGTGTGAGTGTATATATCCACTTGTCTTTTGTGATCTAGAGATGTTGCAAAACTGGCATCACAAAAGATCCTATTGACGAATGTTAATGTATTTCATTTTGCTGATGTCAGACTTTGTTTCATTTCTTTTTTTTATTTACATTTTTTACAATATATTTAAGTACAAATGACAACTGTCATCTATTGTATGTATTTTTTTTTTTTTACAAACTGCTTCCGTTTATTTCAGTGTAATGTGAAGTGATCAAAAATTTTTTTTTAATAAACTGATGAAAAACGTATAAAGTCCAGTGTGAACAGAGCCTAAGACTTTTGCGCAGTACTGTATGTGTAAATGGGATTATTCAGCCTCAGCTGCTTTCTCTTTTTACACTATGATTGTTTAGAAGTAGGAGATGCTGCTGGAATACCGTATATCACTGGGTGAGCGGATGACGACAGCCCTGGAGGTTCACAGAATGTAGAAGTTCTAGAACTGCCGAATCTGATCTCTTTGTCGAGCTTTCAATCACAGACAAGTTTGGTGCAATAAACTGTAATTTTCCATTAACGCTGTGTGGCATGAAACTGTACATCTTTATAGTAAAAATCGAAATGAATATTACCATGTAGTGAAGAAAAAATATTGCATTATAGCATTTCATCTATTCCTCAGCAGATGGCAAAAATGGAACAAATTGCCCAAAATTTATCAAAATGGCGCACAAAGCCATGGTGTTTAATCTTACTAGACATGTTAGACACATTTCTCTTATTTTACACCATCTTATAGCTGTCTGCCATTTGGGACTTCTCTTAACCACGTCCTGTTTTCTTGATAGTTTTCAAAACTGTTGAAGTAGGAGTAAATATTTTCTAAACAGCACAAATAGATTTGGCACAATACCGACATCCCGACCCTGTACGGTGACAATCTGTATCTTCTCTGCATGCTTTTGTATACAGCTCAGTGATGACAGTGATCTAATGGGGAGTTAGTATTATACTACAGATCATGTGTCCCCTTACTCCTCGAGAGAGGCCTTGAATGGTAGAAATGAAAATAATAAAAAGTGCAAACCTCTCTGAAACCAAACACACACCAGTATTAACCATCCTGTATTACATGAAAAAGAGTAATTGCATTAATAAATCTCCCTATATACATGTAGTGGAAAGGCATGTTAAAGAGGGTTTCCCATTAAGAAAAGTACAGTAGATAGAGGTTTTAATTTACTATTCACAAAACATCTGTTTTTTTTTTTACGTGGACAGGTTTAGAGCAATAAACCCCAGCTGCATATCGCCATGTTGGTGGTCTAGTGGCTCCAAACCTAGTGACAGACTCCCTATAATGGCACTGAAATAAATAAATCTGCAGCCTACTAAAGACTGTTTGTTAATCACAAATGGAAGATTTGGGTATGTTCCCACAGGCCGGATACGCTGCAGATTTTCCGCAATAGAGAGAGAGACAGAGACAGGGGCGTAACTAGGAAAGACTGGGCCCCATAGCAAACTTTTGACTGGGGCCCCCCCTCCCCTGGGTGTTACACAACCCCCCCCTTGTAGATAGTGCCTTTTTTACAGCCCCCCCTGTAGATAACGCCATACAGCCCACTCTGTAGATAACGCCATACAGCCCCCTCTGTAGATAGCGCCAAACAGCCCCCTCTGTAGATAACGCCATACAGCCCCCCCTGTAGATAACGCCATACATCCCCCTGTAGATAACGCCACACAGCCCCCTCTGTAGAGAACGCCATACAGCCCCCCCTGTAGATAACGCCATACAGCCCCCCCTGTAGATAACGCCACACAGCCCCCACTGTAGATATCGCCATACAGCCCCCCCCTGTAGATAACACCATACATCCCCCTGTAGATAACGCCATACAGCCCCCTTTGTAGATATCTACAGAGGGGGCTGTATGGCGTTATCTACAGGGGGGACTCTGTATGGCGTTCTCTACAGTGGGGGCTGTATGGCGTTATCTACAGGGGGGCTGTATGGTATTCCCTAGAGGGGGGGCTCTATGGCGTTCTCTACAGGGGGGGCTATATGGCATTCCCTACAGAGGGGGCTGTATGGCATTATCTACAGGAGGGCTGTATGACGTTGTCTACAGAGGGGCTGTATGGCGTTATCTACAGGGGGGGCTATATGGCATTGTCTACAGTGGGGGCTGTATGGCGCTATATACAGAGGGGGGCTGTATGGCATTCCCTACAGGGGGGACTCTATGGCGTTATCTACAGGGGGGGGGCTGTATGGCATTCCCTACAGGGGGGACTCTATGGCGTTATCTACAGGGGGGCTGTATGGCGTTATCTACAGAGGTGGCTGTATGCCGTTATCTACAGGGGGGGCTGTATGGTGTTATCTACAGGGGGGCTGTATGGCGTTATCTACAGGGGAAAAATCTAAATTTTTCCCAATAAAACGTAGGTTTAGCTAATTTTTTTTCATTCCCACAAGGACTAAAAGAGAAAAAGCACCACAACATTTGTAGAGCAGTTTCTCCCGAGTAAAACAGTACCCCACATGTGGTCATTAATGGCTGTTTGGACACATGGCAGGGCTCAGAATGGAAAGAACACCATTTGGAGTTCAAATGTAACTGGAATGGTTTGTGGTGGCCATGTCGCATTTGCAAAGCCCCTGAGGAGACAAAACAGTGGAAACCCCCCACAAGTGACACCATTTTGGAAACTACTCCCCTTGAGGAAATTATCTAGGGGTATAGTGAGCATTTTGACCCCACAGGTTTTTTGCAGAAATTATTGGAAGTGGGACGTGAAAATGAAAATCTAAATTTTAACCAATAAAACGTAGGTTTAGCTAATTTGTTTTCATTCCCACAAGGACTAAAAGAGAAAAAGCACCACAACATTTGTAGAGCAGTTTCTCCCGAGTAAAACAGTACCCCACATGTGGTCATAAACAGCTGTTTGGACACACGGCAGGGCTCAGAAGGGAAAGAACACCATTTGGAGTTCAAATGTAACTGGAATGGTTTGCGGTGGCCATGTCACATTTGCAAAGCCCCTGAGTGGTCAAAACAATGGAAACCCCCCAAGCGTGACTCCATGTGGGAAACTACACCCCTCAAGGAATTTATCTAGGGCTATAGTGAGCATTTAAAAAAATGTTTCAATTAAAATCCATGGATGTGTGATAAACTTTGAAGCACTCTTTTATGCACAGGCCAGGTTTGTCGGGACAGGTTTCACAATGATAAGTTGTGTCTCGTCTTCTCCCCCTTTTGTAACATACTTTACACCTTTTTTGGCTCCTTCCCTTTTTACCAGTGGAGGGGATTTCGCCAGGAAAGTGTTGCCCTGGTACAATACGCGGACTATCGCATCTAGAAGTACTGGGGCCCTCCCCTTCCTGGTTCCCAAATACAAGGGCCTTGATAACCGCTTCTTGAAACTGAAGGAATGTCCCTGTCCGGCCTGCACATTGGTATAGCACGTAAGCGTTATACAATGCCATCTGTACCATGTGCACGGCCAGCTTTTTGCACCACGCCTTTGTTTCACGCATGGCACTGTACGGCTTCAGTACTTGATCAGAGAGATCAACACCTCCCATGTACTTATTGTAGCCGAGGATGCAGTCTGGCTTGGGGGTCATTGTGGTGCTACCTCGGACAGGGGTGCCGCCACTACCGTGTATTGTGGTCAACATAAGGACGTCCCTCTTGTCCTTATACTTGACCAGCAACAAGTTATCGCTGTGTAGTGCCCTGCTTTCTCCTTTTCTTAGGGGTTGCCCAATCAGATTTTTAGAGAGACCTCTCTGATTTTTGCGCACGGTGCCGCATGCTACAGTATTTCTGGTGGAGAGGCATTTAAATAGTGGGATGCTGGTATAGAAGTTATCCACGTAAAGGTGATAACCCTGGTCCAGCAGTGGGTGCATCAAGTCCCACACTATTTTCCCACACAGGGGGGCATTCTGGAGGTTCTATCCTGGTGTCCTTCCCTTCATAAACCCGAAACCTGTAGGTGTACACTGAGCTGCTCTCGCACAGCTTGTACATTTTAATTCCATACCTCGCCCTCTTGCTTGGCAGGTATTGGCGGAATTTTAGTCACCCCTTAAAATGTACAAGGGACATGTCTATTGCTATGTTCTTTTCGGGGGTGTACACTTCCTGAAATTTGGTACCCAAATAATCAATCATTGGCCTGATTTTGAATAGGCGGTCGTATGCAGGGTCATCACGGGGCGGGCACTGTGCATTATCATTATAATGCAAAAATTTCAGAATAATTTCAAATCGTGCCCGGGTCATTGCCATGCGGTATAATGGGGTGCTGTATAAAATGTCCGCACTCCAGTATTGCCTAATCTTTTTTTTACTAGGCCCATATGTAGGACAAGGCCCCAAAATGTCATCATCTCCGCTGCCTCTATGGGGGTCCACCTAGCAAATGATGACGTGGGGTTTTGGGCTAAAAATTGTTGGGCGTATAAATTTGTTTGGGCCGCCATTACATTAACAAAATCCTCAGAGAAAAAGAGCTTGAAATAGTCAATTTCTGCGAGGCCTACAGTCTCAAATCGAATTCCTGAGCTCCCTGTGAAATCTGAGGCTCATAATTACCAGGGGGTGGGTATCACTCATTTGGGGGTTGCCTCAGCTGATGTCCTGGAGCGTCTTTGCGGGGGTTCCTCATCACTGGATGAGGATGATGAGGTCAAGATGAATGGGGCAATTTCCTCTTCTTCCTTGCTGGCCGATTCAGTGTCAGAGGCCAGTTTGGCGTATGCCTCCTCAGCTGAGTAGAGCCTTTGAGATGATTGGGACATTTTTATTAGGGGGGTATGTAGTGCTTCAACACGTGTAATACTCTTTATAGAGGTGGTTGTGTATGTTGTGCTTTTACACGTGTAGTATGAAATTTATAGGAAAAAAAAAAGAAGAAAAAGGAGAGAAGAATAAGAAAAATGTAGGAGAAAGAAATTTATTGAACGTTCAATATAGAACTGTAAAAAAAATTGAGCTACAACTGTCGCTACGAAAAATTTAGTGAACAAATTTCAGTTAAAAAAACTTGAATGTCTGTCACTAAACGGACGCTGACAATAAGATGTAAATTTATACTAAAACTGTCGCTACGCTATCACAAATTTAGTGAACGAACTTCAGTTAAAAAACCTGAATGTCTGTCACTAAACGGATGCTGACTATAACGCTATAAATTTATACTAACTGTCCCTACGCTATCAAAAATTTAGTGAACGAACTTCAGTTAGAAAAACCTGAATGTCCTTCACTAAACGGACGCTGACTATAACGCTATAAATTTATACTAACTGTCGCTATGCTATCAAAAATTTAGTGAACAAACTGAGTGTCCGTCACTAAATGGATGCTGACTATAAGATGTAAATTTATTCAAACTGTATAAAAAATATATAGCTATAACTTCTGCTATATATTTTTTTTACAAAACGGACGTCAGTAAACGTCCGCTACTCTAAGGGTATGTGCACACACACTAATTACGTCCGTAAGTTACGGACGTATTTCGGCCGCAAGTACCGGACCGAACACAGTGCAGGGAGCCGGGCTCCTAGCATCATAGTTATATACGATGCTAGGAGTCCCTGCCTCTCTGCAGGACAACTGTCCCGTACTGTAATCATGTTTTCAGTACGGGACAGTAGTTCCACGGAGAGGCAGGGACTCCTAGCATCGTACATATGTATGATGCTAGGAGCCCGGCTCCCTGCACTGAGTTCGGTCCACTACTTGCGGCCGAAATACGTCCGTCAATTACGGACGTAATTAGTGTGTGTGCACATACCCTAATGCTACTCTTTTTTTTTTACAGTTTTATAAAAACAAAAAAAAAAGGCCAACAAAAAACCTGCCTAAACAAATTACTACTGAGGCTGATTATTAGACTCAGCACTCAGTAGCCGCAGGGCGCACGCAAAAAAAAGGTGCAGTAATAAAAAAGGCCAAAAAAGAAAAAAAACTTGCGGCAAAAAAAATTACCACGGATGCTGATCAGTGATGGCGGTCACTGATCAGCACTCAGTGGCCGCAGGGCGCACACAGGGAGGTGCAAAAATACAAAAAAAAAAGAAAGTCCTGTGCCAAACATTGGCTGTTAGTGATGGCGGTCACTGAACCGCGCTCAGCGGCCGCAGGACGTAAAAAGGGAAAGAAGGGGAAGAGAGGATGGGGGGGAAGGGGGGATGGGGGGGGGGGTACAGGGATAAGAAGTTTAGGAAAAAATTATGATGACGACGGTTCACTCTTCAGCAGGAAGCAGTCGGATGTAGACGTCACAGCAGGATCGCAGCACAGAAAGCCTCAGATTCGGTAAGATGGCTTCACAGACGGTCACACCAGCTCTGCTCACCGTTCCTAACCGGAATGAGGTGGCAGGGGTGGTGGAGGGTGTTTCAAACACCCGCCATGGCTGCGATTGGTCGGTCGGTGCAGACCGACCAACCGTAGCGATCGGGGGGCTGGCATCACCGCCATTTTTTACATGGAACATGGTAGTGATTGGTGCTGTCCTAGACAGCACCAATCACCACCATATCACTGTGCCCTGTGGCACAGTGATTGGCGAAAGCTGCAATTGGCCGGTCTGAATTGACCGGCCAATTGCAGCGATCGCTGATGCGGGGCGGGTGAGCCACCCCCCTAGGCCTCGTGTAAAGATGGCCTGCTGTTATTAACAGCAGCCATCTTTACTTTGTAACTTTATTTTTGACACTGTAACCCCTTCTGCATTTGGCGTATGGATACGGCAATTTCGGGAAATCATAGCTTTCCATGGCGTACCCATACGGCAAATGTCGGGAAGGGGTTAAAGAATACCTTTCACCTGCCCACACATGTGCAGCTGAGTGCAGTATGTAATGGGCAGGGCTTCACAAACCCTGTCTCATGTAAAATTATTTTTCTAACTCTCTCCGTTATTTACATATCGGTGCTGTTATATTTGGCGCCCGATATGTAAATAACCCCCTGAACAGTCAATGGGGTGTTTCTAACTAAATAAAAGGCAAGGGGGCGTGATGTCTCCGCTCTGACACTGTCCAATCAGTTGCAGACAGTGTCAGGGAGAGAACACACACAGACTTGGTGGTTGTGCTGCAGATAGCGTGGGCGCTCACATGCACGCGTCGGGCCATTCGCGCACACATCGACGGATGTAAGTAGATCTCCTCCTTGTCTCGTTCTTCGCCTCGTCTGATTCTTCTCCTCGTCTCTTCTGGCAGCGGGAGTAGTGACGTCGATGTGCGAGCGAACGGCCGTGCGCGCACACACTATCTGCAGCACAACCACCAAGTCTGTATGTGTTCTCGCTGGAGGGAACACAGCACAAGCCGCCCTGACACTGTCTGCAGCTGATTCGACAGTGTCAGAGCGAAGACATCACGCCCCCTTGCCTTTTAGTTAGTTAGAAACGCTCCATTGACTGTTCAGGGGCTTATTTACATATTTTCATATCGGGCGCCAAATATAATGGCACCGATATGTAAATAACGGAGGGAGTTAGAAAAATAATTCTACGTGAGACCGGGTTTGTGAAGCCTTTCCTATAACATGCACTCAGTTGCACATGTTTGGGGAGGTGAAAGGTTCTCTCTAACCAATACGTTCGCGCTCAGCGACGGAATAGTACGTCGCGGGAGTAACGGCCATTTCGGCCGTCCTCCCGACAAATGCAGGAGCTGTCACAGCTCCTACAGCGGGGACCGATCGCTGTGTCCCCGCTGATTAACCCCTGAAAAGCCGTGTTCAATAGTGATCACGGCTTTTTATGGGTTAAGCTGCAATCGCCAGCCTGCTACGCGATAGCGGCTGGCGATGGTGGCTATGGCAACCGGAAACCAAACAATGGCGTCCGACTCTGCCATCGACGGAAGCCTAGTGGGTACTGACGAAGTCAGGACCCACTATGCTTGCTGTCAGTGAGTAGCTGACAGCTCTAATACACTGCACTACGCATGTAGTGCAGTGTATGAGAATAGTGATCAGAGCCTCCTGCCCTCATGTCCCCTAGTGGGACAAAGTAATAAAGTAAAAAAAAAGTAAAAAAAAGATGTGTAAAAATAAGAAAATAAAAGTTTTAAAAGTAAAAATCCCCCCTTTTCCCTTATCAGTCCTTTATTATTAATAAAAATATATAAACAAATAAACTATACATAATTGGTATCGCCGCGTCCGTAACGGCCTGAACTACAAAATAATTTCGTTATTTATCCCGCACGGTGAACGCCGTAAAAGAAAATAATAATAAACCGTACCACAATCACAATTGTTTGGTCACTTCACCTCCCAAAAAATGGAATAAAGAGAGATCAAAAAGTCGCATGTACCGAAAAATGGAGTTGATCGAAACTACAGTTCGTTACGCAAAAAATAAGTCCTCGCTCGGCTTTATTAATTGAAAAATAAAAAAGGTATGGCGCTTAGAATAAGGTAACACAAAAAGTGAATGATTTTTTACAAAAAGTATTTTATTGTGCAAACGCCATAAGACATAAAAAAAAACTATAAACATCTGGTATCGCCGTAATCGTATCGCCCCGCATAATAAAGTGAATATGTCATTTATAGCGCACGGTGAACGCTGTAAAAAAAATAGAATAAAAAAACAATAGTAGAATTGCTGTTTTTTAGTCACCACGCCACCTAAAAATAGAATAAAAACTGATCAAAACTTGCACCCCAAGAAAACTACAATGGATTCCTCAAGGGGTCTAGTTTTCAAAATGGGGTCACTTTTGGGGGCATGGTCGGACCAGTGTATCACCCCTATATCAGCCGAGGGAATTTCATCTATCAATCTTTGGTCTATCCAGAACATATCTATCCTGGAATAGGATTTATGTCTAGCCGAATAAAATGTGTAGTCCCTTTCACTATCATGCAGTAATCGCCATATGTCATGTAGGTTCTCTCCTTGTTGTAATGAGCTAATCATGTTTCTCCTCGGCACCTGAGGAGACGAGGTGTCTAGCAAGGAATCGCAGATAGCGTTGAAGTCCCCGCACATGAGTAAAAGGCCTTTCTTGATAGCATTCACTTTTTTCAGTAGTTTATTTAAAAATCTATATTGGTTGCTGTTGGGGGCATACAGGTTTACTATAGTGTATTCTACCGCGTTAATAGAACAATGTACTATGATGTATCTACTAAGTGGGTCCACCACTGACTTGTGTATTTGTACAGTAAGAGAACTGCGAAAAGCAATAAGGACTCCTCTTTTTTTTTCAGGGAATGAGGAATACAATATAGTGGGAAAGGCCTTGTGACACATTCGCGACGGCCCTTTGTTAGAGATATGGGTCTCCTGTATACATGCGACATTGCATTTTTGCTTATTAAGTTCCCTCCATACCATAGATCTCTTGAAGGGGCTGTTCAAGCCCTTCACATTCAGAGACAAAATTTTAAGAGCCATTGGGTCTATTAGAGACTGAGTGTTGCAAATGTATATGTACTCGGTGGAGTGTATATGGGTCAGGTGTAATGTACATATAGGTTGTGCTCCGACATCGAACCTTGTGCTTGTTCGAACAAGATGTTGCGCGTATCAGGTTGAACATTGAAAACTGAAAGCAAACATATAAACCAAAAACAGCAAAACAATGCACACACATTACCGCACCATAGTGCCTTGGTATCATGTTGAACCAATAGTTCTGGGGAGAAAGAACTATTTAAACACGACAATGCTCGGTGTTCGAGCCACTCTTAAATACCATTTAAACGGCTCAGCTAAAAGTCAGGTACCACCAACTGCATTCCATTCTTCGGTCAATCGCCGCAGAGGGGGACCAACCCTTGGGGTAGATGTTGCTTGTGCCACATGAATGTTCCAATTTTTCAAAAGGGCAATACCCTCTCCGAGGGATGAGACAACGTGGATGGCTCCAGCTCGGTTTATAATTAGCTTCGTGGGAAACCCCCATCTGTAAGGGATATCATGTTTACGAAGAGGATTCGTGATGTCAATCAGGTCCCTCCTGGCCTGGAGAGTCGCCGCTGAGAGGTCAGCAAATAGCTTAACATTCGTGTATGGCGGTGGAAGTGGTTGTTGCTTTCTGGCCTTTTCCATTAGCCGGTCTTTAGTCGTGAAAAATGTATATCTGGCCAGTACGTCTCTAGGCACTGAGTCCGGGAGATTCTTAGGCTTGGGGATTCTGTGCGCCCTGTCGATGCTAAGCTCGTATTCAACGCATGATGGCAATAAACGTTGTGTGAACTTCTTCAGGTAGGGCTGTAACTCTGCAGAAGGAACGTTTTCCGGTATCCCCCTGAATTTGATGTTATTCCTTCGGTTCCTGTCTTCATAGTCCACCATTTTAGCTTGTAGTTTGGATAATTTATCTTCCATGGAGCTGTGGGAATCCACCACTTCATTGTGAGCCGCTGCATAAGAATTCATTTTACTCTCCACCGTGGAGATCCTGTCTCCTAGGTCAGTTATAGTGTTTTGAAACGGTAATATGACTTTAGTAAAGTCCTGGTGCAAGGAGCTGCGCAGTGCCAGCAGCATGGCTTTGAGAGTAGGTTCAGACACCATTTTATCAGTAGTTTGAAATGAGGTGAAGGTGTCAGTTATTTCCACAGTCGGTGAGTTATTCCCCTCTTCTCCCGGGCTTGATAATCGCTGACGGTGTTTCGCTGGGCTGCGTACTGGTGACTGAGATCTGCAAGGGGGAGAGGTAGGTGAAGTGCTTTCCCTCATGGCTGCAGGCATGTGTATCCCAGGGATCGAGTCCCTTCTCAGGGGTAAAGGTGTCACTATCCCTGGATGTATTGCTGGCGAGCACCAGTCATCATTCAGAGAGAACTGGCTAGTATGCAGAGCTCCAGGGGCATCAGCCGTCATACCTTCTTGCTCTGTCTCGCTTCTCCTTGCTGAGGCAGGACGGTCCCATTCTCGTGCTGCTTGTGCCTGTGAGTCGGCGGCGCCATCTTTGATCCCTCCGTCGGGGAAGAAGGAGCTGTCCAGGGATCTTTCTGTCCCCGCTCTTTGGGGCTTTTTCCTGCCCATCTCTGCCGGTATCATTCCCCTGTTCAGGGTGAGTAATTTCGCCGCTTATCGTCGGTGTTTTGCCGCTAGAGTGGCCTCGTTACACCGGAGCTCTGAACTTATGCGACCATCCGGTTCGCAGTGCAAGCCACGCCCCCACCATTACTTTGTTGATTTGTGCTATGCTTTGGGTCGTTGTTGGGCTGAAAGGTGAAATTCCTCTTCATCTTCAGCTTTTTAGCAGAGGCCTGCAGGTTTTGTGCCAATATTAACTGATATTTCTAACTGTTCGTAATTCCCTCTACCTTGACTAAAGCCCCAGTTCCAGCTGCAGAAAAACAGCCCCAAAGCATAATGCTGCCTCCACCGTGCTTCAGTGTGGGTATGGTGTTCTGTTGGTGATGTGCAGTGTTATAACACATTTTCCCACATGCTTTTGGCAGACTTGATGTAGGTCTTTGCAAAACATAGCGGGGCTTGGATGTTTTTCTTTGTTAGAAAAGGCTTCGGTCTTGCCACCCTACCCCACAGCCCAGATATATGAATAGGGGAAATTGTGGTCACATGCACTACACCACCAGTACCTACCAGAAAGTCCTGCAGCTCCTTTAATGTTGCTGTAGGCCTCTTGGTAGCTTCCCAGACCAATTTTCCTATGGTCTTTTCATCAAGTTTTGAGGGGCGTCCAGTTCTCAGTAATGTCACTGTTGTGCCAAATGTAATCCACTTCTTGATGACCGTCTTCACTGTGTTCCATGGTATATCTAATGCCTTGGAAATTCTTTGGTACCCTTCTCCTGACTGATGCTTTTCAATAATCAGATCCCTTTGAAGTGCTGTAAGCTCTTTATGGACCATGGCTTTTGTGGGCACATGCAACAAAGAAAATGTCAGGAAAATACTAATAGAGCTGAGCTTTATATGGGGTTAATTCAGAATCACTAAATAATGGAAGCGGAGTACTGACTACTATTTAACATGAGTTTAAGGGGGGATTCACACGAGCGTATATTCGGTCCGTGCGGGCCGCGTGGTTTTCGCGCGCCACGCATCGACCAATACAAGTCTATGGGGCAGTACAGACAGTCCGTGCTTTTTGCGCAGCGTTTGTTCGCTGCGTACAAAACGCGACAGGTTCAATAACTCTGCGTATTTCGCGCATCACGCACCCAATGAAGTCAATGGGTGCGTGAAAACCACGCAGGTTGCACGGAAGCACTTCCGTGCGAACCGA
Organism: Rhinoderma darwinii; assembly: GCF_050947455.1. Taxonomy (NCBI): domain Eukaryota; kingdom Metazoa; phylum Chordata; class Amphibia; order Anura; family Rhinodermatidae; genus Rhinoderma; species Rhinoderma darwinii. The sequence continues at coordinate 156,784,708 of NC_134691.1, read as the reverse complement.
CTGAAACAGCGCACCAGCTGTCAAAAGGATGAATGTAAACAGAAAAGCACCACGTGCTTTTCTGTTTCCGAACATCCAAACGGAGTGTCTTTGAGATGAGCGAACCCGGACAAGCGAAGCGAACCGAACTTCACCGGGTTCGGCCGAACTCGTTTTGGCCGAACCCGGCAAAAAAATGTCCGGTACGCGACGTCAGGACATAGTCACTGTCCAGGGTGCTGAAAGAGTTAAAACTGTTTCAGCACCATGGACAGTGACTACCGATCCCAATAAACATGAACCTGTAAAAAAAAAAACGAAGTTCTGACTTACCGATAACTCCCGGCTTCTTCCTCCAGTCTGACCTCCCGGGATGACAATTCAGTCCAAGTGACAGCTGCGGCCAAGCACAGGCTGCAGCGGTCACATGGACTGCCGCGTCATCCAGGGAGGTGGGGCCCGATGTCAAGAGCAACGGCCGGGAGGGTAGATCTCGGTAAGTACAAACTTTTTCTTTTTTTTTAACAGGTTGCTGTATATTGTGTTCGGCATTCATTGTCGAGGGTGCTGAAAGAGTTAGTGCCGATCAGTTAGCTCTTTCAGCACCTTGGACAGTGACGGCCGTCGACTAGCCTCATCTCTATGATGGCGGCTGCGCGAAAGTCACGCAGCCGCGCATCATACACGAATGACACACGCAGCTGTCAAATGGTTTTTGCGCTCGCAAAACGCTGCGTTGTTTGCGCGCGCAAAAACGCAACGTCCGTCTGTATCTGCACTAAATGTGATTGGCTAATTCTGAACACAACCACATCCCCAATTATAAGAGGGTGTTCACACTTATGCAACCACATTATTGTAGCTTTGTTATTTTTATTTTTCCCCTCTAATTGATTTCAGTTTGTTTTTCAATGTAATTGTACAGATTATGGGTCACTTTAAAGGTGGAAAAAGTTCTGAAATTATTAATCGTGTACTGATTTTGTAACATGACAAAAACCTGGCATTTTAACAGGGGTGTGTAGACTTTTTATATCCACTGTATATAATTTTTTGTACCTGATGTAGGCTAAGGTTCTGAGCTGTAACAAATAGTATCCTTTAATAAGTTATTTATATATGTATACTATGGCTTGGCGATTAATTTGCTATTTTGGCGCCTCACAATTCTGGTTTTGCACAGAATCGTTAAATTGATTCCGCGGGGCCAGCCATGCTCCTGGACCTGCCCCCACAGAGGCATTGTGACACTGCTGCTGGCGGTTTAGCAGTTTTTACAGCCACACCATGGTTATCCAAACAATATGTTTTTATTTATCCTTCCTATGCATTAAGACTATGAGGGCTTTCAAATGCAGATAAACACTGAAGTGATGATTGGTCTGTACATAGCCTCCCCTATGTTCCTATATATGCAATGTACAGGACACCCATCCATACATTGCACAGAGAGAGTGCCCCTATAGCAGCCATTACACTTTCTATGACCCGTACATTGCACAGAGAGTAACAAATGGGAGGCCATGTATGGACCTGAGCGCCTGCAGTGTTTAGATGCATTGAAATGCAATGTACTGTGAGATTACTATTTTTCTGACATAACTGTGGACCTTAGCCTTTAGCTGTAACATCAATATGTTTATTATCCATGTTCTGTGACCTCCCTTGCTCTATGACATCACTGTGCACATTATCCCTATATTATGACAACACAGTATGCAATAACTTTCTTTTGATTTCATAGAGTATTCTCAATGTACTATGACATTGCTGTGTGCATAATTCCTATACTGTGACATCACTGTGATGATTATTCTTGTGTTGCTACTTCACATTGGTCATTACATATGTGCTGTGACATCACGATTTTCATGATCTTTGTACAGAGATATCAATGATTTGCAACATCAATGTATTTATTATACATTTAGTCCCCATGCACACGACCATAAAAAACCTCAGTTTTTGCGGACCGTAATTGCGGTCCGCAAAAACGGACCCATTCACTTCCATTGAACACGGACACCTTTCCGTATCGCTACGGATGAGTGTCCGTTCCGCAGAACTGTGCCGGGAGTTAGGCCCCATGCACACGACCGTGCCCGCAATCACGGCCGGCCACCGACTGACAGCCGCATTTTCGGGCCGTGCTCCCATACAAAGTATGGGAGCACGGCCCGCAAAATGCAAAAGAACGGACATGTTCCATAATTCCCGGAACATTTCCACGGCACGGACACCCTTCCGTAGTGCTACGGAAAGGTGTCAGCGTTCAATGAAAGTGAATGGCTCCGTTTTTGCGGACCGCAATTGCGGTCCGCAAAAACGGTGGTTTTTTTGATGGTCGTGTGCATGGGGCCTTATGGAGCATGTCCGTTCTTGGTCCGCAATTGCGGCACAGACTCCTCCATAGAAGTCTATGGGGGTAGCCAAAATTGCGGATGGCTACGGAGGTGCGTCCGCAAATACGGATAGCCATCCGCAAATACAGAAGTGTTGCTAAGCGACACAAAGGGGATTTCCCATCAACCAGACCTCTTTTTTTTGCGGATCCGTTCAGCAGAAATGGGTACGTTGCTGATGATTTGCTGACGACTATAAAGCAATACGGAACCGTATTTGCGGTCAGTATTTGCGGATACGGTCGTGTGCATGAGGCCTTACTGTGATAAATATTCCTATAATATTATCCATGTTCTTTGACATAACTGTAAGGATTATTCCGGTGCACGGTGTGCATTTTCAGAGGAGTATGTATATTATGTGTAGAAGTTGCAGTCTTACTTGGGAAATGGTGCCTGAAGTAGAAAAACAGTTGCTCTGCGACATAAGAGAATATAATTTCATCATGGCATAGAAATGTTATGCCTCTGAATACAGAAACCCTCAAAAAGATATAATAAAATCACCATGGGGAAACTTACTAGCAGCTTTACACCACTTTTGTGGTGTCAAAAAGTCACAAGATATGGCGCACGCAATATTTGGGACTTATATACTTGTCTCATCACTTTTCAAAGGTATAGAGGCATGGGGTGTGGGTATGAAAAGCCAGTCTAAGTAAGCCTCCCCAAAGCTTGTGTTTTATGAGAATATTTCCACTGTTACATGAAGTGATTCCACAGCCTGTGTCACAAAGCATGCCCACAACATTCTGCCAAAGAAGTCAATACGTTATTTTCTGACCTTTGTCAAACTGCCTGCTGTAAAGCAAAGCTTAAACTGCTGTTTACATCTATAGAGAAGTACTACACAATGTATTGGCTAAAGGCCATAATGGAATGTAATATGATGACACTGCAATAACAAAAAGACTGCAACAAAATATTTCATAATTGTGACTTTATTTTCATTCCAAAAAGAGACAAAGAGAAAAATATTCCCATAGAACTATAGTCCATTTGTTTAATCATACAGTAACTTAAATAAATGTATTTCATATGAGGATTTCATCTGATCGGACTAGTGTAAGCATTTGCCTTGGTCATTTATGGCTGTTGGTTATAACATCAGAGATGGCCCTGGTTGTATACTGTTAATTTACTCTTTTATGATAGGAAAGAGTTTTACATATGTCCAACCTACTCTCCTGCTGAAGCCTTACGCCTTTAAATAAATAAAACAACCACACACAAGTTACATAGTTAATGGATTAGTTAAAAAATAATGCAGGCAAATAATCTTTGTATCAGTTGAGAAATGCAAGAGCGTAAAGCCGCCGTACACGTAGCGATGTGTGCTGCACGTCCAAAAACCGCATTGCAAAACAGCCACAATACAAGGTAAAGCCGCAGCTGATTTGCCGCACGGTTCTTGGCCATGCAGCTCACAACTGCTATGTGTACGGCAGAATTCGAGCAGTGGACCGATGCATCAACCATCCAATAGATTATGGCGATATTTCTGGTTTCCTGAAGATTCGATGATCAGTTTGTCAGTGGTATATAGGTGGCCAATAGTAACCTGCAATTCAAGAGAGGGACTAGGTCATAATTTCATAAATCAAAACCAGAGAATAAATACATGTGTATTGGGGGAAAAGTAGTCTTGTTTCCCAAAGCAACCAGTCCATATTTTATTCTAACAGTACAGTTTAGAAAATGAAGATTGCATGCATTACAAGGCCACATTTTCTCTTTGAGACATGGTGACCTATGTTCTCCTGCCGCCTTCAACTATCCAGTAGTTGTCTCATGCTGTGGAAACCAGAACTCATAACTGCAGATTAAGGCCGCATTCAGACGGAAGTATTTTGGCCAGTATTTTGCATCAGTATGTGAAAGCCAAAACCAAGAGTGGGTCCAAAACACGAAAGAGGTACAAATCTTTCCATTATACTTTTTCTCTGTTTATGCTTCACTCCTGTTTTTTACTTCCAAATACTGATGCAAAATATTGACCAAAATAGTGCCGCGTGAAAGCGGCAAGTTCACCATGCTTAAGTATAAACATTTTCAGGGCTCCCACTTTGTAATATATAAACTATCAATCTATCTCATATCTATCTATCAATCTATCTCATATCTATCTATCAATCTATCTCATATCTATCTCATATCTATCTCAAATCTCTCTATCTCAAATCTATCTATCTCAAATCTATCTATCTCAAATCTATCTATCTCAAATCTATCTATCTCAAATCTATCTATCTCAAATCTATCTATCTCAAATCTATCTATCTCAAATCTATCTATCTCAAATCTATCTATCTCAAATCTATCTATCAAATCAATCAACCAATCTAGTGATGTCATGTATGCTGCTATAAAGACAGAACTCATCAGCTCTTGGGATCTACATCTAAACAATATCATATGTTATAGTGTGATCACATACATCACGTTATATAACGTGTCAAGTGTGAACAGTAAAGGGGCACCCTCCACTGATACCAAGTTTTCTTCCCTTGTAAAAACCATTGAAAAAGCACTTGCTCATGCTGTATACATAAAAGGATGTAATTGTGAATACAGACCATAGAATCAATGCATTTTGTGAACAGACATACTGCAATGACATAAAATATAGTCTAGCCCTTGGATAAAAAGCATCTCTTAACTGTAAGAAGACAATACGTAGGTGCACTATGATGTCCACCATATATTGAGTAGATCGCTAAATTCATATATATATATATATATATATATATAGAAAAAGCAAAATAGAAGCAGCACCGTAATTTAAAGTATCGGGTGCACAGGTTCCTGTTCAGACACTCGACCAGTGTCCCAAATGGCCAGCAACAATTCCAAAAGACAAGACAGCACTCCAAATTCAGTGATAGATAGGATCACTTTTATTCACCTCTACACACATATATATATATACATATATATATATATATATATATATATATATACACACACACACACACACACACACACACACACACACACACAGTGAAGGAAATAAGTATTTGATCCCTTGCTGATTTTGTAAGTTTGCCCACTGTCAAAGACATGAACAGTCTAGAATTTTTAGGCTAGGTTAATTTTACCAGTGAGAGATAGAATATATTTAAAAAAAAACTGAAAATCACATGGTCAAAATTATATACATTTATTTGCATTGTGCACAGACAAATAAGTATTTGATCCCTTTGGCAAACAAGACTTAATACTAGGTGGCAAAACCCTTGTTGGCAAGCACAGCAGTCAGACGTTTTTTGTAGTTGATGATGAGGTTTGCACACATGTTAGATGGAATTTTGGCCCACTCCTCTTTGCAGATCATCTGTAAATCATTAAGATTTCGAGGCTGTCGCTTGGCAACTCGGATCTTCAGCTCCCTCCATAAGTTTTCGATGGGATTAAGGTCTGGAGACTGGCTAGGCCACTCCATGACCTTAATGTGCTTCTTTTTGAGCCACTCCTTTGTTGCCTTGGCTGTATGTTTCGAGTCATTGTCGTGCTGGAAGACCCAACCAAGAGCCATTTTTAATGTCCTGGTGGAGGGAAGTAGGTTGTCACTCAGGATTTGACGGTACATGGCTCCATCCATTTTCCCATTGATGCGGTGAAGTAGGCCTGTGCCCTTAGCAGAGAAACGCCCCCAAAACATAATGTTTCCACCTCCATGCTTGACAGTGGGGACGGTGTTCTTTGGGTCATAGGCAGCATTTCTCTTCCTCCAAACACGGCGAGTAGAGTTAATGCCAAAGAGCTAAATTTTAGTTTCATCTGACCACAGCACCTTCTTCCAATCACTCTCAGAATCATCCAGATGTTCATTTGCAAACTTCAGACGGGCCTGTACATGTGCCTTCTTGAGCAGGGGGACCTTGCGGGCACTGCAGGATTTTAATCCATTACGGCGTAATGTGTTACCAATGGTTTTCTTGGTGACTGTGGTCCCAGCTGCCTTGAGATCATTAACAAGTTCCCCCCGTGTAGTTTTCGGCTGAGCTCTCACCTTCCTCAGGATCAAGGATACCCCACGAGGTGAGATTTTGCATGGAGCCCCAGATCGATGTAGATTGACAGTCATTTTGTATGTCTTCCATTTTCTTACTATTGCACCAACAGTTGTCTCCTTCTCACCCAGCGTCTTACTTATGGTTTTGTAGCCCATTCCAGCCTTGTGCAGGTCTATGATCTTGTCCCTGACATCCTTAGAAAGCTCTTTGGTCTTGCCCATATTGTAGGGGTTAGACTCAGACTGATTAATTGAGTCTGTGGACAGGAGTCTTTTATACAGGTGACCATGTAAGACAGCTGTCTTTAATGCAGGCACCAAGTTGATTTGGAGCATGTAACTGGTCTGGAGGAGGCTGAACTCTTAATGGTTGGTAGGGGATCAAATACTTATTTCTCAGTGCACAATGCAAATAAATATATATAATTTTGACTATGTGATTTTCTGTTTTTTTAAAAATATAATCTATCTCTTACTGGTAAAATTAACCTAGCCTAAAAATTCTAGACTGTTCATGTCTTTGACAGTGGGCAAACTTACAAAATCAGCAAGGGATCAAATACTTATTTCCTTCACAGTATATATATGTCACATGCAATACACATCAACATGTTATTTGTAAGAGAGCCATTGATTGACCGGTTCACTGGCATCACGTTAGGTCACCTTGTACAGTACGTTATTTGTCATACAGCATAAGTCTCTTTACAAAAATCACCCATCTTATCGAAGTATCAGAATAAATGACATAACAGCAAATCTGTAGATGTAATGAGGTTATCGACCTTTATGGGGGACAGCGGGCAACAAACCCATGTGAACTAGAACCAATGGTCTTATCTCATGGCAGGCTGTGCTAGTTCTCCACCATGGACATGTATTGTATGTCTTTCCGTAAGAATACATCTGCTCCCCAGAAAACGCATCCATTTCCTCAATGGAATGGTTTCTGCCCTGATGGTTGCCTGCATTTGTAATAAGAGCGGAGAAGAGGAAGCAACATTTACTGGCGCTGCTCGATGGTTTCTAATAAAGGAGACATATGTTTTTCGTGTTTACATGGAACGTCATTCATTCCCATTCACACAAAATGTTGACTACTGCGTCATTTAAGAAACAGAATATCCGGTTTGTTTTTTGTGTGCGCCATAAACCCTCCCTTCAAATTGAAATATAGGGTAAAATGTTTATGCAAATAACCTTGGGGCAGATTAACTAATAGTGTCTAAGTTTTAGACAGCTGAAACTTAGACAAGGCAGTAGAGCAAATGCGCCAAATTTATGAAAGTGCTGCCCGCTGTATGATTCATCTACTGTAACTAGCTGGACACTTTTCTTTTCCATATTCCACCTATTAGATGGCTTAGTTTACGCCTCTATGTTGAGTGTGTAGGAAAAAAAGTGTCTAAAACAGTTAATATGCGTACATTTGGTGCACAGCATGTATGCCAGAATTCTTGGCGCAATTTAAATAGTAAACCTGTCCCACTGTGTCACGTTTTTCCATGTAGTGCCAATGTGTAGTGTTTATTAGCAACAATTCTAGACACAGGCCCGTGTGTGTGTGTGTGTGTGTGTGTGTGTGTGTGTGTGTGTGTGTGTGTGTGTGTGTATAAAATTTCACAGTAGTCATTGCAGGCAGTTTACACAAAGAACCCATATAATCTCCACTAAAGTAAAGACTGCATGTGATTTTCTTTAAAAACAACAAAAAAAAACCCACTTTCTTTTGCCAGACTAAATATATTTGTATGTAAGTTTACAAAAAGAGCAGATCACCACTCCTGGCTGACCGCCATGTTCCAGAGGTCAATTTCTCAACATTTTCATAACAGTTCAGTCACCAAAAACAAACAAGGCACTGAAAATACACCATGAAATCGCGAGTGTGCTGAAAGAGGGACGGTGAGTCCAGGCCCACGCTTCTGAAATAACGCATTGTACAGAAAGAAGCAGAACAGTCGATAGCAGAAACAATGAACTAGAGTGATTTCTGTTTAGGGTTCAATGGCCCTTTAAATAAATACAAAAGGAATTCAGCACGTAAAAAAATCTGAATCCACTAGTACTACTAACAGGTCACAATTCTTATGTTATTGTATCTAATGTATGTGCTGTCCATCCCACAATACTGTTGTGTTTAAAGGGAACCGGTCACTAGATTTTTGGGCACTACACCACCACCATGTCATTACACTGCTGGGGAATAGCTTTCCAAACATGCGCCTCTCAAAAGTACCAGTTTTAGCATTATGTATAAAAAGAACTTAGAATACAGCACATTGGGAGCGGTCCTGGGTCTTCTGGGGAGTCATGCAGTCCCTGCTGGATGGACGTCCCACAGGCCGGGATACGTCATTACAAGTCAGTTCCGGAAGCATCTAAAGACATGTGTATGACTCTTCTCTGATAATTTACATACAGCACATGCTTTATTATAAGTTCTTTTTATACATAATGCTAAAACAGATTTTGGCATGTTTAGAAAGCTATTTCTCAGCAGTATAACAACGTTGTGGTGGTGTAGTGTGGGCGAAAAACTGGTCACAGGTTCCCTTTAATCCTTCCCGACATTGGACGTCATTGTACTTCATAGCCAGGAAGGGGGAGGGGCATGAAGCACATTCACGGGCTGAACCTGCTTCATACCCCCCACTTCATAGCCAAGAAGGGGGGGGCATGAAGTGGGTTCACGGGCTGAACCTGCTCCATACCCAGCAGGTGTCGGCTGTATATTACAGCATAATCGCAACTCTGATCCCGGCTGTTTAACCACTTAGATGCCACTGAAAGAAAGAGAGAGGGGGTCTTGGAATATAACCCATCCAAATATTGTTTTCCCATAGATTAATACAAGTCCCCCTAAGTAGTCCAAACCTGTAAACCCTTTCGATTATATTTACAGTTAAAATTCAGTTCCAGGCCTGTGCGGTCACTCTCTGCATGTCCTGTATGTATCACCTATGGTTGGGCGATTATGTCCTAAATCCAAATCACGATTAATTGAACATGTATTGTCGATTACGATTAATAAAAGATTTTTAGGTCACACCCCTTTTGCATGCCCCCTATTTGCATTTAATGCTATGGAATTATTATATATTCCCTGAGCCTGCTGTATATAATATACACCCGACACTGCCCCTCACAAAGTATAATGCCCCCATAGCTGCACCCACACAGTATAGTTCCCCCACGCAGCCCCAATAGTGCCTAATAAAAAATACATGATCACCTAACCCAGTTCCAACGACGAGTAAAGGAGATCCCTCTGCTCCTCCGGTGCATATTTTCAGATTCTGCTGAACTTCTGCCCTATACCGGCGTTTCAGGCATCCTATTGGTCGACAGTGCCCACCCTAATTGTATATACACGGATGATGGGGTTATATACAGGGTTGATGGGTGTTATATACAGGGATTATGGTGGGCTGATATATATGTGGATCATGGGGGCCCCTGTATATATCCCCCATAATCCCAGTATAAACTAGACAGCTACCATCCGTGTATATAACCCCCATCATCCATGCATAAACAAGGCAGCTATTATTCCTGTATATAACCCCCATCATCCCTGTATATAATACCCATCGTCCCTGTATAGAGGGTTGATGGGGTTCTAAACAGAGATGATGGGATATATATATATATATATATATATATACACACACACACAAACAGGAAAGATGGGGGTTATATACAGGGCGAATTACTGGTATATACAGGGATGATGGGGCTAATGTACATGGACCCCCATGATCCCAATATACACCAGACTGCAATTATCCCTGTATATTACCCCATCAACCCTGTATATAACCCTCATCATCCATGTATATATAATTGGGGTTGGCAGGGTCCGCTCGCTGTGGTGCAAGGGCTTTGAGGGTAAACAATAAGTAAATAGGGTAGGCATTGAGGACTCTGTGGACCAATAGGATGCCTGAAACGCTGGTATATACCAGAAGTCCAGCGCAGACAGGTGCGAGCCGGTGACGTCATCGCGCCTGACTGCGCTGAGCCATGAGTGGCTGAAGTTATACAGTGAATAATAGAGCAGGGAACTGACTGCACCCTGTTCTACTATAGGATTCAACTGTAAATGCAGATACAGTGAAAACCAGAAGAAAATCAAAAAACCGAAATGCGCAAGATGACCTTGGTTATCTGCGCTAAGTTTCGGTTTTCTTTTTTTTACGATTAATTCACCAGCCCTAATATCACCAGAGCTGAAAGATGTTACATCCATAATGACGTAACGTCATCATCAGGGTGTGGGAGCAGAACTCAAACAGTATATTAAACATTTTTTTTTCTTTCCTGTTATTATTTATAGTTTTGGCTGTTTGAGAATTAGTGAGTCCTAGCTTCAGTGAGATGAAGGTTGGTTTCTGTATTTCAGGAGAGAAACTGCACATTCAAGGTCGACTACATTGAAATTGTGGACCAGGACCTGCTCTTCCTCAAGATAGTTGGGCTTCCCAGCAGCTGTATCCCCAATGATCTGACTTATTAGGCATAAAAATGCAAATGGTAGATAAGACGTTATCAGACAGTATTCCAGGGTGTGTCGTAGGACACTCCTTTCATAAATAAGAACTGTTCCAGCTCATACAGATAGTTATCATTAGCTGCACCTCTTCTTGTCCTGATCTACTCTGCAGGTTGTATAATGTTAGCACTAAAATGTGAAAAATATTAGTGGCTAACTAAATATGTACAACTTACACGATCAATATACAAAGTTGACATTCTGGCATCCCTGACACTCTTTCTAATGGCGATTTCTCATGGGTCTACAGTATTACGGCTTTGTACAACCAGCAAGGGGTCATACATTACCTCCACATGATTTACAGTGAATACCTAAGGCCTCATGCACACGACCGTGCTCGTAATTACGAGAATGGCCGGCCACGGGCAGCCGGCCGCTTTTGCGAGCTGTGCTCCCATTATAAAGCATAGCAGCACGGCCCGTATGAAAAAATAGAACAAGTTCTATTTTTTTTAATGGCACGGGCACCTTCCCGTGAGAAAACGGGAAGGTACCCGTGACTAACAGAAGTCTATGGGCCCGTTATTGCGGGTCGTAATTACGACCCGCAATAACGGGTGTTTTTACGGTCGTGTGCAGGAGGCCTTATACTGTAGAAGAATTTATGATATTAAAGGGGTTGCCTAATGAAGACAACCCCAGTCCCTATGCCCTATTAGGGGCTCTTTAAGTGCTGCTTCTTCTCTGTTCTATCCATGGATTACAAGGATGCCATTCATTTCAATGCTATATTCACTGGCAAAACGTGGCTTCCCTTGATGATAAAATTTGCTCGCCAGAGGTAAGAGGAGCCGGCTTGTATTATGGGTAAAAAAAAAAAACCCTTTAAGTTACAGTACTTGGAATAAAGTAGATGTATTATACAGTGTACTAGGAAAGGTAGTGGTATGTCTGCTCCTATACGAAGCCATGAACCGGTAAGGACCGGCTAGAATTTGTCTGCCACTAATTTTCTGTTTACATCCTTCCCCATTAATATAAAAACCTGGACTTCATAAAGATATCTAAAAGTCACTTCCATTTCAAGTAAAGCAGAAGGAAATATTTAAGGTGGCAATAACCGTTTACCACCACAGCTCACATCTTCCTCTTTTTAGATTACAGTCATTTTGATTTTTTTAGGATTACATTAACTATTCTAAGTGTGTACACACACACACACACACATTTCTTGTTTGCAAAACTGTCCCCTCATGACTCAGAGCTATACATTCTAATAGAATGACCTGTATACAAGGCTTCTTCATTTCTGTGGGATTTACTTCAGTGTCTGTTTTACGACGGTAGATGGTCGTCCAGAAAAAACGTACACCGGGTTCAATAGGGTAATCCAGTTTTAGACATTTATGGCCTGTCCACAGGAAACAGCGCAGTTCGCTCCCATTGACTTCTAAGGCCTTGTTCACACGGCACTCAAAAATAATGACGTGTAAACGTGTCAAAAAAGCGTTTTATAAACCACAGCCGTTTTTTACGCATTTTTGGTGCGTTTTTGACGCATGTTGTGCGTGCTTTAGGTGCCTAATTAGTACTCCCATTGACTATGGGAATTAGGTGTGTTTTAAGCACCAAAGAATTGACCTGATGCTTCTTTTTTTTGCGCGATGCGGTTTTTTAAAAACGGCACACTTTCCCAATGATGTCAATGGAAAGCTTAAATCAAGTGTCTTCTTGACACATTTTTCATGCCGAAAAATGTGTCGAATACACGCTGTGTGAACAGGGCCTCACAGAAACAGTGTAGCTCAGCAAGCTTGGCCGTTTACGTATACCCATCCACCTTGCCACTGAGTACCCACCTGGATACAGCGGCCAAATCACCAAGCAGGTATGGGATTGGGGGATCCCCATTCTAGAGATATGTGCAGGTCCCAGAGCTGGGAGCCACATCTGTCAGACATTTATGGCATCTCCTGTTGACATCGCATTAATGTCTAAAATGAGATTGAGTCCCCTAAGACGCTAGTTATATCCACTGTGCATGTGACATAATAAGATGTTTGTTTCTTATGTTTGCTTTACTTACAGAGATACTGCCATATTGGTGTTCAGTTGCGGCAACTCAAAAGTTCGACCATACTGTTGTCCATTTTTAATGTGCTTCACTTTGTTGTAGATTGAACAAGATGAGAAAATTACATTTGAAAGTTTCTAAAAAGATAATGCAAATGTGACATTCAATGGAGCAGATTTACTAATACGGTCTAAGTTTTAGACAACGTCCACTTGGACAAGGCAGTCAGAAGATGCGCCAAATTTTTCAAAATGGTGCATGCGGTATTTTGCGCATCTAGCTAGACACTTTTTTTTCCTTATATCACCCATTAGTTGTCTTAGTTTATGCCAGTTTTTGGGCCAATATAGCCAGTACTGTAATAAACTTGTTATATGGCCAAGATATATACCAGCCTTCAATAAATATTGAATAAAAAAAAAAAAAAAAAAAAGAACAGCTGTTAAAAATTTAATTCCATGTTCAAAGCACAATGACTAAAAACAACCAGGCTGTCAATGAATATTGTCCAGGAAAAGTCCACACAGGTTTATAAGCCAAATCCTGAGGGACAAATCAGTCTCTGTTGACCCCCAACTTTATATTCAGTGTTGAATGACTAATATACAGTGTGGGTCATTGTCATACTTCAGTTTTAAACAAGTCTTCGGGTTAGTACCAATAGCTTGATAGCACTGGGGACCTGGGTTCGAATCCAACCAAAACTGCATTAAGTAGTTTTGCAATTTATCTTAGCCAAAATGTCAGTGCCAACTTAGTACTTAAATAATATTGAAATAATGCTGCCAAACGCATGTCCAGAAGTATGCAACCACATATGCAAAGTAGATCAACATATGCCTGGATTTTGTATGTTCTCGTGTTTGCGTGGGTTTCTTCCCACACACCAACAGCATACTGATAGGATGACCGTAGGAATAAGTGAATTGACCGTTTAGATTCTCCCAAAACTTTCGGATTTTACAGAATCCAAATATCTTAGAATGGATCATTTGGCCGGCATTTTACAGATCAGAAGTCAGAGAAAAAAGATCACATGACCTTAGGTGGCGGACCGGTGAGGCCTCCATCTAACACAGCCATTCATGAGGGGTATAAGGTGTGAGTCACTGATGACTCAATGGATGACAGTCATATGAGTCAAAGCCACTATAAACAGCCCACACAAGAAATGCTAGTGCTACGTAGACATACCTAGAATAGAGAGAACGTCAGACAGAGAGTGAGAGATAGTAAAATAGAGAATACAGATACATAGTGGATTAGTGTCAATGGGTGTGTTTTATAGTCAAAAGAAGAGATTAGAGACTAGATAGCTAGATTTACAATAATTTTAAAGAGATAGATTTGAGAGAGAGATGGAGTCAGTCAGTGTCAGTGTGTTAGTTATGCAGGGACAGGCAGCCATTGCTGTGAGTGAGTGCTGCTGCAGCTACACAATTCTTTCACTAATTTCAGAATCACCAATCTTAATCGCATCATTCACAAATCTTCAATGACAATCCTGGTGCTGATTGCGTGCCGCTGCCTTCTGATATAGACGTCACCGACGTGATTAATTGTTTTGCATGTATCTAAAGTGCCACCAAAAATTGGCGTTTTGTTCTGCGTCAAGCATTTATACAGCGCTGTTATACTTGTGACAAACTTTTTTTCAAATAAATAGATTTTGATTTAAAATGAAATCCTGGTGATAATAGTGTGCCATTGCCTACTGTTACAGAAGACATGGTCATGACATCATCGTTTTGCATATACCGAATTGCTAATAACCCTGCCACCAAAAACTGGCATATTATTCTGCATCAGTTATACACCGCCATTATACATCAGTCTGGCAATTTGACACTTTTTTGCTTCTTCACTTTCCAGAACGATCAGGCACACTGTCACTGGCACGTGTAGTCGGGGTAGTAGAAAAGTGGATAATATAAATATATTTTCTTTAAAATAATACTAAACATGTTGCTACTCCTCAAAAAGGGAAAATTTTTGGACTGCTTGTTAAAAAGTTATAGCTTCTACTGATACCACCGTATGTGTGTAAAACACCGTCAGGCATCTACCCCCCAAAAAGGGTAATTTTTTTTGACCGTTTTCTAAATTTTAAAAAGTATAAAAAAACAGTGCAGTGTGTTTCTACACAGGCTGTTAGTTACCATCGGCTACCATCTGTTTAACCATAGCCATATATGTTGCTGTCACTTTGACACTACGAATACTGTTTTGGCTTTAAAAAGCTTGAAAGAGTTTGGATACCGTCATAGAGGACCCCAGAGTGTCATACATGACTTTTCAGGGCAATCGGGGCACTTTCGATTCACAACAAATTTATTCGGAAGGGATCAAATCTGATGTCTGATTCGACTGAATAAGACCCAAATCTAATTTCGGGAAGTTTGTGTTTCAGATAGAGAAATTAGAGATTGTAGTCCCCATTGGGAACAAGGACTGATGTGAAAAGTGAAAATCTCTGTACAGTGCTGTGGAATATGTTGGCATTATATAAACAAAAATAAAATAAAATCAGACACTACTAGATCCAGCTGGTACTGCATCCAACAACAGTCAGAACAGAGGAGAAAAATCAAAATCTAATTAACCGGATGACAAACAAATACACTTTCTGGATTTTAGAAAAAAAGAGAAATGACTTACTGACACAGAATTGACGTAGCATTAGTCATGATAAACAATGGGTAACTTTTTTAAGTAAACAAGTTGATAATTTTGTGTAAGATGTGCACTATTGCAATTAACAGCAAATTATGCAGCCAAATGTGATGTCATTCCTCCTTTTAATAAGAGGATGAGAGTAATGGTCAATGAGCAAATAACATCTGTGGATAAAGAAATAAGGAACAAAGTGACAGAATAACATCTAAAGTAGGAGTTCTGTTGGAATAGAGCTGAAACGCTGAAGAAAAATTGCATTAATCAAACACTGCATGAGTGACGCTCCAGAGCCACATTACCGATCAGAATTGCTAACTTTATAAATGGGATAACAATAATAGTATTAAGGGGGTTGTCCACCTTCTGACAACTGATGACCTATCAGATAGGTCATCAGTATATCATCGGTGCGGGTCCGACACCCGGACCCCGCACGATAAGCCAGTGGCAAATATGTCATGCCCAGCTTATGACGCTGGAGACACACACCCCAAAAATTGTTAAAAGGGTTCTCCCGGGCATGACGATGCCATATATGTGGAAGGAAACTGCTGTTAGGGCACGCTGTAGGGTTCAGAGTGGAGGGAGCACCATTTGCCTTTTGGAGAGCGGATTTTGCTTGGTAGTAGATTTATTTGAGTATTGCTGATGTTTCCATTTATAATGTGGGGGTACATGTAAGCCGGGCGGAGTATATAAGGGGCATAGTCAGGTGGTATAATAATGGGGTAAAAAAACAATAAAATAATCCATATATGTGTGTTACGCTGTGACACAATCCTTTCTGCACAGGCCAGTGTCGCACTGATATATGGCGTCCTTTCTTATCCCTCTTTTGGTCCACACTCCGCACCTTTGCAGTTTGGAGAATTTTGCTGGGAAGTGTTGTCCTGGTATAATACGGGCACCGTCGCTTCCAGCGGATATGTTTGGGCTCTTCCCTTCCTGGTTCCCTAATTTTAGGTCCTTGATAAATCGCTTCTTGAAACAGAAGAAATGTTCCCCTCGGACCTGCACAACTGCATATTTTTTTATTTCCTGACTTATTGGAGCCATAACTAATTTTATTTTTCATAGACGTAGCGGTATGAGGGCTGGTTTGTTGTGGGACGAGCTGTAGTTATTATTGGTACCATTTTGGGGTACATGCGACTTTATGTTCACCTTTTATCCTATTTTTTGGGAGGCCAGGTAAACAAAAAAACGCAATTCTGGCACAGCTTTTTTAGTTTTTTTTTTATACAGCGTTCACCATGCGTTATAAATTACATGTTAACTTTATTCTGCGGGTCAGTACGATTCCGGCGATACCTAATTTATGGCACTTTTTCATGTTTTACAACTTTTTGCACAATAAAATTACTTTTGTAAAAAGAATGTCTTTTTTCTGTCGCCATGTTGTGAGAACCATAACTTTTTAATTTTTTTGTCAACGGAGCTGTATGAGGGCTTGTTTTTTGCGGGACTAGCTATAGTTTTTATAGGTACCATTTTTGGATACGTGCGACTTTTTGATCACTTTTTATTCTAATATTTGTAGGGCAAAGTGACCAAAAAACAGAAACTCTGGTAACGTTTTTTACGTTTTTTTTTACGCTGTTCACCGTGTGCAATAGAGAATATAATATTTTGATACATCAGGTCGTTACGGTCGCAGGGATACCAAATACGTATGGTTTATTATTATTTTTCAATAATAAAGGACTTGATAAGAGTAAAAGGGGAATTGTGTTTTATTTTATTACTTGAAACTTATTGTTTTCAAACTTATTTTTGCACTTTTTCTCAAGTCCCACTAGGGGACTTGAAGGTCCAACGGTCAGATTTTTTTTTTTCTAATACATTGCACTACCTACGTAGTGCAATGTATTAGATCTGTCAGTCATTCACTGACAGCAAGCCGATTAGGCTTCGCCTCCCGGCGGGGCCTAAGTCGGCTTCCGTAATGGCAGAGCAGGAGACCATTGTGTCTCCTGTTGCCATAGCAGTAGTCGCCAGTCCTGATTGCCTGTCAGGGCTGGCGATCTGCTTGTAACCGCTACGATGCAGCAATCGCTTTCGATTGCTGCATCGAAGGGGTCAATGACAGGGATCGGAGCTAGCTCCGGTTCCTGCCGTTACTGGTGGATGTCAGCTGTAACATACAGCTGACTTCCACCACTGATGACGCCGGATCAGCTCCTGAGCCAGCGCCATCTTGCCGGCGGCTACGGAAGCCGATCAGGCTCCGCCGCCGGGCGGATCTTGACCGGCTTCGGTGCTAGGCAGACCGGGAGGCCAGTATTAGGCCTCCGGTTGCCATTACAGCCACTGGAACCCCGGCAATTTCATTGCTGGGGTTCTGATGAGCTGCAAACACCTTAAGTGCAGCTCTCGCATTTGAGCGCTGCACTTAAGGGGTTAATGGCAGGGATCGAAGCTAATTTCGGTCCCCGCCATTACAGCAGGATGTCAGCTGTCAGATACTTCTGAGCCGGTGCCAAACATTTGTCGTAAGTATACAACATTTTGCGGGAAGCACTGGCTTTCCATGACGTATACTTACGACAAATGTCGGGAAAGGGTTAAGCAACCAGGGAGCATGTACAGCAGAGAGGGTTTTCTCTGCTGTTGCTTGGGTGTAAAGCCTGGAATAGGGCCTGGTTTGCTGGAGTGTGAAGGGCAGCTTCCACTCCATACAGACAGTCCATGTCTTGGGCTGTCTGATGAGCTCGTTAGGCATCACCTGAGACGGCTCTTTAATTCAGGTGTGTGCTGTTCACACAGGGCTCTCAGTCTGGGGAAGACAGGCATGCTAGCCTGTGAGAGTCACCACCGTGTGAGGTAAAGCTGTGAAGGTTTTTAGGTGCTGGGCACAAGGCTCAGTGTCTTGTAGTGAGGGATACTGAATGTGTTAGGTAGAGGTTGGACGGCCTAGGGTTTATTTTGTATGTTTATTGTTGTAACACTGATTGCTGTGGTGAAGACAATAAAGCTAGGTTTAAACCTTTTATTCAAGGAGTTGGAGTGAACTTTCTATGTGTGCCAACCATCTCACCCGGGAGATGGCGATCCTGTGAGCTAAGTGGTCCCCAGGTTGTCACATATGGTGGAGAATTGCTTTGGGCAATAAAATGGCACAAGAAGTATGCAGTGAAATTTAAAGGGCCAGAAGCCAAATGAAAGAGACTGTTTTTCCATTGCAATGGGTCTTATGGAGGAACTCCTCAAACAAATGGTGCAGATGAATGCAGAGCTGCAGGAAACAAATGCCAAACAGAGGGAGGATAACCAAAGGTTCCTGGCACAGTTGGAAGCAGATCGAGAGGCTCTAAGGGCACCAGTGCTGTCCAGGGATACACAGCCTTCCAGGCCAAGTGGATGCTTTTCAACGCCAGCTGCATTCCGGGTACTCCAGAGGTGGTGCAGACAGCTTGCAGAGAAGAGCACGGAGCGTGCGTACCTGTGATACAAGTTGTGAGGACCGTTGCTAAGGGCAACCACCCGGACTCATGGTGGGAATGTTTGCGAGCGGATTATGTGAATTTAAAAGGTGTTCCCAAGCAATGTGGGGCAGCTGTTAAAAAGCCAAGTGTGCTGAATTCCCCAGATGTGGTTGCTAGGAGCAACCAACCCCGACAGCATGTGGCGGCTGTTCAGCAAAAGGAGCGCTGTTAGAGATGCCATCGAGCGGATGGATGTGCACCTGATTGTTCTCCGGTCAGGAGGCCAGAGAGAGCGCAAGAGAAGACACGTGAAGTGTTGGTTGGTGGGATTCCGCTACTGGTCAGTCTGGATCTTCGCCAAGAGTTCTCGTGGGTGCATCCGGACATTTTGCTGTTCGTGAAGAAGGATCCTGAGATGGGTGAGACCGTTCTGATTGACTTTGAAACTGATTTTGGGACTGTGCAGCACAGACTTCTAAAATGTCAGGAACTTGATGAGGAGTTTGTGCTGGGAAGGGACTTCTCATTTTTGTCAGTTGTGGGAGAAAGGCAATATCTCCGATAAGCATTGTAGCTATTACAGGGAAAAGTCCTCTGCAGGGTGTGCTGCTCCACTGAAAAAAAGGGAAAATGCACCAGTTGTAATGATGTCAAGTGATAATGTGATTCAGGAAATGCCTGCTAAAAATGACGCACATGTATTTGATGCACAGCGTTTATGTGATGACACTAGTGAAATGTCAAAAATTGTGCCTAACGTGTCTTTAACCCATGAGTAGGTCACCCAGCTTGAGCAGGTTAATGCATTGTGTGAACAGGCTGTTAAAGAAACAGCAGCCGAGACAGAATAGGGGATTAGTTCAAGTGTGCCCCTTGAGGCTGTAGTTGAGAAAGTCGAGCGTGTCACATGTGATGTGCGTACTGTTACTGATGGTAATCCAGAGGATGTGTCCTTGGAAACAGATGTGCCAGGTGTATCTGAGATTTCCCTAGAGGTTGGGATTGTTGATGGTGGTAACCTGGAGTACAGCCCTGCCATACCTAGTGATGGTGATGAAAATGTGCCTGGTGCAATAGAGGTGACTGCAGCACCTTTAGAAATGTTGCCCCCTACAGGTCATTCCCATGCTGTAGAAACGGAGACTGATGTAACGCTCACTCATTCCATGGGGATGGGGGAAGCACAGGAGGTAGACTTCAAGTCGTGTTCAGTGAATGCTACTATAGTGTATGCTTCTGTCCCTGATATTACATGTGATGTAAAACAGGTTACTAATGGCTCAAGTGTGCCCCTAGAGGTCATGGTTCACAATAACAAGACTGTTGCATGTGATGTGTGCACTGTTCCTAATGGCAACCAGCTGTATACTGCTGCGATGTGTGAGTGGAGTGGTGATAAACTCTACAGGTCTGAGAATGTGGTTGGGGTCACCTCAGAGTCAGCTGAATCCAGCAGCAGTGATCCACCTTTTTATTTGTGCAACCACACCAGTGTGAATGTAGCCCTAAGTGACGCACATGAGTTCCTGGACAGTGGAGTCAGTGAGGTGTGTGCGCTGGTGGCTGTGGCCTTGGTCACTAATGAACCGCCCAGTAGTGAACCAGATGTACATGAAAACATTACCCTAGAGGTTGGGGCTGTCAATGGTACCAATGAGGACACTACTGCCATGTATAGTGTGAGAAGGGTTACTACTTCGCCCTTAGAAGTTCTGCCCACTGCAGGTCTTTCACATGTAGACGTTGAGACCCATGTAGCGCCCACACTTTTCCAGGAGGTAACGGGAGCAATAGAGGGGGTTTTCCAGGCTGGTTTAATGGATACTAATGCAGAGTGTGCTTTAGCCATGGAAGTTGCATGTGACACAAGACAGGTTGCTAAGGGTAACAAGTGGTGCTATACCACTAAGCAGGATGAGGGCCCAAACACTGCTGAAGAGACGACTACTACCGGGTCTAATAGAAGTAACCCAGAGGGGTCGGGTCAGTGCGGTGAAAAATTCTCTCTGGACGGACAGTCTGAGAATTTAAATGCGGAGATGAAAAACTCCAAGATGGAGGGGAGCATAGCGTCGGAAGGTGGTTTGGTAGATGGTACGGTGTATACCAAAACTCACGAGATGAGTGTTACTGAACACTATGAGCCTGTGTCTAAACCAAGGGGTGACACACAAAGCCACTTCATGGATGCGGAAAGGTCCATGAATGTAGGGCACAACACATGTAAATATGGCTGTGATCAGCAAAAGCTAGTAGTGCCTACAAGGGATGAGGATGCCAGGCATGCCAACATAGAAGAGTTGCAGGAGCACCTGTATAATACACCCAGGGGTGATTATCAAATGTCTGTTACTGTAGGGGTGACCCGAAGTGTGATTATGTCCCAACGTAGGAGCAGCTCTTCCTCAGAAGAACCAGTTTTAATGTTAGCTTTCCCTGCAAGGCAAGATTCTGCACTACTGAAATGAAGGGTTGTGTTGGCGTTTTTAAGCTACAACATGCATTAAATGTGTTCAAGCATTTCTCTGGGCAACTTGCCCTCTTTATTTTGAGATTGTAGGTAACTGACCACAATTGACGTGGTCGTCTGAGGAGTCTCAATAGCAGACCAAAAAGTATGTGCTTCAAGCAAACTACTATCACCCCTTAGGGTATGTGCACACACACTAATTACGTCCGTAATTGACGGACGTATTTCGGCCGCAAGAACCGGACCGAACACAGTGCAGGGAGCCGGGCTCCTAGCATCATACTTATGTACGATACTAGGAGTCCCTGCCTCGCTGCAGGACAACTGTCCCGTACTGTAATCATGTTTTCAGTACGGGACAGTTGTCCTGCAGCGAGGCAGGGACTCCTAGCATCGTACATAAGTATGATGCTAGGAGCCCGGCTCCCTGCACTGTGTTCGGTCCGGTACTTGCGGCCGAAATACGTCCGTCAATTACGGACGTAATTAGTGTGTGTGCACATACCCTAAGAGAGATAACATCTTATTAAATACACTGATGTGAATGTAATAGTTTTTATATAGTTACCATATATATTATTTTTATATTATATTATAAATTGCTCGTCATTTATAATGCCTCACGCATATGACCGTAGCTGTGTGCACTGTCTGTGATGACGGCCCAAGGAGTGTCATCCGCGGGCTGCCCAAACTTTGTGGACCATGCACAGACAAGAGTGCATTGAGCTTAATGAGCCCAGGCCGTAAATGCGGCCCGTAAAATTACATGTCTTATTTTTTTTGTGGTTTGGGCTCCGAGCTATGCACAGACCGTGGAGTCCAAGGTCATGTGCATTGGCCTGTAAGATATACTGTGCCCTATACTATCCGCAATTGCGGCTCTGCAACTGTGTATAGTAGGCAGACCCAAACGCACAGTCGTGTATATGGGGCCAAAGCATTCTCTAGATTTTGTCAATGCATGCTTTCCATATTTTCCCTCTCACAAGGTGTGAAGTTATCCCAGTGTGAAGATGTCCAACATACGACTGGCAGAAGATACATACAATTTCAGACTGGTGCATTATTCAATTACATCCTCACTCCAAGCTCTCTCCTTGGAATTATTGTCAAATGAATCATTAGTCATACCACTAAACATTAAAAATCAACAATGAAATCTGTTCCAACAAGTTTCAGCTTATAACAGAAAAGGCTAAATTCCCAAATGCCAAGGTCATTTCATTCCTTGTGCAATTACAGGGCTGGAATTGGATTTTTATGCAAACAAGGTGAGGGATGAAATGAACTGAATACTCGCTCCAGCCAACACATTGTGACCTCTAACATGGAATGGGCTCGCTTGCTCTGGGCTGCTTTTAACAGGAGATTGGTGCATTAATTCCCCTTGTAACATTCTCTAATGCAGATTAAAATCACGCTGCATTACTTGCCCCATGCGCATGCACATATTATATAGATTCAATAAAATATATACAAGTAATATAACATGTTTGTAAAACTCTGTCCTGTGAGCTATAAAGAAAAAAGGGTAGTTAAAAGAGTAGTAGAGAAGGTTTATGGGCAAAGTATTGGCTGCATATTAGGACTTATTCACATGAACGTGGAAATCGGCCGTCACACACCTCCATAAAAAAAAAATAATCAATGTACTTCTATGAGACTACTTACACAGCCGTTGTTTTAACGGACCGTGAAAAAAAAATAGAACGTATCTGCAGTAAAATTGCTTTAGCCGGATACCAGTGAATTTGGCATTTAGCCCATTTTTAACGTATATAACAGTAAAAGTTTAATTTTAATCGCTCTTTCAGGCAGTATTTTCCTAGATCAATTTGAACGAATACTCTATTTACCATATTATTAGTGTAACATTTATGACATATCCACAGCATATCTTCAGAAAAAGCGTGGAGAACAGCAGCACACGTCTCCCAAGTTTCAATCAATAAGTTATTTTATTGGTCAAACATCCAGTAAAACATGGCAACGTTTCGACCCTGGACAAGTGGAGGGTCTTTCTCAAGCCTAAAGAAAGACCCTCCACTTGTCACGGGTCGAAACGTTGCCATTTTTTACTGGATGTTTGACCAATAAAAGAACATATTTATTGAAATTTGGGAGACGTGTGCTGCTGTTCAACCATGCTTTTTCTGAAGATTACATTACGTCAGACTGGGTTTGTCTGATTTTACAGCGTGTCACCGCTCCTGATATCGGGATTTGTGCTGCTTCAAATATTGCATTTTTTGGATTATATCCACAGGATATGTCATAAATCTCAGATAGTTGCGGGTCCCACACCTATCTCCAGAACGGGGGCCCAAATAATACAACTTACATGTGCCTTATGACTCTTCCTGTACTTTTAGTTTACAGCGTTCACTCGTTAGAGCAGAAGCTTATGCTCCAGAGCTGCTCTTCTAGGCATTTTGGAAGCGGAATCACTCGCCTGCATATACAAAATCACTGCTCTCCTCCCTCTCTGTGTGTTAATCTTGTGTATGGTTCTCCCTTAGTCTTGCCCGCTATCCCTACTGAGCAAGCCCGCAATTAAAAATTCTGTCACGGCTTACTACAAACTGCCAGGAGGTCAACATTCTCTGTAGTGTCAGAGTGTGGTCCGCTACTAAGGAGGATGCAGCAAATATAGGGAGACTGAATATAAACTTTAACCCTTTCTGGGTATCTTAGATGCCCCAGTCTTCTAAAAGTGGCACCTCCTCAACAACCAGTTTTACTATCACAATGTTATCTCAGGTACTGTTTGCCGAGCTAATGCTGAAAAAAATAAATATATATATATAGTTTTCAGCAGTTTAACTATTCTTAATCCTTTTTATTCACTACGTAGATGATATTAGAAATGCTGCTGGCATCATACGGGCGATTTACACACAGATTAACCCCCTGAATCATTATCACTAACAGAACACTTACAATACAATAAAAAGGCACGATTTCTCTATGATGTAAATTTCACTTCTTAGCTATAGAGGGGGCAAGGCAAGGAGCATGCCATATAATATGCCATCATTCTAGCTCTGTGGTCCATGGCTTTACCTCTTGATTGTGGAGGGAGCAGGAAATACAGATGTCGTCATTTCACAGTCTCGGATTGTGAACCGTGATCTACGCAGAAGACCCTTTACTGTAGAAACTAAAGATAACAGGTCTTTTAAAGTGTTTTACATTAAAGGCCCAACGACTGCAGTTGTTCTGCTACTGTGTCCCTATGACAAAACTCTGTGAATCTTCATCGAACCAGTCTGCCAATGACAAAGCTGAACGTTGAAAGCATAGAAAAAGAGTTGTCATAGGAGCAAAGAAGCTCCAGAGTTCATAGTACTGACAACTTAACAAAAAAGTAAAAGGGTTTTCTCATGATGATGATCTGCCAACTATGCATAGGAGAGGTGATAAATGTCTGTGGGGGTCCACCCGCTGTAGACAGGTAATAAATCATCATTATGAGAAAACCTATTAAATCTTTACCTTTTACAAATACACTATACAACGGATTAGAAAATACTTCCAGTAGTTCTCTTAAATGGGTCCTCTGGGACAATAACATTGATGGCCTATGCTTGGGATAGGCCATCAATTTTTGATTGGTAGGGGTCCAACCAATTGGAAAGTGGGACAAGCTGCGATACCAGGCAAACTTGATTGTATGAACAAGCTACTGTTCCTAGGTAACCAATGAACGGGATGAGGAGCTTGCATTGGCCCCTTTATGCTGTAATCATATACAGAAAAATCAGAGATATCAAAGCGAATAGTGCCAAATAAACTGAGCTGTGCTACTTGTGTTTAAAAGGAGTTGTCTCACTAAGACATTGCTTTCCATATGCTCTATTATTTCATATGGATGTCATATAGAGGGGGTTCCTGGCTCAGGACATCCCTCTATGAGCCAAATGTCAATAAGTCAATCAGTGGCTCCCACTTTGGCGGACTCGGCTCATCCATGCGCTACATGGAAAGACATTCATTTAATTGGCCGGCATGTTATACTATATTTTCCCTTCAGTGGCCACTGCAGGGAGAAAGAAAGGTTCACTGCAACTTCCCCAGGCGATCACAGCTGATCACTTAGGGTTTCAAATGTCAAACTCTTGGAAGAAGAGGTTGCCATGGTGAGGCAACACCTTAAAAACTGGGTTATCCCTTATGACAGTATCTAATTTTTCTTAGTATTTTCCATGTATTTTCCTAGAGGAAGTGACCTAAACCCATAAATTATCCAGTAATTAATAAAGGAACTTGACATAGTCCATGCTTAAGGTTCTAATGAAGACCTGAGGATAACATCTCATGTAGGAGGAGGGGGGAGTAATATTCTTAATAGTAAAGACAAGAGGGGAAGTGCACAGACTTGAAGCACATAACAGTTGATTCATCTCCAGAAGCGGAGGCGTTTGCATTTACATACTTATGTATACACAGTCTGGCCCACATTCTGTCTTCCTAAAACTGCTTCATTGTGTTACAATTTCTAAATGATAATGTCACTCAGAGTGACTAACTAGAAAATCTGCAGTGAAAATTCTCCCAGCCCTTCAGGCCCACATGTTTATAGGGCAGTGATTCTAGAACTTACTGACCGTTTAATACCATTCTACTTAATTTGTAAGGCCAAGGGATGAACGGGGTTAAAACCAGAAATGCTTTCTCAGCAAGGCTTAAACAATAGGAAATCTCTGAGAAATAAAGGACATTCAACCTCAACGTTTCCCTATAGACATCATGGTCTAAATTCTTGTGATTGTCGCAAAACTTTTTACCTTATAGAGAAACATAGAGGTTGTACATGAGTCGAAGTAATGGTAGGAATACATTGCCTAACAACCAGTCTTTTCAATGGGGTTGTCAGACAACATGTCCCTAGCAACCAGTCTGTCTTACAGGCTAAATTTTTCTGCTGTGTGTGAACAAAGATTTGAAAACCCCCGCCACATGCATTGTACTGTAAATTGCCACAGATTTGCAGTGTGGAATCTGTATTGCAAATGCTCAGCAATTCTGCCACGTCTGAACATCCACTTAGGGGTCCGAAATCACAAATTCATGCGGTTAAAATGCTGGCCTTATCTGACCACTAGATGGCAGTAAAATGCAACAAAAAGACATTCCATTTAATTCTCGAATACGATAAAAACGAAACAAAATAAGGGTGTGTGTTTTTGCGCACTGTGTAACTGAATTACTTTTTTTATTCTGAAAATCACTTAAAAAAAAAGAAAGAAATAAAAGCGCATACTTCACTGTGGATTTCTCCAGTTGCCATCTATTGTGAGAAATGCAGCGTTGTACAGCTAAAGACAGAGATAAATGGTTTGCTATGATACGAATGGGAAATCACGAAAGCTAGCCAGTGAAATAAAGCTAACAATTCAATATGAATGAGTCCAATTGTAACTGCACAAAATGTTCTTTTTCCTAATTACCAAAACCAAGAATTAAAAGTTGTTGATTTTTTTAATTTAAAAACACATATCCAAAATGTAATAAATGTGGCACCGCCTATATAAACAACACAGGCCAGTCATACAAAATCTACATTTCAGATTTCCATGGATCTGGACAAAAAACATTCCATGTCACTGAACATAAAAATGCTGTAGTTGTTCTGTAAAAGGCGTAGTTCAGATACACTGCACCCAGTATTGCCCCCCCATTAAAGTGGTTGTCTCATCAACCACTTTCAGATCTGCTGCTCGTCTAAGGCAATCCCGGCAAACAGCTGATGTAATTTCAATAGCAACCTACTAATACTACATCCGGCCGTGGCTTCCCCCAGCAAAACCGGTGGTTTGCGGCAAAATCGAGAGGGTGGCTCCTATGGGTGGTCTCTGATAAGGCAACCAGCTTAATGAGGTCATCACTGAACTACGTTGCCCAGCATGGCTAGTTGCCAAGTCGTTTACTGGGGACCTATCAATTCTATTTTGTGAGCTTTTCCTTTACCTTACATCTATGTTGGTGATCTGTAACCTGTAACTTTCCAAGTGAAACTTGTAGCTTTTAGGGCACAATGGAAAAAAAACATGCACAGGTTTTAGGGTATGCTGTATAGGAGAAAGTATGCAGGATGCCCTATCTGTCATGCATAGCACAATCATATAAATGTACTGTTCTGCAGGCTGAGAGGATAACGTTATATTAGAGATGGGCGAAGGAACATGAATGAGACAGAGAGGCTGTGAAGCCCATGATGTGTATTCTAAACAGTTAGGCCTCATTACGCAGCCGTACCCGTAATCATAGGCCGCGATTGCGGCACGGCCGGCCGCCGACAGCCGCCCGCATTTTCGGCCCGTGGTCCCATACGGCCCGTAAAAAGCAAAAGATAGGACATGTCCTATCTTTTGCGGTACACTTCTAAAGGCACGGACACCTATCTGTAGCGTTACGGAAAGGTGACCGCGGCCAATAGAACCGAATGGGTCCATAATTGCGGACAGTATTACAGATTAGCACACGACTGTATTTTTCATCCGTAATTACGGACCCATTAATTTCTATTGGCCAAGGACACCTTTCAGTATTTTTACTGATGGGTGCCTGTGCTGAAAAAAATTATAGAACCTGTTCTATTCTTGTCAGTAATTACGGCACGGACTCTCCCATAGCAGCCTATGGGCGCTTATGTAAATACGGACTGCTACGGAGGTGTATCCGTAAACCGTCTGTATTTACGGAAGCGTTGCTATGTAGCATGTTGGTGACATCAATTGCAGCACACTTTTTTTTTTTACATATCCTTATATATGGATCAAATACTGATGCCTAGGGATCCATATTTACGGATAGATGAAAATATGGTCGTGTGCATGGGGCCTTTATTCATTACTTTCTAATATAATCAGAACGTTTAATACCATATTGATCAATAGGTACAACACCTTTTATCTACTGGTGGTGTCAAGATCAGAATAATTGTAAGACCCCCCTCCCCCCAGCCTCAACCACTGTATTAGTGACTCTGGATATTGGTACTCAGGTAATTCCATTCTAAAGAAAAAAAAGATTTCAAATCCTGTACTGGCAAGCTCTCATTCAGTCACTTGTGCATACTTGTGTGTATTTATTACATAAGGTGGTGGTTACAAAAGATTATATGTATGACATATCAGAAGATCATCTTGAATTATACTGTGAGAAGATTACATAGGTGAAGTCTGATCTCCAGGTCAGAAGGGCTCTATAGGGCATGCAAATACATTTGGTACTGCTCACATTACTCTGTTACTGAAAATCCAACACAACCTCCTAAGCAAACTAAAAAGAAAAGAAAAGGAGAGTATAGTTAGGGAAAGGAAGGAAGTATAATAAAATAAAGAGAAAGGATTGAGAAATATAAATGACAGACAGGAATGGAATGTAAAAGAAGGCTAGAGAAACGGATAAAAAGTACAGAGAAGGGGAAAGGATAAGTAAAAAGAAAAAGGGGAGAAAAAATAGAAAGTATAGGAAAGGAAAAGAATAAGAGTATGGAGTTAAGGAAGGGAAAGCATAAGAGGGGAAAGGAAACAAACAATAGAAAGAATAAAATTAAATGTGGGAAGGAAAAGATATAGAAAGGGAAAGATGGGAAAGGATAGAAAGGAAAGGGAAAAAAAGAGAAAAAGGACCGGAAAAATACAGGAGAGGAATGGAAGGGCACAGGACAGTGGACACACAAAAAATTATAACTGAACATTGAATTATTCTGCTATCATTTAAGTCAGATATGGGATCGCATACTAAAAAAATAAATGTGCTGATGATGCAGAAAAAAAGAGTCTCCAGGGGCGCTGCTGCATAGGTAGGTGGGTGGGTAAAGTCCCGTTCCCAGCAGGACGCAGACAGGTCTGCGTCCTGCTGGGAACGGGTTTTTACCCACCCACCTACCTATGCAGCAGCGCCCCAGGAGACTCTTTTTTTCTGCATCATCAGCACACCTTCTGCGGTTTTCCCTGGAACACCGGCGCAGAGTCCTGGCAGCAGCAGCAACCATTCTCTCAACTGTTTGTCGTCCACATACCCTAGGTGAGCACCAATTTGGACATTTGGTATTTGCACCTCTGTTGCCCGGGTAATCTACACTATGTGGCGCTGTGTTTTCTATCTCCTATCTAAAAAAAAAAAAAAAAAATGAATCCCCAGAACAATGATGTTCTGACCGATAAAATGGCACATTGACTGATTGAGATCTGACCATTTATCCATAAATGAATACAATATTAACTTGTAAGACAAGGTTATAAAAACAGCCGAGTTCTACTGTTCTGCTCATCCGCTTCTAGAAAGCATATATAATCCAGGTCTAGCTTCATCTAGGCCACCCTGTAGTAAATATTATACTCCCATTACAATTTTATGGAAAGATCAACTTTTCTTTTCTGCCAGCGCTAAATGCTTCTCTGAGCATAGACGAGATAACTCACATCCATTATGTTCTAGGAAGATTTCTGCTTCAGACATTTCCTACAGGAAAACTACAGTTGTGGAAGCAGGTCTGCAGACTACTCAGTCATGATCACGCTCCTTCTCTTGTATGGACGTGCCCTGGACATGATAGAGGGAATGGGGTGAGCCCACCATTGGTAAATATTATTTTTAATTCAACATGGCAGTCAGCGTCCTCCTCCATACAAGAGGGTAAGTAAGGGTAACTTCCATACTATAATGTTTAAAGACGCCTGGAAGAAGTAAATTCGTAACGGTTTATTTGTCCATTCAGTCGATGGGTGAAAAACTTTTGCAGATGTCATATTTTGCATTGACATCACATTAAGATAAATCATGGCATTTGTTTTATGCTTCGCTGGCTTTTCTGTCCTAGGATGTGAGGACACAGAACATCTTCTACACAATAGGCTGGGCATAGATGTATGCTTAGCTATGTGGTTTTTTACATAAAAGAAGCATTTGAGCTCGATTCCTGCTGTGTTGGCACATGGCGTACTTTGGGTACCTGGAAAACTGTAAGGAGTCACCTTAATCTTACTTCCACATAGGTTTCATGTAATGATTTATATTCTCATGGCCTACTTTATACTACAGCACACAAAGTGCCATTGTAGCAATGCAGAGCGGAGATAAACATATATCCTATAGGGGAAAAACTGCTCAACCCATTATCAAGGCCCATAGAGCCATACCTATGTATTGTAACTGGCAGACAGTGTGATGTCCGTTAGACCATTTGATTGTGTTACAGGGAAAAAGATTAAAAAGCGTCAGGACAATAACTAATAATTACTGAAATGAGCGAAGGCCACACTCACACTTTATAATTTTATTTAGCAAAATATCACTCAAGAACAAATCTTGGCGGCCTAGGCTATAGTCTCTGATGGTTTATTTATCTCCACTGTGTCCATGGTCCTACATAGAACCCTTCTTATCAGTTGATGTATACAAGTGAATCAGCACCTTTAGGCTACATTCACACGAGCGTGTCCGTTTTGCATGCGCAAAAAACGGAGCGTATTTCCTGAATTTCATGTCCGTGTGCCAGTAGGGTGTGTTGCGTATGGTATCAGTGTGCTTTGCATGTGGCATCCGTTTTTCACGTCCGTGCAAACACCTCCTTTTTTAGTTTCTCTATTTCTTAGCAACTGATGCGTGAAACACGAACAGCAGTCGGATGTCGTCCATGTGCGGTCAGTGTTTTTCATGCATTATAATGGGCGACCATTTCCGCAAAAACAAGCAATATAGGACATGCAGTGAGTTTCCCGCAACGTACACTCGCTGCGTGAAAACTCACGCATGTCTGAATAGCCCCATTGAAATGCATGGGTCCGTGTGTGCTGTCAGTTATTTCAACAGACAGCACACAAACAAGGAACACGCTCATCTGAATGAGCCCTTAATATTAGGTCCCATCAGCTCTTAGGGACTGAAATGGTAAATGGAATAAAATAGAAAGTCGAGTCCAGAAGTATTTGGACAGAGACACAATTTTCATGATTTAGCCTCTGTTCAAGATGCAATTAAAGTATAGACTTTTTGCTTTAATTCAAGGTTTTTAACAAAAGTATTGCATTAACCGTTTAGGAATTAGGCTCTGTTCATACTGTGTTTGGCATGTAGGCCGGTAAAAGATCCAGGCGTATACACCAGACATCATAGCTCTCCGTTTCACAGGACAAATGAGTTTCCATTCGGCCTCTGTTGGGCTGTTATATCTTTTTTTTTTGCTGTATAGTAAAACATCTTCGTCTGAATAGAAAAATCTTTTTCTATGCAGAGGCATCCCACAAGAAAAACATATACCACCCAGTATATGCTTTTTTAACATGGGAGCCTATGGGCAGTGTATGCCACTTTATATCTAGACAATGGCATACATCAGAGCCTTCAGTCAGAGGTATATGTCGGGCTCTGACGTGATGTAAACCGAGCCTTAGGGCCTGTTCACATCAGTGTTGCCCTTCCGTTAAGGGGTTCTGTCTGAGGTTTCCGTCGGGTTAACCCCTCAACAGAAACGCAAAACGGAAGCCTAAGCTTCCCTCACCATTGATATCAATGGTGACGGAAACATTGCTAAAGGCTTACGTTTGTCACCGTCGTGGCAGGGTTCCGTTGTTTTGATGGAATCAATAGTGCAGTCGACTGCGCTATTGATTCCATCAAAAACGACGGAACCCTGTCACAACGGTGACAGACGGTAACCATTAGCTAGGTTTTCGTCACCATTGAGTTCAATGGTGAGGGAAACGGAAGCTTAGGTTTCCGTTTGCCTTTCTGCTGAGGGGTTTACCCGACAGAAACCTCTGATGGAACCCCTCAGCGGAAAGGAACGGTGATGTGAACATAGCCTTACAGCCACTTTTTACATAGTCCCTTCTGTTTTTATGCTCAAAAGTAATTGAACAATTGACCGATAAGCAGTTTTATAGCCGGATGTTGCCGGTTCCCTCCTTTTTTGATGACAAATGAAGGAGATAAAAGGTCTAGAGCTGATTCCAAGTGTTTAATTTGCAATTGATAGTTGTTCATGAGAACTCTCAATATGCGATCCAAAGGAGAGTCATTGTAAGTGAAGCAGGACATCATTATGCTGGAAAACTAAACAAACCTAACAGAGATGGCAGAAACTTTAGGGGTGGCAAAATCAACAATTTAGTACATTTATAAAAATAAGAAATGCAGTGATGAGCTCAGCAACACCAAAACGGCTGGAAGTCCACGGAAGACAACTAAATATTCGCAGAATTCTTCCCTTGGTAAAGAAAAACCCATTCACAATATCAAGCAAGTCAAGAACACTTTCTCCCTTCCATCCCTTCTCCTCAGTAGTCACAGTAGTGTATCCCTCTCACCCACAGTAGTCACAGCAGTGCCCCTATCACAATATGCTTGCCTTTCACATGCTCCCGAGATATGCCCTACCCTGGAAAAAAATTACGTGTGAGCAGCCATCTGATGGATGCGGGTCTGTACTCTCGGCCACCTCATGACTAAGTAGGACTTAGGTCTAGAACAGGGCCCTGTGAGCTAAGTGCGGGTCCCAGAGGTGGGACCGACATCTATCGAATATTCATATCTTGTGCATATGCCATAACTGTCCGAGATAAGAAAATCCCCTTAAGAAATTTCCTACCTTAAAAAATGTAAATATCTTTAATGCTCCTTTAATGACTATCTTTGCTTATCTGTATCATTTTCAATTGCCTGACACCCCTAGCCTTGCTGTAAGCATTATACTTCAAAGTCATCACATGATAAAAGGTAAGCTATTTGAATTGTGAAATAAAAACAAAAAGATTAAATCATGAGAAGGTGAACAAAGTCTTTCCATCCCAGTAGAATAAAAGGTGGCAGTTACATCATGGGTGTTATGACCCGCGGGTTGTGGACCCACTGGACTACTCCACCAGTTTGGCGTCGGGCCACCTCTATGGGTATTATCTAAGTAGCCTCCCTGGTCTTTACCCTTTAACCCCCATATGGGGATCAGGGCTTAACTGCGGGGAGGCTACCAGGCCGGTACCTCTTGGTTCCTCTGATGAGAGCAGCGGCTGGCCCAGCAGACCAGGATACTACGGTGTAGCAAACCGAGGTTACAGGTACTGGCAGATGGTACCCTGGCAGATGAAAGCGGATCAAATGACAGTTCATATTAGGCAGGAAGCTTCAGACTCGTCACATATAGTTTGGTGCAGACTGGCAGTACACAGCGGGATGCAGGCCGGTAGCGGATCGCTGGACAGAGGCTGGTGGCGGATAGCTGGCTACAGTTTGGTAGCAGATAACTGGATACTGGCTGATAACCGGTAACTGGATACAGGATGAAAACAAATAGCAAGTGCGAACCAGAATCAGATGTAAACAGGGACCTTTGCAGGACACAACTAGGTTGCAACAAATATGCTCAGGCACCAGGTGAATAGTGGAGGAGCTTTTAATAGTCCAGGAGCAAACAGAGATTGACAGATGAGATTTTGAATTGCATGCGCGCTGGTCTTTTAAGAGGTGGCTGGAGCGCACGTCCTAGGAAAAATACGTCTGTGAGCATGGGAAGATTCACACAGCATACGCTGTTGGCCAGAACAAGCAGCAAGACCAGGCTGCCGGCGGGGAAGGCTCGAGACCCGCCGGCAGAAACGGCACCCACCACTGGTGTTACAATGGGCCATTTAAAAGTCTAATTTAAGAGTCCTTTGAAAGCAAAAGAGTAAAAATGTGTTTCCTAGCTATGAAAAAAAGAGAGAAAAAAAATATGCATGCTGTAAAATGAAGACCATTTAAATTCACTTGATAGTTTCTTCAGATATTAAAAATCGCAGGAACAGCGTTACATGAGCTGCCAAATAAACTTTAAGTGCTCATTATCGATAAAATGGTATTCGCTCATCATTTGGCAATTTCTGTACTAGCTGACATTCACAGGCAGAAAGTTCAATTGCAGTTCTGGTCCCAAATGAGGATAACCAAAAGTAATAAGGAAAATCATTGAAAAGAAAATGCATCCCCCAGATTATTTGCGGTACTGTGATTAGGATAAGTCATTACCAAGTCATTACAAAGCACAGCAAATAAATTGCCAGGTTGTTATCTAAAAGACTGCAATGCTTCAGCTTTTCTACAGTTTGATTGACCAAAGATACCGGAGAGCAAATACGTGATCGCTTTTAAAGGTCTTCTAGCAATCATAACAAATCATCTTAGGTCAGCACAATTTACACTAAAGCATATAAATAAGGGATTGCAGAAACGCGAGGAAATGCTGCAGTTTCCTCCATACGCCCTGTACTAAAGGTAATAATGGCTACATCAGTCTACAGAACACATTCAATTTAACCACCCAATCAGTATATACTAAAGCGAATGTTGCATTATTTTTTTATGGAGTCTTGCATTTTCAGTATTGAATTTTATAAATCACTATAGTAAAGTACTAGGCCAACCAGAAAAAACAAACAACCAGACTAAACTTTATTCCACAATGCCTCAATCGGAGTCTACACATTACTTCTGAATACTGCAGGGGTATTTTGGCCATCCCGTCTGCAGCTTCATATTTACCTGAATTATTTGGTCATGTAGCCAATAACCACTAAGGGCTCATGCACACGACCGTAGTGGTGTGCACGGCCCGTGATTTATGATTCGAACGGCCGCGGAGTGTCATCCGCGGGCCACCCGCAAGAAGCGGGCCGTGCACATGGCCGTGTGCATTCATTTCTATGAGCCTGGACCACAAAATACAGCCGTAATGAGTTTCTTAATGGACAACTGGGCGTGTTTTACGTTTTCACCAAGTGGGCGTTGTGGAGAGAAGTGTATGATGCTGACCAATCAGCGTCATACACTTCTCCCCATTCATTTACACAGCACATAGTAATCTTACTAGATCACTATGTGCAGCCACATACACACACATTAACGTTACTCAAGTGTCCTGACAGTGAATATACATTACCTCCAGCCACGACGGGATGTTTATTCAGAATCCTGACACTTCGCTAACGTTGGTGTGAGATTTACAGCAAGGCAAGCGTAATCTCGTTTTAAATAACAGTTTACAGCGTAATCTCGCGAGATTGCGCTTGCCTTGATGTAAATCGCACACAAAAGTGTCAGGATTCTGACTAGACATCACATCCTGGCTGGAGGTAATGTATATTCACTGTCAGGACACTTGAGTAACGTTAATGTGTGTGTATGTGGATGCACATAGTGATATAGTAAGATTACTATGTGCTGTGTAAATGAATGGGGAGGAGTGTATGACGCTGATTGGTCGCTGATTGGTCAGCGTTATACATTCCTCTGTACAACGCCCACTTGGTCAAAAAGTAAAAAAACGCCCAGTTGTCTATTAAGAAACTCATTAGCATAAAGCTAAAATAGGTCATAACTCCGTCAAAATGGATTTTTCTAAATAAAAAAAACACTGCTGTAATCTACATTACAGCGCCGATCACATTATGTACAAGACAGGCCACTTATAATGTGGTGACAGATCCTCTTTAAGGCACTCCAAGTGCTGCTGCACCATGTTCTTCCCTAGAAGCAATGCTTCTAGGGGAGAATACATCAGTACTACAGCATGCGATAGAGCAGACAACAATTTTTTCTTGCACACTCTACAAGTTTCTGTAAGACAAAAATCCCTGAGTGACTTCATGTAAAATTGGAGGCACATGGGAGGTACACTATGGGCTTATAAAATTCGATGGGCTCTGTATTCCAGATCCGTACCACATGGAACCATGATGTGCATGAGGCCCAAAAAGAAACAAAATACTTTTTTTAGTTTATTTTTAAATGTGTACATGAAATTTATATATTTTGATACATAGCTTCCAAAAGTCAAAATGTATCAAAAAAGCAGTCTATTACAAATAGTGGTTTTGTTACCTTGCAGATAAAGTAACAAATGGGTCCATATTTTGTTCATTTATATAGTCATATTTTTAGGGTTAATAATATTAAAGAAATAGGCTGTGCTGTATAGAAAATAAAATTAAAGGTTATATTCTCACCAGATATATCCATTCTTCGATATTACAGGTTTAAATTCTTCCAAAACTTTGGCACTTACCGGTTATTTTGATTGTCGGGCATTCAATGCCTCCACAAAACTGCCTCAAATTGTGAACAGTTGACTGCAACCAGTACTTTCTGAAGGATATGAGGCCCCCAGTAATGGGAGGAGGGGGGGGGGGGTATGAGAACTCCTAAATCCTCTGTTCTGTGCTGCTGAATTGCCAAGGCTTCACACAGCACTGCTGCTTGTTCGGCTATAGTTTGGGTCCATTTAGCGGCCTCGGTTACTACTTTAGGGCATTTACATGTTCTGGTGACAGGTTCACTTTACTGTGTATGGTAATGATGCATCAGAAGAAGAACATTTTCATCAATTGCATGAAGGCAAACACATTATTTCAACCAATTCTTTTAATTTGCTATTTTGAAGTGAGGCATTAAACATTTATAGGCCACCTGTTTTCTCATCTCTGACAATCTGCTCTCAAAAGTTTTAGCCAACTGGAACAATTACTAAAGGTTTAACTAAAATGTTTCTTTTTAGAACTTGATTACATTTTAAAGAGAACTCCTCCAATGTGTATAAACCTGCTCACGTCAGATGCTTGGGAACCGGATACAAGTAGTCTATGGCATTTGTCCATTCATTTCCCGTAGGCCTCCCTTGGTTTCACTGGGAGGAGACGCTGTCAGCCCATTATATTATACGACCCGATCACGTTTCTCCTAAGGGCTTGTCCACACGTAACGGATTTGCTGCGTATTTTCCATCCGGAATTGCGGACGGAAATACGCAATGGAATACAGAAGAAGCAAAGTGGGTGAGATTGAACAGATGTCATCCACATGCTGTGGAGCAATTCATCCAGAAATTCATCTGCCGTGTGTAATTTTAGTTCTGCAGCATTTCAATTACTGCTGCGGAAAGTGGACTGTTTTCCTGCAATTTTCTGCATAAATATCACCATCATGTAGGCTTGAAAAAAAACACAGCAAAATTCACACTATTTTCCGCAGTAAAAAAAACGCATAAAATACTGCAGATTTTTCGCAGCAGATTGTCTGCAAGCTTATGCGAAAATGTTGCAGAAATTTTCTGCAGCAAATCCGTTACGCGTGGACAGGACCTAATTAAAGCCATAAAACGAAAGGGTATGGCATGCTTTAGCCCCGTCATTCTAGTGACTGGTAGGGGTCTTGAGTGGACCGCCACTATTAGGGCTTGTCCACACACAACGGAATTGCTGCAGAAAATTTCTGCAGCAATTCCATTGAAAAATTTAGACATTCCGCTGCGGCAAAAACGCACCATCTTCTGCTACTTTTACGGCAGAAAAAGGTGCGTAGTTTTCTGCATTTTTCACAATGTTAGGAGACAGAGACATCTCCTCTGAAAAACGCAGCAATTGAGTCCACTTTCCGCAGCAGGAATTGACATGTTGCGGTTCAAAAATTACGCACCGCAGGTCAATTTCTGCTCGGAAATTTTAGCGTGTGGATGAGACTTGTTGAATCTCATCCACTTTGCTGCTACTGTATTCTGCTGCGTTTTTTCCGGCCGGAAAAAAAGCAGCACTTCCGAAGCGTGTGGACGAGCCGTTACAGTCATGTCTTAATTGGAACAGAATTTTCTGCACAAAAATCAACATTTATTCATACATGCCAGTCTATGAAGGTCTTCTTTTCCATTCCAGCAAAGTTTACAGTCTGGTCATCTTGGACCAAAAGTAATGGCAGATATCTGTATTCATTTATATACAGTTTATTTTGAAATTCTCAAAATGCAGAAAAATGTGACCTGCAACTTTTACGTCTGTTTGCGACCTTGAAAACCCCAGACCACCAAGCAAATCTATATGAATTCTAACTAGTAATGGTAAATTACCTCTGTTCCCTCACATCTTTTACAGTTAAAACACATTGGGGGGGGGGCGACTTAAAAAAACATTTTTATGCCAGTTTTCCAGTGTAGAAAAATCGCAACTGGAACAAAATATGTAAATTTAGGGACTTTTTCAGTACACTCACCACCATTTAACAGAGTGGGCGGAGCTTAGTGGAATGGCCATGATGACTATAATTTATGCCAGAAGCTGGCATTTATTATAGCAGGAATTTAATTAAATGGACAGCCAGTGATATGACAAAATTATTAAGAGGCGTGCCCCAGCTAGATGCTTATTAAGACTGGCATGTGAAATGTCAGTCTAAAAAAAAACTCACATGATATTTAAAAAAAATAAAATCACTATTAGGGTCAGTTCACACAGAGTTTCTTGACATGTCTTGACGCGAAAACCGCGTCGAAATCCATGCCAAAAAACAGCCGAAAATGGCTCCCACTGATTTCAATGGGAGGCGGAGGCGTTTTTTTCCCGCGAGTGGTCGCGGGCGAAAAACAGCGTGAAGGCATTGCAAAATCTGCCTCAAAATTCCAAGTGGAATTTTGAGGCAGATTTTCTGCCTGCAAAAAACTCTGTGTGAACCCAGCCTTAGACTATTTAGATAACTATAAAGAAAAGGAATCTATGGCAGCGAGTGAGTGTACAGACTAGGTTAAAGTGAATGTCCATCCTTGAAGAGCATTATGCTTTTATAATCAAAATAGATCCAAAATTCTGTGCTGATCAATTTTCACATATATCTCTATAGGGATTCATTTTTATTTATTTTTTCTGATACCAAGCTTAAAATTGTCTCTCTTCAGTCACCACTAGAGGGAGCTAAGGTGCACGCTGTTTATACATTGAACTAAATAAAAAAAATATGAAGCAAGTTCCTAAACTCCTCCTAGTGACTTCATGTCTATGCAGGGAATTTGGAAGTCTGTATAAAAAAAAAAAACTACAACAGAGCGCCCACCCTTATTAACTATTTCAAGACCACAGGTTAATTCACATGCTTTTAATTAGTTTTTTTTTGTATTTTTAATAATCAATTTTGTTTTTACTTTTACAATCTCCTGCGGTTGGAGGCAGTTTGGATTAGGGATGTCACGTTACCAGAATTTGTACTTCGATACCGATACCTCGTGTAGTATTGCGATACTCGATACCAAAAAGATACTTTGCCAACAATAAAAAAAAAAGTTCTTCCATTTCTGATGTAAGGCACGTGGTGTGATGAATTTTGAACCTCCATGTGCCTCACATTAACCGTAATTAACCGCATTATGTACCTCAGTCATAATGGACAACATTGGGTTAATGTGTGAGGTATACGATGGGGTTAATTACTATTAATGTGAGGCACATGGAGGTACAATAATTCATAACACCTTGTGCCTCACAATAATAAGTGAAAGAAAGCAGATTTTATTTGATTTTTTTTTAACAGCATAAACATCATAAATTACGCTATAAATTTGGTATTACGGTAGCGACGATACAGAATAGGTGTATATTTTATGTATTAAGACTTTCATTTTAATGCTTATTGTAAAAAAGTGCATGTATTTTTTGTACTTTTTTCTTTAACATTACTTAATTTTTTTTTTTACTTTAATGTACTGGTACAAATCTATACATATATCAGAGATTTCTATGATCCCCACCATTCGAACGGGGCTGTGGCTATGTAATACAGCCATTGCCACGCTCCTGACAAGTGTGCGCGCGCGGTCAGCATGAGTTGATGCATCCGGCGCGGGCACTAATGAATGTCGGCGCTGGTCCTGAAGACTGAGAACATGGGGGTGTTTTGCAGTGCGTCTGCCATGTTCTCGGTCTTCAGTGCCGGCGCTCAATAGTGCAGCGTTGGTTGCATTACCTCATGCTGACCGAGAGTGCACAGTTGTAAGGAGTGGGCAATAGCTGTATTACAGCCACAGCCCCGCGCTAACTACATTCATGTGTTACAATACTAAGCTGTGCGGCCACACAGCTTAGTACCGAAAAACATGAATTAACGATATTGAACCGTTTGAGGGTGCACGGCATCGAAATAGTATCGATATTTCGATGCATCGTGCAACCCTAGTTTGGATACCATAATCTGTGGTAGCTCAGCATCCATCTTCTGGCCATTAGATTACGATCAGTGATCTGCATGCAGAGGAATGCTGGAAAGACACAGATAATGTCCTCCCTGTATGCTTCCTGCAGTCGGGTCTCACTGCTAAACACTGGGATTTTTATGTGACAGCGAGATGATCACCTCAGCTCCCTATTCCTCCAGGAGGATTGGACTGACAGTGTCAACCTGATCTCATTAATAGCCGAGCGCTATACAGCACGATCTGCCATTAAAGACAATCAAAAAAGTTTACGATCTAGCTGCACAGGGCATCGGCAGTTGGAATGTAAATATACGGATTGTGGTAGTCTAGGGGTTAAGATACATGAAGAAATTAATTAGCACAAAAATTTAGGACCAAACGTCAACATAGTATTAAAAGGTGCAAATTTACAAAACACATGCAGGAATATTTGTTACAAATAAGTTTGTTCTTGGACACAGAGCAAAGCAGTATCACTCCAGATTGTAGAAAAGGATGTATCGGACATTCTCAAAAAATTCACTTGCTAAAGAACGCCGCGAGCCCAAACAAATAACACATGTAATACAAGCTTCTGTTCATGCAGCATACTTCAGTCAATGGGATCTTTATGAAGCCACGGTGCTTGTAGTCAAATTGCTTCTACACTGGGTGGATGGCTGAGAAGTTATGATGTGCTGACAGCTGTCATGATGGTCTATGTTAGCAGGGCAATTATTTCACTTTCAGAGCCTCCTGGGCAGTGTCAAGCAATTCCCTGTTGACTTGCAAGATTATCAGAACATTTCCAAACCGGTTCCGAATCGGACTTGAATAACAGATCTACATAGCAGGTTTTTTTTTTTTCTGTTGAGACAGCTGCCATGACGAGATCTACTGGTGCAACTTCATGCTATTTTCTTACTGCAAGAGTATGAGCTTGTTAAAGCAGCGCAACATTGTAGCCCCAGCGCTACAATTACTAATGTGCAAAGGCTTAAAAGTGTTTATGTTGCAGCTGGAAAATCTGAAGACCAACGCTCAAGTCCTCTCGACTTCACAGCACAATCCTGAAAATATGCTGAGCTTCCCATTTTCTGAAAAGCCATAAGAAATCCCTTTACGAGATATAAAACTTTATCACTTAAAATACAGCCATTTTAAATCAATAGGATCTTGACAACGGAAAGTGTATTTTCTCTTTCTCCTTGACAAAACATTCATTTTACCAAGTTTGTTGTGAAGTCTTATTTAACTTTTAAAGTAGAACTTTACTCAGCAAGAAAAAAAAAAAAAATCACTAATCTATTAAAAATAAAAACGTAGATATAACATGTATTGTAATTTGTACAGCTGCATTGATGCATCGGATGGTTGGCGCATGATGTTCTATAACAAC
This sequence comes from Rhinoderma darwinii, assembly GCF_050947455.1. Taxonomy (NCBI): domain Eukaryota; kingdom Metazoa; phylum Chordata; class Amphibia; order Anura; family Rhinodermatidae; genus Rhinoderma; species Rhinoderma darwinii. The sequence continues at coordinate 156,742,800 of NC_134691.1, read as the reverse complement.
TAAAAACGATGTCCCATTAGTGCAACCCCTATTTATTTTCCAGGGTGGGTCATCTGATGGTAATAGGATTGCCAGGGGTCAGGCTGCTAGTACTGCCCATTATTCAGGAAGCTGCAGCAACACTGAAGGAGAAATGTAGTATTGCATGGTGCTCATCTATTTCAATAACTTAATGCTCTTGCCGAGACCTCCAGAGCAACAGCCACCCTTTGTAGCAGCCCTAATCTCTGGCTAATATAATGACCCTAAGCCTTAAAAGGAAATGTGGAAAGGGGTTGCTATTATAAGATGAACCCTTTAACCCCTTAGTGACCAGCCTATTTTAGGACTTAAAGAGGCTCTGTCACCACATTAGAAGTGCCCCATCTCCTACATAAGGAGATCAGCGCTATAATGTAGGTGACAGCAGTGCTTTTTATTTAGAAAAACTATCTATTTTCACCACGTTAGGAGCGATTTTAGCTTTATGCTAATGACTTTCTTAATGCCCAAGTGGGCGTGACCAATCAGTGTCATACACTTCTCTCCATTCATTTACTCTGTACATAGTGACACTGCGTTGTTCGCTATGTGCTGTCTTATACTGACATATTAACGTTACTGAAGTGTTTAGACAGTGAATAGACATTCCTTCCAGCCAGGACGGGATGTCTATTCACAATCCCTGCACTTAGTTAACGTTTGTTTGGTACTTACAGCAGAGCAAAGCGTAATCTCGCTGTAACCGGTCATACACTTCTCACTGTTCCAGCCCAGCTTCTTTCACTGCACAATCACACTGTAACAATGGGCTGCAACAATGGGAAGTGTATGACGCTGATTGGTCAGAGTCATACCCTCCTCTGTACAACGCCCACTTGGTAAAAAGTAAAAACACGCCCAGTTGTGTATTAAGAAACCAATCAGCATACATCTAAAATTGCTCATAACTTGCTCAAAAATAATAGTTTTTCAAAATAAAAACCACTGATGTTCTCTACATTACAGCGCCAATCAGACTATGTAGGAGATAGGGCTCTTATAATGTGGTGACAGAGCCTCTTTAAAGAACTTGCTCACTCCAGTAAACACTTGTGCAGGAGTCATTTTAGGTATATGGACAACATAAAAGACTCCAATAGACACGGAGTTGTCCTAAAGCAAAAAGTGTATGTAGGCAGCTTCAACTGTGGATACCAGCTGTGATTGGTGGACAAACCCCTTTAAGAGCAATAGCTCCTCTTTAAAAACTAGTTAATGCTCCATTTATTCAATCAATTTAAACTCCTATGTGTGTTAGGCCCAAAGCATATTACAAAACAGTTATCACCCTGCCATCCTCAAACTGTATTACATTCTTCCCTCTTCTTACACCCATGACACCAATTCGCTGTTCCTTCACTTATACTTCTTACTTTAGAGACGATAGCAAGCTAATAAAAATAAATCCCCAGTAACTAGAGGCCTCTGAGTGGTCTGCTCAAGTAACATCGCAGATTTGCTGTTCCGGAGTCTGGGCAAGCTGGGTGACAACCCATATGGGAGCTTCAATGGCCGGCATATTTTATGCCATTCAGCTCTCCCAGAAGCAGATATGATTAATAAACCTTTGTCCTGTTAGCTTATACATTGACTGCAATCGCAGCATACAGATGTAGCCAAGTTTATCTGGACTCTGATAACTAGCTGCAGTGTGATCACACAACAAAAGCCATTGAAAAAGTCAGTTAAACTTTCTTGCCACTGTGTATTTAATGCATTAAAAGTCAAGATAAAGATGGTTACATCTATACACATGGAAACCCAACACAGGCCCCACCACCTCATCACTGAATTACAGCTTTTCCCATCCACTGAGCCGATGACTCACCACTCATGTCACTGCCAGCAAATAAGGGTGCCAAGTGCTGGAAACCAACAAAGCAATGAATTGAAGGATGGGCGAATGCACAATTACCTTGCTCCCCTATTTCATTTCATTACTTTGTCAGTTTCTCTTACTTGCCACCTAAACTTGTTGACAGCAACAGGGCCGAGTGACAGAAACTTATTATGACTACCATTCATGGGTAATCTAACTATATATTCTATATAAATATTGAAAAATGAGATGCTTTATATAAAAAGGTAAACCGAAGAATGATGAAATTCTTCAAGAAAAAATAAAAACATAAAATAAATGTTTTCAAATATAAAAATCATTCATTAAATATTTCCTACTATAAAAATAATAATACATAGCAACATTTTAAGTCTATTGCTTGCAATTGTATTGTAAATAAAAAGTGATATTAGTGGGAAGCATTGTGGGAGCTGCGACATTAAAATACTAAAGCAAGCATTGCGTCCTCGAATCAGTGCTAGTAAAATGAATCCAATACATTAATAACTATCCCCCCCTAATGAATTTTCAGAGATATGCAGCGGCATATCTTACAGCTATTTTCAGCCATCTGTCCTTCTTTCCTCTCTGCTGCAATATGAATTTGCAAGTGTCGTAATGTAATACATTGTGTTGTATGCCACTGCACGTTTGCGAATAGCGACATATCAATTTAACCTATCAAGAGTCACAACTTCCTTACGGCCGTGCTGGTCCGACAGCAGTCAATCTCTGGTATAAAGGATGTCGGTCTCCCCAATCTCCTGTAGCCTGGACGGCGACGTTATTTTCTTTACAATTTAAAACTACTTGTAGACGCCTCTGAGAAATGGAATAGCAAGCTGTAAACCGTACAATGAGAAGCCAAGTGAATGTGAACAGTTTTCTGTCCGGGTACATTGGCAATTCAATTTGTATGTTAATCCAAACCTGGACTATGTCTAATCCAAAAATTCACCAGGGAGGCATTAAAATGAGAGTTTTCAAGTCTTTTAATTATTAGGCACCATCAGTGCTATTTCTGAGTTTTAATCTCTTCTATGTCAATAGTCAGGAAACTTAAACTGGAAAATAGCCTGCTGCTGCTTAAAGGGTCACTAACTTTTCAACAAACTTTGCATAAATCAATAGTACAAGTGAATAAAAGAAACTTTGTACGATATCTTATTAGTGAAAAATGCCGCTTTCTCCACTTTTCAGGTTCTTTTCCTCCCTCCTGTTCACTCACTCTGAATTTATTGCTTTTTGCATCTCGTCAAGAAGAGACAAACCATAAGCTCACTGAAGGATCAGGTTACATGCTGCCCATAGTAGTTTATGGGGAGGGGGAGTGCAGAGTAAGACAGAGAGACAGATGCTGCAACTTCTGGTAAGGTGCGGGGCAGTGATTATATTGCACCTGCCTACCCCAAACCACACAGACAGGAGAGTTTTAGAGGGATCTCCTCCATTCGTTGTGGAAATGGGGCTAGGTGAGTATTTATTTTCTTATTTTTAGAAAGCACTATGGGGACATTATACTGTGTGGGGAGGCACTATTGGGGCATTATACTGTGAGTGGGAGGCACTGTGGGCATTATACGGTGTAGGGAGGCACTATGGGGGCATTATACTGTATGGGGAGGCACTATGTGGCATGATACTGCATGGGGGAACTACTGGGGTATGATACGGTGTGAGTGCATGCTACTGCATGGGGGCATAATACTGTGTGTTTGAACTCTGGGGGCATCATACCTCCTTAGCACCCCCTCACAGAAATGAGGCTCCCTTAGTCTCCCCCCCCCAGTATTATGCCACCACACAGCATCAGGTGTGGGGGTAGGATACAGTGTTGGGGCACAGAACAGTGTGGGAGACACTATGGGGGCATGATACTATATTGGGGGCACAAAGCTTTGTGTGGGGCACTAAGGAGGCATTATTAATGAGCATACGTGAGCTGCGCTGGACCCAAAAAACGACAAGATGTGGGGATCGGTAAGTATTTATGCACACAGCACCCCACTGTACAAGTGGAGGATGCAATAAAAAAAATAAAGTGGAGTGCTTCTTTAACTTATATAAATATATTAATGGCCCATACAAGAAATATAGTGAAATCTTGTGCCATGTAAAACCCCCTCAAAAGACAAGGGGGCACTCCCTCCATCTGCAGAAAAAAAGGGTTCAACCTGCAGAGGCGACAAGCCTTCTTTACTGTGAGAACTGTGAATCTATGGAATAGTCCAGGGACAGTAGATGGCTTTAAAAAAGGCTTAATTTCCTAGAACGGAAAAACATCAGCACCTATGTCAATGTGTAGAATTTTTGTTTCATCCATTCCCTTTTTCCCCATCCCTTGATTGAACTTGATGGACTTGTGTCTTTTTTCAACCGTATTAACTATGTAACTATGTGCCATACAAAGAGGGCACTATAAAAGTGTGTGGGGCAAAAAGGAGCACTATTATGGTTTGTTATCCAAAGGAGGGCACTATCAGTGTTTTGGGGCAGAAAGGGAACTGGGTGTGTATAGACAGGGATCAAGAAGTATTAGAGTGACTTAATAAAGAAAAAAAAAAAAAAAAAAAAGAGTCGTCTCTCTCTACGATTGTTGAAAGTTGGGAGATACACTGGTAAGTGTTCTATGTCATCCCTGTCCTGAATTCACAGCAACACTGCTCATTACTGCTGTGTAATCTCCTCCATGTTGCTGCTGCTTCTAGATATGTGATAGAGAATATAACATCCTGTTATCCTGTGTGTGCGGTGACATGATGACAGTTAGGATCCACCTACTAGCTCAGAGAAAACGGAGAATTAGAGAAACTGCTAAAAAACTACAGGATACAAGTCATATAATGGCCATAAATAGTGTTACATACATATGACCGCTTATTCGGAGTAGTCATCTGAATGGTTAGGTACGCTTTCACTATTGTAATGCTAGATTTCACAGTCTAAGCATTTTTTATTTTAAGAAAACAGATACAATCTATATAAAAAGAAAAATGTTAATTTGTGTTTGATTGTCAGTGGAAACACATACTGCAGGAGATATATTAAAGGGGTTGTACAGGATTAGAAAAAAATGACTACTTTCTTCCAAAAAAGCGCCACACCAGTCCACAGGTTATGATAGGGCATTGCAGCTCATGCTTATTCATTTAAATAAAACTGGACTGCAATACCATACACAAAGCATAGACAAGTGTGGCACTGTTTTTGGAAAAAAAAGCAGCCATGTTTTTTCTAATCCTGTATAGCCCCATTAAGAATTGGGTGACCTAAACCAACCCTATGAGTGCCAATACATACAAACAGACAACTACTGACCTGCTTTCTACATGTCCTCAGCCAACAGCCTACAGATAGCCAACGTGCCTAAAACGGACAGGATTTATCCTTTTTTCCCATTATTTATGTCTAAAAGTTCAAATTGCTCGGCACTAAAGATGTCAGCACTTGAGCTGTCAAGATTGAAGTGGGACAAAAGTCACGTGACTCAGCTGGCGGGAATGACTGGATCGGCTGCTCGGACTGATAAATAGGAAATTCCCCATTCACATAATATTTATGTGATATTGCCATACAGTTGAATACATCATTTGTTTTTTATATTTACAGTTGAGAAAACATTTTATTTTTTTCTAAATATTTTTTGGGGTAAAAGTATATCTCAACCCAAAACATGGCGATTGTTGATGCAACAACTAGAGAAAATTGACATTCAGTTTGACAAAAATGTATATGTGTCCTGCTGAAAAATGATGGTATGCCATTTGCGGGTTTAAACTTTGCACTATTTATGACACCCTTTACTTTCTCTCCTCAAACAGTCTATTAGGCAATTCTGCAATATTCATCTATTTCCCCCAATTGCTGCAGGAATCATTTTTGTAACAGAGCAGCTGAAGGGAATGCTAAGAATAGGTAATGACAAAATGACACCAAAACACCCTGTGTGAATCTGGCCTTAAAGGGGTTGTCCCACAACACAGAGCATACGATATACACGGCATACAATTCTAACCACTATATGGTTCCCTATTATGTACAGCATTGTGCTCCGCAATGCTCGAGTTCTTAATTATACATAAGCAATTCTAGCTGTGATCACATTGTTGCGATTATCACTAGGATAGTATTAAAAAGACTCAGAATATCTATAAAAAAGGAATAGATGTCACTGTAGAGTAAGGCCTTATTCACACGACAGTGAAAAACAGCCGTGTAATGGCCGTCCTTTTAACGGCCTTCACATGGCCGTTTTCAGAGCAATGATATTCTATGGGTGCATTCACACGGCCGTTTTTTTTAACGGTCCGTGAATAATGGCCGTCAAAAAATAGGACATGTCCTATTTTTGGGCCGTTTTAACGGCCTGACGGCCCCCATAGAAGTCAAAGGATCCGTTTTTAACGGCTGTCAATACACGTAACAACCGTTAAAAACTGATCTGTTACATGGGGATTGGCAAGGGAACTACTAGTTCTCTTGCTGGCTATCGTTGGCATACTCACTGTTGCAGCGCTTCTTCAGGTGTGGTCACTCGTCTTCACGGGTTTGAAGGCGCCTCGATGACGTCATCGCCCCGTCGCGCTGCCTTGCCAGATCCCGTGCAGACGAGTGACCACACCTGAAGATGAGAGAAGGCGCTGCATCACTGAGTATTTATGGCATTGTTGTATTGAGTATGTAGGCAATCATATACAGGGTGGTGTGTGGCATCAATTACAGGGGGTCTGTGTCGCATATACAGGGGGTCAGTGTGTCATGATCTACAAGGAAGCTGTCTGGCATCATATACAGGGGTTTGTGTGGCATCAACTACAGGAGGTCTGTGTGGCATGATCTAAGGGAGGCTGTGTGGCATCATATACAGTGAGGTGTGTGGCATGATCTAAAGGGCGGCTGTGTGGCATCATACACAGGGAGGTGTGTGGCATCATATACAGGGAGGTATGTGACATGATATACAGGGGGGCTGTAAATAGTGTCTAGGTGAACATGTGACCTTCCTTTGGGTATTTTCAGGGGGCAGGGACAAAAAAACAAAAACCTGACCAATGAAATGCATCAGTTTTTTTTAACGTCCATGAGAAACTGATGTAAAATGGATGTCAAACGGCCATTAAAAATGGACGGACTGGAAATGGATGAAAATTGGGAGACAAACGGATGCAAAATGGCCATGAAAAACGGAGTTGATCTGTTTTTAATGGACATTTTTTTTCACTGTCGTGTGAATAAGGCCTAACAGTGTGTGCATCTTATAAATGTCAGATGGAAATTAAATGTCTGCACTGGTAAAGCAGGAATAAAATGAAACATGATATAATACGCTTTCTCCTGGAAATACTAATATTTAACATTTCTAAGGAGTTCTTTGGTTATATTAAGCCCAAGCCTGCGGCTACTGCAGAACCGATTTGATTAGTGTCGTGTCCATTAATAAAGGTCTGCAGTAATTGAAAGGAAGCTCCGCCTTTTTCTCAAAGAGGTTCTGAAGCTGCTGGGGCTTATATTATAAAGTATGAAAATTTGACACAGATGCTTCAGAGGCTCTTTGAGAATGAGAAGGTCAAGCTTCCTGTCAATTGCTTTACATACTCCGTGTTCTTTAGAAAGTGGTTTAAAAACGCTTCTGTAGCTTGGTCATTTTCATGTCAATCACCATCTACTGATGGACAACAAGCCCCTTATTTTGGGGGGTGGTGTGAAAGACTTGTTTGGAAACTTATAGCCAGTGTGGAGGTGACAGAGAGGATCTGGCATCCCGGACTGACGAAGTGGTTTCTTCAAATTTAACAAAAAAATGGGAATTCATGACTACTGCCGTCTCAGAATTATTCAACCCCCTTCATGGCAAACGTCCCTTCATGGCAAACGTCTTTAGTACCCAATAGAACACCCTTTTGTTGTTATGACCTGTTGCAAACATAATGCATAGAAAGACACCAACTTCTGGCAGCGATCCTGAGGAATCTTAGCCCATTCCTCATGGGCAGTGGCCTCCAATTCACTAAGATTCTGGGTTTTGCGTGCTGCCAACCGCCTTCTAAAACCCATAGTAAAACTTTGGTGGGATATGAAGGTCAGGCAATTGTGACAGCCACTGCAGAATTGTCCAGGACATCTTCTGAAACCAAGCCTTGGTGGACTTTGAGGTATGATTGGGATCATTGTCCTGTTGGAAGGTTGTATGACGACCAAGCTTCAGCTTCCACACTGAAAGCATGATGTTTTCTCCTAGGATTTCCGGCTACGTGATTGAATCCATCTTGCTCTCCCCACACTGCAGGTTTCCAGTGCCAGAGGTAGCAAAGCAGCCCCCGAGCCACCGCCACTTTTAGCAGGGCGTTTGCAGCCTATGCTTCATTCTTCCTCCTCCAGACATATCGCTGATGCATTGGCACGGAAAGTTCCAACTTTGTTTAAATCGGTCCACAGAACAGAATCCCAAAACTTTTGTGGCTTATTGATATGGTTTTGAGCATATTGGAGCCGACTTTTCCTGTGCTTTTGGGTCAGTAGAGGTGTACTTCTTGGAGTTCGGGGATTGAGATGCTCAGCGTTTAGTATGAGCCTTACTGCACAAACTGAAACCTCAGTGCCTGCCGCCACCAAATCTTACTGGAGATCTTTTGCAGTCACTCGAGGGTTTTTGACCACTTGCCGCCTCAGGCTAGCTTCCTCTTTCTGCCAAGTCCAGGTAGTGTAGCCAGGGCTCCTTTAACTTTGAACTTATGAACTATTCTTCCAACTGTATCTCTAGGAACATTCAGCCATCTTTTTGTATCCTTTTCCTTGTTTGTGCAAGGCAATAAATTCTTCTCAACTTTTTGGACCACTCTCTTGACATGGCATTATTTTTACCATGCAAATGTCAGTCAACAAACCCCCAGTCAGTCCAGGTATTTGATGGTTTTTTTTTAATCTTAAGAACACCTGATACAACTAATGAAGCCCTTGGGGTGCTTGAGACAACCCCTGCTTTGCAAATATGTGCTCTTAAGAGGATTTCTATTCAGGGGGTTGAATAATTCGGAGAATGTAATTGCCATTTTGTGTTGAATTTGGAGAAACCACTTTGTTGCACTATTTAAATTGTTACGGTACGATTGTTATTTTGCTAACAGCGGAATATTTGTACATTTTGCTAATAAACCTAATTTGCATTGGGGGTTGAATAATTTTGACTGCAAGTGTATGACATAAAACCGTCCATTGACCAGATCTTTACATCTGATCTATGATATTGTTATAATCTTTATTATAGCACAGGTCGTTTCAATGCAGCCAAATGTTTATTTGAGATTGGGCAGAAACCGGATTGTGAATGGTTCCATATAATCCTTCGACAAAACAAGGCAGCAAACATCCTGCAATTTACCAATTGCAGACTGCTATTTTCATGCAACAGAGTAAGTACAAGTAAAAACCTGGCCCATATATAGAGGCTTTTAATATCTCTGTACTCTGTAAACAGAAGAAAAATTGGCAATAATGCAAATTAATTGAGTTATAGGCCCAACGGAATTTGGCTTCTGTAAAAATAGTTTTATTTTGCATCAATCTCTCTGGTGTCTCTGTGGATAACTCGAGGTTGACATTATGTTCCTCATGTTCCAACCTGGCAAATGTGGTTGGAATGGGATAAAGCAGCAGCTGCTGTATGGGCTAAGAACAAAGTCTAGTAAACAAGTTGGGAAATGTCGGGTTGGTGAATGCCTAGGACCAATTAACTGGTGTAAAAAAAAATCCTTGAAAGCATCAGGATCAGCCTGAGAACGAATAATTACATTTCAGAGAATTACAGAAAATAATGTTGGAAATGTATAGTAATCTTAAAGGGTATTCAGGGTTTAGCAAATAAATGTTTTTTTGTATAATGAAAAATTATACAATTTTCCAATGTACTTTCTGTATCAATTCCTAATTGTTTTCAGGATCTCGGCTTGTAGTCATTTAATGGGAATCTTTATTGTTTTCTACAGGGGGATAAAAATCTGTCCATGGTCATGTGATCAACGCACAGGTGCACGGCAGAACTCTGATACACATACTGGAACGGTTATCTGGCCTGTGTGTCCATCACATGACCATGGACAGAATTGTATACCATGGGAGTAAACAATGAAGATTTATATTGAATGAGAGCAATCAGAGGAATTGAAAACTATGAGTAATTGATAAAGAACATATATTAAGGCCTCATGCACACGACCATGCTCATAATTACGACTCGTAATTACGAGCACGGCCGGGCACGGGCGGCCGGCCGCTTTTGCGAGCCGTGCTGCCATTATAAAGTATAGCAGCACGGCCCGTAAAATAGAAAAATAGAACATGTTCTATTTTTTTAACGGCACGGGCACATTCCCGTGAGAAAACGAGAAGGTACCCGTGGCTAACAGAAGTATATGAGCCCGTTATTGCGGGTCGTAATTAAGACGCGCAATAACGGGTGTTTTTACGGTCGTGTGCATGAGGCCTAAAAAAATTCTATAACTTTTCATTATACAAAAAATATTATTTGCGGAAATCGAAATACCCCTTTAAACTACAATAAGATATCCGGTTTGTACAATAAACTGGACATCAAAACATAAGCCTTCTCAATAAATTTGATAATGCCTCATTGGAAGAACATTGAAAAAACAAATGAATCTCGGTAACTGCACGGACCCTGGTAGATATTTTACGTTAAGGGTATGTTGACACGGCATATTATCGGCCGTTTTGATTTCAATGGGAAAAACGGCGCTCTGTTTCGACAGGGGGTTTTCTTACGTGGCCGTTTTTCATAACGCCAGTGTAAAAAACGGCCACCAAAAAGAAGTGCATGTCACTTCTTGAGCCGTTTTTCATTGACTATAGAAAAACAGCTCCAAAAACGACCGTAAAAAACGCCGCGAAAAACGCTGTTTGCTAAAAAAACAAAAACGTCTGAAAATCAGGAGCTGTTTTCCCTTGAAAACAGCTCCGTATTTTCAGATGTTTTATGTTAATAGTGTGAACATACCCTCAGAATATCTGGGGATAGTCTGCCATCTTCCACTGTAGAGGGCAGTAGTACTAGTAGTGTAAGCTACTAGAACTTTTGCAACATAGAGGGTAAAAATGTTTGTCTCCACATTAGCTTCAGGAAGTCAACTATGTTGGTAGTCACTGAGTTTAGGTGTTGTCAATCTTAAGGCTTGAATGGATTCTTTTTTTACTGAAAACTCCTTTATATGTGCTACAGGGTATATCATTGAATTGCTATGTTTATATTTGGTGAACATCCTGATTTCATGGGGTTATCCCATAAATCATTTTCAGAAGTTCAGAAAGAATGTTATAGCAGTTTTGAAAGTAATTTACCGAGTGTCTAGCATATTTGTTTTTTTTTGCTTTCCTGTGTCCCCCTTGGTGGTGCTGCTGAGGGAGGGGCTAAGAGCAGAATGAGCTACCTTCCCCCTCTGGCAGCTAACAATATAGTTCCTTCTTACTTACCATGCATATAGGCAATATGGGATTTAGAGTAGAAAGATATATACTGTGTGACATCCACAGTACGCACACCATTATAAAGTAATGAAAATATAATAAAAAAAAACAAAGATTGAGTGGAATGTGCTATCTGCTGTCACAATGCAGAGCTTTACAGTCCTAACAAGCGAAGAAAAAGTAGTCTTCTTAGCTATACTGCCATGCTACTAGAGAGGCTCTTGCTCCTTCCCTGACAAGCAGGACAGAAAGCTATATCTACTGGCTGAACAAAAAAATCACTATGCAGAGACTGTGGGGACAGTGACCACGCATGTGTGTCCACCACCACTCAGCTCATTAGGTGGACGTGCACATTGCTATATACTTTGACCACCAGTGGCACCATACAATGTAAGTAAATGTCATAACTCTTCACTGGATCATTTTTTTTATTTTTTTTAATAGCATGAAAATGCCAAACATTGTTCATTTTTATGATCTATACATTGAATATGATATTTAATGGTAGGACAACCCTCTTAACTCACAACTAACAAACTGACAGGAGAAGCTTTAATGCAGGCCTTGTAGGACCTTTCACACACTAATGTTACAGGCTCTGGTCACACGAAATTTTGCCATAGACTTTTTTTTTTTTAAACAAATGGGAAGCCACAGGACGATTTGAACAGAAGGATTTCACGCAGTTAATGCACATGAGACGTTTTCCTTGTTGGCTGATGGTACGCATGAAGGACTACCGAATGAATAGTTTCAATAAGAAATATTTACCTAGCATGAAAAATAATAATGCTGCTATTGAATGGCAAACACTAAAAGTAAAAAAATAAATAAATGAAACCGTAAGCAACATCATCTCATGCACAATTATTTTTGGCTCAGTTGAACACACGTTATTTTAACAAGGTAGGGAGTTGCCAGATACTTCTGCAGCCACTTTACCCTGGAGTAAACTATCGACCGGACACTGAAGATTCAGACCAGTCAGGCCTTGTTTCCCCCAATACGAGACAACAGGGAATAACTAGGCAGTCCCCTTAGACATTATATTATCAGAGGATGCTCTCCAAATTGTCAGGGTCTACCAAATCTAATGTCCATGCTCAGATTTCCGGGTGCTTAAATTTTTTTTTTTAATCTATTTATTTTTTAAAAGCTTGTAAACATGTGGGCAGGCTTGAATTCGCTATTCAGACCTTGCAGTAATACTGGCAACAGACATAGGCTAACTGATGTCCGAACCACAGCTGTCTTCCCCTAGCTCTCACATAAACACGGTGGTTTGGATTGGCCAGTATGGCATATTATTTTATAAAACGAGGAAGTGTGTGGTATGCATCAGATGGGTTGAAATTGAACCACGATTGGTCAAAGCTCTCACCGAATCTACAAGCTCCACCCTGTAGACTCATTAAGAGACAAGCAAATCTCAAACACCAAATAAAAATGTACTGAAAAAATCACAGATGAGATTATATTGTATTACATCTTATATTTACTAAATACTAAAGGTATAAACTCAAACAGAAAGAAAATGTGACATATGCTCTTTAATGTTCTGAAGTTCCTTTGACTACCTCAATCGAAGCTGCGGTTGGTGTTCCGGATATAACAATGTGTCTACTTCATGTAACGTGACAAGTCAGCATTGAAATCAAAACTCTAATTTTATGTCACTATTACTCAATGCCGAAAAGATTAATCATTGTATCAAATGCCGGCGAACAAGCCGGCAAATAAAACACATTTCGGTCATTTGCAGAGCAGGGTCACATCCCACACTTTAGTGCAAGCTCCTAAAAAATTTTTTGACAATACATCAACCTTGTTAAGTTTCTGTGAATGCTGGGTGTCCGCTAATACAAACATCATTAAATGTCCTAAATTGGTTGTCGTCCAGCTTTTCCAGACTCCTGAATGGCAAATCTGCACAGTGCTGCTATGATACACAATGTACATTTTTGCAGTTCAGGGATATAAAAAAAAAAAAAATAAATTTTTAAAAAAATTAAAATCCAGTGACACTTCTAATGGTGGCAGTATTGTCAGCCAGCTTTCCCAGGACGAAAATGGAACATTCAGCAACTTGGCAAAATAGGACAACTTAAGAAAGATATTCTGTATCTTTCATTTAAAGGCTATGAATGCCTTTGAAATAGACATTTTTATTATAAAAACAATAAAAACCATCAGTGTGATTGGTGCAACTTTTGAAATATTTTTTATTAAAAATGATTTTTACTTTTTGAGATACAGCTGTTTTGTATTCTGTATACAGAGCAGCTGTACCTAGCGCTTATACCTGTATCCGTCAGGTCAGCAGAACTGCCGGGTTCAGTGACAGCGGGTCCTGCGTGTCTGACATGCGGTTATCGATCACATCTAAGTTCAGAATTAAGATGTTAACAATTACAGGTGGATCCCGCCCGTCAGTGCCGCGGACCTTACAGAATCGGGTCTTAGTGCATGATACAGCTGCTCTGTATACAGGATACAAAGCAGCTCTACCTAAAAAAATAAAAATACATCTTTAATAAAAAAGTATTTAGAAAGTGGCACCAATCAAACTAATAGACAAAAAAAACAACTAAACGATTTCAAAGGAGTACATAGCGTTTAAATTGAGGGAGAAACGTTATTCAATGTTATCTTATTATGAGTTTACAAATAATACTAATGAAAAATAAAATCGGGCCAATGATTGAATAATGATCAGGTTTTGGCTTTCCACCCATGGCCTTACACACTTCCCTGTGAAGATCCATTACTGTAAAGGAGAAAAGCACTTGGCATTTGAAAAGCATTTCACTCCTGACTTTGTGGAGTAGACAGGGGGAAGGAGAGAATCATAAAAGAACAGTGGCTGGCACTTCTGTGCTGTAATACGGCCAGCCTGCTGAGAGCAATTACCATAGCACAGACATCACTACCTTTATGGAGCATTATTGAATTAAGCATGAAGAAAAAAAAAAGGGTTTGATTCAGTAGGGAATTTATTAAAAATTGTAATGTAAAATTTAGATTGGATCTAAAGCTTTCAATATTCAAGGTCAAGGAATTCTGGCACAGTGAAAGATTATATACACACACACACATATATATATATATATATATATATATATATATATATATACACACACACACACATACATATAAAAAAAAATTCTGATAAATCAATCTTTAAAAGCATACATGAGTATCAAACATGAGTATAGTACATTAAAGGGGTTTCCGATTTGATGTAAATAATGCTTAATTCTATAAATAAAAAAAGTTTTACAACTTTCTACAATAATTTGTGATTTAATTCCTCACCATTTTCTAAATGAAAAACCTTTGTAGTTATTTTTAAAAAAAATAATTAAATGGATGTAATTGGTAATTATAATTTTTTTTTTCTAAATTGTTTATTACATTTTCTATTTTTTTTTTTTGAGATGCAACTTCTATGTATCCTCCATACATAGAAGCTGCATCAAGCGATGTCAGCCGAATCCTTCAGTCAGCTGGAACGACGGCTCGGCTGTCAGTGGCTCGCATGTAGCTCTAACACACAGGATAGCCCTAATAGTGATCGCATCTAAGTTCGTGAACTTAGAGGTGATCCCTTTTAGGGTTATCCTGCGTTAGAGACACATAGGAGCCGCTCTCAGCCAACTGATGGATTCAACGGACAGTGCTTGATGCAGCTTCTGTGCACAGAGAATAAATAGAAGCTGCAGCGCTAAACCGGTAGAACATTTTTAATAAATTAAAATTTGAAAAATGTTTAGAATCACCAATTACATATATTTAATTTTAAAAAAAATGTCTAAAAAAGGTTTTCATAGCCTTTAAGATATTAGTTTGCGGTCAGTGAATAAGAACCCTCTTGTTTGCATCCAGAGGCAGCAGACCTATACATACCTAGTCCGGCTGTCCTCTGAGAAGTGGATACCATTGTAGCCAGTCTAGACTATGAGCCAAACAGCCTGGACTCCTGATACGTTGTAGCAAACGATCGGAGAGATTTGTGCTGCTGCTGATGTATTTAGCTGGCAGAGCCTTGCCTAGACTGGAGACAATGGTATCCACTTCTCAGAGGAGAGCAGGACTAGTTATGTAACGGTTTGCAGCCTCTGAAAGTAAACACGAGTTATCATTAAGAAGATATCACTCACAGCAAATATCTTGAAAATGATGAGGAATTAAAACACAAAAGAGGGAATTTATCGAACATTCTACGCCAGTTTGCAATTTTTGCAGCATTATGCCGCTCACGGCACTTTACCATAAGTGGGCAGAGCTTAGCAGTAGGGGGCGCAGCCACCCGCACATGACAAATTCACTATAATTTACAAATTGCCATAAAATATAAAGCAAATCTATGCCAGCTTATAGCAGACATAGATTTGACTTTCTGGCGCACTAGTGACCAGAGATGCACCTAACTTATTAAGAGGCATGCGGCACTTAATAAATTTGGCACATCATGCTCTAGCAATGAGCAGACGAGATGGAAAGCGCTGTGGCCCCTTCATTCTCAAGATTGGTTGAGGTTACAGAGGTAAGACCCCACCAATCAAAGTGATGGAATATCTTAGCGATATGCCATGACTTTATAAGATGGGAATAGCCCTTTGATGAAGCGAATTGTAGGTTTTTAAATGGATCAATGTTTTAACAGTAGAACAGGACACATTCTGGAAAGTACGCAGAAGAACGCAATTATGTGTGATGCTAAAAGAGGGTGGTTGTAAATTAAAAATATATAGAGCAGCTGTATCGATCGCTAAGACCTGAATCCGTTAGGTCCGCAGGACTGATGGGTTAAGTTACAATGGGTCCTGCGTTCCTCTGACACGTCTAGCTTAACACGTCAATCCCACGGACCTGATGGGTACAGGATTCAGCGAACAATACAGCTGCTCTGCATACAGGATACAGAGCAGCTGTATCTGAAAAAGTAAAAATAATTTTAATAAAAGCGAAGTTTAAAATTGCACCAAACACACTGACATTTTTATTTTAAAAAAAAATAGATTCTAGAGCCAGGCAGCTGCTGTCAAGGCAAATAGTAAAATTAAGTGCCTCAAAATGGGCCTAGATTCTATTAGATGAGAATATAGTTTTACAACTTTACATATCAGTACGACGGTGTATAGAACATTGGGTACAGTTCTTGCCAATCGTTAATAAGAAAAGACAGCAGAGCTGGAGCAAATTACAGCAGGGCAACCGAAGTAATAAGTGGAATGCATAGGCTGCAGTATCCAAATAGATTATGAAATTGGGGTTATTAAAGGGGTTGAAAGGCAAGAAGGTTCCAGCATCAAAATCTTGAACAAATTGCGACTTTTATTGAGGTTCAATAAAATCAGGGACAACACATAGAACAGAAGCTGACCGGTTTCAGGCCCAAGTGGCACTTAGTCATAGCATAGCATAGAACCTCAATAAAAGCCGCAATTTGTTCAAGATTTTGATGCTGGAACCTTCTTGCCTTTCTGCTACAATTTGGTGCAGTCCTGCACCCTCCACGCATCTACTTGGCTGGTGAGCTGGATAAAAATTAACTGTTTTTGCTTTATTAAAGGGGTTCTCCTATAATGATTATTTATCACCTATCTAGAGGATAGCTGATGAATATCTGATCCGTGGGGGCCCGACCGCTTGGACCCCCATGATCATGACAACAGGCTTAGGCCCCATGCACACGAACGTGCTTTTGCAGCCGCAATTTCCCTGAAAATCCACAGGAGAATTGCGGCCCCATTCATTCCTATGGGCCCATGCACATGATCGTGGTTTCCACGGTCCATGCATGGCCCAGGATCCTGGACCGCAGAAAGAACGGACATGTCTTATTACGGCCGTGTTCTGCAGTCCAGGCTCATAGGAAATAATGGACGCGGCCATGTGCACGGCCCGCGATTTGCGGGCAGCTCGCTGGTGACACTCCGTCCCCAAACTCACGGCCGTGCACATGGCTACGGTCGTGTGCATGAGGCCTTACCTTGCTGTTTCTGGGAGCCCCATATAAAAGTCATGGTAGTGTGCATGCTCGAGTACTATCTGAAAATTAGCTCCTGCCTCATAGGGAGTTGTTAGCCTTCTTCTGGATCAATGCTGCCGGAGAACAGGTGGAGTTAGATCGATTTCTGTCCTTGTTCAACCATACTACGTTGCTCTGTATGTAAAAAATTATACTCAAATACAATGAACTGGGCTTTGTGCTATTTATTTTGTGGCTAATTTTCAAATAAATTAACGTGCGCTTTTCTTACAATTCTGAGAAAGGCTATGGGCTGCATGGTACGGGTCTTTCATGCTGTGAAGACAACGTGTAATAGAGTTATTTCCAATTATGTTATTTTCGTTACTTTATTGATTTAAATCCCTCTTCCCCCTGATACTCAGTTGGTAATAGCCCCATATTTAGTAAGAGCACCTTAGTGGAGCAAAACAACCTTCTTATAATCAATTCTGAACAGTCTCTCTGCGAGGCCAGCTATGTAGACAGCAGTGTGACTATGCCTTCTGCTCAGCTAAGCTCACTGAGATACAGGCACAGATCTGCAACCTTGAATACAAAGCCTCTGTCAGCAAAATCTATATCTGTAAAGAAGCAGAATGAAGAACACAGGGATGCTACATACAATACAGCAGTGCCTCTACTTCTTGTAGTGCTTATCGGGAACAAAGCGACCAACTACAGAATGTAGTGGCGTAAGGATTATGTGCGCATAAACTCATCACTAGACAATAGAAATTATGCTATAAATGAAGAATGGGAACAATCCAAAGATAAGAAGTTATTTTACCGCTCAATGTTCGTATAGAAGACAATTCCACAGTCTGATATGTATCTTCGAGGGTACAAAATCCCCCAGCCTATAGGCAAGAAGGCAATTCCTTAGTCCAAATTGTGTGCTTTTTGGATTTTTCTTCTTCAACTTGTAGTTCCACACAGGGATGCAGAGATGCTATGATCCAGGAAAGCCCAGTCGAACGCCCCACTATATCTCCAAAGAGGGAGCAAGGAAACAAATAGTGCAACACGTTTTGGACTAGTTTACTTCAAGCTTTTTTTTCCCATACTTACAAAAAGGGAAAAGGTTTAAAACATAGCAAAAAGAACACGATTTGGACTAAGGAATTGCCTTCTTGCATATAGGCTGGGGGATTTAAAAAATGGAAGCCATAATGCCACTGTGAACTGAGTCTAATTTCTAATTGCTGGCTCCTAATGAATGGAGATCTAAGTATACATTTTTAGACTTAAATGGGCACTGCCAATTCAACAAAATGAATAGTACAGGCGATAAGAAACTTTGTAATATATCTTATCAGAGTAACAAGCCTCTTTCTGCTCTTATCTGGCTGTTTTCCTGTTCCCCCCTCACTCTGTTAAACTAACTTTCACTCTGAAAATTCAGCTATATCTGTCTGTAGTCGGACTTCAGCTCACATGTATCAGATTACACACGTCTATGGAAGCCTATGGAGAGGGAAGGGGGAAGAGTGAGCAGGAAGTGCAGGAGATCAGAGCAGAACGACAGGTATACACTTTATTCACATCAGTACAGGTCAGGACTTCTCTATATATATGTCATGCATGATTCTGGGGCTGTTTCTGAGTGAGAGAGAAGGTTTTGGAGCAGATTCTCCTCTTCCTACTGTGTGTAGTGTATGGCTGCTAGCCTCCGCTCCCAGCTCAGAGAGAAATGCAAACTACAGATATAGCATCCATAGGGAAAATTGCTAAAAATTGCAAAATCAGTCATATAATGGCCAGAAATAGAACTACTCCTCATGTACACACACATGGTAGCTTATCCTGAAAAGTCAAATGAACCGACAGGTTAATAATACTGGTGTACCATGGGAGTTATATGCGAGTATCTCTCCACCCTGCGGCATGTGCCACATTTATCAACAGGACGCATTTCCACTTGATGAAAGTGGTGCAGGGTAAAAACAAAACCTGGTGACTCTGAAGCCCGGCACACTTTTTCTGACAGTCCTATGTCTATTTACATTGATAAATCTGTCCCCATTTCCATAATATATTTTTTTTTTTAAACCCACAGATTTATTTTTTTAAGACCACCTAGTTTCAGTTTGTATTCTGTGGCTACGGGTGAATGAGGGTCAACTAAGAAGTTGAAATGGCATGTATCAAACTTGGCATATTCTGAATCTACAGCTTTACCTTCTAAACCACTATACAGTCTATATTAGGGAACTGCTTAGCTAGCAGTTGTCCAGTCTAATGCTATAATCAGAATTGCTCCTTTTACAAGTGGCAGCCTCATGTATTCTATCAGTGCCATGCTGTTCGGCATAATTTATTATTAGAATACTCATCTTCATTATTATTATTATTATTCCTATACCACATTTACTATGTTTTCCTTTTCTAATAAAACAGATCTATTAAGCAGCCTTCAGGCTTTCAGCAGAGGACTCCATTTATAATAACCGTTGTCTGGTCTCTGTATGTCGCTAGGCCACAAGAAATATTGAAGAGATGCTTTTCTGAGCTTGATATTGCTCAATCCTTCATCATCTGAGGGTTTAACGCAAGATCAAACAGACGTTCAAGAACACTTACTTTTATAACCTTGGTCATCACTCTACTGTACATCCAAATGTAAAATGAATGCTATGGAAACAAGAGTCTGGGAGCTCTTGAGAAAAGTAATATGCATCAAAATAAGACCAAAGATACGGACAGGTTATACTTGATAAATGATTAAAGAAGTAGGGATCAAATACATATATTTTAGGGCCTTAATGTTGCCTAAAAAGCATATAGAATGATTGCACAACACTCGGTCTTCTTAAATAAAAAAGTATATATAAAAAAGTAGTTTTTTTACTGCAGCAGTAAGATGTTTGATGTGACTAGTATTTTATATAGTCCTCTTTACGTTTTAAAGCGTTCCTAACTTTTCAGAATAAGCGGATATATGTGTGTTTATGAGGAATAACACTATTTCTAGCCATTATATGACTTGTAAATGGCATTATTTAGCAGTATTCCCCACTGCAGGCTCTCTCTAACTTTCAGTCATCTCTGAGCTAATGTGCGTGGCTGAATAGCGATCATGTCTTCTATACACTGCACACATAGAAGAATGAGAATCCTACTTGCCTATCTCTATCCATCACATATATACAGAAGCTGCAGCAGCATGTAGGAGATTATACAGCCTGAGGCCTCATTTACACGAGCGTAATATACGCGCGTGCGACGCGCGTGCTTTTCACGCGTGTCGTACGCACCTATATTACTCTATGGGGCAGTTTAGACGATGCGTGAATTTTGCGCAGCGTGAGTGCGTCGCGTAAAACTCACGGCATGTTCTATAATCGTGCGTTTTTCGCGCATCACGCACCCAGAGTTAAACTGGTTCAGCACCATGGACAGTGACTTCTGATCACAATATACATATACGTGTAAAAAAAAGAGGTTCTGACTTACCGAGAACTCCCGGCTTCTTCCTCCAGTCCGACCTCCCGGGATGACAATTCAGTCCAAGTGACAGCTGCAGCCAATCACAGGCCAAGCACAGCCTGCAGCCAATCACAGGCTGCAGCGGTCTCATGGACTGCCGCATCATCCTGGGAGGTGGGGCCGGATGACAAGAGAGGGACGCGTCACCAAGGCAACGGCCGGGAGACCGGACTGGAGGAAGCAGGAAGTTCATGGTAAGTATGAACGTCTTTTTTTGATTCACAGGTTGGTGTATATTGTGATCGGAACTCACTGTCGAGGGTGCTGAAAGAGTTACTGCCGATCAGTTAGCTCTTTCAGCACCTTGGACAGTGACGGGCGTAGACTAGCCTCATCTCTATGATGGCGGCTGCGCGAAAATCACGCAGCCACGCATCATACACGGATGACACACGGAGGTGTCAAATGCCTTTTGCGCGCGCAAAACGCAGCATTTTTTGCGCGCGCAAAACGCACACGCTCGTGTAAATCAGGCCTTAATGAATGGTGTAGCTCAGAATCTCGCATTAGGATGACATAGAAATCTTACCAGCACGTCTGTGTGCATCTTTTTGACTCTGCTCCTGCCCCCCCCTCTCCATAGACTTGTATGCGGCATGTCTGTTGCTGACTCACTCTCTCTCTCTCTGTTCCCTCCTCTTGCTTGGCCCCTCACCTCTCCACAGACTTGTATAGGCAGGCAGTGAAGTGACACACGCCACTTCCTGCTGTCCGTTAATTCTGCTCTGTAACCAGGGACAGAGACTGCTTGACCGCAGGGAGCTGGACAGCAGATTACAGGAAGGGAGACACCTAGTAGCAGTAACTTCAAAACAGTTTGCATGGATAGAACAACTAAATTTTAACAGTGAGTAAACTGCACAGTTGATCTATATTAGGTATGCTATAAGATTAGCATACGTTTTTTGAAAAATTAGCGTCTATTTAAAGCTTACAGTCTTGCACTGTAGTTAGAAAAAAAGTGGTAAATTTCTCAATAGACTTCAATGGGAAAACATCTTGGTATGGCGTGGACACGGCTGTCCTTACCTCCGATAAGTAAATACATACATGTAAAATAAATTCATCAGAATTAATTTATTTTCTTTATTCAGCACACACTGGGGCAGATTTACTAATTAAAACGTGGCAGAATTCCACGCATCACATTTCTTACTTTTTTTTTTAATATACTATTTGTGTCTCACTATAAAAGGGGGTGTGGTTAAGTATAGTCGTAAAATGTGCCCGATTTATTAAAGGAATTATCTAGGTTTTAAAAAAATATCGATGACCTATCCTTAGAATAGACCATCGATAAATCAGTGGGATTGGGCTTGCAGGATAGGCCATCAATTATTAAATCCAGGATAACCCCTTTAATGTTGTGCGCCATAACTTTGGCGCAGAATAAAACTGAAAAGTGTTTAATCTCTAGATCGATGAGCCAAATCTTTCACACAGCGTGCGTCACCGTGATAAAATTGGCGCCTATTCTGCATGTCTCATCTACAATGAAGACACGATTAATAAATCTGCCCCACTGCATCCGTGATGAAGTTGCTCTTTTGGTTGCAGCTGATTGAGTTTTGGCAAAGTATTTTAGAATGCTATGCCTTCAGTCTAGCCATGAAATGACTGACTTTCTGACAATTAGTTCTATAACGTTCCCACAATCAGAATGCTACTTAGTATGAAATCTTATGTTGAAAGCATGAAACAGTCCTACATCTATAACAAGTAAACAACGTCTCCAAGTTAAGGCCTCATGCACACGACCGTAGCCGTGTGCACGGCCGTGATTTTCGGGTCGGGCGGCTGCGGACTGTCAGCCGCGGGCCGCCCGCAAATCGTACGACATGCACATGGCCGCCGTCATTGTTTTCAATGAGCCCGGACCGCAGAAGATGTCCGTAATAGGACATGCCCGTTCTTTCTGCGGTGTGGGTTCCCGGGCCATGCACGGACCGTAAAAACTACGGTCGTGTGCATGGCCCCATAGAAAAGAATGGGGCCGCAATTCTCCCGTGGATTTTCGGGGGGATTGCGGCCGTAAAAACACGTTCGTGTGCATGGGGCCTTACAGGTTATATTCACACTTAGGCCCCATGCACACGAATGTAAAAAACCTCCGTTTTTGCGGACCGCAATTGCGGTCCGCAAAAACTGAGCCATTCACTTTCATTGAACACTGACACCTTTCCGCAGCACTACGGAAGGGTGTCCGTGCCGTGGAAATGTTCCGGGAATTATGGAACATGTCCGTTCTTTCGCATTTTGCGGGCCGTGCTCCCATACTTTGTCAGTCAGCGGCCGGCCGTACCCGCAATCGCGGGCCGTGATTGCGGGCACGGTCGTGTGCATGGGGCCTTACACCGGAGGCTCCTTCAGCAACTCTGTCAAATTTGTTGAAAGGATAGATCTCCATGCAGCACTATTCTTGCAGTCTAAAAAAACATGACAAAACCCCAACGAACCACATTATAAGCTGATGGGGTCCGTCGGGTGTCATTGGGATGCATTGTGGCTTTCATTATGAACAGAAGCCACGACGTATATGTGAACAGGGCCCGAGACTCTGTGACCACAAACAAATTATGAATAAGCTTAAAAAAGCCTCTGATAAGCAGATCAAATCCACCTGAGAGTCAACTAAATCTATTCTTCAATGGAAGGAAAAAGATTCAAGGAATTCCACCATTCTGTACAAAGACATACATTTGGAATAGTGACTTAGAAATAGATCTTTTTTATTTTAAAAGTTTTCAAAATTCTAAAGGCATTCAATTTTAATAAATGAAAGAAAAAAATAATTCCAAGATCTGATATTTCCCTGCAAAGGCAGTAAATATTGAGTGGAGCCAAACGGATAAAGTATTTGTCACAGAGTAGAAAAAAAATCTGCTGAGACCATGTTTGATTAGAAAAGGGTTTTCTGCCAATGCTTATTATAAGAATATTTTAAGTAACTAGCATTAGCTTGATCTGTAATTTGGGAATAATCATTTTTCGGAGTTATTTTGCTGTAAGACAATATGGTGTTTTTATAAAATAAACATTAGTGAAAACTAAATTTCATTCTGCAGGGACAAGTCGGTCGTATAAAAAGTTTATCAAGTAACAATTGTAACCAAGAACATAATACTTAGGTAGTGTCTGCAATGCAGCTATTTCCATCAGGCTCATCTGCCGCACATAAGAACGAGGTTGCCTAGCAAACTGCAATGTGTTGGAGCAAAAAAAAGAAATAAAAAAAGGACTTCACATAAGAACAAAATAAAAAAATAAAAAAAAGGAGTGATGCCTAGCTTCACAAATAGCCTCTCATAGAAAAACTATATCGATATACTTCTCGTTACTACCCAAAATACATAACCCTATTTTTGGTTAGGCTTCCATTCATTTACCTGCGCTGCCATTTCAACATGAACCTTCCATTTGGATTCATTTTTGACAGCACAATGTGCTTCCTGCATGCAAGGGGAGCAGCCAAGGTTTGGGCATATGTATAATGAGTGCAGGAACCTCTATGGGAGTTGTTAGTTATAATGCAGAGGTACAGACAAGCTGCATCGTACCGCATAAGCTTTCCTAGGACAGGGACTAATAATCACTAGGGGACTAATAATCACTTATGCATAATATAAAGAAGTAATAACACGATGATTTTTTATTTTTCTTTATCTCTATTAGAAATGAATGTGCAGCAGTGTCAGGTGGGATTTGCACTGATCTTATTCTGGTCAGTGTTGGTTTACAAGTCGTGGTAAAAATACATTTTGTTTGCCTGGAACAGTGCGAAAACCAAAAGCAAAATGGTGCGATTTGTCATGGTTCCAGGTAAAAAAAAACACATATTTTCACTGCGACCTGTGAACCCAGATAAGAAAACGTGAGTAAATAGGTGAGACCGAGATAGACCCCATATAGGGAGGTGATGGGGTCAGCAGCAGATATGGAGGAGGGGCAAGTGTGTGTGTGTGTGAGAGATAAATGAGCAGGAGGCACTGAAAGAAGGGGAATGAGGGTGCAACAAAAGGACTACAGGCTGAGAACCTCTACCTGTGTACTTCTATTACCTATAGTACTGTGCCGCCAGTGCCATCCTCCCGCTCAAAATTAATGTAGTCTCATGCGTAAAAATACACATTAGACTAATTTCAAATCATTTAGGAGCCCGTGGAGTCGCTACTGCGTCCTCTGATCAGGACTGTTACGCATTTCAGCCTGCTCCTCCCAATCAGTTTCCAAGGTGATCTATACACTGTAGGTTCTTGACACCACAGGCAATAACAAAATGGCTGTACGTTACAGGGCTGTGCTGCAGAAGTTGCCAAAACACGCCCCCTTTCTGACATCATTCAATCCTCTGCAGCTATTGGCTAAAAAAAAGAACCTTACAGCCCTCCTGCTCTGCCCATCCCCTGAATGCATATAATACCGTTAAGGTAACGGCTTCACTTTTTCTCTGCAATAGCTTTTGTACGTGAAGCATAAAGTCTACCTAAAGCTTCGCTCTCAGTACTTAAATACTTAGAACTACATTTTTTCCTTTGCTTGCACATTTTCTTTCACGTTTTGTTAGCTTTAATAGTAAGGCTAGATTCACACGGGCGTTGCGCATCTCGAACGCGAAAAACTACAGTTTTTCACGTCCGAGGTGCTCTTCGCTGCAGGATGCGATATTACGCATCCCTCATAGACTAGAGTCTATGGAGGGATGCGTGAAAAAACAGGACATGTCCTATTTTCTCACAGACCCTTCATACAGTCCGTTGAAACAACGGCCGTGTGAACGGCCACATTGAATTATATAGGTCCGTGTGCAATAATTCCTGTGCCTACTGGTGTATGAGTAGAATGGACTTGAAGGGTACCAGTCAGCAGGCTCATGATGCCCTAATCCATCTACACTTAACTATATTTTACTCTGAAGTGCTGCAAAATTTAAGAGAAAAAATATATTAAAGGTCTATTCATGCTGTGTGGTCATATCCCATTTTCTTGCCGTGATTTTTTTTTTAATTGCCAATAAATGCTGCAGTTTTGAAAAAGTTGTGGAAAATTCTGTGCTTTCACCAAAAAGTATGATTAAGACCTAGGTTCTGGCTTGCGGAGAAGTGTCCGATGGGCAGCTGCTTTACGGCTTCTCCCCACCCGGCACAGGTGAATTGACAGGTCTTTCCCTATACACAAATAGCAAAATACACAAAAACTCAATCGAACTGAGCCAGGCGGGGACAGGCAGGAGGGGTACCCCCAGTGGGCATTTCTTTGAGTCCGGCACTTATTAAAACTATGTTTCCTCTGAAACGTCGCAGCCCTCACTACACTGAACTATGTTTTACTCTGAAGCGCTGAGTTAGGCCCCATGCACACGACCGTATTTTTGTCCAACCGTAAATACTGGCGTAAATACGGGTCCTTGGTCACACGTATTCGACCCGTATTGCACCAGTATTTACGGACCCGTGCAGTATAGAGAGGAGGGACAGCCCTTTCCGTAATAAAAGTAAAAGAAATTCATACTTACCCGGCCGTTGTCTTGGTGACGCGTCCCTCTCTTGACATCCAGTCCGACCTCCCTGGATGACGCGGCAGTCCATGTGACCGCTCCAGCCAGTGATTGGCCTGTGATTGGCTGCAGCGGTCACATGGGCTGTAACGTCATCCCAGGAGGCCGGAGGAAGAAGCAGGGAGCTCTGGGTAAGTATGAACGTCTTTTTTTTTTTTTTTTTTTTTACAGCTTTATCTATATTGTGATCGGTAGCCACTGTCCAGGGTGCTGAAACAGTTACTACCGATCGTTTAACTTTTTCAGCACCCTGGACAGTGACTATTTACTGACGTCGCCTAGCAACGCTCCCGTAATTACGTGTGCACATACACGTAGTCACCCGTAATTACGGGAGCCCCATAGACTTCTATGGGCTGCCCGTGCGGTAATTACGGCCTGAAATAGGACATGTTCTATCTTTTTCACCGGCATGGGCACCTTCCCGTAAGCATACAGGGAGGTACCCGTGGCCAATAGAAGTCCATGGGCCCGTAATTACAGCCCGAATTACGGGAGTTTTTACGGTCGTGTGCATAAGGTCTATTCCACCCTGTGTGGTCAAATCGCTTTTTTTTGCCGTGATGCCATACTAAAGAGGGGATGGGAGATCCAAGAAAAGAAATAAACATATTTAGAAATAGTATGTAATACCAATTGGTGGAGGGCAAAACAAAAAAATGGAGCTCCTCTAAGGTAAATAACGTTGGTACTGTAGCATATAAAGAAGTTAGTGATACACTCACCTACTGTGGTTGTGCAGGATGGTCGGCACTACTCAATTGTAAGACATTTAGCAGCATATCACTGCAAGGTGAAAAGGAGTGCACAGTATGCAAAGCCTCAGGAGTGGAACACCAGGTGTGCGTATAGGAACGACTTCAGCCGGTGATTAATCTGGTTTGGGGAGGAAAAGAGAGAACAACTCCTAGGAGAGGCGCTCCTGTGTCCGTGGTGTATATCCTGATGCTTCAAGCAGGCGAAGCCAACTCAGGTAAGTTCAGAGTCGAAACGCGTTGCACTGTATTCCCGTTTTTATCCTTTTATCCCCTTGCTCATGGGTTTTACAAAAAAGAATAAACATCACATTTTTATTTTACCTGAGTCCGGATATACACCACGGACACAGAAGCGCCTCTCCTAGGAGTTGTTCTGTCTTTTTCTTCCCCAAACCATGTAATTCAAATTAAACTACGTGCATTCAGTTTCTGCAGTGGAGTTAGGCTTTAATGGAATTATTTGTTTTAATCAGTAATTCTTCTATTTCTTCACTAATCTTTATCTCATTCTCAGAAATGCAATCATAAGAATTAAACAAAGCATGAGAGATTGCAAAAGTCTGGTATGTTGCAGCCTACATGTGAACTTGATTTATCCTGCTAAGTCCATGGTTAAAGCTTGGCAGTTAAGAAATATTGATAAATCTAAGCACATTATTGATGCCAATTAGAAAAAACACAAGATTGATTATTCACCCAGAGGTGCACTGGCATAAGCAATGACCATCAATAACAGTTAACTGCTGAATAACACGCAATGAAATGCCTACAATACAAAGCGTTCACTTACAATCAGGGTGGCTTTGTCAGCATTAAATTGGGAAGACCCTGGGTGAGCTATATTCATAAACCAAAGGTTCAATTCACAGCTTTACGAAGTAACCCTACAGAAGTACATGCCAACGGAGCGCCCGCCAAATCAATCCTTATAGTGCACTGGATTCTGTTAAATAGCATCCGTCATGAGATTTCACAATACAAACTGCATACATTATCAAATAAATCTCTTTGACCTGATGAAACTTGTGTACTTGCTTTGAAAAATCCATGCCAGAATAGCTGTATAATACATTTTCAAAGTTTACCTGCCTGATAATAAAATGAGCATTTTATGTCACCAAGTATATGCATGATGTTCGCCCACCTAAAGCTGACAAGCGTTTATCAGTATCTTTCCTCCCATGCACCATCTCGCACTTGCTCAGTACAAGCGTCAGTTTCTTTAGTTCCGCAGGTCGGGAGCAGGGGCGTAGCTAAAGGCTCATGGGCACGGGTGCAAGAATTCAGCTTGGGCCCCCCTACCACTCCCCATCATCATCATCATCATCATCATCATCATCATCAGACCCCTGCGCGCGCCTATGCCCAGACGCCTTGCCCAACAGCCCCCATACAGTATAATGCTCCCATAGCTGCCCCATACCGTATAATGCTCCCCATATCAGCCCCCCATACAGTATAATTCCCCCATATCAGCCCCCATGCCGTATAATGCCCCCCCCCCCGCAATATCAGCCCCCATACAGTATAATGCCCCCATATGTGCATAATAGAAAAATAGCATAATTACTTACCTATCCCCGTTCCCACGTCGGGTGGAGGTTCCTTCGCCTCCTCCGGTGTGTGCTATGAGTGACTCAGCGCAGGCAGGCGCGATGATGTCGCTACATCCCACCTGCCTACGTCGAGCCGCTTAGGGCACAGTGAATGCAGGATCAAGGAGATGTCAGCTCCTTGCTCCAGCATTGAATGGAACCGGGACCTCAGTGTGTGACTCGCGACCCCTCGGAGGTCTTCACACGAACCCCCAGGGGGACAAGACCCACAGTGTAAGGATGTCACGATACCAAAATTTGGACTTCGATACCGATACTTCGTTTACTTTGCGAACAGTAATAAAAATAAAAAAAAGTTCTTTAGTTTTCTAATGTGAGGCACGAGGTGTGATGAATTTTGAATGTGCCTCACATTAATAGTAATTAACCCCATCATGTTTCTCAGTCATAATGGGTTAATATGTAAGGTACATGATGGAGTTAATTACTATTAATGTCAGGCACATGGAGGTTAAATTCATCATCGCACCTCGTGCCCCACAATAAGTGATAGAAAGCAGTTTTTATTTTATTTTTTTACAGCGTACACATCATAAATGATAAAAAAAAATTGTTGTGCAGGTTATTACGGCCACGCCAATACCGATGTGTATATTTTATGTATTGAGACTTATTTGAATGTTTATTGTAAAAAAGGTGTATGTGTATTTTTTTTTAAATTTAACATTACTTTGTTTTTAAACTTTAATGTACTGGCATATATCTATATACTGATAGTACACAGGCATATATCTATATCCCAGTACATTAGCCTGTGTACTGATAGTACACAGGCAGTTGTTAGGACATACCTCAGTATGCCCTAACAGGAAATATGGTAAGACAGCCCTGGGGTCCTTCAAAGGACCCTGGGCTGTCTGCCCATATATGGTATGTCCCTCAATCGCATCACAGGGATTCCGGTGATGCGATCCAGGGGCATCCCCCCTTCTCATTTTCCCCTGAATGCTGCAGTCAGCTTTGATCGCAGCATTCAGGAGAATAGCGGCGGAGATGAGAGGTTTCCCTGATCTCCGCCGTTATAGAGCGGGGCTGCGGCTGTGTAATACAACCATTGTCCCGCTCCTGACATGAAGTACGCGCGCGGTCAGCATGAGGTGATGCGGCCGGCGCTGCAGTAATGAGCGGCGGTTCAGGCACTGAAGACAGAACATGGGGGTGTTTTGTAGTGCGCCCGCCATGTTCTGTCTTCAGTGCCGCAGATCATTAGTGCAGCGCCAGCCGCATCGCATCATCCTGACGGCGCGCACATGTCAGGACTCAGGAGCGGGGCAGTGACTGTATTACACAGCTGCAGCCCCACTCTCATACAGTCATGTGTTACTATACTGTATTGTGTTGTATTGTATTGTGCAGTTTGCGGTGGAGAGAGTAGGGGGGGGCTGTAATTCAACGGGCCCCCCCTCTCCACCGCAAACAGCACAATACATTACAAGGCATCACAACACAACACAATACATTACAGACTGCAGCTTACCTGGAGTCCTCCGCACCGACTCTTCCACTGGACTGTCTGGAAGATGTGTCACGTGACAACACGGTCACATGGTGTACCATGTGACCGTAACCAGGAAGTGCCGGCTTCACGACACAGATTTATTTAGGAAGCATGCTGTATGGCAACAGGGGCCCATGGGCCCCCCAGGCTTAGGGGCCCGGTCGCAACTGCGACCCCTATAGCTACGCCACTGGTCGTGAAATTACAACTTCTAATTCCATCTGATGCTTTCTTTTACTACAGAGCCAGGGAGACTGCAGCTTGTATTGAGCATGTGTGAGATTTCATATGGTGCAGGGGAGGACGGACACGGATAGGAGCTCGTCAGCTCTAGGTTGGAGGAGATTGAGATTCCATCCTGCATAGACTTGGTCTTATAAAATGCTTATTTTAATATCAGGCAGGAAAACTTTGAGAAAGGCTTATACAGCCATTTGTACACAGAATTTTAAGTACAGAACACCAGCTTCATCAGGTCTAAGAGATCTATTTAATAATGTATTTTTAGTGTAACTGAGGAACTTGCACCATTGTGAATTCGTGTACCTCTAATTCCTGCCATAGAGCAAACAGATGATCACTTCTGAATCTAGGCCTACTATACAAAGCTGTTTCTTTAAATGCCTAGAAATTATACTGTAGCAGTTAAAGAGTTTCAAGATTATAATAGCATGGCAGCTTTTGTTCAAACCTGTCCACAGATTGTGTGTGGTAATGCAGCATTCTCGACATCTTCACAAAAAAATTGCAATACAAAAGCAAATATAGCAACACTGGCTTCAACAACAATGGTCCTCCTCCATATCACATCAGATGACCTGTATTAGCCAGTAGAAGCTCGCAGGTTCTTCATTCTTAGCCTCACTGACATACGCAGTTTTATACCAGGATCCCACAACAACCCAGTCATTTTTCCTTACTCGCCGTGAACGGACTGTACCTACACTACACTGTACCTATACTGGATTTCAGCGCTCTCATAAATTGAACCCGTTTCAGACCAGTCATGCCTCTAAAAAGGACCCTGCACTTAGACGAAAAACTCCTGCAGCAAAGCGCATGGCTGCTGCCTGAGCTGCTGAAACCTCTCAATAGACCCAAGCCCGTCTCCAGGCTAACAAGATGCATCACAGCCAACAGCAAGCTGCTGAAACGCACCAGCAGACTGAGGCACGACTGCGGGACGAACGAGCAGCAGAGACTCTCCAGCAGAACCAAGCCCGTCTCCAAGATGCGTCACCGCCAACAACGTTTTTAACAACATACACGACAAATAGACCCGTGCAAAGCCGGGTAACTCTGCTAGTACTTTAATAAATTGTAAAACTGCAAGATTATTTAAAACACTAAAGAAATACTAAGAGGGGAATATATCAACATTTCTGCGCTAGTTTTGTGTTTCGATTTTTTTACGCCACCCTCGCTTTTTTTTGTGAAAATGAGTGTAACGTAACAAACGGGGCGGTGCCATTACAGCCCAACACATTTTAGAATTTACAGTGGAAATCTACACCAGCTCAAAACTAGATTTCACTCTGTGGGGCGTAGCAAGGTAGAGGCACATGCCGGCCGCTGGATTGGACTATCCCCCATCAGACAAAATAAATCAATTATATTCTCAGCGTTCCTCTTCACTTCTCTCCTCTGGGACCCCTATGCATGCTGTACTCATAAAACACACTGATGCCGGGCAGCCACTTGGCATCACAACCTTGTATGAGCCACAGTATGGTGAGGGGACACGGAGGAGAAAAGCGCTGAGGTGACCATTTTTATTATTCATCTTATCTCCGATAGGGGGGGCAGAATTGGTTGGCGTATGGCCAGTGGAAAAATGCGACAATTGTATTAAGAGGTGGGTGCCTCAGAATAAAGGAGTCGTATCTTACTCCAGCGGTATGAAGAGCTAAGACTGGCATATGAAATGCCAGTCTTCGTAAATCTGTCTCTACCTAATGCCAGCAGTTTTGAAAAAGGTACTTTCTGCAGTTTAAGAGGGTCAACACTTATCTCTACTACAATAGGTAAGTTGTGAGCAAATCCCACCATATATAGCATATTTCCATATACGGCTTTCAGAGGAGAGCCAAGAAAAGCCCCCGGGAACAGAAGGAGCACCTTATAGAGATAGGGGGGGGGGGTTTCAGCACTCGGTCCCCCATCTATCCCAATTTCGGACACGTCTATGAGACGGAATTGGCAAAGGAGGCTCCAACGAAAATATAAAGAGAGCCTTATGTCAAACTTTTGTGCTAAGGCTCACATTGTTTGGAGAGGTTATAAAACGAAAAAATAACTTTTGTAGCAGAGCTCCTGCTTTGATTCTTTGAATAGAATTAGATGTATAATCCACGGTACTATATCTTCATTACCTTACTGCTACAGTCACTTCATTTTCAGTTTGTTTTTACTTATCATATTGGCTGCATATCTTTGAAAGTGCTTAAAGCTCTCCGAGTATTTGACATTATCTTAAGGTGTCTTAATGAGGCTACAAATAAGAGGGCAAATAAATGAGCCAAAAGAAGGAACCGACAAAGCTTCTACTTTGTGCTCCATAAATTTCAACAATGCCTGCAGTGTTTAGGAGCGTTCACCAGGTGATAAAATACAATGAATGTCTTTAGGAAAGCTCATTAAGCCTCTGAGAAGAAAGACCTGAAGTACACTACAAAGATTCTCTGAAGAATAAATTACTCATACAAACAACGCATACATTTTTATTTATATACGTACATAAATACATATAAATACTCAAGTACCTTGATAGCAAACTAAAAATAGTGCTTTTCTTTACAGAAATCATTTTTTAAGTAAGGCTATGTTCAGACATGTCAGATTAGCCATAGACAAATCCGGCACGTATTTTTGCCTGATCCAAGGAAAAAATCCGAGGCTTATATCGGATTTCTGCTGAGGATGTGCAGTTTGATGTGTGGCTAATCCACCGAAAATTTCCATATCAATAAGTGATCACTTTTTGACAAATTTTAAATCTGCACTCAAAATTTCAGCAACATCTGCACTGATACACAGATTTCCACATTAAAAAAACCAATAGAATGTGGATTTCAGCGAGGAAATCCATGTAAAAATCCCAAGCATATGTTGACTTTTGAATAGTAGGGAATATACAGTGCCTTGCGAAGGTATTCAGCCCCCTTAGGCCTCATGCCCACTTCAGTTATTTTCTTCAGGGTGCTATCCGTTTTTTTAATGGATAGCACCCGGACACATTAATTTCTATTGAGCCATGCACACTTCAGTTGTTTTCAAGTTTCCGTTGGTCCGTTTCCCGAAAAGTAGTGCATGTCCTACTTTTGTCCATCGTTCAGTGACCGTGGGGCCCATTGAAGTCTAATGGTCTGTCAAAAAAATCTGTGTGCCGTCTGTTTTTCACGGATCCGTTGCTAAGCAATGGCAGGGCGAGCCAAAGTTCCCTGCATTAGACACACAAGATGGGTTTTAACTGAACGTTTAAAACGGAAGACAAACAGAAGCACAGCATCCGTTTAAAACGGAACGAATGCGGAGTGACAACGGAAACCACATGGATGTCACAACGGACACACGGATCAGTTTTAAACGGATGTGAAAACGGTGAAGGATGTGTGCATGAGGCCTTAGTGTTTTTCCTATTTTGATGCATTACAGTCTGGAATTAAAATGTACTTTAAATGAGATTTTATGTAATGGACCTGACAAAATAGTCCAAAATGTTACAGTGAAATTTAAAAAAAAAACAAAAACAAAAAAAACTAAAAAGTTGTGAGAACATAAGTTTTCACTCCCTTTGCTATGAAGCTCCTAAATGGGGTCTGGTCAAACAAACTTCACACTTCAGAAGTCACATAATTATTTGAATAAGGTCCCCGTGTGCCACCAAAGTATCACATGATCTGTCACATGAGGTCAGTATAAAAACACCTGTTCTGAAAGACTCCATGAGTCTACAACACCAATAGGCACGCAACATAAAGACCAAGGAGCTCTCCAAACAGGTCAAAGTCAAAGTTGTGGAGAAGTATACGTCCATGGCCACAGACCACTGTTGCTACTCACCCCTCGGCAGCCACGGCCATGGATCTGTGAGTGCTGGCCAGCATCTCCTTCCTAGGAGACGCCAGCACTCCTTTCCGCTCTGCTCATGAATTATATTTTAAATTATCCCCAATCACTCTGGACTATTTAAGGGGCCCTGCCCCTTCACTCCCTGCTTGAGCGTTGCTAGTAATTCCCATGTTAGTCTTTGAAAATGGTCCCTCAGTCTTATCCTGTTCCCAGTGTTGCCATGCTTTGTTCCTGAGCCTGTCTAGTGTTGGAATCGTGTCCTGCTGCACCTACTGCCATCCACCACGTCTGGCGCAACCTGCCGCACCTACTGTGGTCCGCCACGTCTGGCGCAGCCTGCCACATCCAGCCCCATCTGTGCTAAAGCCTCTGCCACTGTCTGGACTATTCAGGTACCCTTGTGCTGGACTTTGTATTTATTGGGTGCTCTGTTTGGACAGTTGCCTCCCCCGCTACAGCGGTGCGGCCTAGTGGGTCCACATACCGTGGCAGTGTAGATCAGGGTTGGGTTATAAAAATTATCCTAAACTTTGATCATCACACGGATCACAATTAAATCCATTATAACAAAATGAAAATAATATGGCACAACTATAAACCTGACAAGAGAAGTCCGCCTACCAAAACACACAGACCGGACAAGGAGGACATTAATACGAGATTCAACAAAGACATCAACCTTTAACACTGAAGGAGTTCCAAAGATCCACTATTAGCTGTACGCTTTACAGAGTAGGGCATTAAGAATCAGTGGCCAGAAAAAAAAAGTCATTGCTTAACCCTTTCCCACTTTTGACATTCCTGAAAGAAATCTGTGTGTTTCACTTTATGTGGTAATATCTTCGGAATGCTTTTACCTATCTAAGTAATTCTGAGACTGTTTTCTCGTGACACATTGGACTTCATGTTACTGACAAAATTTGCTCGATACATTTAGTATTTAATTGTGAAAACACCAAATTTTAAGAATTTGGATTTTTCTAAATTTAAATGGATCTGCTTGTAAGACCGATAGTAATACCACACAAAAATTGTTGCTAATTAACATTTCCCATATGTCTACTTTAGATTGGCATCGTTTTTTGAACATCCTTTTATTTTTCTAGGACGTTACAAGGCTAAGAACTTAAGCAGCAATTTATCACATTTTCAAGAAAATTTCAAAAGGCTGTTTTTACAGGGGCCAGTTCAGTTGTGAAGTGGCTTTAAGGGCCTATATATTAGAAACCCCCAATAAGTCACCCCATTTTAAAAACTTCACCCCTCAAAGTATACAAAACAGCATTTAGAAAGTTTCTTAACCCTTTAGATGTTTCACAGGAATTAAAGCAAAGTAGAGGTGAAATTTACAAATTTAATTTTTTTTGCAGAAATTCATTTTTTTTGTAACACAGAAGTATTACCAGAGAAACGCAACTTGATATTTATTGCCAAGGTTCTGCAGTTTTAGGAAATATCCCACATGTGGCCCTAGTGTGCTTATGGAATGAAGCAAAGTAGTACCTAGTGGATTTTAGGCCTCCTTTTTATTAGAATATATTTCAGGCCCCATGTCAGGTTTGAATGGCTCTAGCGGTGACAAAACAGTGGAAATTACCCAAAAGTAACCCCATTTGGGAGACTAGACCCCTCAAGGAAACTATCTAGGGGTATAGTGAGCATTTTGACCCCAAAGGTTTATTGCAGAGATTATTGGAAGTAGGCCGTGAAAATTAAAATCTAAATTTTTTCAAAGAAAATGTTGGTTTAAGCCCCATGCACACGACCGTAAAAACGCCCATAATTACGGGCCCATAGACTTCTATTGGGCACGGGTACCGTCCCGTTTGCGTACGGGAAGGTGCCCGGGCCGTATAAAAAATTTTTATATGTCCTATTTCAGGCCGTAATTACGGGTGGCTGCGTGTGTGCACCCGTAATTACAGGAGCGTTGCTAGGCGCCTTCAGGGGATTTCAATTTTTGAATAAAGAGAAGCAGAGAAAATGGCGTCTGAGCGATCATGTGACCCTTTTAAGTACGTAAATACGGGTGGAATACGGATGACAACAGACCCATATTTATGGGCACGGGTCCATAAACACCGGTTAAAAACGTCTGACAAAGGACCCGTATTTACGGGAGGGAAAAAATACGGTCGTGTGCATGGGGCCTTAGCACAATTTTTTTCTCATTTCCACGAGGACTAAAGGAGAAAAAGCACCACAAGATTTGTATTGCAATTTCTCCCGAGTAAAACAATACCCCATCATAAACGACTGTTTGGACACACAGCAGAGCTTAGAAGTGAAAGAGCGCCATTTGGCTTTTGAAGCTCAAATTTAGCAGGAATGGTTTGCGGAGGGCATGTTTTTTGCAAAGCCACTGAGGGGACAAAACTGTGGAAACCCCCAAAAGTGACCCCATTTTGGAAACTACACCCCTTGAGAAAATTATCTAGGGGTATAGTGAGCATTTTGACCCCACAGATGTTTTGCATAAATTATTAGAAGTAGGCCGTGAAAATGAAAAACTAATTTTTTTTAAAAGAAAATGTAGGTTTAGCTCATTTTTTCGCATTTCCACAAGGACTAAAGGAGAAAAAGCACCACAACATTTGTAAAGCAATTTCTACCGAGTAAAACAATACCCCACATGTGGTCATACACAGCTGTTTGGACACACAGCAGGAGGGAAAAAGCGGCAGTTGGCTTTTGGAGCTCAAATTTAGAAGGAATGGTTTTCGGAGGCCATATTGCATTTGCAAAGCCCCTGAAGGACCAAAACAGTGCAAAATGCCCCAAAAGTTACTCCATTTAGGAAACTACACCCCTTTAGGAATTCATCTAGGGGTGAAGTGAGCATTTTGACCCCACAGGTGTTTTATAGATTTTATTAGAATTGGGCAGTGAAAATAAAAACAATCCTTTTTCTTCAATAAGACGTAGTTTTAGCTCAAATTTTTCCTTTTCTCAAGGGAAAAAAAAGAACCCCAACATTTGTAAAGCAATTTCTCCTTAGTATGGCAATACCCCATTTGTGGTCATAAACTGCTGTTTGGGCACGCAGTAGGGCTCAGAAGGGAAGGAGCGCCATTTGGCTTTTGGAGTGCAGACTTTGCTGGATTGGTTTCTGGGCGCTATGTCGCATTTGCAAAGCCCCTGTGGCACCAAAACAATGGAAACCCCCAGAAGGGACCCCATTTTGGAAACTACACCCCTCAAGGTATTCACCTAGGGGTGTAGTGAGCATGAGCAGGTGTTTTGCATAAATTAGTGTGCACTCAATGTTGCAGAGTGAAAATTAGATTTTTTCCACAGATATACCAATATGTGGTGCCCAGCTTGTGCCACCATAATAAGACAGCTCTCTAATTATTATGCTGTGATTCCAGGTTTTATAAACACCCTACATTTGGTCCTAATCTTTTGCCTGGACATTCGACCAGGCTCAGGAGTGAAAGAGTATCATGCGAAATTGAGACCTAATTTGGCGATTTACAAAGTATTGGTTCACCATTGCAGAGGCTCTGATGTGAAATAATAAAAGAAACACATGAGAAGTGACCCTATTTTGGAAACTACACCCCTCAAGGCATTTATTAAGGGGTGTAGTGAGCATCTTCACCCCACAGGTCTTTTCCATAAAGGATTGCGCTGCAGATGGTGCAAAGTAAAAATGTGAATTTTTCCCTAGATATGCCAATTCAGTGGCAAATATGTCGTGCCCAGCTTTTGCCACTGGAGACAAACACCCCAAAAATTGTTAAAAGTTTTCTCCCGAGTATGGCAATGCCATATATGTGGAAGTAAACAGTTGTTTGGGCACACTGTAGGGCTTAAAAGGGAGGCAGCGCCATTTGGCGGGTGGATTTTGCTTGGTAGTAATTTTGTTTGGAGTTTTACTGGTATTTCAGTTCATAATTTGGGGGCATATGTAAGCTGGGCATAGAACATCAGGGGCATAGTCAGGTGGTATAATGGGGTAAAAAACAAAAACAAACAATAAAATGATCCATAGATGTGTGTTACGCTGTGAAGCAATCCTTTCTGCACAGGCCGGTGTCGCACTGATAAATGGTGTCCTTACTTCTACCCCTTTTGATCCACACTCCGCACCTTTGCAGTTTGGGGAATTTTGCCGGGCCTGCACAACTGCATATTTTTTATTTCCTACTTACAGGAGCATTAACTAATTTTATTTTTTCATAGACGTAGTGGCATGAGGGCTGCTTTTTTGCGGGATGAGCTGTAATTATTATTGGTACCATTTTGGGGTACGTGCGACGTTTTGATCATTTTTTATCCTATTTTTTGGGAGGCAAGATGACCAAAAACACCAATTCTGATATAGTTTTTTGTATACAGTGTTCACCATGCATTATAAATTACATGTTAACTTTATTCTGCGGGTCAGTACGATTCCGGCGATACCAAATTTATAGCACTTTTTTATGTTTTACAACTTTTTGCACAATAAAATTACTTTTGCAAAAAGAATGTATTTTTTCTGTCGCTATGTTGTGAGAACCAAGATCTTTGAATAAAGAAATTTGTTGCAAGTCCGGTGAGTGCCTCGATACTTTCTATCTGTTTATATCAAGTTGGTTTGTGCTGCACTTGTCGATGAGCACCTCCGGGGCAACTTAACTGCGGAAATCCATTAGAAAAAAGCCATTGAAATACTCCAATAAAAAATTTATACTGGTTCAACAGTGCCAGGCTTTTCCTTCTTTCTACTTTTTAATTTTTTGTCGACAGAGCTGTATGAGGGGTTGTTTTTTGCTATAGTATTTATAGGTAGCATTTTTGGATACATGCGACTTTTTGATCACCTTTTATTCCAATTTTTGTAGGGCAAAGTGACCAAAAACCAGAAATTCTGGCATTGTTTTTTACATTTTATTTTACGCCGTTCACCGCGTGGAATAACATCATATTTTTTATAGTTCAGGCCATTACGGACACGGTGATACCAAATATGTATGGTTTATTATTATTTTTTCAATAATAAAGGACTTGATAAGGGAAAAAGGCCGATTGTGTTTTATTTTATTACTTGAAACTTTTATTACACTTTTTTTTTTTACACATTTGTTTAGTCCCACTAGGGGACTTGAAGGTCCAACTGTCAGATGCCTATGTTGTGCGATGTTTTAGATCCGTCAATCATTCACTGACAGAAAGCCGATTAGGCTTCGCCTCCGGACGAGGCCTAATCGGCTTCCGTAATGGCAGAGCAGGAGGCCATTGTTAGCTCTCCTGTTGCCATAGCAGCAGTTGGCAGCCCTGCGATTGCCGATCTGCTACCAACCTCTAAGATGCAGCGATCGCTTCCGATTGCTGCATCTAAGGAGTTAATGGCTCCGGTTCCTGCAGTTACAGGTGGATGTCAGCTGTAACATACAGCTGACATCCACCGCTGATGACGCCGACTCGGCTCCTGAGCCGGCGCCATCTTGCCGGTGGCTACTGAAGCCATTTAGGCCCCCGTACTAGACATTCCGGGAGGCTAGTGTTATGCCTCCGGTTGCCATTAAAGACACCGGTAACTCTGCAATTTCATTGCTTGGGGTGCCGATGAGCTGCAATCCCCTTAAATGCAGCGATCGAGCAAACTTCGGTCCTCGCCATTACTCCAGGGTGTCAGCTGCAACATACAGCCAATCCCGGGGATGGTGGCACCGACTCAGCTTCTGAGCCGGTGTGCACTATTTGTCGTATGGATACGGTAAAATGCGGGAAGCACTAGCTTTCCATGACGTATCCATACGACAATGATTTTGTTTTTATATTAGATTTATTTTTACATATATAAATATTATAAAATAAGTAATTTATTATGTCCCCTAATATGTTTTTTTTAAAAAATACTTTTACATACAGGGCCTAGGAAAGTAAGGATGGGAGCCGACCCTATCTACTATGCTGGCGCCGTTCTAGCTGTGAACTGCACGTGCTCTGTGGCATGCGCAGATCACAGTAACACTGCATAGAAGCTCGCTTCTAAGGGGAAAGCCGGTGCCATTTTTGAAGATCGAAAGCCGCTGCCAGACATTATTATGATGACTTTAGGCCCACGGCTTTTAGTAACACAAGGAGGCGGAGGAGCGTCTACAGCAGAGAAACGAAGGTGGCAGCAACAGAGTAGGTACATTATTGGGTTGGCTGGTGGGTGAGAGCTGTGGCAGGTTTGATGGGGGGGAACAAAGGGCTGTGACGAGGTACACTATTGGGGTGGGGGGAGAATAAAAATGTCTGTGACCAGTTTCACACTTGGGTTGGGTTGACAAAGTGGTCAGTGGCAGGAGGTGTGTTTGTTTGGTGGAAGTGGGGTATAATGTGTGTGGCAGGATCACTATTGGGGTTTGGGGCGCTCATAAAATGACGCTGCACAGTGGTAGGCAATTTGAAGATATTTCACACGGCACTAGCGAGAAAAAGTGGGGGAATCGGCCATTCATTTGAAAGTAATACTACATAGCGCTGCAGGGGAATTTTGATGGCTGGCCACAGCATCTCTTGGCAATCACAGCTGATCACTGGGGGTTTCTGAAGCCACATCCACAGCAATTTTTTATTTTATGTCCAAACAGGGGAACCAAGGGGGATGGGGCCCACCCAGTCTCACACTCCATGCGACTGTAATTGTTACATCACAGTTGAGGTGCATGGTCAGCCGAAAAAAGCGACACGCTCACTTCTTAATAAATGTGTCGCATCTTACTCCAGCAAACTGTTTATTAAAACTGGAGTATGAAACGCCAGTCTCAATAAATCTCCCACTTTGTCTTTTCTTTCTATTCATCTCAATAGCTGCTTTTAAAATTTTGTTGGTTGCCTGGGTTATCTCCACTGCTTGGTCAGCCCTGTCATTGTGGCACTGAATACAATTACAGCAGTGAGTTTTAGTCTGCATTTGTGTGGATCACCGTTTTTGTATTTCTGATCACAACAAAACAAATAAAAACTTGTCTTTAGTTTGTGTTTTGTTTTTTAACATAACTGTAAACCTAACCTAGTTTACATTTAAAAAAAATATTTTATGTTAATAAATTATTGGGGCAGCCTGGTGGCTAACCGTTAGCACTGTAACAGCACTGGGGTCCTGAGTTCAAATCATACCAACATCTGTATGTAAGCTATTTTCTCCCCATGCTTGCGTGGGCTTCCTCCCAGACCATTAAAACATATTGATAGGTTCATAGACTTCCTATAAAATTTACCCCAGTGTGTGTTTCTGAGATACGTAAATAGCTTACGAGCTCCATTAGGGACAGGAACTAATATAATGGTGGACATTTCTGTACAGCGCTATGGAATACGTTGGTGCTATATAAGCAAAACAAAATAAGTTACCGTGTATACTCTAGTAATTCAAGTACAGCCCCCGGCTGTTTCTGTTGTTTCCATAGACTTTGAACGGAGCTGCAGCGCACACGTGTGACCGCCGCTGCATTCAAATTCCTCCTCAATGCGATCGTGCAGTGAGGAGGAACTGGGGATCGGTGGGGTTCCTAGTGGTGGGGCACTCAGCAATCATAAATGTATCACCTATCCTGTGGAGTAAATGATCTCTGCAGGGAGCGCAAGATGACAAAATTGGACTCTGTAGGGTCAGAGATGTAATGCGCCTCTGCTCTACCCACCGCTTTACTTAGATCATCTTCAGTAGCACTAGTGTTTTTTTTAACAAACGAGACAGAGGACTTGAGGCATCTTCTCAAATAAGCTTTAGCCACATCCCAAGTGGCAGGGGAGAACGTCGAATCACGGTTAGAGGCAAAAAAAATTGTCAATTGATCGCGAATCCTATCTGGTTCAGGAAATTGCAAGAGCCAGAAAGGAAGTATGCACCATGGTGGGGGTGAGATAGGAGGGGATCAATGTAGGGATAGTATCTGGGGACAATGAATAATCTGAGATACCCCGGGGGAGTAGTTGAATATCAGAAAGGTGCAGTATAGCCGGAGTGGAGAGGAAGGCATTATCAACTCTAGATAGCGAAGCATGGGTAGGCGAGTAGTATGTGCAACACCTGGTTGATATCTAGAGAGTATGAGGGAACGAAGAAAGAGAGGAGAATGCCCGGCGCACATAGTGCATCATCACAAAAGAAAAGCAAATAGGGGCTTGGGGATAAGAAATATGCACAACACCCTCTTGCGCTTGTCAGAGTAGGAGACTGCGGCTAGGATTCCATCAGGGAGCCACACAGACACAGTGTTAAATTAGGTCTGATAGGCGGTAGAATATATATATATATATATATATATATATATATATATATATATATATATATATATAAACATACAGCATTTACCTCCTGCCTCACATGGAACGATTGCCACAATCATTTGCATATACCTTATTTACAAAATCGACAGAGTTGGGGAAATAGTCCCAAAAAAAAAAAAAATCTATATATATATATATATATATATATATATATATATATATATATATATATATATATATTTTTTTTTTTTTATTCTACCTCCTATAACACCTAGTGGAGGGATTCAAATTGCGCCAAGCATCAACCAAGCTAGCACACTTGATCCACTGGCTCAGGGGGTTAGGACCCGAGTGGGAAATTGGAGCCGGAGAGCGAGAGAGGCGGTCAAGGGAGAGGTTCATAAGTGAAGTAAAATCCCCGGCGCAAACAACCAGATAATCAGGACGGTTTAGAAAAAAAAGGAAAGCTTGCTTCAGGATTCCAGTATCCGCATGGGGTGGATTGTAAATGAACATAAGTAAAAGTTTACAGTCATCAATCATGCATGCTAAGAATATAAAGGAACCCTCAGGATCCACCCTCACCTCCTCCACTGCAAATCTCAAACTCCTACGAACTAGAACGGATA
The DNA here is from genome assembly GCF_050947455.1 of Rhinoderma darwinii. NCBI lineage: Eukaryota > Metazoa > Chordata > Amphibia > Anura > Rhinodermatidae > Rhinoderma > Rhinoderma darwinii. Next base: position 156,699,617 of record NC_134691.1, on the reverse strand, counting down.
CTCCCCTGGAATATCTTGAGTGCGATGCATGGTGCATCCATCCCACCCATCTGCGTTTGAGGGCAGTTTATTGCTCAGGCAGAAGATGCGTTTCCAGGAGGAAAACTATATCAGGGTTGTAATTCTGAATAAAGGAAAATAACAGACTCTTCAGCAGGTCATTCATGCCCCTAACGTTCCATATTAAACATTAACATCACATTAGCCATATCCACTGAGAGATATAGGGACTAAGCAGGAAAATATACCAGGGTGGATGCCTCGTGTCACACACATATGCATATAAGTTAGGAAAGCAAAACCGGTCAAGAATACAAGTATAAAAAATAGAACAAGTTACCCCTCACATCAACCCTAATAGTGTGCCCGGTGGACACAAAACTGTAAATGGTAACAAAATGATTGTCAAATAAGGCCCAAAAAGACAAAGGCCAACATGTCCTGTTCCCGTTTCCCACCCCCCATGCTCCCTCACCCTCCCCACCTACACTATACCCCAACATGGTAAGCTTGGATCCCGAACAAGCAAATATTGGGTTACACTATCTAGCATCCAAGGAGCTGTAGGCCGAGAGCCCAGGTGTCACCTGTAGGTTAAGGTCCTCCACTAAGGTCTGGATACATGTCGGCAACAGTAAGTTCACCTGGGGAGTAGCCAGAGGTAATAGTGAGGGCTACTGCAGCGTGGAGAAAGATGGGAGGCAGATTAACTCTTCATTCTATCTCTCGGTCTCTACGTCTTGGAGCGCGCTGGCGTCCGTCCAGCCAGTTCGAAGAATCTACAGGATTCTCGAAGAATTGGACCCCATCCTCCCACATGACCCGAAGTCAAGCAGGGAAAGCCATGGTGTAGGATATCTTCTGTGCATGGAGACGTTTCTTTACAGCAATGAATGTAGTTCTTTTCTTTTGGAGGTCGACTGAGAAGTCGGGAAAGGAGACCCCGCATCCACCAACTATAATGGGACCTTTCTCTCTCGCCAATGTAAGGATGTGGACTCGGTTGCGGCAGTTGAGGAGGCACATGAGAAATAGTCACTGTGAAGCTCCAGGAGGTAGGGGTCTCGTGGGGACCCGATAAACCCGCTCGACCACAAGGGCAGGTGACACAGCTGTTTCGCCAAATATTTCCTGTAGCCAACTTTCAGCAAATTTTTCCGGGCGCCGACCCTCTACAAGTTCAAGTAGCCCAATTATCCTAACATTATTGCGGTGCAGTCGATTCTCCAAGCAGTCCACTTTGAATTGCCAGGCCGCTGCAGTCAGGGAATCTATTTTGGCTGTTATAGGAGGTAGCTGATCCTCCACCGCTGAAAAGCTCTGGTTCAGCCTCTGCAGGCAAGGTTTGTTCTGATAAAGCAGCCGCCGAGGTATGAAACGAGGCGCCGGCACCATGTTTGATAGATTTGCGCGCAAACCGCTCCAGTGCCAGTGATGACTGGGATGGTCCGATTTTAACCATTTCCATCAGTGGAAAGGAGGGTCAAGGCTGGTAGGATCTCCACACTTGTGTAGTAAAATTAAGTGGATAGGAGGTTCCAGGATACCGTTAAGGAGTCTAGACAGCCGGAGCTCAGCCAAGAAGTGTGTACTCACATCGCTGGTTAGGGCAGACCCCCTTTATGAGGTCTTTGTCAAGCAATCCCATCATGCAAGAGTCAAGGATTTAGGCACACAGCATTTTGTCTGGCAGAAAAAAAATATCTGTCTCAAAATTCCTTCAGGAATTTTAATGGCAAGGTTTTTAAAAGTTGTTTTTTTTGGCACATTTTTTTGTGACGTATGAATCTAATGCCAAAACAGTGGTAAAAAAACGTGGCTAAAAATGCTCCAAACGAGCGCCACAGGTTTTTTTCTGCCTCCCATTGGTTTCAATGGAAGGTCAGCGGCAGAAACTGCTCAAAGAAAGAGCATGCTGCTTTTTTTTCCCCCGCAAACGGCCAAAAGCCACCTGAGGAAAAAAAAAACAGACCTCTGTTTCCCATTGAAATAAATGGGGGGCGTTACTTGGCGCTGATTCCAACGCAGTTTCTGCATCAAAATGAGCGACAAAAAAAGCAGTGTGAATTACCCCTTATAGTGTTACATATGCAAACGAGTAATCATTCCAATTAAATACATAAGGTGCATATTCAGTATACGCGCATATAAAATACAAGGTGAATACCATCAGTATTAACAACAACATTGTGACGGTGAATAAACACCCTTTTTGGAACGCTAAAGTCTGGAGTGCTGCGGTCTTTTTACTATATGGCTAACAGTTATTATTCTCACCCATGGGCCAACCAAATTTCATACATGCAATGTTCATTATTTAATATGGAACCTACCAAAATAAGAGCAAAATTCCCATTGTTTGTACCATGTACTCTATCGCTGCAGTGTATCACTAGCTAAAACTTTTTAACCCTTTCATGCTGCCCAACACCACTTATGTTGCAGCTGCACAATTTCTAGCTGATGGTACAAGCAATAGTCCTCACAAATGCCTTTTCCGATGTGCTCTTAATATTCTGCTGTCACTCCTGCTGTGATTACTCACGGCATTATAGGAAAGCACTTCAATTTGTCTGCAACAAAAAAAAGTCACAGGTACGCCATCAATCATGGTATCAATCGAGAATGTATTTCTGTACTAACTCTGTTCAATTATTATTACAGAACGCCAAGATCTTTATCAAACTGTCCAATTTCAGATAATGCTATTTAATACATAGATTAATAGCATTGTACATCAGGCCTGCATTGCACGAATAATGTGCAACAAGAGTTTCCATCTGTAAAAAACGGAAGATCAGGAGGCTCTGAAAGACCAGCATACGCCTCCCAAGGGGTAGACAGAGATAGCAGAGGGTCCCTGCCAAGAACAGTAAGGCCCCATGCACACGAACGTGCTTTTGCGGCCGCAATTCCCCCGAAAATCCACGGGAGAATTGCAGCCCCATTCATTTCTATGGGGCCATGCACACGACCGTAGTTTTTACGGTCCGTGCATGGCCCGGGAGCCCGCACCGCAGAAAGAACGGACCGGTCTTATTATGGCCGTCTTCTGCGGTCCGGGCTCATTGAAAATAAATGGCCGCGGCCATGTGCATGTCCCGCGATTTGCATGCGGCTCGCTGCTGACAGACCGCAGCCGGCCGACCTGAAAATCACGGCCGTGCACATGGCTATGGTCGTGTGCATGAGGCCTAAATTAAATCCCACATAAGGGTCCTATAGACCAACACAGACGCTACAGGAGTGGTCAGGAGAATGAATACACGTCACATCCTGGCTGGAGGTAATGTATATTCATTGTCATGACACATGAGTAGCGTTATAGTATGTTTATGTGACTGCAAATAGCGATATGGCTATATCGCTATCTGCAGTGTAAAGGAATGGAGCGCCATACACTTCTCTCTACAATGCCCACTTGGCCAAAAAGTAAAACACGCCCAGCTGTCCATTAAGAAACTCATTAGCATAAAGCTAATACTGGTCATAACTCCGTAAAAATTGATTGTTTTTCTAAATAAAAAACACTGCTGTAATCTACATTACAGCGCCGATCACATCATGTACAATATAGGCCACTTATAATGTGGTGACAGAGCCTCTTTAATTACTATTAATGTGAGGCACATGGTGGTTCAGAATTCATAACACTGTGCCTCATATCAGAAAATGGAAGAACTTTTTTTCTATAATATTGTTGGCAAAGTCTCGTTTTGGTATCGAGTTTCGCAATACTACACAAAGTATCGGTATCAAAGTCCAAATTCTGGTATTGTGACAACCCTAATTAAGACATTTTAAAAGTGTAGTTTTAATTAGTAGCTCTATGAGACACTTTATATATTTATTGGAGGTAACTGCTTTTTGTGGTATTCCTTAATATATACAGTAACAAAAATTAATCAAAGGGGTTCTCGGCTTTGGACAATCCCTACATGTCAAAAGGGGTCCCTTGTTAATAAGCAGATCACAGACTGTCCCCCTGGTTAGTACCCCAGTAATCATCAGTTATTTGTGAGGAAACCTTGCAGTAAATGTTCACTTTCTCTGCAGCTTCACCTCAGGGGAAATGGAGTATTACAGTTGTCATTGAAATAATTTGGTTGTCTGTGTAATGCAGGGCAGTACAGGTCCCCCAGAGTGAGAGACTGTCTTTATTACTGCTATCCATCCTGGCCAAGAGATGAGGACTCCCTCTATTCCCTAATAGGGTATATGGAAGGTGGTTTTCTAAACCGGACAACCCCTTTAAATACAGCTAAAACTCTTTGAGATGACCCCCTAAAATTGCAGTAAAAAATTCTCTTTTGTAGGGGTGGCCCACTCCAAGAAAAGGGCCAATATACACATAAAGAGGAATTGAAAATCCATCACAAAACAATCTGGTAGATGAGGGGTCTTTTGGAGAAGTTTCACAGTGTGTAGCAGACTGCACGTAAAGGGTATTGAAATAACTTCAAATACATATAAGAAAAAAAGTATAATATATAGAGCAAGAACAGAGGCACACCTAGACAACTTTCAAGCAGGCTGCAGACACAGTTGTGGAAAAATGCTGCAAAGTCAGAATGCTTTCAAAAATAGAAGTGTTAATAGTTTTAGTTAATTAATTACCAAAATAGAAAGTGAATGAATAGAAATCTAAATCACAAAGAGCAAAAGGTCAAGCAATTTTTCAATACTTGGGAATCCTTTATCTCACTCCTCCCGCGGAACGTGCAAATGAAAATAAAACACTGCTTTGACTCCACTATATGGTTTAACGAACAGCTACTTATGGGGGACGCACCTATATTGTAACGTGTGTTCACTGCGAGTTGATGAGTTGTCGGGGATTCGGATTCTTATGATGCCTGCGGGGGTCACGCCTCTGATCTGCTTATTGGCGATCTCGCTTCTCGGAGAAAGCTTTTGGATAACATATCGGTGAGACTGGCACAGGGTATTTGGCTGGTTCCATGCCCATGCTATCGTCACACTGGGGTTGAAAACCCGACGAGAAGGGGAGACCCTGCATTTGCTTGATATGTAGATCCCCTCACCTGACTTATTGGAATTATGGATATAATGAGCTTAATAGTAACGGTTATGACTTATGTTTTTGTTCCCCTCCCCCCCCCTATTTTTGTTTACTTCTCTTTAATTTTATTTAATATATTTTTATTTTTATTTATTTATTTTTTGTCCCCTTTTTTATTTATTGTTTTATCCCATTATTTGATCTTTTTCAATGTCTTGTATATTTCTCAGCCCCCATCCTCCCCTTTCTACTTTTTGTACCCCTTATTGGAAAATGTTAATAAAAACAATTTTGAAAAAAAAAAATCAAAAAAAAAAAAAAAAAAAAATCTAAATCAAATCTATATTTGATTTAGATTTCACCCTTTGCCTTCAAAACAGCAACAATTCTTCTAGGTACACTTGCACATAGTCATGGATTTTTTTAGGTTATAGTTAGGTGTAGGATTAACCAATTATACCAAAGAGGTATACGGTGACAGTTTCAGTGTCAGCAGGTCATGCCGGGTTCAGTGTCAGCGGGTCCTGACGGGTTCTGAACCGATCAGTCCCGTGGACCTGACGGGTACAGGATTCACCGAACTATAATTCACCGAAAATAATTTTTATAAAAAATAATTAAATAAATAAATAAATCACTTTCAAAGGTTTACTTAGCCTTTAAAACTGGGTGAGGAACAGCCAAGCTGTGTACAAATGTGAGGTTGCGGAAGACTGAGCACAGCAACAAGACAAAAGGTAGTTATACTGCATCAGCAAGGTCTCTCCCAGGCAAAGATTTCAAAGCAGATTGGAGTTTCAAGAGGTGTTGTTCAAGATCTTTTGAAGAAGCACAAAGAAACGGCCAACGTGGAGGACCATAGACGCAGTGGTCGGTCAAGGAAACTTAGTGCAGCAGATCAAAGACTCATCATGCTGATTTCCCTTCGAAATCGGACGATGTCCAGCAGTGCCATTAGCTCAAAACTGGCAGAAACCAGTGGGACACAGGTACATCCATCAACTGTTCGAAGATATCTGGCCAGAAGTGGTCTTCATGGAAGAATTACGGCCAGAAAGCCATACCTTCGACATGGAAACAAGGCCAAGCGACTCAACTATGCATGAAAACATAGGAACTGGCGTGCAGAAAAATGGTAGCAGGTGCTCTGGACTGATGAGTCAAAATTGTAAATATTTGACTATAACAAAAGGCAGTTTGCTCGCCGAATGGATGGAGAGAGGTACAATAATGAGTGCCTGCAGGCAACAATGAAGAATGGTGGAGGTTCCTTGCAAGTTTGGGGCTGCATTTCAGCAAAAAGTTGGGGATTTGGTCAGGATTAATGGTGTCCTCAATGCTGTTAAATACAGGCAGATACTTATCCCTCATGCAATACATTAGGGAGGCATCGGATTGGCTCCAAATTTATTTTGCAGCAGGACAACAACCCTAAACATACAGTCAACGTCATTAAGAACGATCTTCCATGTAAAGATGAACAAGGTGCCTTTGAAGTGATTATATCGTCCCCACAGAGACCTGATCTCAACATCATTGAGTCTGTCTGGGATTACATGAAGAGATAGAAAGATTTGAAGAAGACTACATCCACAGAAGATCTGTAGTTAGTTCTCGAAAATGTTTGGAACAACCTCCTTAAAAAACTGTGCAAGTGTACCTAGAAGAATTGATGCTGTTTTGAAGGCAAAGAGTGGTCATATCAAATATTGATTTTTGATTTTTCTTCTGTTCATTCACTTTGCATTTTGTTAATTGATAAAAAAACAACTATTAACATTAACACTAAGAACAATTTTTTAACCAGTCCCCGACTGCCAGCTGTCTATAAAACGCCCAGCGGTCAGGGGCCTTAAAACCCTTGTTATAGTGTATTTACGGCGCAGGTTTTAAATGGCTGCCCGAGTGATTGGGAAGCTGAATGTCGGGTGCTCGACAGTCATTGATTGCCGGGGACCCTGTGGAGAAGATAGCAGCAGCTTTCGCTGCTCAACGAGCGCTGTGTATAGAATAGAGGCAGCGGCGCTACTGGTCCCGGCGATCATGTGACTGGTCACATGATCGCCAGGATGCCGTTAGTGGCAGGCTGCTGCTGGGTCTAACTAGACCCAGTACAGCCCTATTAGTGACAAGTCACTATAAGAGGGCTGATTTCCCCTGTAACTCTGCAGCCCCAGTTACAGTGGAAAAACAAGGTGTAAAACCAAGAAAAATGTAAAAAAAAGTCACCCAAAAGGTATTTTCTGACCTTTAAGGAACAGACCATAATAATAAAAAAAATAAGTTAAATAAAAGTGCAAAAAAACATAATAAATACACATAAAATACCCACCCAAAAAAAATATGTTCTCCCCCGCCAATCATTGTAATGCTAGCCCTGACCCATGTACCCTAAAATAGATATATAATATATCAAAATTTACAGTAGACAATGACCATCACAAATAAAAGGTCTATTTTAGGGTAAAACTATATTACCAGAAAAAATTAGCTCATGTCAAAAAGCATATATTTTTTTACTATTATTCTCAAACTTTAAGCCTAGAAATTCTAAAATAGCAAAAAGGATGTGTATAAAAATGATAAAAAAAAAAAAAAAAGAAACCTGCATGGTCTCCGAAAAAAAATTACAAAAAAGCTACAGCCGTTTAACCAACGCGTGCTAAAAATGGCTCAAAATAGCCCGCTCCTGAACCAGTTAAAGCATTCTAAGGGTATGTGCACACACACTAATTACGTCCGTAATTGACGGACGTATTTCGGCTGCAAGTACCGGACCGAACACAGTGCAGGGAGCCGGGCTCCTAGCATCATAGTTATATACGATGCTAGGAGTCCCTGCCTCTCTGCAGGACAACTGTCCCGTACTGTAATCATGTTTTCAGTACGGGACAGGAGTTCCACGGTGAGGCAGGGACTCCTAGCGTCGTACATAACTATGATGCTAGGAGCCCGGCTCCCTGCACTGTGTTCGGTCCACTACTTGCGGCCGAAATACGTCCGTCAATTACGGACGTAATTAGTGTGTGTGCACATACCCTTACTTTGCACACAGTACTGTATATATATCTACTCACCTCACCGCTCATGTTCTTTTCCCCCACTGGGTCCCCTCTGACTCCTTCTACATGTCACGGCTTATTCAACGTACTGACAGGCAGTATCAGTGCCTACGCGACGCAGCACTCGTCATTAGTGCTGCTTCGCATTGGTACTGACGCTGAGCGGCGTCAGTACCTTGAATAAGCCGTGGCATGAAGAGGAAACCAGAGGGAGAAGAGAAGCGGAGCGATAAGTATATATTGGATTTTATGCGTCTAAGAAATGGGTGGGGCGCGGTCGTTAAGCCACAATTGTGGCGCACGATCAGTAGAAAGATGCAACACATTTATTAATTCCATGTTTTGGTCAAAACTGTAGCGATGTTCAGTACATACCCAGCCTGTTGGCTCTGAAGAACTAGTTTGATTTGTATAGGACACAGATTTTTAGACCTGCCACTCATTGTTGTCTTAATAAATGACTTTGAAACCAACAGAAATCTCCCACAAAGTTTGACAGTGTGGCGCTAATATTTCCCCTACAATTAATTAATACTGCCATACAACAGAAGAAATCGTTGCTAGCGCACCATGCAGAGTCAAACAAAAACATAGCATCCCATGCCTACAATTATTTTTCTTTAATCAATTGTACTATTGACCGCTTTGATTTAAAACAGTCTAGAGCCATCATGCTGATTTTTATTCCATTCATTTACAAGCTCGAAACATTTCTTCAAAATTGTTGCTAAGTGCAAATAGATTATAAACAAATATTAATACAAGAAGAACAGGAGTGAATAATGATTGGGGGAAAAAAAAAAAAAACTCAAATAATTAAAGAAAAATGAAGATATACACACAAAAAAAATACAAATAGAAGTAAATACAAATGAGTAAGAGCGCACAAATAAATAGGTCACAGCAAAAAAAAGTCATTAGCCCAGGATCTGGTGTTCTGTAAACCCTGCTGGTCCGGCATGTTACAAAACCAGTCCGCCAACTGGTCCGCTCCACCACAGTGGTTGATCTATGGCAGCTGTGTGTTTTTATCAGCACCATGACCTCAACATCAGCACAGAAGCGTCAGCTTTTCAAGACCGCACACCATCATGAGCATAGGAGCAGATCCCAAGGATGATGGACCTCTGGAACTTCATATAGTAAAACTATATTTAAGTGCACCCCCCATGTCAGACACATATTACAGCCATAAATCAATAAGCCAATGATCGATGTGAATGCTGCAAAACAGCGAGCGGTCTGTTATTTGCGCACGAAAACGATTGCAACTCACTCAAAAAGAGCTGGGCAGCTGGAGGTGCCGTTTATGCAGTCTGCCCAGTGTTAAAGGGGTCTTTCCATCTGGCATATGTATGTTTAGGAGGAACCCCTCTATGAGCCGTTCACATATGTCCGGCCCTCTAGTCCATTTTTTCCTCCGGTGAGGTATTAAAATGACAGGAAACTGATGACAAAACTTATCCCATCGTTTTTTTATGGAGTCAGTTTTGCGTCCAATGGCGGCGACGTCTCCCATATAGAAACATTGCACACGATATTTCTGTCTGGTATGCTGTGCTCAATATTGTGTGTTGCAATCATTCTATCATAACGGGTTCCTTTGTCATGTCTGATTTGTGATCTCAGCAATGATTTTGCTTGACCCAACCTTACCTTAACCTCATAGTTTGGACTGCACAGATTTGTACCTTTTTATATACTTTACCATTCCCAGTGCCATCTGTATTTTCATGTCCGTTTGTCTTTTGCTATGCTAGAAAAACTTTTATCTAATAGAGAATATAAATAATCAAATCCTCTGCTCCGTAAATACCTAGCACTACAGATGTCCAATGACCGGCATCCAATATATGTATACAAGCAGCAGATTTAAGCTGCTGGTATGGCTTATTGCACAAATTCCCAACTTTAAAGGGGTAACAAGCCCCTTCTCCTGGGAGGACCACGGGTCCTCAATGCTACACAAGAGAACGTCAGTAATATAGGTGGGCAGTGTGGGGACATCAAGCTGTAAACACTATAAAAATGGATACTTGATTTTTGTAATGTTTATAAATCCTATACAGTAAAATGGTATTAGTTGGTGGTAGGACAAGCACTGGGGCCCGAGAGCTTCAAACGACACCTCTGTAGCTTTTTTCAGGGACTTATTAAAAAGAACATATAAAAAAACGTAATACATATTGTCGCTCCCCATGCCCCTGTGGAACATCATTCAGCTCATGTAATGTTACTACATAGAAATCATTGGTCTCTTTATAGAATCAGAAAAAAAAAGGAAGGAGCAAAAACATCATGTAAACAGCATTAGTTTAAAAGTCTTACCTGACGCTGAATGATCTTCAGGTTTTCTTTAGCCTGGTATACGAGAGATTGTATCTCATGGAAGTCATTAACATTCTTCTTCTCTCTGAAGGCATCTCTTACTCTTCTGATAGCATATGTTCTAGAAATAGCATAATAAATGGTTAAATATAGACCAAGCATAAAAAATATGAAGTGCAAATGTAGAAAGAGAGATATATTATTGAATTTGCGCCACAATAATGGAATTGACAAGTCAGAAATGATGGCGCACTGCAATAATTAACAGCTTTTTTCCTGTTTTAGGCTTCCCTCTCCACTTTTCAAAAATGGAGAGAAAGGAAGGGTGGAATTTAGCGGAAGAGTGCGGCGCCACCATAGGTTCGACAGATTTACCACCATTTACACCAGACATTGATAAAAATCGTGGCGCAAATCTAAGCCTGCTCATATCACAAGCAGATTTAAAATTCTGGCACAAGGACAGCCAAGAAGCACCAATTTATTAAAAGGGGTGCCCTCTTAACGGGGTTTTCCAGTCCCTAAAAATTGATGGCCTATCCTCAGGATAGGCCATCAATAGCGGATACGTCCGACTCCTGGGCCCCCTGCTGATCAGCTGTTTTGAAGGTGGTGAAGCGCTTGTATAAACACTGCTTCCCCTTTGACACAGATGTAGCAGCGATTCACAGTATTGCGGCCCTCTCCTATTCACTTCAGTGGGAGAAGGCTGCAATATTGTGAATTGCCGATACTATTCACAGTGAGCAATTAGAAATGCATGGGAAGCAGTGCTCGTACGAGCACTGCTCCCCTTTCAAAACGTCCGATCGGCGGGTGTCCAGGGAGTCTGATCCCGACACATAAGCTATTGATTGGCAAATCTTACACCAATGAAATTTTGGTTTTAGACTGGCATATGAAAGGCCATCCTAAGAAAATCTCCCCCATTGTCTTTATTATCTAAAATGAAGGTGCACAGTTACGGATATTAAATCTGTATGTGTAAAAGCACCCTTGGGTGATCGCCACCTAGCTAGAGGGTGCAGTAGAAAATGATCTAGACCCAGATAGTACTACCTTCCTGTGTGAAGAGTCATGTTGCAACCTCTCATTCATTCACATAAGAATAAGCAATGAAAGCAGGGACTTACAAATAGACTGGACCGTGACAATAACTGTACTTTCAGAAAACTTTTGATAGGCCATAGAAACATATCATAAGCTTTGATCGGTGGGGGTCCGGGAACGGAGACCCTCAACATTTCTGAAACTAAGAGGCAGAAGCACTCCGCTGAGCAATCTGTACCTTTGGCTGTGATCGGCGCTTCTTGTTAAGCTGAAGACGAGCACATAGACGTTCTATGTGAGCCCGCCTTCAAGCTGACGAGGAAAGCCGATCACAGCCAAAAGCTTATCGCTTCCATCCATTCAATTCAGCGATGGTGGGGGTCAAACTCTTCTAATATGTCTCTATGACATATCAAATGTTTTCTGAAAGTACAGTTTTTCTTTAAGCTCCCACAATAATGATATATTCCTAGTGTAACACCAAAAATATTTCTAAAAAATCCCAACAAAATAATTTCACACACGTGAGAAATACATTGCTCCCCGATTATAATCATATATGCCCTTATGTCTGGCCCAGCATTGTCCGGAGAACTCATGCGGATTCACATCGCCCTGTACGTCAATGTTCACCCTTAGACAAAAATGTTTTTCTCTACTGAAGTCTATTATGACGTAGGGGTATTGCAATCTTTGACATTTCTGGCATATTCCTAGGATATGCCATAAATATCTAATAGATGCAGGTCCCATATATTGCGCTATTCCACGCACACAGTTAAAAAAAACCAAAAAAAACGTATACCGCGTGGTACACTTTTTTACAATGGGGTCCTATGGGTGACCTTGCACCCTTGTGCTCATCTCATGATCAGGTCAGATTATTATCCCATTGAACTAAACAATGAAGGTTTGAATGACAGCAGAGATCTTGAACACCACAAGTAATTGAAACAAAGTAGATTGGTTAATTGTATAACTTTTCATCCTACAAAGAATTACATTTATTAATTGAAATCAAGAAATACAGTGAGACCAATATTTGAGAGTAGTGAAACTCAAGGTGTTCTTTTTTATACCGCATAAATATAAAATTATATGAGTCAATAGTATCAACAAACAGCCAAGATGAAACTCAAAAAAATACAAAAAACATTCTGGGACCAGTTTTTTTTGTCTAATGATGTTTAATCGCGTGTGGTTATATTGCATACAAGAAAATATTTTTTTTCCATTTGTTTGCAAAAGGGGATTAATGACAGATGTGCCCATTAGATGGAGCTAAGCAGCTTCCAGGATGTCTTCTATGGGATCATTGACATTTCCCAGACACGACTCATACATAATACATATTCGGTCCCAGGGAGCATGCTGGCTGTGGTGTGCCACCCTGCTGCCATGCACTAGCAGATGGTGTGTGCTTTTAATTAGGGCCCGTTCACCTAGAATGTGACATGGGTGTGTATTGTTAATAGAATTTATTAAATATGGAAGTGCACTCATTAAACAGCTGGTACCTTAGGATGAGTTTTATTGTTCCCGGGAAGAGATGAAATGCTTAGCTTTCAATATAAAAAGGACTGGTGATGTTATAAAGGGTATCTTGTTTGTGTTATGTTGAATGAGGAAAGAAAATAATCACGCTTGTTATTGAGAATAATGGTTATCTTGGCGGCACCATGCATCGAAAGGACGTAACCTTCTCCTCTAATCAAACTACATTTATCACTATGCTAAGCTGCCAATAGGTCAAAGTAGATGCGTCCCATGAAATACCCATCTCCATTGATATAACACTTCAGTTAAATCAGCAGTTTAGAATAATCCAACTCATCTTCTTTATGGTCCATCAGGAAATCATGCCTTTCACATTTTTTTTCACATTTTGGCGGCTGCTCTAGTAAACAACAAATATAGAAAAGTTCTCAATAACTTAGGGCTTATTCAGACGAGCGTTGTTAAACTCATTGGAGTTTGGGCCGCAAAAACGGTTGATTTTGCATCAGTGTTTCCTTCTATTGTCTTCAGTTTTTTAAGTTTGGATGGCGTCAGTGCGCCATCCGTTTTTCACGTCTGACAATACTGAAAAATGTCCTCATTTGTCACAACTCACTGAAAACACCCCGAGGATGGTCAAATGACCGAAAGCACAGTTTGCAGGAATCTATGACCTGTAACCAGTATTTGTTCTAGGGGTAAGGACAACCACCTAGCAAGAGCTAATGGATGCAGGCAGAAGCCTCCCTGGGCCGGCCTAAGAAGCGACCGCGGTCACGTGATCCCAGGAGGAGTTTTCACGAGAGCGCGGGAACTCCCCTCAGAATTTTTCCAAGGAGGCTAGTCCAAATCCCCATTGACCAATTGGGAATTGAATGAAGCATGCAAACGTGACCAGTAATGCTATACGAATACTTTAACAACAGTGAAAAGAACGGTCTAGATGAAGGGCCTGTTCACATCAGTGTTGACTTTCCGTTCCGGGGTTCCGTGGAGGTTTCCGCCGGGTGAACCCCGCAACGGAAAGTCAGTCAAACTGAAACCACAGCTTCCGTTTCCGTCACCATTGATATCAGTCGACTGCGCTATTGAATCCGTCGTTAAAACGGAAACATGGCGGAATGGTGACGAATGGAAACCATTAGCAATGTTTCCGTCACCGTTGATATCAAGGGTGACGGAAACGGAAGTTGTGGTTTCAGTTGGACTTTCCGTTGCGGGGTTCTGATGTGAGCAGGCCCGAAGTCTAACGGACCTCTATCTCATCTAGGAATGGTTGATAGAGAAGTAACTGAACTTGGAAGTGAAGACAAGTAATACATAGGTACTTATGTATTGCAGTATACTGTTTTTTGTTTTTTTACCGGCTCCTAGTAAGCACTGGGCTTAATAGGAGCAGAAAGGTGGCAGATCTCCGGATATTCATTAGGCCTCCAGGATTCCATGACAACCATCGCCACACAAGTTGTCACAATCGCTATTGACCGCGGCATCTAAGGGTCAGCTACGATTTCGCCCATCACTTTGAAGTGTCGGCTGTAACATACAGCCGTCCTGCTTAGTATAGAGCAAAACAAGATATGTAAGAATGCAGTCCAAAGGGAGGTGTGATGGTGCTGTACAGGTTCGTGTTTAGAAACCAACACTATAAGTCCATAGAAAAACTTTGAGCACTCAAAGAACACATTTGAATATTGATTTTTCAAAATGTCTTTATTCCAAATATTGGATTTTTTGAACAAGCGATTCTTAGCAGGCTTCATACCTTCCCTTGCCGGCTATGACGTAACTATGTCAAACGTTGACAAAGGGTTAAAAGATGTTCCAAATTCATCACAGTGGTGCAGTCTGTATAATAATTTTGGCGCAGCTTGCTAAACCGTTTTCTCTTCCTTACGCCAACTTTTAGTTGGCTTACTTTAGACCAATATTTTGCAGCAAAATATTGGCACACCTTGGCTCATTGTAAGCCACGCACCCTTTTCTAGACATTTTTCAAGTTAAGGTGCAACAAGTGTCTAAGGCCAGATTCACATGAACGGGTGCAAACTCTGACGTGAAAAGCTGCAGTTTTTCACGTCAAAGTTGCACCAGTGCGGGTCCCGTTTTCACGGATCCCTCATAGACTCTCCCACTGAAATACCTGCATCCGTGTCACGCCGTTGTTTTAACGGTCGTCACACGGACGTGTACTACGGTCATCTGAATTCCGGGACAAGACATGTATGACACTTATGAGGCGCAAATTAAGAACGTTTAGCTTAATAAATCTCCCCAATTGTGTGTGTGTGTGTGTGTATGTATATATATATATATATATATATATATATATATATATATATATGTATATACACACACACACACACACACACACACCCACACAAATAAGGGTGATATTCCTTTTTAATTCTATGCTAAAGGTCGTTGGAATATTGATCCTTATCAAGGCATATTTAAAATGGATATTAAGGCTGGATTCACACGAACGTGGCGTTTTTGCGGACGCAAAAACGCGGCGTTTTGCGCGCGCAAAAATCACTTGCCAGCTCCGTGTGTCATCCGTGTATGATGCGCGGCTGCGTGATTTTCGCGCAGCCGGCATCATAGAGATGAGGCTTGTCGACGCCCGTCACTGTCCAAGGTGCTGAAAGAGCTAAATCTTTCATCACCCTCGACAGTGAATGCCGAACACAACAGCGAAAAACCTGTAAAAAAAAAAAAAGATAAAGTTCCTACTTACCGAGAACTTCCCGGCCGTTGCCTTGGTGACGCGTCCTTGGTGACGCGCCTCTCTTGACATCGGGCCCCACCTCCCTGGTTGACGCGGCAGTCCAAGTGACCGCTGCAGCCTGTGATTGGCTGCAGCCTGTGCTTGTCCTGTGATTGGCTGGAGCTGTCACTTGAACTGAAGTGTCATCCCGGGAGGTCGGACTGCAGGAAGGAGACAGGAGTTATCGGTAAGTTAGAACTTCGGGTTTTTTTACAGGTTCATGTATTTTGGGATCGCAAGTCACTGTCCATGGTGCTGAAACAGTTTAACTCTTTCATCACCATGCACAGTGAATGTCTCCTGATTTCGCGGACCGGAAATTTTTTTGCCGGGTTCGGCCAAAACGAGTTTGGCCGAACCCGGTGAAGTTAGCTTCGGTTGTCGGGGTTCGCTCCACGCAAAGACACTCCGTTTGGATGCTTGGAAACAGAAAAGCACGTGGTGCTTTTCTGTTTCCATTCATCCTTTTGACAGCTCTTGCGCGAATCACGCAGTTCGCACGGAAGTGCTTCCGTGCGGCATGCGTGGTTTTCACGCACACATTGACTTCAATGGGTGCGTGATGCGTGCAAAACGCCCAAAGAACGGACATGTCGTGACTTTTTTTCAGCGGACTCACGCTGAGCAAAAACCACGGACATGTCTGCACGGCCCCATAGACACATATAGGTCCGTGATACGCGCGTGCAAATCACGCGCGTTGCACGGACGTTTTTCACGTTCGTCTGAATAAAGCCTCAAACTCAATTCTTGGAATACGTTGTTGAAAAATTTCAAAGAAAATTTATAGGAATTCATTTACATACAAGTCAAGAAATGGAAACACATTATTCATTCAATCTGCACCCAACACAAGTAGGAGGGATAATAATATGGTTCAAACATTATTGGAAAGTGAAAGATAAAGAGAAGCAGATGATCTGGAGATGGTAGTAAGGTTCCTCCTGAATCACCAACATCAATTGATGAACCAGCGATACAACAAGCTAATGGGTTTATGGGTCAAAGGAGAAACACAAAAGCAGCGGAAGGGCAAAGGGACAAGACACATGGGGAAGTAAAACACTCAGGAACAGCAGGAGGTCTCTTTATGCAGGAGCTGTGATTTGGTAAGTGGGTGTCATGAGTACTAAGGACAAATTATTATCTCAGAATAACACCTTTACATTGCAAGCTAACAATGCAGTATTTGCCTGAACGGCAAATCATACATACAATAGGTTTTCGTTTATATACATAAAGTCTACCATAATAAATACTGATAAATATCAGATTCTAGTGTCAAATAAATAATTGCAATATTCGTAATTTCACTTTTTGTAGTGCAGATATTTGAATTCTGTTTTTGTATTGAATGCAGCAGTACATTTTTATAAATATTTGCACGGAGTGAAGCATAACATTTTCTATAAGCATGCAAAGTTGCAAAACATAATTTCAAAAGGAGTCCACAATTTTGGCCACCATGGTGTAGACAGTGGATATAAAAAGTCTACCCACCGCTGTTAAAATGCCAGGTTTTTGTCATGTTACAAAATCAGTCCAAGATGAATCATTTCAGAACTTTTTCCACCTTTAACCCCTTCCCGCTATTGGGCGTAACTGTACGTCCGAAAACCAAGTGAGTTCCCGCATTCGGGCGTACAGTTACGCCCGGCAGATAAAGCGAGCACAGGAGCTGTGCGCGCTTTATCTTCAGCGGCTGTCAGCTGTTATACACAGCTGACATGCCGATGCAATGGCTGCGATGGCTGTTACCGCCGATCGCAGCCATTTAACCCCTTCAATGCGGCTGTCAATGACGTCCGCCGCATTGAAGTGGTTGACAGAGGGAGGGAGCTCCCTCTGTAACCCCCGGGCCCCCCCTGCGATGGATCGCGGGTGGCGATTGTTGCTATGGCAACAAGGAAGCCGTTACTAGGCTTCCTGGTTGCCAAGGTACGGTAGCCTATTAGGTCCTGCCCGAGGCAGGACCTAATACGCTAACTTTCAAATAAAAAATGACAGTTACGATGCCCTGCACTACATAAGTAGTGCAGTGCATCGTAGCGGGGATCAGAAGACCAGATCTTCAAGTTCCCCGGTCAGTGTAAAAGAAAAAGTGAAAAAAGTAAAAAAAAATGTGAAAGAAAAATAAATAAATAAAAGTTAATAAATAAATAAATAATAAAACACCACTTGTCCTGTTTCCCTGATCAACTCCTTTATTATTAGAAAAAACATGAAAATATTAAAAAAAACTATACATAATAGGTATCGCCGCGTTCTGAACGGCCTGATCTATAAAAATATCACATTATTTTTACCGCACGGTGAACACCGTAAACATTTTTAATAAAAAACAATGACAGCATTTTATTTTTTGGTCATCTTGTCTCAAAAAAAAATTAATAAAAAGTAATCAAAAAGTAACGCAAAATGGTACCAATGTAAACTACAGTTCGTCACGCATAAAACAAGCCGTCCCGCAGCGATATCAACTAAAAAATAAAAAAGTTACGGCTCTCAGAAAATGGCGACACTAAAACATGATTTTTTTAGAAAAGAGTATTATTATTGTGGGAACAAAGTGAAACGTAAAAAAAACGATATAAATTTGGTGTCGCTGTAATCGTATCGCACCGCAGAATAAAGTTAACATGTTGTTTATACTGCACGGTGAACACTGTAAAAAAAAAAAAGAAGAAACGTGCTGGAATGGCTGTTTTTTGGTTTCCTCGTCTCCCAAAAAATTTAATAAATTGTGATAGAAAAAAATAAAATCTCATGTACCCCAAAATGGAACCAATAAAAATTACAGCTCGTTCCACAAAAAACGCGCCCTCACACCGCTCCGTCACCGGAAAAATAACACGTTCTGACCCTCAAAACGCAATGGTGCAAAATGATTCTAAATGACGGCCCAGACTCATTTTTAGGTCCAGTAGAATTTCACTAAATACACCACATCGTCATTTGCTGGACCCCACGGGTGGACCTTGTAGACGCAGCAGAGATGAGGAAACTTTAGAGCCTTGTGCGGCTTATAGGGCTAGTGAAGAAGTCAAATATAAGGCAACACTGGAGCGCAGATATTCTGTATAATACCCAATAAACCCGGCCTGTGCATAAAGGATTGGTTCAAAGCGACCACACCAATCCATGGACTATTCATTCTCCCCATTTATTACATCATCCTATTATGACCTGATGTACTCCACCCAGCTTACATATACCCTGATGTACTCCGCCCAGTTTACATATACCCTGATGTACTCCGCACAGATTACATATACCCTGATGTACTCTGCCCAACTCACATATACCCTGATGTACTCCGCACATTACATATAGCCTGATGTACTCCGCCCAGCTTACATATACCCTGATGTACTCCGCCCAGCTTACATATACCCTGATGTACTCCGCCCAGCTTACATATACCCTGATGTACTCCGCACAGCTTACATATACCCTGATGTACTCCGCACAGCTTACATATACCCTGATGTACTCTGCCCAACTCACATATACCCTGATGTACTCCGCACATTACATATAGCCTGATGTACTCCGCCCAGCTTACATATACCCTGATGTACTCCGCCCAGCTTACATATACCCTGATGTACTCCGCCCAACTTACATATACCCTGATGTACTCCGCCCAGCTTACATATACCCTGATGTACTCCGCCCAGCTTACATATACCCTGATGTACTCCGCCCAGCTTACATATACCCTGATGTACTCCGCCCAGCTTACATATACCCTGATGTACTCCGCACAGCTTACATATACCCTGATGTACTCCGCCCAGCTTACATATACCCTGATGTACTCCGCCCAGCTTACATATACCCTGATGTACTCCGCCCAGCTTACATATACCCTGATGTACACGCACATATTACATATACCCTGATGTACTCCGCCCAGCTTACATATAGCCTGATGTACACGCACATATTACATATACCCTGATGTACCCACACATATTACATATACCCTGATGTACTCCGCACAGCTTACATATACC
The DNA here is from genome assembly GCF_050947455.1 of Rhinoderma darwinii. Classification (NCBI taxonomy): domain Eukaryota; kingdom Metazoa; phylum Chordata; class Amphibia; order Anura; family Rhinodermatidae; genus Rhinoderma; species Rhinoderma darwinii. The sequence goes on along the minus strand of NC_134691.1, from coordinate 156,679,868 downwards.
CTGATGTACTCCGCAGCTTACATATACCCTGATGTACTCCGCAGCTTACATATACCCCGATGTACTCCGCAGCTTACATATACCCCGATGTACTCCGCACAGCTTACATATACCCTGATGTACTCCGCACAGCTTACATATACCCTGATGTACTCCGCACAGCTTACATATACCCTGATGTACTCCGCACAGCTTACATATACCCTGATGTACTCCGCACAGCTTACATATACCCTGATGTACTCCGCACAGCTTACATATACCCTGATGTACTCCGCACAGCTTACATATACCCTGATGTACTCCGCACAGCTTACATATACCCTGATGTACTCCGCACAGCTTACATATACCCTGATGTACTCCGCACAGCTTACATATACCCTGATGTACTCCGCACAGCTTACATATACCCGGATGTACTCCGCACAGCTTACATATACCCGGATGTACTCCGCACAGCTTACATATACCCGGATGTACTCCGCACAGCTTACATATACCCTGATGTACTCCGCACAGCTTACATATACCCTGATGTACTCCGCACAGCTTACATATACCCTGATGTACTCCTCACATATATCCTGATGTACTCCGCCCAGCTTACATATACCCTGATGTACTCTACCCAGCTTACATATAGCCTGATGTACTCCACCCAGCTTACATATAGCCTGATGTACTCCGCCCAGCTTACATATAGCCTGATGTACTCCGCCCAGCTTACATATAGCCTGATGTACTCCGCCCAGCTTACATATACCATTGATGTACTCCGCCCAGCTCACATATGCCCCCACATTATAAGCTGAAATACCACTAATACACCAAGCAAAATCTGCGATTCAAAAGCCAAATGGTGGTCCAACTGAGCCTGGCAGTGTACCCAAACGGCAATTTATGACCACATATGGGGTATTCTGGAGAACCCGCTTAACAATTTATGGGATGTGTGTCTACGGTGGTACAAGCTGGGCACAACAGATTGGGCACTGAAATGGCATATTTGTTGAAAACAGCCATTTTCAATCTGCAACATCTATTGTTTACTCATTTTTGCAAAACACTTGTGCGGTCAAAATGCTCGCTACACCCCTAGATTAATTCTTTGAGGGATCTAGTTTCCAAAATGGGGTAATTTTTCAGGGGTACCACTGTACTGGTACTATAGCTCAATGCAACATGGTGTCAAAAAACAAATCTTATAAAATCTCCACTCCAAATACTAAATCGCGCTCCTTCCCTTTAGAGCCTTGCTGTGTGTCCAAATAGCAGTTTATGACCACATGTGGGGTATTTCCGTACTCTAAAGAAGTTGCTTTACAAATGTTACGGTGATTTTTCTCCTTTATTTGATGAGAAAATGAAACATTTTTACCTAAAGCTACGTCTTAGTGGAAAAAAATGACATTTTTCATGTTTACTGCCCAATTCTAATGAAATCTATGAAACACCTGTGGGGTCAAAATGCTCATTACACCCCTAGATGAATTCCTCAAGGGGTGAAGTTTCCTAAATGGAGTCACTTTTGGGGGGTTTCCACTGTACTGGTACCTTAGGAGCTTTACAAATGCGACATGGTGCAGAGAAATGAATCCAGCAAAATCAGTGCTCCAAAAGCTAAATGGCGTACCTTCCCTTCCGAGTCCTGCCGCTTCCCCAAACAGCCGTTTATGACCACATGTTGGGTATTTCCGTACTCTGGAGAAGTTGCTTTATAAATGTTGGGGTGCTTTTCATCATTTATTTGTTGAAAAAATTAAAAACTTTGGAGGTAAAGCTACATCTTATTGGAAAATAATGTAATTTTTCATTTTCACTGCCCAATTCTAATGAAATCTATGAAACACCTGTGGGGTCAAAATGCTCACTACACCCCTAGATGAATTCCTCAAGGCGTGTGGTTTCCAAAATGGGGTATTTTTTGGGGTGTTTCCTTTGTTTCGGCACCACAAGACCTCTTCTAACCTGACATGGTGCCTGAAATATAATCTAAGAAAAGGAAGGCCATAAAATCCTCTATGTGCTCCTTTGCTGCTGAGGCCGGTATTTCAGTCCAGTAGCGCACTAGGGCCACATGTGGAATATTTCTAAAAACTGCAGAATCAGGGCAATAAATATTCAGTTGTGCTTCTCTGGTAAAAACCTTCAGTATTACAGGAAAAATGGAATTTCTGCAAAAAAAATGAAATTTGTAAATTTCCCCGCTAATTTGCTTTAATTCCTGTGAAACGCCTAAAGGGTTAAAAAAAACCTTTCTGAATGCTGTTTTGAATACTTTGAGGGGTGCAGTTTTTAAAGTGGGGTGATTTGTGGGGGTTTCTAATATATAAGGCCCTCAAAGCCACTTGACAACTGAACTGTTGCCTAAAAAAATGGGTTTTTGAAATTTTCTTGAAAATTTGATAAATTGCTGCTAAACTTATAAGCCTTGTAACGTCCTAGAAAAATAAAAGGATGTTCAAAAAATGATGCCAATCTAAAGTAGACATATTGGAAAAGTTAGCTAGTAACTATTTTGTGTGGTATAACTATCTGTCTTACAAGCAGATACATTTGAATTTAGAAAATGCTAATTTTTTTGCAAATTTTCTCTAAATTTTGGTGTTTTTCACACAAAAATGTTGAATATAATCGACCAAATTTTTTCACTAACATAAAGTACAATATGTCACCAGAAAACAATCTCAGAATCGCTTGGATAGGTAAAAGCATTCCCGAGTTATTACCACATAAAGTGACACGCGTCAGATTTAAAAAATGAGGCTGTCATTTGGTCCAAAAGTGGCTCAGTCCTGAAGGGGTTAATGTGACCCATAATCTCTACAATTCCATTGAAAAACAAATTTAAATCATTTAGAGGGGAAAAATAAAAAGAGCAAATCTACAATAATGCGGTTGCATGAGGCCTTATTCACACGCGCAAAAGGTCCGTGTGGCATCAGCATATGGTGCGTGGCTGCGTGATTTTCGCGCAGCCGGCATCATTATGACACTCTGGTTTTAGGTTTACAAACAGAAAAGCACGAGGTGCTTTTCTGTTTTCATTCATTTGTTTTACTACTGTAGCGTGCCCCATTCACTAACATAGGTCTGTGCGACGCGCATGAAAATCACGCGCGTAGCACGGACGTATAACGTGTGAATAAGGCCATAGTGTGAACACCCTCTTATAATTGGAGATGTGGTTGTGTTCAGAATTAGCCAATCACATTTAAACTCATGTTAAATAGTAGTCAGTACACAGCTGCCATTATTTAAAGTGATTCTGAGTAACCCCATATAAAGTTCAGCTGTTCTATTAGGATTTTCCTGACATTTTCTTTATTGCATGTGACAGGAAAAGCCATGGTCCGTAAAGAGCTTACAACACATCAAAGGTATCTGATTGTTGAAAGGCATCTGTCAGGAGAAGGGTACCAAAGAATTTAGAAGGCATTAGAAATATACCATGGAACACAGTGAAGTAGGGATGTCACGATACCAGAATTTGGACTTCGATACCGATACTTCGTTTAGTATTGCGATTTCGATACCAATTTCGATACTTTGCCAACAGTAATAAAAAAAAAATTCTTCCGTTTTCTGATGTGAGGCGTGACGTGTGATGAATTTTGAACGCGCCTTGCATTAATACTAATTAATCCCATCCTGTTTCTCAGTCATAATGGGTTAATGTGCGAAGTACATGATGGGGTTAATTACTATTAATGTGAGGAACATGGAGGTTAAATTCATCGCACCTCGCATTAATAAGTGAATGAAAGCCGTGTTTAATTTTTTTACAGCGTACACATCATAAATGATGCAAAAACATTGTTGTGCGTGCCATTACTGAATATGTGTATATTTTATGTATTGAGACTTATTTTAATGTTTATTGTAAAAAAGGTGAATGTGTTTTTTTTTTTTTAAATTTAACAATACTTTGTTTTTAAACTTTAATGTACTGACATATATCAGATATGTGCCAGTACATTAACCTGTGGACGAATAATACACAGGCAGTTGTTAGGACATACTTGGGTATGTCCTAACAACATGAAATATGGTAAACCAGCCCTGGGGTCCGTCAATAGACCCTGGGCTGTCTGCCCATATATGGTATGGCCCTCGATCGCGTCACAGGAATTCCCTGTGACGCATCCAGGGGCATCCCCCCTTCTCATTTTCTCCCGAATGCTGCAGTCAGCTGTGATCGCATCATTCAGGGGAATAACGGCGGAGATGAGAGGTTTCTCTGATCTCCGCCGTTATAGAGCGGGGCTGCGGCTGTGTAATACAGCCACTGCCCCGCTCCTGACAGGAAGTGCGCGCGCGGTCAGCGTGAGGAGATGCGGCCGGCGCTGCACTAATGAGCGGCAGTTCAGGCACTGGAAACAGAACATGGGGGTGTTTTGTGGTGCGCCCGCCATGTTCTGTCTCCAGTGCCGCCGCATCTCATCATCCTGACCCCGCGAACTTATCATGACTCAGGAGCGGAGCTGTGGCTGAATTACACAGCCGCAGCCGCGCTCCCATACATTCATGTATTACTATACTGAGCTGTGCGGCTGCGCAGCGAAGTATCGAAATACAGGAAATTGCGGTATCGAACCGTTTAGGGATGCACAGTATCGAAACAGTATCGAAGTTTCGATGCACCGTGCATCCCTACAGTGAAGACAGTCATCAAGAAGTGGATTACATTTGGCACAACAGTGATATTACCAGGAATCGGACGTCCCTCAAAACTTGATGAAAAGACAAGACGTAAATTGATCCGGGGGAAAAAAATCAGACCTATCTTCCAAAAATAGAAAGTTCTATTTAGGCATTCTATTGGACCCAGTAAAATAATTCTTGTTCCTTCCAGCAGGAAAAAATAAATCTGCTTCAGCAATAGATCTGAAACTTTCTGAAAGCGAAGATCTTGCTTAGTCAGAAGCGCCGCTATGACCATTCTGGGGCCTTTAAGGCCTCTTGGAATAAAAAAAAAACCTCTTTTCTGGTCTGTGCCATTATGCCTTGATAAGTTGTGAATGTTTTCATGGACAGAAAATACACATTTACCACGTTCTTATACTGATAGAAGTCTTGGAGGATTTAGCAAAAAGTAGGAGTAGACACTTCAACAGCCTGGAGGAGCTGAATTTGCCATCTTCTGGAATATCTGTATTCTCCGGAGCATCCTGACACTGGAAATGATCAAGGCCTGGCGTACCACATCGCCGATGGCGTTAGCACAGAGCGCCACTTATATCAGCTGTCAAAGTCGAGGAGACAGAAAAGGAATGTGCCACAGCGTCAATCCGGTCCCAGTTTGCCACCCCGCATTTGACTTGTCATAGACTGCTGATGGGGGGGGGGGGGTATCTTCACTGAGGACAATTGAAGTGAAATGCCATGGCCATTGCCACTAGGAAGAAGACGGCGTCTGTTGTATTTCAACTAAGGTCGCAGTTAAAGAGGTAGAGCAGAATAAAAAATAGCCATGGAACTTTTATCACCTCTCTGGTGTGCCTGCCGACTGACAGGGCCAGGAAAAACACTGGAGATAAGTGGAAGGGTACGGTTTTAACCTCCTTGTGTTTTTCCTTTTCCTATCAGACGGAGGCAATCTCAAGTGTGTGCTCATAGGGACTAATTGGGAAAAGGCAAATTGCTTAAAAGAAAATTACCACGCGGGTTCCATAAAAGTAGCTTTTGAATACATGAAAATGCTTTCTCTAAGCTTTGCCACATTATTAAGGCTTGATATTACAAGTTCATAATCTGCAGCAACTCCACTCCTCCTTCCCGTGACCTGCTCCATGTTCTGGCCGTTCCCTGATATATTAGGGACATCGCTTGGATCCATATCATATGTTTAAATCCTACCTAGATTTGATGTATAAGGCCCCATGCACACGGCCGTGCCTGTAATCACAGCTCGCGATTGCGGGTGTGGCCAGTCGCTGATGGGCGGCCACATTTTCGGGCCGTGCTTCCATACTAAGCCCAGCACGGTTCTACGGCACGGACACTCATCCGTAGCGCTACGGAAAGGTGTCCGTGGCCAGTAGAACCGAATGGGCCCGTAAAACCGTGGACCATAGTACGGTCTGCGGTTTTACAGTCGTGTGTGCGGGGCCTTACCTGGTGTAATATTTATTCAATATGTATGTATTTAATTTAGCTCTAAGATTGTTCAGATAATCACATAGAGGGCTGATTGAAACTTCAAGCTTCTGACACTGCCGTAGAGACTTCAGCAAGTCAAGCCGTTTTGTGTCTGCAATCTATTGGCAGAATATAGGCTGCCATAAACAACAGTCCACAGTCAGCTAATGGCTCTGCAGGAAAAGAGTGGGAGATTTAATATCCTCCTCTGTAGGTTCACAGGTAAACACCCTTTTAGCTAAAGGGAATTTTTCTTACATTTTTTCATTCTTACATGTTGAATAACTGGAAAGAAGTATTTTTCCCTGAGAAAACCTTAAATGCAGCCGGACTGTATGCACCGGCCAAAAGAGATCTGTGTGGGGAAAGGCAAATAACCTATGGCCGACACATTTCATAAAGTGGGAAAAAATGTGTTGCATGGAAATGAGTACAGTGTAGAAACCATACTGTAACAATTAGTACAAAGAGCACAAAACCTTTTTATAACGTGCAGTGAGACAACACAAACACTATGTAAAGGAAATGCATTATTAGCTGGTCCCTTAGATTAATATTTATATCGCACCTGTATTATGTGAGCGATACAGTCACAAGTGAAGTTTCCATGCCCTTCAGCACATTGCGGCTACCATTATGAGAACGCAATGACTGATTATATGATGCCATATTCTGCTGGGAGCAAATATATAGGGAGTGATGACAAAATGACATCAGGAAATAATTAATAATGCAGTTCCCGAATATGATATGTAAAGTTATTCCAAACTGGAGTTGGACCGGACACGTCACAGTTCCCATTTACCTGTAGTTGTAGGCATTGAACTTCTGACTTTCTCTTAACAAGACCTTATAAAGATTCAACACCTGAGCCCGACTTGAAGAAGCCATTTTTTTTTCTAAATGATGCCAGGTTCTGCCAGAAAAACCTTGACATATGAGATCAGAGAAGCTTTCCTGTACAAGAGAGGAAAAAAAATGCATCAAAATTTTCAAAAATTAAAGAGAATCTGTCACATACAGCTGCTGCCCTGTCTGAGGCAGCACAAAGAGGTGACAGACACACAGAGTCCAAGTATATTCTCATATTAACGCACCCCCCCTCCCCGATTGACACTTTTCACCCTATTGCCGTGCATAGGAAGAAAGGGGTCAATCAGTGGCTAAAAGGCCGGGGAAGGGGGGGGGGGTGTGAATATATGAATATACTAGGAATCATGCAGCGCTTGACGTGGACAGCTATTATAAAAATGTGTATCAGTGTATTTGGTGCAACTTTCTAATGACCTTTTATTAAAAATGATTTTTACATTTTTTTAGATACAGCGGCTTTGTATTCTGTATGCAGAGCAGCTGTATCTTGCGCTGAGACCTGAATCCGCCCGGTCAGTGGCATTGACAGGTTCAGTGTCAGCGGATCCACGTCCACCTGTTATCGATCTAAGTTATGAACATCATTTTTAATAAAAAGTAATTAGAAAGTTGCGTCAAACACTAGGGTTGTCACGGTACCAGAATTTGGACTTCGATACCGATACTTTTGTGTAGTATTGCGATCCTCGATACCAAAACGACACTTTTCCAACAATAAAAAATAGCTGTTCCATTTTCTGATGTGAGGCGCATGGTGTGATGAATTTTGAACCTCTGTGTGCTTCACATTAATAGTAATTAACCCCATCATGTTTCTCAGTCATAATGGGTTAATGTGTGAGGTACATGATGGGGTTAATTACTATTAATTTGAGGCACATGGAGTTCAAAATTCCTAATACTATGTGCCTTATATTAATAAGCGAAAGAAAGCAGTTTTTATTGTATTTTTTAATAGCGTAAACATCATAAATTACACTATAAACTTGTTGTGCAGGTTATTACGGTCACGACAATACCGAATATGTGTATGTTTTATGTATTGAGACTTGTTTTACTGTTTATTGTAAAAAATGTGTGTGTGTGTGTGTTTTTTTTTTTATTTACCATTACTTTATTTTTTAATTTCAAATTTTAAACTTTAATGTACTGGCATACATTTATATGCCAGTACATTGGCCTGTGCACTGATAGTACACAGGCAGTTGGTTAGGACATACCTCAGTATGCCCTAACAGGAAATATGGTCAGACAGCCCTGGGGTCCTTCAATGGACCGAGATCTGTGTCCATATATAGTTTGTCCCTCGATCGCCATGGGGCATCCCCCCTCATTTTCCCCTTGAATGCTGCTGTCAGTCATTCAAGGGAATAGCGGTGGAGATGAGAGGTTTCTCTGATCTCCGCAGTTAGAGCGGGGCCAAGACTGTGTAATACAACCAGTGACCCGCTCCTGACAACAAGTTTGCGTGCGCGAGGTCAGCATGATGCGATGCGCCCGCCACTGCACTAATGAGCGGCGACACTAAGGACAGAACATGGCGGTGTTTTGCATTGCGCCCGCCATGTTATCGGTCATCAGTGGCGCTGCTCATTAGTGCAGCCCCGGCCGCTTCACATCATGCTGACCGCGCACGCACGCACGCACAGACACACACGCACGATGTCAGGAGTGGGCAATGGCTGTATTACAGTCACAGCCCCGCTCTGACTAAATTCATGTGTTCCAATACTAAGCTGTGCGGCCGCACAGCTTCGTATCGAAATATATGAATTAACGGTATTGAACCGTTTTAGGGTGCATTTCGATGCATCATGCAACCTTACCAAACACACTGATAAACATTTTTATATATATTATATATATATAAAAAAAAAAATGACAAACGGTGTACATAGCCTTTAAAGAGGCTCTGTCACCCGATTTTGCAACCCCTATCTGCTATTGCAGCAGATCGGCGCTGCAATGTAGATTACAGTAACGTTTTTATTTTAAAAAAAAGAGCATTTTTGGCCAAGTTACGACCATTTTTGTATTTATGCAAATGCGGCTTGCAAAAGTCCAAGTGGGCGTGTTTACAGTAAAAGTCCAAGTGGGCGTGTATTATGTGCGTACATCGGGGCGTTTTTACTACTTTTACTAGCTGGGCGTTCTCTAGAGAAGTATCATCCACTTCTCTTCAGAACGCCCAGCTTCTGGCAGATCACGCTGTGACGTCACTCACAGGTCCTGCATCGTGTTAGACGAGCGAGGACACATCGGCACCAGAGGCTTCAGTTGATTCTGCAGCAGCATCGGCGTTAGCAGGTAAGTAGATGTAGCTACTTACCTGCAAACGCTGATGCTGCTGCAGAATCATCTGTAGCCTCTGGTGCCGATGTGTCCTCGCTCGTCTGACACGATGCAGGACCTGTGAGTGACGTCACAGCGTGATCTCTCGAGAACACGCTGTGTCTGCACTGCCAGAAGCTGGGCGTTGTGAAGAGAGGTGGATGATACTTCTCGTCAGAACGCCCAGCTAGTAAAAGTAGTAAACACGCCCCGATGTAACACACATAATACACGCCCAGTTGTACTTTTACTTTTCAACACGCCCAGTTGTACTTTTGCAAGCCTCATTTGCATAAATACGAAAATGGTCATAACTTGGCCAAAAATGCTCGTTTTTTAAAAATAAAAACGTTACTGTAATCTACATTGCAGCGCCGATCTGCTGCAATAGGAGATAGGGGTTGCAAAATCGGGTGACAGAGCCTCTTTAACGACTAAATAGGACCTGTCACTAGATCATATAAGTTGAACTGGTTTACCAACCTGAATAGCGCTGCCTCTCTGATTCCAGCACTGGTTTTTTTTCTTTCTACCTGGAGCCCCCCGTTCCAGAGATACGGCCCACTATCGTGTTGGTTCCCTCTATTGGTGTAGTTAGCCAACAGGGAGTGAACTATCCTCAAGCCGCCTCGCGCTAATTGGTCAGCATCACAGGCATGGAAGCTAGCTCCAACCCGTTGGCTAACTACAGCAAGTTGGAATTTAGGGAACCAACACAACAGTGGGTGTGTGGGGGGTGTTATCAAAGACATCGCTATTCAGGTCAGGTAACCAGTTCTACTTATACGACCTAGTGACAGGTCATAAATCAGCCTAGCCTGCCTGTCACTTTCTTATGCTGCCATCAGACAATAGAGACAAAGACAACCAGAATCCTCAGTCAATACTACATATGGGATATTTGTTTTACAATTAGGCAGCAGTTCATGTCATTACATGGACGGCCATTGATTTGAATGACTGTAGGGAAACTGCCTGGCTGGCTGGCTGTGACTTCCCCTGGCAAAATTAGCGGTTTGCTGTGGGTCAGACCTTTGGCGGCTCTTTTCTAAAAGGGGTTTTCCGTGACTTTAAAGCGACCCTCCCGTTTTACATAAAAAAACGTAACTCCAGCTGGGGAATGCAAATTGTATGTACCCGGTGCCCTCCTGTTCGCTTATTGTTTCGCCGATTCCCAGGCCCCTCTTCTTTCATCCAGGACGGCTGCAGCGCTCCTCAGACTTACCGATGCCCACTGTGCTTCAGTAGTCCCAGACTTTCAACCCTGCTCTCGTAATCCTCACTAGCCAAGCGGATAGCAGGGAAGAGGGTCTTGGCTGCAGGATATGTTATAAAAAAAAAAAAACAATACTCACCTGTTAAATCCCCTGACACTCACGGGTCACAGCGGTGATGCTGGTATGGAGGGCACATCATCGCTGAGGCCAGTGATTGGATGCAGGAAAATAAAGAACGGCTGAGACCACCAGAACGTCAGCTCTGGAGCAGCAGGGGATTTGACAGGTGAGTATAATCTGTTCTTTTATTATATAACATTTTCTGCATCTACGGTCATTCCTTAAACTATCAGACAACCAGAATCTGTTATAGAAAAAAAACTAACAATTCCAGAATGTTGGGTGCAGCTAGAGATCAGTAATACTAAACATATATATATATATATATATATATATATATACACACACAGTGTGTGAACTTTTTATGCACATTACACCCATGCGTAAATTGTAAAACGATGCTTTATAGGTGAACATACCCTCTAAGCGTAAACCAGCCTAAGTTACAACCAGAATGACCAAATCACAATATTATGGGTTCTCTACTATTCAACCTGTGACATATCCAAGAGCTAGAAAAGGTAGGGAACCCCTAGAATACCAAACTCATAAAGAATGTATTGTTATCACACTGGAATTCCATAAGAGACTTTATCATTGTATTGCAGCAAGTTGTACACAGGACACTCACACTGCATGCTGCTCCGAGATCAGCTCTGGCGAACTATCATAAGGGAAAGACTCTTTCGTAACCCAGGAAGCTCTGCACCAATGAGAAACTTCCCTACGTCATTAGCCTACGGAGAGCGCGCAGGGACAAAATTCCCAAGCTATATCAACTTCTTCCTGTGCCGCTAGCGCGAGCTCATTTTGGAGCGCTTTACGTCTCGCTGTTATCAGCGCAGTACCTGTGCTTCAATAAAATGGCTGCTTAGAACATTCTGCGATCACATTGAATAGAAAGCTGACAATTACTAGAATTATTGCGGGAACAATCTATTTTCACACTAGATGAAGCGTGTCCCATCTTGCGCCCTCTAGTTGGGTGACGTCACCGGCGCTTGTTGATTGGATTACGGGGAAACGTGCTAGGAAGGATCGCAGAGTCCTTCATTCACACAGCAGTTATGAGCCTCACTGTACAGCTCCCGTGAGTGTGTAGCCTATGCATCCAGCGGTGTTGTCCGACTCTTCCCTGCAGATGTGCTCTCACAGGGTGGAGATCATGCAGGATTCATATACAGGAATATCACAACCTTCGGCACTCCAGCTGTAGTGCAACTACAACTCCCAGCATGCCTTGACAGCTAAAGGCTGGGAATTATAGTTTCTTAACATCTGGAGTGCCGGAAGTTGCTGAGCCCTGCAGTAGATCATATAAGGGGAGTCATGTCAGTATGTGTTTGGTCAGGACTAGATGACCGTTGTACGTCGTACTCATATGGTGGGAAATATTGCTCTTGCATTGCCCCATATACACTGGTTTTCCCTGCATTACCGATAAGCGTTACAACAGGTGGAGCAGAACTGAATTTTCACAGCTTTTCCCAGCACTGCGGCCACTTTAGTCTGGTGGTTGGCTATCACAGCAGTCTGACCTCCACCGATCAAATATTGATGACATATCTTAGTGATATTCCATTGAACTGAGAAAATTTCGCCGGCGATTATAGTTGTAAAACTAAAAACTGTACGGAAGTTGCATCACGTGACTTTATTTTCATGACATTGTTCCACTGGACACGTCATTGTCTGGGCCTTGTGTATAATCCTCACACATTAGCGGATTACAGTTCGGAAATACATTTAATAGATTGAAGATTTCAGTTTGGGAAATGTCGGTTGTGAAGAGTACAGCCGGATTATAAAATAACACCGCGCCTCATCCGTTTTTCTTCTCCGTATCTCTGAAGTGTACTGAGACATTGAGTGGCGCTGTTTTTATACTGTATAGTATTTTTGCAGTCTATGGTGGCGGCGGTGGCATGCTATAGAATTATGATTTAGACATATTTATAACAGTGTTATTTGTTTTATGTATTACGTTGTTATTTGGGCATCATATTGGGCATCGTTATTTGTATACAATATGATCAGGGGTACCGGATTGGATGGGAGGATCAGAAGATGTGACTGGCTGTATTTACGTTAGTGGTATAGTGGGATCAATATCACTTATATCTTTGTCACTATCAGATACGTATCATTCTCAAACAAATGTGTGCAGCTAAATTAGAAAAGATATTCACACGGTAGAAACATGTGTTGTTCCTTTAGGGGTAATACACAGAACCATATTGTGCACCGTTTTCTGACATTTTGCGGCCTGTATTGGTGTTGTATGTTGGACTGTAGTCCGTCCGTCCCCCCCCCCCCCTCTAGCTGGAGAATTTTGACTTTTTATCTTATATGGATCCCACTTAAAAACGCCACCATATGAAAATACAACTGTAGGCTCTCTTCCATAGAATAATCTTACCACCATGTGCGTGCGCGCGTACAAGATGATGAAATCTTTCTTTTCTTTTGTACGTTTCAGACGATGTACTGGAGTCCGAAGCTGGATCCTGAAGAACACCACACAGCCTTGCAGGACATGGCATTCCACAGTCCGTAACAGAATTCATGGTAAGGTCTCTTGAACATAATAGAACATTTAGGTTGGTTTATATGTCTTTCAATAAAGGATGTGTGGCATTTAACCGCTTCCTGCACGGTGTTGTAATAAGAGGGTCATTCCCACAAGCGGCTGTACTGTTACATCATGGTGATGGCGCTGTCGCGAGCTGTGCCCACGTCATCGTCACTTGCGGATGTCGGCTGTATTAATCCGGTGACGCCCTGCTTTAACAGCCTGGATCAGAGATAAAAAGATCGGGAACAGAGTTTAACCCCTTTGATGCCACGGTGCCAATGTGTTGGCATGGTAACTGGGGTCCTAACAATGACCCCCCCAGTCTGCCATGTACAAGGCCATGCTAGGCAATGCATGTCAGGGTAAGGCAACTTTCACACGCCAGTTTTTTTGGTTAGTATTTGACATCAGTATTTGTAAGCTGCAACCAAAAGGGGGTCCAAAACACAAAAAAGGTTAAACTCTTTCTGTTATATTTTTTCCGTGTTGGTTCCACTCCTGGTTTTGGTTCCCAAATACTAATGCAAAATACTGCTGTGCGAAAGAGGCCTTAACACTGACAGGCATAGTACATTGCAATACAGAAGTAGAATGCTAGAAGTGATCAGGAGATCGAATGTTCAAGACCCATAGAGGGACTAAAAAAAAAAAAAATCAGTAATGTTTTTTTTTTTTAAATGTCCCCTTACTTTATGCTTTATAATTGAACCAATGCTAAAAAAAAAAATAGACATAATTGTTATTGCTGCATCTGTAGTGGTACTGTACTATAGAAAGGAAAATTAAAAAACAATGACAAAATTGCTTTATTTTGGTCATTTTGCTTACCTAAAAAAATAATAACAAGTAATTAAAAAGTCCTATGTAATGGTACCAATTAATACAAATCCTCCCTCAAAAAACAAGCCCTCAAACAGTTCCATCAATGGCAAAAAAAAAAAAAGATTATGACTCTCAGAATCTGTGGCCAAATAAATTATTTACAGAAGAAAGGTTTGGTTTTTAATGCAAAAGTTGTAAAACAAAAAAGATAACAATCTAGTATCGCCGTAAGCGTACCGACCCGGAGAACAAAGTTAACTGGTCATTTATATTGCACAGTGAATTCTATAAAATGAAACTATAAAAAAACTACGGCAAAATGACAATTTTTTTCTGTTTTTTAAAAATTTTTTTTATAAAAGTTGGTTAATGCATTATTTATACACCCCAAAATTACAGCTTTGTCAACGGCAAAATAAAAACCTTTTTTGGCACGCAGTCATTTTCAATTTTTTTCATTATCAATTTCTTATCTCCGCCCTCCAATAGCTATAATATTTATACTGTTGCGTTAACGTAGCCTCATGAAGGTTTTTTTTTTTTTTGTTTTTTTTTTTGCGGGACGAGTTGTAGTTTTTAATGGCACCATTTAATGTACTGTATAATGTACTTTAAAAAACATTTTGTGGGATGGAGAAAGAACTGAAATTCCTCGATTTCTTTTGGGTTTTGTTTTTACGGCGTTCACTCTGCGGTATAAATGACTTTATTCTGCGGGTCAATACGATTACAACGATACCAAATTTATATATATTTATTTTAATATTTACTACTTATACAAAATAAAAACAATTTGTTAAAAATGTAATTTGTTTTGTATTGCAATATTCTGAGACCTATAATTTTAGTTTTCGTCAAGACAACTGTGTGACAGGTTGTTTTTTTTTTTTTTTGCAGGGCAAGCTGTAGTTTTTATTGATACCCTTTTGGGTTACATGCGACTTTTTGATCACTTTATATAAACATTTTTACCACTTTATGAGCGATTTTTAGCTTTATGCTAATGAGTTTCTCAGTGGACAACTGGGCGTGTTTTACAATTGACCAAGTGTAAGATTGGCTATGTTGTAGGGGAAAAGTAGTTGTTTTTCTTTATGTAGCTTGCTCTGATATGGAGGCACTGTACCATCTGAAAAAAATTGACATTCTAAATCTACAGGCAAATTTATGTATGGGTTTCACCAATACAATTGAATTTGGTGAAGAGCACAAACTCTCTGCGCAGAATCCGCGATAAATAGGACATGTTAACAGTAACATAGAAGCCCGCTGATCAGTAAGTTGTAGTAGACTCCGCTTTATCTAAAGCTTTATTTAAAGTTGTCCAGAATTTAGTCCACTGCGGCCATATCGAAAACTGACAGTATGTGACATGGCCAGAGCGGAGACACCATGGAGGGAATTTCTTAAGACGCCATTCCAATTCCAGTCCAGTCAGTAGAATAAACCGCGACGCTTTTATTAAAAGGGGAAAGCATGTGTTGCATGTTTCAGCTGGGATTGTGCTCCATACTCGTCATGTCCCCATCGGACATAAAATAAAAATAACACATACTCACCTCACCACTCTTCTTCTTTCCTCTAGGTCCTCTTATCACTCCAGCGCCGCTCCTAGAAGGTCTTGACTTATATGTGAGGCAGCACTTTTATGTCATCATCGCATACAACGTCTTGACGCTGTCTGGCATCATTAAATTGTAAGGGCAGCGCTAGAGTGATGAGGGACCCGGAGGGGAGAGGAGGAGTGCTGAGGTGAGTATACAGGGTGGGCCATTTATATGGATACACCTAAATAAAATGGGAATGGTTGGTGATATTAACTTCCTGTTTGTGGCACATTAGTATATGGGAGGGGGGAAACTTTTCAAGCTGGGTGTTGACCATGGCGGCCATTTTGAAGTCGGACATTTTATATCCAACTTTAGTTTTTTCAATTGGAAGAGGGTCATGTGACACATCAAACTTATCGAGAATTTCACAAGAAAAACAATGGTGTGCTTGGTTTTAACGTTACTTTATTCTTTCATGAGTTATTTACAAGTTTCTGACCACTTATAAAATGTGTTCAAAGTGCTGCCCATTGTGTTGGATTGTCAATGCAACCCTCTTCTCCCACTCTTCACACACTGATAGCAACACCGCAGAAGAAATGCTAGCACAGGCTTCCAGTATCCCTAGTTTCAGTTGCTGCACATCTCGTATCTTCACAGCATAGACAATTGCCTTCAGATGACCCCAAAGATAAAAGTCTAAGGGGGTCAGATCGGGAGACCTAGGGGGCCATTCAACTGGCCCACGACGACCAATCCACTTTCCAGGAAACTGTTCATCTAGGAATGCTCGGACCTGACACCCATAATGTGATGGTGCACCATCTTGCTGGAAAAACTCAGGGAACGTGCAAGCTTCAGTGCATACAGAGGGAAACACATCAGCATGTAGCAATTTCAGATATCCCGTGGCCTTGAGGTTTCCATTGATGAAGAATGGCCCCACTATCTTTGTACCCCATATACCACACCATACCATCAATTTTTGTGTTCCAACAGTCTTGGAGGGATCTATCCAATGTGGGTTAGTGTCAGACCAATAGCGGGGGTTTTGTTTGTTAACTTCACCATTCACATAAAAGTTTGCCTCATCACTGAACAAAATGTTCTGTGTAAACTGAGGGTCCTGTTCCAATTTTTGTTTTGCCCATTCTGCAAATTCAGTGCGACGATCTGGGTCATCCTCGTTGAGATGCTGCAGCAGCTGGAGTTTGTAAGGGTGCCATTTGTGAGTAGCTAATATCCGCCGAAGGGATGTTCGACTGATGCCACTCTCCAGTGACATGCGGCGAGTGCTACGCTGTGGGCTCTTGCTGAATGAAGCTAGGACAGCCACTGATGTTTCTTCATTAGTGACAGTTTTCATGCGTCCACATGAACCAGTTTCACGAAACTTGGCAAGCAGTTTGCAAACTGTAGCATGGGAGATGGGTGGTCTCGTAGGGTGTCTTGCATTGAAATCTGCTGCAATGACCCGGGTACTGCGTTCACCAGACATCAACACAATTTCTATCCGCTCCTTATGTGTTAACCTCTGCGACATGTCAATGGCTGTAAACAAAGAGAAGCTTGTAAATAACTCATGAAAGAATAAAGTAACGTTAAAACCAAGCACACCATTGTTTTTCTTGTGAAATTCTCGATAAGTTTGATGTGTCACATGACCCTCTTCCCATTGAAAAAACTAAAGTTGGATACAAAATGGCCGACTTCAAAATGGCCGCCATGGTCAACACCCAGCTTGAAAAGTTTCCCCCCTCCCATATACTAATGTGCCACAAACAGGAAGTTAATATCACCAACCATTCCCATTTTATTTAGGTGTATCCATATAAATGGCCCACCCTGTATATATATATATTTTATGTTTTTTTTACATTTTGAATGTCCAATGGGTGGGGGGCAGGGGGGGTAGTCTAAACAAGGAGGGGCAAGGTAAGGAGCTAGAATGGTCCTCTACTTTGCCGCAGAGAGTGATTTCTATGCCAGCTAGGAGCTGGCGTAGATTTCCACCATAATTTACGCTAGTTTTCTGGCAAATTTATGAACATTTTACAACAGGTAGACTTCACGAATATTTAGCAAAATGGAAACATTGTTTAAGTTGGATTCAAACCCAAAGACCCAGCATTGCAAAACAGTTCTAGAGATCTAGCCTTTACGTAACCTGGATGCGGATGACAATTTCAGCATACCCAAACAGTTGCAAAAAATATAAATTTGTTCCCATTAATGCAGTTTTCTTGGACTGTAATATTGATGGTCTATCCTTAGGATAGGCCATCAATATCTGATTGGTGAGGGTCTGGTTTATCCGCCGAACAACTGACTGAAGAGTCTGCAGTGCTCCAGAACAGGTCCATGTCCCATTCATGGTTTACCAAGCACAGCACCGAACATTTGGTTGTGGCTTTGCCTGGTACTGCAGCTCAGTTCTTTTCAAATGAGTGGGACCAAACTGCAAAATGAGGCACAGCAACGAACGGATGAATGTATGGCGGTGCCGTGCTTGGTAAACAATGAAGGGGTCGCTGTAAACGCCCCTTCCCCTTTAGTCGACAACATAATAGTCCTGGAAAACGCCTTTAGCCCTAGAGCTTCTCAATGTCTGGAATTACAGCGAATTGAACGGCTTATTTCTTAATGAGGGGGAATTACATTATCTCAGTAAATGGAACTTGCTGACTAGATAAATTGTATTTTATGAGGTTATTGACCATAAATAGGGCGTCTTATTATATTCTCTCAATTTTAATTTTGCCATTAGGGGTTTTAGTGTAATCTTTAAACGACCACCATAATTATTCTGCAAATTACTCTACGTAAATTGACCAAATAGATCCCACCTCATTGGTGAAGCAAATCATTAGAACCTCATGTCATTGTGTGACAGAGGTGAGGGAAATTGATTATATACCTTAAATTTTCTGTTTCATTGAACCAAAATAGTGTTGCGACATTGATTTCCAATCCAAGGCTCATTAGTGTTTGACGCGGTTTGTTAGCTGCTTAGTACCAGATTACTGTGTGTCATTCATGTGCCTTTTGAGACCAGTGCGAATTAATTGTTCCCTGTCAGAAGTCTGATGGCAAAGCAATAACATGTGAGAATTATAGTTTAACTTGTTATCATCACGATAATGAAAATGTTACCAGCGAGTGAAACGGGAACCTGGGACATTCCGCTTATTAAAGCGCAATTCCTTATCATTTCACAATAGTTCTGAATTTGTAAACATTGCGCTTGGATATGCCCATTAGAGGGTGCTGCCAGCAATGTCTTTCATTGTTCATTCTGAGAAATTAGATATATCGTAAAACCCTGCCCAGGAAAAAATCCTTTTATTGGTCGGTGCATAAGCTGTCAATACTGCAGGTGTTTGTCGTCGCCATTTTTTTTATTTTTTTACCATAAGGCATCATTACTGTGCCACTCTATCATGCCGTCTATATGTATATTATCACTGCGTTGACCAACATTACATAATACATTTACCTTTTAGTGAAATCACCAGTTACAAAATACCAGGCTAGGGAAATTTGTATTGAGATCTAGGAATTTTGGTAATGCAGAGTTTCTATAACCGTATATAGTAATTGGGGTTTGACCTAGATCTGTTATGCAGAATAAAACACAGTCTAGTTTGTATATGATTCTGCAGTTTAATGCTGGGAAAATATGGGCGGATATTTACAGTTTCATACTCCATAATTCTCCATATATATGATCGGATCATTATATTACAGCACATAATTCTGTTCCAGAATCTCTTGTTGGTTGGCATGTTTCTTTCTCAAATATATTTTAAGATAATTGTTTCCAGATTAATGCATGGATGTGCTATGATTGAGTTTGGTGAAGAAATCTGGTACATGGTTCATGGTTGTTGGTGCTTTATAGATGACGACTTTTGATCTTTGGTTGTTCTCTGAAAGCAGTTGTGTATATGTCTGGCAAGTTTTGATGTTTGGTGAGGCCTCATGCACACGGCCGTGCCCGTAATCACGGGCCGGGACTGCGAGCACGGCCGCGGGCCGCATTTTCGGGCCGTGCTCCCATACCAAAAATACTGGCGCTCTGCTCTGGGATTCTAGCGATAGGAAACTACTGACTTCACTATCCATATATGGACAGAGACGTCACGAGCAGTACTGGAATACCTGGGCAGAGCGCTAGCTGATGCTCTGCTGTGGACTCCAGTGCAGGAACCCTTTTTAACAGCTGTCACGCGGATGGCATCCAAGTGACAGCTGTTTTCTATACGCCCATTGACTTGTAAGGAAGCCGTGAGAACAGCCTGTAATAGGGCATGTTCTATTTTTTTGACGGCATGGTGAAACGGGCCAACAAAATATCGGCAGTGTGAATAGCCCCATTGAGGTTAACAGATTTTAATGAGGCCGTGTGGTTGCCTTCATTAAAACCTGTCGTGTGGATAGGACCTAAGGTCTTTCCCTACCCAGGTTTCAGTAATCTATACACATTAAAACTTCATAGTTTCTTGTCACTTGCCTACACTGTATTCAAGCTTAGAGCAAATTTCCAAACTTTTAATAACATTAAACAATAATTTAGCAAATACTTCACTTCACTGTTTTGCAACAATTTCAAATTATTTGATATTGTTTTTACTGTTCATATACATATTTGCTTTCAATACGTAAATATTTTGTTTAAAAAAATAAATAAAAAGACTTTTATTTATGCCTTCTGCCCAAAGTGGAGTTTTATTACTAGCAGCGCCTGTGAAAATCCCACTATTTTTCTTACAACTATAAATATTTTGCTAGTTTAGTCTACTAGTAGTCTAGTTTAGTCTTTCATCTGAGCTCCCACAATGCACTGCTCTCTGGTTGTAGGAGTCCAGCAATATTTTAAAATGTTCTATTCTGTCTGACAGCCAATAAAACATCATGTTATTAAAAAACAGTATTTACAATTACTAAAGCAAACAATTTACAAAGGTATTTAACTTGTTATGTATTCTTAAATTGTAGAATATTGTAAAGAGCGTAGTTTTCGCCTTAAAAATAGGACATTCTCTTTCCATATGTCCTATTAGACACATGGACATCAAAAATGGGGTAGATCCTCTGCTTGGAACCTCTCTCTCTGAGGCAGCGGTTTGAGCTGCTTCTTTTAAAGTATTCCATATTACTGTGCAATATACCTCCACTTAACAGTTGCCTTTTCCTCCATATCCATTATCACATGCAGGGAGAGGAAACTGATCAGAATTCTCTGCAAGTTTATTAGAAGCAGACGAAGAATTGTGAACTGGATGATGGGTTTTAGTGCTTTTGCTTGTGGGAGAACATCATAGCAGGTAGTGACCGCCCCTCCAGAAGTGAGCTCAGGAAAACCTGACAGTAAGGCCTCATGCACACGCCAGTATTTTGGTCAGTATTTTGCTTCAGTATTTGGAAGCCAAAACCAGTAGTGGAACATAAACAGAGAAAACCTATAATGGAAAGGTTTGCACTTCTTCCGTGTTTTGGACCCGCTCCTGTTTTTGGCTTCCAAATACTGACCAGAATACTGACGTGTACATGAGGTCTAAGGCCTCATGCCCACTTCAGTCTTTTTCTTCAGGGTGCTAGCCGTTTTTCCTGACTGCTAGCACCCTGACCCATTAATTTCAATGGGGCCATGCACACTTCAGTTTTTTTGATGGTCCCGTTGTTCCGTTCCGACTAAAGTAGAGCATGTCCTACTTTGGTCCAAGATTCCGTGACCATGAGGCCCATGCAAGTCAATGGGGCCGTCAAAAAAACTGAAGGCACACAGAAGGCATCCGTGTGCCGTCCGTGTGTGACGGAGCCGTTGCCTAGCAATGGCCGGGCGGGCAGAAGTACATTAGAGATATTACACTAATCGGCAGCCACTTATCTCTATCCAGCACTGATAAAGAGAAGAGGCTGCTGATTAAAATAAAAAGCAGTTC
The DNA here is from genome assembly GCF_050947455.1 of Rhinoderma darwinii. Classification (NCBI taxonomy): domain Eukaryota; kingdom Metazoa; phylum Chordata; class Amphibia; order Anura; family Rhinodermatidae; genus Rhinoderma; species Rhinoderma darwinii. Next base: position 156,658,291 of record NC_134691.1, on the reverse strand, counting down.
ATACGTACCCCGGTCATTGTCTTGGTGACGAGTCCCTCTTCTTCCTCCAGTCCGACCTTTCTGTATGACACGGCAGTCCATGTGGCCGCTGCAGCCTGTGATTGGCTGCAGAGGCGGTCACGTGGGATGAAGCGTCATCCCTGGAGGCCTGCCTTCTGACTTCATCCAGTCCGGCGTGACCACCACTACGGCCTGTGATTGGCTGCAGCGGTGACATGGGATGAAACGTCATCCCAGGGGGCCGGACAGGAGGAAAATGCAGGGAGTTCTGGGTAAGTATGAACTTATTTTTTTATTTTTTATTTCATTAAAATTGTATTTTGCGAGCGCCGAGCATGGTCATTCTTCAGCGCTAGTCACTGTCCAGGGTGCTGAAAGAGTTACTGCCGATCAGTGCAGCCCATTAACTCTTTCAGCACCCTGTACAGTGACTAGCGCTGAACAACCATGCTCTTTCAGCACCCTGGACCGTACCATGCTCGGAAACGGAAACACGGAGTGCACACGGAAACCACACGGCCGCTAAAACGGGAACACGGATCCGTCAAACACAGCCGCTAAAACGGTGAAGGAAGTGTGCACGAGGCCTTATTTAATGTTCAATTTCTCTCTGCAGCACCACCCCATATGAAATTAAGCATTACACATTGCTTATTCATATCAATGGGCTGTCTGTATAATGCAGTACAGGACAGGTCCTCCAGGGTCAAGAGACGCTCCCTTTGACCTCTCTCCAGTCTGACCAAGAGATAAGGATACTAAACACAGAGTACCTTCTATTAACTATTAAACTCCTGATAGGGTAACTGAAAATGGGTTTGGGTTTTCTAAGCTGGACATGTCTGTTTTATTAAATACTTGCATTCCTCAATACTTGCATACACATTGGCACCCGAGATTGCATTGCATGGGCTGCCGATGGAATGACAAAGGGAACCCGCTACTGACCGTGGCATATTTGGGGTCTAATAGCTGTGATTGGTGCTATATACTGTCTGTTACCTCGGGATGTCACTGCTAATTCCAAAGGTTAATGACGCGGGCACAGCTCCTAAGTTACGCCACGCGCAATACTTCTCACCTGGGCCATAAATGTAGAGCACAGTGTGGGAAGGGGTTTTAAATAAGGCGTAAAGTGTATAAGTTATGACATTTCTAAAATACCTTATATATTATGTTAGAACTATGAATACTTCTTAATGTCCATATTGACATACACGCACATTCTCTGATGCTCTAAGTCACTGAATGTGACCCACAAATCTTTCTCAAGAAGAGAATATTTGCTGTAAAAAGCAGAAGATAAATCTCCTGATTTGATTTGAAACGGTGGAAGACTAGGAGGGCTGAAGGTCAAGAAAATGATTAATTAGGTGGTTACAATCTCTCTTTAAGCAAATTAAGGACTGCAGATATGCCAGGGGCGAGAAGCACAGCACTGAGGAGAATCTCATCAGCATATAAAACTGGTTAGATCATCAAAAAGAAATTGAAGCAGAACTTTTAATTACAGTGAATGGCTTCAGTCAAAATACTTATGTTTAATTGTCACTAGCAAAGAATCCACCGAGGACATGAAGAACACTTATTCCTTTGAGTCACAGCGAAGCTTTTAACTGGTTTAACACAATAAGTAAAGTTTGTCTCTTTCCTGGAAACTTAAAGAAGTATTCCGAATGTAATGTAGTGATGAGTATTAACTTTCCTGGTTCTGTATTTCACAAGACCCCCCCTGTTTTTCTGGGCATCTGAAGGGGCACGTGATCTTCATTCTGACTCCCTAAATCCTACAGCGTCTACTATAGGGACCGGAAGTCAAACTTTTAATGCAAGTCTATAAGAGCCTCATAGACTTGCATTGGGTTGTCAGAATACAGATCTTTTGACTCGACAGCGGCCTGGAACGGAGCAGCATCCCGTGAAATACAGCAACAGGTAAGTCAATACACAGCTAAGATGTGGATGCCTAAAAGCTGCATTTTAAAAACGATGCAAGATTTTTAATAAAGATATATTAGAAATATAATTTAAGCCCCAATACATATGTTTGGGGGGAAAAAAATCTATAGTTAAGGTTTCCATTGTCTCTAAATCTCAATAAAAACAGATCTCCTTCCTTTATTCAAGAAACTTACAGGTATGATATTTTGATTGAAGTAAGGAGATATGGTCTTGCCTTTATTAGTAAAGAGGTTGTCTGGTTTCAGCAATTTAATGTTATTTTTAGCATAATTAAAAGTTATACCATTTTCCAATAAACGTTCTGTATTAATTCCTCATGGTTTTCAAGATCTCTGCTTGTTGTTCTTCAGTAAGAACATTCATTATTTTCTTCCAATGTCTATGTTCATGTGATGGACACACAGGTGTACAACTTGCTACAGTTAGGTATTGTTCACACAGTGCAGATTTGATGCAGAATTAGATTCAGGAGAGCAGACCTATAAGGCCTTTCTTTATATATTTCTTCTGTTTAGGTTCCGTTCCTGTTTATGGGTTGAAAAATACATACAAAACAAGGCCTTGTATTATGTGTATCAGAGCTGTGTCGTCCAACGATCCCAGCACCTGTATGTCCATCACATGACTATGAAAATAATTGTATCCACTGGAAGTATATAATATATGTTCCTGAATAACAGCAAGCAGAGATCTTGAAAATCTGGAAATTTATACAGAAAATTGTATAACACAGGGAAAAGGGCTGCCAACAAGCGACCATTTTTATGGCCACATAAAAAATCAGATCAACCGACGCACAAACGTATGATCGTTCCGCAGCAGATTGCTGCCCTGTTAAACAGGGCAATGATCGAGATTGCACGTTCATATGAACATTGTTCACCCGATGATTTGCCCGTGTCAAGTGGTCTTTAGTATTTGCAATATGACAGAGTAGTTGTGATTAAATGGAGATGCCACAAATTATGCCTTGCCAATACATCAGATAAGTCTTTGATTGAAATGTGATGTCACAAAGTGGCTTTTGCAGTGAAGCAAATTTGACAGTGATTGGATGTTGATGTCACAAGATCAGCATTGGCGATGTGAGAGATTATTTTCATTTTTTTCGGCAGAAATAATAGCGCAGTCGATCGTGCGGAATGGAGACAAACGGAAACCATTAGCAAGGGAGAAGCATTATCATTGAAAACAATGGTAATACAAACGGAAGCTATGGTTTCCATTTGCCTTTTCATTGATGGGTTCCTCCGACGGAAAGGTGTGACGGAACCCATCAACCGAAACCGAACACTGATGTTAGGTAGATTTTTACAATGTAATCACATTATGTTCCGTTTTTATAGAGGTGTATTTTTAGGGCCTGTTCACATCAGCGCTCGATTTCCGTTGATGTGTTCCGTCAGACCTTTCCGTCGGAGGAACCCATCAACGGAAAGGCAGACGGAAACCATAGCTTCCATTCGCATTACCGTTGATTTCAATAGTAATGCTTCCGTTGCTAATGGTTTCCGTTTGTCCCCATTCCGCACGGTCGACTGCACTATTGTTTCCGCCAAAAAACAGAAACCTTATGGAATGGAGACAAACGGAAACAATGAGCAACGGAAGAATTACCATTGAAATTAATAGTAATGCAAACGTAAGCTATGATTTCCGTTTGCCTTTCCATTGATGGGTTCCCCTGACGGAAAGGTCTGACGGAATCCATCAACAGAACCTAACGCTGATGCGAACAGGCCCTTAGATGCATGCCGAAATCTTTCCTTTGTTTTGTTTGGAAAACCATGACAAAAACGCTACAAAAGCTGCAGATGTGAATTATTCTATTAAAGTAAATGTATTTCATAACAGCGTCATGGCATTTTATTTAGAATGGAAAAATCTGTTTTACATGGAATCTACGGTATTCTTAATGTTTTCTGTAGAAGTTACGTCAGGGCCTGGATATTTTTTTTTTTTAATACTTCATGGCATTGTAATTTGTGGTTACTTTTACTCAAGTACCTTATGTTTGTTAATAATTCTCTGGTTAATACTTTAAGTTCTCCACACATTGTAGCAAAGGATTAGGCCTCATGCACACGACCGTGTTTTTGCGTCCGCAAGTCATCCGCAAAAATACGGATGAATTGCGGACCCATTAATTTCTATGGGCCCATGCAGACGACCATGGTTTCCACGGTCCGTGCATTGGCCGGGAGCCTGGACCGCAAAAACATATAGGGCCAGAAATCCAAGTCAGAATTAATGTATTTACACATGCATGTTTTGTGGCATTCTTTTGCTTCAATTTGTGCAAAATTGTGGCAAAAATCTGAGATTACTCAAAACATTGCAAAATGCATCTCTTTTTTTCAGCAAAAAGAAGCTACAGAACCCTCACATGTAAATGCACCTTTAGGGCACTTACACACATGGTGGATTCATTGTGGATTTTTTTGCAGAAAAATCCCATGTGCAACGTGCAGATATAGCTGTGGATTTACTTCGGATTTCACCCCTTCTACATGGAAAGGGGTGAAATCCACTGTAAACTTCTATATCAAAATGAACATTCTGTAGATTTAAAAATCCGCAGCATACTCTGATTTACGTGTGGAAAATGTTTTACAGCATGTGGAATTGATAAGAATGAGGGGAGCCTGACTGACCCATGACAGTAGAAATGATTTATGTTTCATTTGACTATACCTGCACTTTTTGGAACTTCATACACGTACATAGAGCATTTTGTCTGACCACCAAAATAGACCATGCTGTCATGTGTAGATAAGAGGTCACTATCCTTTGTGTAGATGACTTCCTGTGAACTGTATGATTACTTAATCACCAATGAAATACCTCCTGGCTGCTCTGAAACCCCTCTCCACCAGCTTCACCTTCCTTTCTCTGTATTTCACCCAAGCATGTAGTGCTGCTGAAGAGATTACTTTTTCCCTATCTAAGGGGGCAGAAGTGCAGTGTTATTATAGGTGAGTCCATACAATGATTAGCTGCAGAGTTATAAATCTTCTCTGACTCACACTAACTGTCTATATATCTGTGTGTGCAGAGTGTCTAGTGTATTTCTATGAGATGCTGTTCCTCACTGCCTCTTGTGTAAAAACTGACATGGATAAACCTATGCAGAGCAAACAGGCTGAAGCTGCATCACATAGATACACTGAGACTCATAATGAGGACAGAAGTTCTATGTCACTGATCTATTTCTTGCTGCACCTAGATAGGACTCAGAACAGAGCAAGTGCAGTGTGATGAGACTCCGCCCTCTCTGCATCTGCAAAGCCAGAGGTATCATGGGAAATGTAGGCTGCATTAGGGAAACCATATCGGAGGGAAAGAATGATCACATTGGTCCTAACAGCGGCACTTACGTGTCAACAGTAAGTAGCTCCATGATACAGCTGTCTAGAGACAGCTGTATCATGGAGCTTCATCCAGAGATCACTCAGTGTGGTTTCTGGTCAGGTGATCACCAGTTGTATCTTCTCCCTCTCTGGCTGCCAGCGAGGGAGAAGAATAATGTAATGTAAAAAAAACCAAAAAAACACACACACTTTTTGCTTTTTCAATAAAATAAATTTGTGTATCTGACTATCTGCTACACAGTGACTTTGGCCTTGCGCGATGCAGGATGCCCGCCCAAAGATCGTTATGTCCCATGGCCTACATTGCAAGTAATGAAAGTCAATGTGGTTGTGTCGCGACGTGCCAGTTGTTGCGACATGACAGTTACAAGAAATTCAAACTGTTGTGTTGCAGGTCGCAACTTTCATTATTTGCGGCGTAGGCTATGGGACATAGCGATCTTTGGCCTGGTCATGGCCAAAGTGGCCATGTAGCGCCAGCCTTAGGGTGACGTTATATGTGGCGGATTCACTGTAGATTTTATCTGCGGATTTGCGCAGGTAAAGTCTGCAGCGGATTACAGTACAAGGCAAGAAGATGAGATTTTACAAATCTCATCCACATGCTGCAGACATTTTACATGGCAGATTTTCAAATCTTTGATCTGTTGTTAAATAAATAACTTGGGGTGTCTTATTTCCATAAGAGAGTCATTTTGGGGGTATTAAAAGGGTTTTCCAGTCCACAAAAATTGATGGCCTATCCTCAGGATAGGTCATCAATATCTGATCGGTGGAGGCTTAACTCGTGGCAGCCCCGCCGATCAGCTGTTTTGGAGTGGCCGCGGCGCTCGTGGCGCTCATATGTGCGATGCTTCCTCTTCACTCCCTTTGCTGTTCAGGCCCTATGCACACGACCGTATTTTTCATTCGGAATTACGGTCCCATTAATTTCTGTGGTCTACGGACACCTTTCCGTATTTTTACGGATGGGTCTATAGGCGCTTCCGTAATTACGGAAGCATTGCTATGCGACGCTAGGGGATTACCCTAGATTCTTACCTGTTGTTTTGTGGATCCGTAAACACGGATACATTACGGATGCACTATTGACCATATTTACGGACACCCTTCCGTATATGCGAATGATTTACGGATGACTAGGGATCCGTATTTACGGATGGATGAAAAATACGGTCGTGTGCATGGTGCCTCACACTGTGAATCGTGGACAGTATTACAGTTTACACTTGAATGGGAGAAGGCTGTTATATTGTTGGCGATTCACTGTGTGAGCAGTAATGACGGCGAAACAGCACTTGTACAAGCACTGTGGCCCCTTCAAAACAGCTGATCGACGTGGGTGGCGGGAGTCGGGACACTGACCGATCAGATATTGAAGGCCTGTCCTGAGGATAAAAAACAACCTATAGAGGAAATGGTCAAGTACAACTCAGACATAGTATGTAATAGAAAAACATCTTTATTAATGGACAGAAACAAGAACAAATAAAAAATGAGTCATACAATGTTTAAAAGGCGTCAGCCCATGCAGGATATATGAGATAGTAATGGGGCATGACCATATATAAAAAGACCTAGTTTAATGGATGCTGATGTTAATAGTAGTAGGCTAGATACACATGACTTGTAAAAACTGGAAACATCACAACATCTGCAATGATGGTATGGTGTCCGCAAACCCGCTTTGGAAAATTGCTATCCAAAAGCCAGTTTACACACCATTCATTGTAAGCGCTGCCTTGCACCCAGCATGTTAGAAATGCAGGGCCGGCTCCAGGTTTATGTGGGCCCTTGGCGACACAGATTTAGTAGGCTCCTTTGCTGGGAAACTCACGGCGGCAGTAAAATGGCAGAAAACGTCACTTCGTGCCCACATATAGACGTTAGTCCCTGTTTATGCCCCCATATAGAAGTTAGGCCCCTAGTTTGTACCCCCATAAATTTAGTGCCCTCTGTAGATAGCGCCACACAGTCCCCCTCCCATGTAGTGCCACACATCTCCCCCTCCCAGGTAGTGCCACAAAGCCCCCTCCTCCTAGTTAGTGCCACACAGCCCCCTCCTCCCAGGTAATGCCACACATCCTCCCTCCCTCCCTGGTACTCCTACACATCCTTCCTCCCTGGTAATGCCACACTTCTTCCCTCCCTGGTATTGTCCCACAGCCACCCTCCCTGTAGGTAGCGCCTTCGGGGTTCCCTCTAGGAGTGGAATCCCCAGCCAGAGCATTGCCGATGCTCTGGCTGGGGATTCCGCTCAGGAGAAGCCCCTGACATCACTGTCCATATATGGACAGTGTTGTCAGGGGCAACCCCAGAGCCTTAGTCCGGGCAGAGCACTACTAGCACTCTGCCTGGGACACTGCTCTGCTCCTGATATCACTGTCCATTTATGGACATTGATGTCAGGGGCTTCTCCAGAGACGGAGTCCTGGAACAGAGTCGCTGGCGCTCTGCCAGTGACTCCTCTCCTCCTGACATTACTGTCTATATATGCACAGTGATCCCGTGACGACAGCAGCTTCCGCACCCGGCGCCCGAGTGGGCCCCCGGCACTTGCCCGTGTTCGCCAGGTACCTGCCCTGACGCCGGCCCTGTAGAAATGCACATATATTTGGTATCGCTGAAGTCGGCAGAAGTTGTCAAGAATGTATTCAGGTGTGTTTACCTGATGCCATGCACCAGATGTCACAAAACATCACCTAAAATCATGTATTCACATTTTTTTTCTTTCCTTTTTAAATTAAAAAAAAATACAAAATGGATTATTTTTTACACAATATGGAAGCCCAATATGTTCTGAGAAAAACAAGACCAAATACATGTAGTTTGGAAGAGTAATAGAACAACAACTTGCTTTTAAATTGGCTCCTGACTGAAATGTGTAAATGGGTCTGGTCAGGAAGTGGTTCATTTATCTGTATTGTTGTTTATCAATCTTTTCTGTTCCAGTAAATATCTACTTTCTACCAGACATAACCAGATTTAGTTTCTTGCATCTTTTATTGGGGTAACAGAATATAATGCAGTCCATTTATAATGAATCATGAAATTCCAGATGATTGTGTTATTTCTAAATATTATTTTTAAAAACATCTGCAATTTTAATCTATAGAAGAGACAACACTGACAAAATGAATATGGAAATTCTGTAATTTAGCTGGCTTCTTATGAGATTTCGAATGTGTCAAAATGTAATGAAACACATCACATACAGAGTGAGGCTGCGAGTGAACAGTAACACTATTTATCTTGGATTTCTACCTAAGTAGGGCTGCATGGCAGACATTGTCAGGCTGTCAGTATCGCTCAGCAACATCACAACAATGCGCCACTTTGAAGTGTCGCTCCAATGGTGGAGAAACTCACTATTGTTATGGTCTTGTTTCAACTGTTGGATAAACATGCAGCATGTTAAAGTCACTCGAAAAGATGCCCACATAGCACTAAGGTTATTGTGACCAGATTACAATGCTATAAGTGGATATACTAGAGTAGGGGTGCACAACCTGCGACACGTGGACCACATACAGCCTGCCGTGCTGTTCACCATTAGGATACATACCCCTTAAAATTTATTGAGGTTTATGGCAGTGCTACATTCTGACAAAGTTGCCCTCAATATAGAAAAAGTTGTGCACCCCTGAACTAGAGCAAAAAAGATAAAAATAACCCTTACTGAGTCACGTAGAGTCATTACAAGTTATGTATTTTCACACGAGTCAAGGGGGTAGATCAGGGGCATGAAGCTTCATTGTCTACCCAGACACAACACCGTATATTTGGTTGTGGCTCTGCCTGGCACAATTTACTTGAATGGAACTGATGTATTGTAAACGGCAGTACCAGGCAGAGCCACAACCTAATATACAGTGCTGTGTCTGGGTAAACAATGAAGGGGACTCTGCTACAAGGAGCGCAGCTGCCCCTTAATGCAGCAGACCAACTGGGGTTCAGGTAGTCGGACCCCTTCCAATCAGATATTGATGGCCTATTCTAAGGCTAGGCTATCAATATTACAATCCCAATAGATTTTTTCTATTTTTTTTTAGTAGCCAGATGATAAGAATTTCCATAGACATTAATGTTTACCCCCCCCCCTTAATATTTTTGGGTGTATGTTTATCAATGGTGAGCGGCTATAATTAAGCTAGGGCTACACGCCGACTTAGGCGACAACACAGTTTGCGCGTCCAAAGATTTATGTGTCGCACTGCGTACATCGCAGTAATTAAAGTGAGCGCTAACTTGTGTTAGATTGCTGCGATGAACGCAGTGCGACCAAGCGATCCTTGGATTCGCGGCCAATGTCGATGTGAAGCCCTAGCCTTATGGACAGTTGGACATCTTTCCGTTTTTGTTTTTAGTTGTTTAAAATATAGTTATAAAATAAAATTTCTGTATTTTCAGGTACTAAGATAGGTTTCCTAAAATCTGCGCTTTGTTAGAAAAATATATATATTTTAGATAAAATAAGTAGCAGTTAGAATTTTGTTTTGTTATAGTAGTAATCCCCAAACAGTGGCTCAGGAGGCCAGGACCGCCATCAGGAATATCTTGGCCCCATACAGTCAAAAAGTTTGCTCCTCCTCCCATTACCGGTGGGTGGGTGGGGGGGGGGCAGGGGTGAGATGCATACTGGCAGGGGTTCTGTGGGGTGGCAGGGTAGACACAGTAAGTGGGCAGCAGCTCTGTCAGGGGGAAGAGATTAGATGGTAGGACTCTGTGGGGGAAGGAGAGGGCTGGGGAAACGCAATCTAATAGGCTCTGTGGAGGGGTAGGGAGGAGACAGTAGGTGTGGGGGGGGGTGTAGGAGTGCAACATAAAAAAATAACTGCACTGAAGATGCTGGCTGTACATCACACAGTCATTCACTAAGATGCAGTGCTGGCTGCTGCTTGTGGCTCCTGCAGGCTCTAAGTTTTACCACTGACACAGCCTGCCTGGACAAAGTCTCTGTCTCCTCACACGCGGCACCTATGTCACCTGCAAAGACCCCAGATCAGAAGCCAAAATTAATTTAGACCCCTCAAACTAATTCAGACCTCCCACCAGACCCAATATTAATTCAGACCCCCGACAGGACCCCAAAAGTAATTCAGATCCAGATCAAACTCCTATGTATTTGTCACTCCTGGATCCCGCCTCAAGTTCCTGATGCTGGGGGTCCTGACACTAGCTCTCACACAGACTGCTACCCATCGCCCCTTTCTCTCCTTTCACATATACTGATCTCCATGGCCCCTGTCTCTCTCCTCTCACACACACTGCTCGCAATAGCCCCCTCTCTCACACATTGCTCCCTCTTTAAACACTGCTCCCAATAGCCCCCTTTCTCACACACTGCTCTCCATAGCCGCCTCTCTCACACGCTGCTCCCCATAGCCCCCTCTTTCACACTGCTCCCCATAGCCCCCTCTCCCACACGCTGCTCCCCATAGTCCCCACTTTCACACATTGCTCCCTCTTTTACACGCTGCTCCCAATAGCCCCCTTTCTCACACACTGCTCTCCATAGCCGCCTCTCTCACACGCTGCTCCCCTTAGCCCCCTCTCTCACACACTGCTCCCCCATAGCCCCCTCTCTCACACACTGCTCCCCATAGCCCCCACTTTCACACATTGCTCCCCATAGCTTCCTCTCTCACACACTTATACCTATAGCCCCCCTCTCACACATTGCTCCCCATAGCTCCCTCTTTTACACACTGCTCCCAATAGCCCCCATTCTCACACCCTGCTCTCCATAGCCGCCTCTCTCACACACGGCTCCCCATAGCCCACTCTCTCACACACTGCCCCCATTGCCCCCTCTTTCACACACTGCTCCCCATAGCCCCCTCTCTCACACACTGCTCCCCATAGCCCCCTCTCTCACACTGCTCCCCATAGCCCCCTCTCTCACACTGCTCCCCATAACCCCCTCTCTCATGCACTGTTCCCCATAGCCCCCTCTCTCACAAACTGCTCTCCATAGCCCCCTCTTTCCACACTGCTCCCCATAGCCTCCTCTCTCACACACTGCTCCCATAGCCCTCTCTCCATGACTCAGATTGTATTTTTTCATATTGTGAGCTGATCTGGATCTACTAAGATCATGGAACTCTTAATACACACTAATCATTCATTGATAATAAGAGACAGGGTATGGCGCTACAGCATCCAGTCATTTATACATAGCGTATATTGAGTAGTGTGTAGGAAGAAAGCAACGATGCAGAAAGAAGACTGTCTTATCGCTGTCACTGACATGCGGTCTTCATACATACATACATACAGCTGCACGATTCTTTGTTAAAGCGCTTTTTTATAAGTGTGTAATAGTTTTTTTGCCACTTGTTTTATTATTACTTTTTACACTTTTCTTTTCCCTTTAACGATTTGTACGCTTCATCTTCCTGTATTTCTTGTAGCAGCCAGTACGGTTGAATCAAATAGTTGATCTCTTGTGGAAAGTAAACAGTTGAGGTACAGGTAATATATTTCGAGAAACATTCCCAGTTTAGAAAGCAAGTAGGAAAAATGTTTTGGTTCAATTACTCAATGAAGTGTTGACCTGCCGTAGTCACCAAAACAATGTTCGTGCCAAGTGAGGTAACTAATAAAACAGCAGCGCGTTCAGGCTCACAATTCTCTTTTTTTATTCCACTTGTCAGGACTGCTAGCCCTCTTGAGCATGATTGCGCAGTTTTATCACAGAGAGACTTCTGTTCAGCAGATAAAGAGCTCTGTTTTCACTGCACTTTTGGGAAATAAGAATGGCTGTTGGCAATTTCACTGTTGAAAAGCTAATGAATATAATGTGCACCACTCCTCCCTCTAAATGGCTGAAGGCCAAAGCCATTTTATTCAAAAATCATCAGCATTCGACGTTTGCTGAACTGGAGACTTCTTACTGTTGTATTCTATTGAATAACGATTCTCATATTGGGAAAAAATTATTATTGTTACATGTGTTTCTTTAGTGAGCTCAATTCCTTGACGTGTTTTGATCCTGTATCAGATTGTGGCAGGGTTACAGTCTCTACACTGCTACTGCTATGCATGACCCTTTTATACACAATACAACAACAAAAAAGTAATCCTGCATTGTAAATACTGAATAGTCACAAAATAGGTCAACATTTTTAACAATGTCATACATTATAGCTGGTTATCATAATAATTCATACAATAAACGGACTGTAAGGTCCCTGCTCTACCATTCACTATGTATCGCTGGACGCGAGGCAGTGACGTGGTCTCGCCTGTCTGCGCTGTGCCGCACAGACCAGAGGGATCTTCTCCACTCGTCATTGGAACGGGGTTAGGTGAGTATGTAATATTATTATTTTATCGGCCACTATTGCGGGCAGCTGTGGGAGCATTATACAGCGTGGAATACAGCTATGGGGGCAGTTATGGGGGCATTATACTATGTAGGGGCAGCTATGGGGCATTATACTGTGGGGAGGGCAGTTATGAGAAGGGCAGTTATGGGGGCATTATAATGTGTGGAGGGCAGTTATGGGGGGCATTATACGGTGTGGAAGACAGTTATGAGGGGCACTATACGGTGTCGAGGACAGTTATGGGGGCATTATACTCTGCGGGGCAGCTTTGGGAGCATTATACTGTGGAGGGCAACTATAGGGTCATTATACTGTGTGGAGGCAGTTATGTTGGCATTATAATGTGTGGAGTGCAACTATGGAGCCATTATACTATGTGTGGGCAGTTATAGGGGCATTATAATGTGTGGGGCAGCTATGGGCCATTTATACTGTGTGGGGAGAATTACGGTGGCAATATACTGTGTGGGGGCAGTGTCAGGGGGTTTATTATAGACGGTAATATACAGCGGGCTGAGTGGATAAATATTAATTCCATGGCGTAGCATGCAAATAGGGGCATGGCATTCAAAAACAGGTGTGGCCTAAATCTTTCAATAATCGTAATCGAGGTTACATGTTCAATAAATCGTGATTTTGATTGAGGTCATAATTTCCCAGCCCTAGATCCAATACCCTCACTCAGCGCAATTCAACATGCCCTAATGATGTGTCTCCACTACACCTAATTCCTTTGCTTTTCTTCACCGTGTCGCTCTGTCCACTGACACTATATATATGCAATTTAGGTGCATCTGCTATCCATTATTGCGTTTTATGTTTAAAAAAAAGAAAATCCTTCCGAATTTAAGTATATTGTGTACGCTGAGATTATGGGTCTTTTTCTCTCATTCTATGGGTCTTAAAGTGATCCCCGGATTTACAAAAAAAATATTAACATTAGCTGGGTCATGCATAGTTATCGTACTTGGTGTCCTCCTTTTCACTAATTATGCAGCTAATTCACTGACCCCAATTCTTTGACACAAGGTGGCCGCATCGCCTCCCACACTGTCTGATGCCATCTGAGACATCCCCCGGATTGGCCAGCGCTGATCAGTGCAAAAAGTTACTGCTGGCTATTATAGAAAGGTATCAGAACACACGGTGCCCCGCTGCTTGCTTTGTTTGGGGCTGCGTAGCCAGCCAGAGTGCCCATGCTGACCCCTATCTACCGCTGAAAGCACCTACAATGGGCATGTGAGCATCAGAACTTAACCATTGAGTAATGGAAGAAGGAGGCCTGGTCTGATGAATGATGTTTTCTTTTACATCATGTGAATGGCCAGGTGCATGTGCGATGCTTACTTGGGTAAGAGATGGCACCAGCATGCACTATGGGAAGAAGGCAAGCTGGCGGAGGCAGTGTTATTCTCTGGGCAATGTTTCGCTCGGAAACCGTGGGTACTGATATTCATGTGAATGTGACACGTACTACCTACCTAAAGATTGTTGCAGACCAAATAAACCCCTTCATGGCAACTGTATTGCCTAATGATAGCGTCCCCTTTCGGCAGGGTCATAAGCTTGGCTACACTGTAAAAGTTAATACATAATTGGTGTATTTTTTGTTTTTTATTTTAAGCTTATATTGGCTTACTTCTGTATGCTAATACATTATCATCAGTTTTACTTTGACACAGACTGTTAGGGCAACGCTTTGTGTGCCCTAACAGCAGGCTGAGTATACAGACAGACGGCCCTGAGGTACTTTCTAGGTCCCCAGGTCTGACTGCACAAAGATTCCCCAGTGCTCAATCGCATCCCTGTTAAACGCAGTGACCGGATTAAAAGGCCGGGATCCAGGGTTCCTCTGATCCTGGGCCCTTAGAGCAGCTAGTCTATCATCAGATAGCCAAGCGCATGCTTCAGGGCGGCATGGGATTCCTGTGCAGCACTTATACTGTAGCACTGTAAAAACACGGCACTTAATGACAATGACTATGGCTAATGTTATGGCTGAACAGTGTACACTGAATGGCCACCCTATTAGACACACCTGCCCTTTCACGATTGGAGCTTCCCTGTATTGAAATTAGACACGTGACCACGGAGTGCAGCATAAAATCAAGTGTGCAAGTTTTCTGTGGATCAGTTTCATTGTGAATATACATTAGAATGGGAAAATCTAGTGATCTCAGCAACTTCGAACGAGGCATGGTCATGGGTGCTGGGCTAGGGGGGGCCTATTCTTAATAAACTGTCAATTGTTTGGGGTCTCCTCGTGCAATGGTGTCAAGAGTATATCGGTGTGATTGAGTAAAAACATCCAGCAAAAAGGGTTCCTGTGGACGTAAACAACTCCGAAAAATAGGGGTCAGAGGAGGATGTCAAGAATCATTCTGACACACAGGCGTTACACCGTCAACAGCAGTACAACGCACCTACGCCAACTAATGTGTCCAAACACACGACTCGTTGTTCCTTAGCACGTATGGGCTATAACAGCAGATGACCAGTTTGAGTGCCAATTCTGAGAAACCGGAAGGCAAGACCCCAGTGGGCAAACAAACGCAAAAATGGAAACACTGATCAGTGGAAAAGCATTGCCTGGTCAGATGAATCCAAATTTCTGTTGCACCATGCTGATAAAAGGGTCAGAATTTGGCGCAAACGGCACAAATTGATGGACCCTTCCTGTCAGGTGTCAACAGTTCAGGCTGGTGGAGGCGAAGTAATGGTGTGGGGAATGTTTTCCTTCTGAACAACTACCTCCGGCGGGCACTGCACCAGTACTGCCACATACCCTGGAAAACTTCAATCAACAACAACAATTGGGTATATATGTTGGCATAATGATGATACTGTTGTGAATTATATAGATTCATTTTATTAGAACAAATTAAACCACATATACAAAGTTAAAAGCATTTAAAACCGCATAAACATGCTCTACAGAATCCTGGGGTCTACCACCATGATAAGTGACCAGACACAGGCCCCCACTAAACCACCAATCCCCTAGACCCAAACGGCTAATGCACAATGAACCACATGGTCTAAATACAAAGAATAAATAGATGAACAAAATGTTGCATCAATGCAATAAATATGTGTGTAGCATTGTTACCGGTCTGGGGAAAGAGGACAGAATGCCCCACGCTTATCGCCACAATGTGGCTTCTTCAGGGGTCCCTTCAGCTCTCTTCATATTTGTGTTAGGGGCCTCCTTCACAGATTCTGTCGTTTTTGGCGGACAAAATTACTGACCTCATGTCGGAAAGCCGATGGAACCCATTAAAGTCAATGGGTTTCGTTGGGTGCCGTTGTTTTTCATCATGCGGCTGAGATTTTTGTTCTGCTTCTATGACAGAGCAAAACAATGGAATACCAGAACACAGATGTAAATGAATCCTAACTTATGGCAGTTTTTTGAGCATTGGTGGTTTTATTTCATCAATTTATGTTAGGGCCTGTTCACATCACCGTTCACTTTCCGTTCCGGGGTTCCGTCGGAGGTTTCCGCCGGGTGAACCCCGCAACGGAAAGTGAAACTGAAAACACAGCTTCCGTTTCCGTCACCATGATATCAATGGTGACGGAAACGGAAAATGTGGTTTCAGTTTCACTTTTCGTTGCGGGGTTCACCCGACGGAAACCTCAGACGGAACCCCGGAACGGAAAGCGAACGCTGATGTGAACAGGCCCTTAGTATTATTTCAGAACTGTTTAGCAGTAATATTTAGACACGGTGCCATTAAACATTTGAACACTACGTGACTTAATATTTGAGCCTTGTTTGGAGGTATTATTTGAGCACTATACAGTGGTATTAGTTCAGCACTATCTATTTGGATGCCCTTGGACGGAATAACAGATGCTGGATAGAACTGTTATTTGGAAATTGTATTTTTACGGTGATATTGTTGACATTATATGGGCAGTATTTTTTGAGTATTGACATGCATAATTATGTCGTTTTTGTGTGGTGGTATATTGTATTCTATAGTACTATTATTTTTATATAATATTTTAATATGTATGAAGACTGGGATACCGGCTCAGCTGTATGACAGTCTGAGGAAGCAGGATATTGTGCACTGTATGACCCAACATACTGCATGTCTATTGGGGAATGCGGCCAACCAGAAATGATGTAATGACTGTACATTGACTCTAGAACTTAATTGGCTAAAGTTGGCCATACTCAGTCTCATTTCTTAGGGAAGCATGAACTGTAAATATGGCCCTGGTGATGTCCCTTTAAATATGCGTTGATGTCTTCCGGCCACACTGGTTTTCCATGATGATTGGACATGGCTGAGCATAGCGTCTCAGGGATAATCACTGGACAACAGCCACTTCTGCCATAACCAGACGACGGATCGTGTGTGCTGGACTGTAGTGCTTAGGGCAGTAGTATGTAAGTACTGGAGCATCCATTACTGACCTGTCCTGCTCAGAGATTCCCTTTAAATGATCTGTGTTAGCTAAAATTTATTTAGAGCTTTCAAAGCGGATCAGACTATGCTTCCCTATGTAAGGGTTGCATAAAGTAAGGACAGTGCCGCTTTCCTATGAGTCCAAACAGCACAAAAAATATCAGAGACTTCAGCGGACTCATAAATTTGAGTCAGCTGTATTAATGAGGAGAGCGCCCCCCCTTCTTTCCAATGATTAATGGCTGGCTGCTGTGTATACAGATACACCGCAGCCCGTCATTCAGTCGTGAGAGTGGTGGGAGTGCACTTTCCTCATGAATACACCAGAGTCATGACTATGAGTCTACTGTATTGTTTTATAGCTCCTATTAGCCAAAAGGGCTAATAAGAGCGCAGACCTGTTCTCCCACTGTGCTGCCCTTGTATATTACAGCATATTCTGATGACAGATCAGCTTTCATTTATTCTTATGATATCCTTACACATGCCTTTTTTTTTTTTTTAACCACAATGCATTTTCAGTAAACTGAAAAAAATGGAAAGTACAGTAGAAAATGCCCCTTCTATACCACAGTCTAGTGAGAAACCACCACTTAACTGTCTTTTCAATACATTTCTGCTTTTTTACTTTACCGGATTTTGTTTGACTGGTTCTGTGGGGAATACCGTGACCTATCTGTTATCTATAAACCTGAGGGTATCTAAATGCAGTCAAACATTGAAGGATCTAAGTGAATTTTTCCCATGTTTTTGTGGCTTTCCTCAAGGCACTCTGGTGATCTTACAACTTCCAAAGTCATTGTAGCAGGTTAATGGGCTTCACATGAAATTGACCCATACTATGTGTGCCTGTCTGTGGTAGAGAAATGAGGTTTTAAACTCCATGATAGGGATGAACATTTGCTGCTTTTTTCTGTGTTGAGATATTCCAGAATAAGCTATCAAGAAACCTATAAATGGTAAAACTTTTAATAAATTAAGGAGACTCTGCTGGCAGAAAATAATTAACTGGCATCACCTAATAGTACAGAGGAAATGGTGTATGATGCCGTTATTTTTGTATGTTAATTGCGTTTTTGGTAGTCTTCAGGCCATTACTTCTCATGTGGTTGAATGATTGACAGTTCCTTCTTGCACTGTGTTATGTCACTGCTAAGAAATCCCGACTCTGAACACTGTGACCGGGGACTGAGGCAGGCGGCA